>NC_072398.2:77630833-78236666 GCF_028858775.2 Pan troglodytes | reverse complement strand
GAGGTGGGAGTCTTCTGGACAACATTAAGGACCTCTGTCCTTTGTCCTAACAGGAACAGGAAGTCACTGTGGAGTTTTAAGCATGAAAGAAACATAATAGAATTTGTGTTTTGAAAAGATTTTCCTGGATGAAATGTGGGCCATTCTTAGAAGAAGATCAAAGAAGAAACTGGACAGGAGGTAATTTCAGCAATCAAGTGAGGTGCTCAGAATAAGATAATGGGGATGAAGAAATGGGTTTGACAAATATTTAGGAAGCAAAATCAAAAGGTTATAGCAATAGACCAAGAGTAACTCCTAGTTTCTGGACTTTGCAATGCTTGCCAGATAATTAATGCTCAATAAATATTAGTAATAGCAGTTTTGGTGTTGGTTGATGCTATTGCTGTGTTATTATTATTATTTATAGAAACTCCTAGTTAATGGTTTATGAGGTAGCCTGACATAGTGGACAGGAAAAGAGCTTTGGGATCAGAGATCCCAGATTTAAATCCTAGTTTTGCTAATAACTAGCTATGGTTAAACAAAAAAAAATTGAAATTAGTTATTATAAACTCTCCCAGCTCCCAAAGGGGTAGCCTGTAGCTCAATGTCCAGGGACCATGAAGAACTCAGCTCTTTCTAGCAGCTATAGTTATTTGCAGAAGTTACAGCACAGGTGGGAGCCAAGGACAATGATAAAGCAAGGTGTCCTGGATTTGCTTCCTGAGGATCTTGTTTCTAATTCAGCCTCAGCCGCTTATTTTCTGGGGACCCAGCGTTTGTGCTAATTTCCCCAAATACTTTATCCCACACCTTCCTGAAAGCTCTTTTTTCTCTAGATTTGTTCCTTTCTCCTAACTTAAGTCTTATTTCCACGGGAGCATTGGGAACTTTAGACATCTGATTAGCTAACTCATGTTAAAGCACAAATTGCCTACAGTGTTGTTTCTCTATGGCATTCACGGAACATTCACTCATCCTCAAAATCAAAACTGATGAGGGTGGGAATGCCAAACACTGTGTATGGCGAACTGCATTGTGACCCTAGGGGTACAATTTATGAGGGAGTCATCACAGTTGCTCAGGATGGCACTGGAGCACTGGGTGCTTCAAAAACAGATGACACTGTCCCACTGAATATTCTTGGCAGATGGAATAGCTGCAGAATAGATTATGTGACTCAACTCCTTGTGGAGAAGCAAATTCCTTATGATATGACCAAGCAAGAAGAGCACTTCACGTATTTGCAGCTTTTTGAAAATTCTGCAAATTATTGTTATTATTAATCTAGGTCTAGGTAGAAAATCAAGGATGGAAACTTAAAAATATTGAAAACTGGACTTCTTTTAAAGCACAGAAAGCAAAGTACTGTAAATTGCAAAATTTTCTTGCAAGAGAAAAATTCGAAGTCAGCTTTATTGGAGTATAAGCTACATATAGAAAATTCATCCATTTTATGTGTACATTTCAATGAGTTTTGAGAAATGTATACACTCCAGTGATCACCACCATAATCAAGAGGTATAACAGTTATAGATAGCAACCAAAAAATTCATTCATGCCCCTTTGTAGCATGGGTTATCTTGGATGGAATCATATTGCATATTCAATTGAAGAAAAAGCCAGAGACTTGCTGATGGATTGGGTATAAAGTGTGGGAGAGAAGAGTTAAGGATGAGTCTGGGCTTTTGCCCTGAGAAACTGGGTATACAGAGGTACCATTGTTAGATGACAGTGACTGAAGTTTTGTGGGGAAAATAGTGTAGTTTTAAATATTAAAGAGGATTTATGAAATATAAATGTTAATAAATGGATAAGCATTTCACAGACAGGTCATAACAGAAAAACAAAAATATGCTCATTGAAATAACAATGGAGTACAAGTGTACAACTATTAAATTACCGATTATTGAAAGACATGATGCTACTCAATGTTGGTTATGTTGGGAGAACTTGTACATGCACCAACTGCAGATGCTAATTCAGAAAAGAACCTTTATTTGAAGAACAGTGGCCCAGAACTGTCCATGACTCTTTTGCCCCCTCATTCCAATTCTGAGAACTTTTTCTTAGAGAATTATGTTTAAAAATTAAACCAAATAATCTAAAAGACAGAAAAAGTATAATTTGCATGAAATGCTCACTGCAACTTTCCTTATACAGGTTGTGCATCCCTGTCTCAAAAATATGAAATCCGAAATGTTCCAAAACCTGAAACTTTTTGAGTATTTACATGACACCACAAGTGGAAAATTCCACACCTGACCTCATGTGATGGGTCGCTGTCAAAACACAGTTGCACAACATGGTTTATTCAGCATCTTAGAGGGAAAAGAAAACCCTCTCAGCCCCCTTCAACTGCAGTGTATCTTTTCCATGCAAGTCCAGATTCCCCTTCAAGCACACCCACAAAAGGTAATAAAATAAAAACTATGTTTCATGCACAAAATTATTTAAAATATTATATAAATTACCTTCAGGTTATGTGTATAAAGTTTATACAAAACAGAAATGAATTTCATGTTTGGACTTGGGTTCCATCCCCAAGATATCTCATTATGTCTATGTGAATATCCCCAAATCAGAAAAAAATATCTCAAATCAGAAACACTTCTGGTCCCAAGAATTTAAGATAAGGATGCTCAGCCTGTAGCAATGAAATATTTGTATAACAAGTGTCCAGAAAAGGAAATTGTATAAGTAATGTGCCTTTGGATGGAATTTGTAATAACAGATAACTTTTATTGAATATTTACTATGTGCTTGACACTATGCTAAGGCTTAGTTTACATTACCTCATTTTATCTTTGTAATAGCCTATAACATAGATACTATATCCTGCGTGGTAGAATTCATCCCCAATTAACTGATGAGAGGCATGAAGGACACATAGTTTAAAATTATACAACCAGTCAGTGGTAAAGATAAGACTTGAATGTAAGCAGGATAACTCCCAAGTCCAGGTTCTTAACCATCAGTAAAACTACCCAATATTAAGCAAATACTGAGAGTAATTACAACGAAAATGGATTGGAGATGGAGTGACACATTCAAAGGGAAAGAAAATATGAAAAAAATTGTTTCTAATGGCTTATGTTAAAAAGGAAAGAATACAAAAAAGATCTGTATATTATAGGTATAGGTATGTGAATATAAGAAAAGACCAGAAGAAAATGCAAAAATAAGATTTTTGTTCACATGAGACTATTGGATTCTTCAGTTAGGAGTTCATTAATGGTGCTGCCAGATAAATTTCCTTTAAGAGGTAGGAGCAGAAGGGTTTAGTAAATTGATCTTTCAGAGGCTGCTGATGATAGAAGAAAATTGCATGTTTTTGTTTGTAGAGAGGTAGAATCAAGGGATTTGAAAAAAGCCAAAGAGAAGAAACCAAGGAATAATAAATAGAAAGAGGATGAGAGAAAATGAGAAAAGAGAGGAGGTAGTGCAGAGAAGAGAAGAGGAGGGAGAATGTTGGAGGGTGAAGAAGGAATCAAAGGTAGTATGGAGTATGTTATGCCTTATACATAACAGTTGCTCAAAAATATTTATTAAATTTGAAGTTAATAAATATTTTTGAGCAACTGTTATGTATACGGCATAACATTGGAACCAACCTAAATGTCCAACAATGATAGACCAGATTAAGAACATGTGGCACATGTACACCATGGAATACTATGCAGCCATAAAAAATGATGAGTTCATGTCCTTTGTAGGGACATGGATGAAGCTGGAAACCATCACGCTCAGCACACTATCGCAAGGACAAAAAACCAAACACTGCATGTTCTCACTCATAGGTGGGAATTGAACAATGAGAACACATGGACACAGGAAGGGGAACATCACACACTGGGGCCTGTTGTGGGGTGGGGGAACGGGGGAGGGATAGCATTAGGAGATATAGCTAATGCAAATGACAAGTTAATGGGTGCAGCACACCAACATGGCACATGTATACATATGTAACAAACCTGCACCTTGTGCACATGTACCCTAAAACTTAAAGTATAATAAAAAAATAATAAATTTGAAGTTAAAGCAATTTATTATAAAGTTAGGCAATCATGTCATGGTTATTATCTCAAGGAACTCATTTTGCTTTGCTTTGTTTTGTTTTGCCGTGTGTGTGAGTGTGTGTATAACGTAAAAATAGCCTTATTTTATTTTTCTAAGTATGCATATATAAATAAATATGCTTATGTATTCAGAAAGTATATTAAATAATTAAGAAAAAATAAAATAATCTGTAATCCTATCTAAACAAAACTCTGGTTAGAATTTTATCATATAGCCTTCTTGATTATTTCTGTTCATTATGAACACATACCTAACTTCATATTTCCTTCTGAAAAGGCATCGACATTTGTAATCAGCTTTTTGTTACTCAACAACAATATGATTATTCTCTACGCTACTAAATATCTTCTCTTGAATAGTTGTGTAGTTTTCTGTTGCTTGGACAGATATAATTTATTTAATTAATCCCCTATTGATGGACACTGGCTTATTTTGAATTCTTAGTTACTATAAGAGCATTGTGATGAATATCCTTACACATGCATATCTATACATGTTCATTTGTTTCCTTAAGATAAATTCTGCAGTAGAATTACAGTGGATATATATATATATATATGTATATATATATAAGTTCTTTGGACAGAAATTACTCAAGTGCCTTCCAGAAAATGTGTAAACGTTATCTCCTCCCATTGACACAGTGGGGGAAGGTTTGCATCCCCACAGCTTGCTGATTTGGGCTATCAGCCTTTCTAATTTTTCAGAGAGCCATTGTCTGAAAAACCTCAAAATATCCCCTTTCTCATCCCACATTGCCTCTTGAATAGATAATTTTCCCTAGGAAGCATCTAAAAAATTCTGGAAGATATAAGTGGTTGAAGTAAAATTAGACTTGGTTTTAAGGTTTTACCAGAGAACAAAGAAAGTTGAAAACCATCAGGGCAGAGTTCTATATGTGTTACCCACTGATGACTCTATGCTGTGTTCCCTCTGATTACAAAATGAAGGAATCAAACTTATGGAGATGCTTCACAAGCTCCTAAAAAACAGATCTTCAGCTGTGTAGGGAGCCACAGATTTCCCCTGTATGAATCTAAAATTATGTCAAAGTTTTTTCTCCTTTATGTTGGGTGTTTTTATTTTAAGAATAAATATGAAGGCATTGCCTCTCAACCGTTGAAAATAGGCATGGGAATTATAAGAAAAAGTTTTGCATTTGAACTCTGACTTAAGGTTTGGGCAAATATTTAGATATTAATTTAATTTCAGACAAACTACAGAATCCTAGCGATTTATTATAGCTCTAATTTGCAATAAGGGAGAAACAGTAGTATTTCTTCTAGTATTTTAGCAGAAATTAAAAATGTGTATTTACAACATTTAGTCACTTCCCTTAAAAAATAAAATCTTTTCAGCTTCCATGTAAAGCAGCCAGATGTCTAATTAGGAATCCTGAAACTCGGCTCTATTGAGTTAATAAGAACCCATGGCAAGTATTAACCAGAATATCCCATTCCTCAACAATGACGAAAAATACTTGAAAGTTCATGAAATAAGCTGTCAAAGTGGTTCGGTAAAATTCTAAATAAGATTATTATATTTTCATGTTCTTGCTAATCTATATCATGGTTAGAAATCAAAGCATGCCGAAATTTCTCTCTTACTTTTTTTGCTGTTCTTCCTCAACCCTACCTCCCTCAGGAATTTTTTTTTTAACTAAAACGTTCTGTGGTTGCTTTCAACCAAAGAAATGTTATAAATTATTGAAGTTTATATGTTTTTTGTTTGTCGTTTTATGAATAGAAAAATATTTGCTATTTTTTAATCAGTTGAGTGGGGGCTGTGTGTGTGTGTGTGTGTGTGTGTGTGTGTGTTTGTGCGTGCACCTGTATTTTCTTACTTTAAATAAATGTTTTCCTATTTTAAAGGCTTTGTGGTATATTGATGAAACAAAATGAACAAACTTTCAGAGACGCTAATTAGTCGTTTGGCAACTCTTCTCACAGATGAAAATATAGTTTTTTTTCCAAACAGGAAGCAATAAAGTATTATAAGTAAATATTTTTAAACTTCTACTAAAATGCTTGTTGAAATGTAACTGATGTACCTTATGGAGAAAATGCACACTTTTATGACACTTAGTAAATTACTAGAGTTCTGGAATTTCGTTGTCTGATGTTAATCAATATATGTTTACACAAATCTCAGTTTATTTTTAAGGAATTGAGAGATAAATGCATTTATATTTTTTAGGAAAGGCAATTAAACCCTTATAAGAAAATAATGTAACGATAATGGTTAATACCTAGTTTAAAATGTTAGCATGAAAATTAATTAACCTAATGTGTACAAAGGACATAAACACTTGCTTGGCTTATGATGAATACTTAGTAAGTATCAGCTGTTATTATACCTGGAGTCACACTGTCTGGATTTAAATCCCAGTTCTGCCATGACTCGGCCTCAGGTCTTAAATTTCTCAATGATAAAATGAGGATAATTATAGTACCTACTCCATAGGATTGCAGTGAGAATCAAATAAAGCCTTGGAAGAGTGTCTAGCATACAGTACCTTCTCACTGACTATTAGCTTTCATTTTTAACAATTAGTGCCCTCAAATGAGAGCATGTTGCCTGGATTATTGGTAGTGGAGTAGATATATGTTTTATCTCAATTAGGGTAAAAATTTTGGAGAAGATAGGGTCTTATTTTTCTTCTGTAGCTCCTGATGTTTCTAGCCTTGTACAGTAAGTATGAAAGCCAGACTCTGCAACTGCCACTGTCTAAATGCATAAATGATTTAGTGAATTAATTTGTAAATTCAACTGGTATGAATTGGTCACTGACAGAAATAGAGAAAACAAACAATTCTTTCTCAACTCATCCAGAGAGATCAAAAAGGGAAAGTTAGATGTTTCTTACAGAACTAATGTTCCCAAATGACTCATTAGCCATATATGTCTTCTCAAAGCCAAGGTGCTTCTCAAAAGAATATTTGTACTTCTCCTATCTGCCCTCTTCTATGAAAAATAGATGGGATTAAAAAGAAAACAAAGACAACAAAAACCAAACCCAATGTTGACGGCTTAGCTGCAGTGTTAGTTCTAGAGCCATTTGTAAAACAGCAATGCCACCTGTTGGGTAGAATATGCAAGTCTGTTATGATTTTTGTGTATTGGAAAAATATTTGTTTATGCCTCCTTTAGGAGGCAAAGTATTGGGTTGCAGTATGAGAAGGAGAGAAAAATGAAAAAATCACTTGCAAAAAGTTTCCTAAGTAGTAAAGCAAATGAAAAGACATATTTCTAGTCATAGCATATGGACAAGTCTCTATTTTAAAACCTAACTTTTTTCCTCCCAAATCCTTCCAAGGATTACATGATCTATCCTGGCATTTGCTCTATTGTTCTTTCACACTCCTTTTATGGGGCTGCTGAAAGCAAAAATAGCAATCTGTAACACCTGTCACTTAATTAAAATGAGACATTACTTTTAATAAAGCAGATAATTGTTTTAACAACTTAGCAAAGATGGGGCCCTGTTTGTGGGGGCTGCAGCAGTTTTGTACTTCTTCTTGTCAGTACTACATAGTCATAAATCTCTGAAATGTAATAAAGAAAGAAAAATCAAAGATGATATTCTGATAGTGAGATGACATATGGATATTAGTCCCTGAGCTGGAAAACATAAACAATTTTTGTTTAAGACAGAGTGTCCTCAGAGTTGGAAGTCTACCAGTATTGCTCAAGGTGGTACCTTGAGACTTACCAATGCCTCAGTCTAAAGATGAAACACTCAATGCTATTGCTTTTCCATTGCTAGCAAGCAAATGATGACGTTAAATTTGCTGGGCTTCAGACAGAAGAGAATATCTGGAATTGCTCGCTGGTCAAATATCTTGCTTGGCAGAGATATTTTCTCTAGGACTTCTTTGGATCAATTTCCTGACAATAAGGATCACCCTACTAGAGTAAAGAAAAAGATAGCTGGGCATTCAGAATATCAGATGCCAGTTATGTATATGTACAAAAACTACAATATAAGGAAATGTCCAATGTCATATGAGTGGCATGAGTGATTTGGGAATTTATAGGTCATAAAAATTCCAACTGAGATAAACAGGGAAGACTGGCAGGAGGACACTCAAACTGGAAAGATGAGGGCAAGAAATAGCTGAGATCCAATCAGAAACAAAGAGCCAGACTGTGGGAGTCAGTAGGACTATTCAGGTTTGTTTTTCCACCTCTTATTCTTCTAGGTACATGACACAATTGCATTTTCCTGCCTCATCTGAAGTTAGACATGATTGTATGACTTATACCAATGACATGTGAAGGAAAACAGTGTGCATTACTTCTGAGCAGAAGTTCTAAAAGCCAGTATAGAATTTGTTATGTATATTTTCCCTACCTCAGCAATTGTGAATCCAAATGTTGAAATGGAGTGTCTCTTAATCTGGTCTCTAGGTAACCAAGATGATCAGAGTCTGTTTACTGATTCACATTGGATATACACCTTCATTGTGGTATGCCATCAAGATTGTGAGGTTTGTTTGTTGCTGCAGCATAACCTAGCACATCCTGACTAATACACAGGGTTCCCATAAAATATGTAAAATAATGAGCTAATAAAAGTAAAAATAAGAAGGAAAGCCTTAAAAAACCTAAAATTAGAAAACATTAGCTTTGGAAAAGCTAGAGGACAAGGGTTTTTTAGTAGTTATGTGTTGTATATGAAGTCAATATATATGTGTGTGTGTCTATAATATATATGGTTTAGAAATGTATTTCCAAATGTTAGCCATTTCCCTATTTAATAACTTATTTTCCCCTGTTTTCTCAACTCTGAAAGCAGCAACAACAACAATACAATGGTACTTTTCAGATGTCTCCTTTATCTCTCTGTTATTAATATTCTTTAGCATTTCCAAGACTGGAAGTTAAAGCATTGACTCAGTTTTCTTTTTCTACCTTTGTCCACATAGAGGCTTTGTATATAGTAAACAGAGCAATTTTATTAAAACACAAGTCAGACTAAGTCACTCCTCTGCTCCATGACCTCCAATGGTTCACCATTCACTCAGAGAAAAGTCCGTCCTTGCTGGAGCTTATAAGGTCCTATGTGATCTGGCCCTCAATCACCTCTGACCTCATTTTCTTTGTGCCTTAACTTCCATGCTTAGCTGTTCCTCAACTATATATCAAGCACACTTGCTTAAGGACATTTATAGTTATTATTCTCTGTGCCAATAAGGTTCTTCCCTTAGAAGGGAAGAACATGGCTCATTCCCTTCCTTTCCTTCTGGGCTCTGCTCAGAGACCTTCCCTGAACACTTTTCACACTTGAGTGGATTTGTCATACTCACTCTGCTGTATTTTTCTCTAGAGTATTTAAGATGATGTGATATACCAGAATTTACTTGTGTATCTGTAAATAACCTTTTTCCTTTAACTAGGACATAAGCTCCGGGAAGGCAGGTCTGTGTCTGTTTTGTTCTCTGTGGAATTCCATCAACCAGAAGAGGACCTAGCACACAGTAATAGTTCAATAATGAATTTGGATTATTCTCTCAGTGCTGAACCTCATTGCTGTGCAATATGGCTTTGAATTCCCCTTCTGTATCCCTGGACTTACTACTCAATGTCCAGTATGCTGTCCAGGGTCACAGCATGCCAGCATGATAGCACAGGACAGAAATATAAGCAGGCTTACTTCTGAGGTTCCCATATGAAAGCTATGGCAAAATTTTCACTTTCTCATGAAGAAAAAAGATAGACAAAGGCAAATTTGAAGGCATTGACATAAAGCTAAGTTTTAAATTTTATTTTTTAAAATGTGGGATAATTTCCTTACTTTTTTTGGTGCTAAAGTGTCCTTTCATTTGTTAAATAATGATAGAGTTTGATGACAGTTTCTATTTTGCTGCTTATTTGTTAGCTTTTTCCTTTTAATGGCCCATACTTGGCAAAGTGAAAAGTTGAACATCCTCAATAATACCCAATTTTTAAATATTCTAGAATTAGCTATCTCATAAGGCAGGAAACTGAAGTCAAGAGGGATGCCATGACTTCTACATATTCGTCTATCTAGATTATAGCAGAAGAAGAACTAAAATTCATACCTCCTCATTTCCAGCAAGTTCTCTCTCTACCCAAAATTCCTGCCTCTGAAAAGCCCTTTGAGAATAATTCCCTCCCTGACGTGGAGTGTGCTTTATCCCCATAGATTTGCTTTTTTGGCCATGAAGCATTTCAGGGCTCTACAAGAAAATCAAGCCTCTTCTTTCTCATTTTTCGGGTAGTCAAAGGGTTTACACCTTACACAAAGGTAAGTTCTAATAGGGTGGAGTGAAGTGTCCGTGTTGGAAGCAATTAGAGAGGAATGAATTTCCCTCTGAAAACAGGTTAGGATAGTTTAAGAGGTGAGTGGAGGGGTAATACATTCCTGAATATAATATTGCCCTGTCACTTCCTTTGCTGTCTTGGATGTCATTTTGTACATTTTTCACATTGTGTGTGTGTGTGTGTGTGTGTGTGTGTGTGTGTGCGTGTTTTGCAAATACCCAACTTAACTCTGAACTTTATTGTAGGCCAGAATTTTGTCTCCTTATATTTACTATCCACCTAACCAGAGGGCCTGCCCAGTACTCGGCACTAGGAGAACATTGAGTGTCTGCCACGTTGACTTCTGCTTTTATTTATTCTCTTTCTGAAAGGTCACTAGAGCTAAAAATTCTCAAGCTATTGAGAAATGCCACCCCCATCCATGGTACTGTATTGGCTCATGAGCTTTTTTCAGTTATCTTTCTCATTGTCTTGGCATCTGACTTTTAAGTAGACAAAGAATGCCAAGTTCATGCCAGATCACAATCTGCAAAAAAATGCTTATCACCGCTGGCAAGGAGAATGGAATATGCTCCCTTTGTAAAGATCATGGCTCAGAAGGAAGATTCAAATTCTCAGGAGCCAAACAGTTGGCTATAGTACCTTCCCACCCCTCAGATGTCCTGACTTCTGTCTGGGAGGTATCTGGGCCATTAATGTAATACTCCATCATCAAGTATATATTGTGATCACCACTAGTAAGCTCAGAAAATCACTGAATTCCAGGATTAAAAGAGGCTTTAATGGTATCTTAATCCAACATCCATCCTCTTTATAGTTAAGTGATTGAAGACTGCTGGTAATTTACATAACACATTTATTGTTAGAAAGTTTTCTTTTCACACGTATGAGGACTTGAAATCTTCCTTGCTGAAACTTCTACTTATTGATTGCTTATGAACTAATATTTGAACACTGAGCTCCTTATCACACTTCAGGTTCTGTGCTATGTGTTGAGGCCAGGAAGATGGATAAGGCACAGCTCCTGCTTTCAACAGCCTTATAGTTGGGTTGGAGAATTGTCATATAAATATATAATTCATACACTGTGCATAGTTCTGTATAAAAGCAGAGTGGAGGGACATATTCCCCCAATTTAGGCTGGTAAGGTAAAGGAAGGGAAGATTCCTGGAGTATATGACATGTCACCTCACTTTCTAGTTTGTTAGTCGTGCAGCAATTTAATCAGTTAATAGTCAACCCAACTATATCATCCAGTCTAAAGTCTACATCTTTCCATGAACATAATAATCTTAGCTGGGGACATAGTGACTGAGTCTCCATCATGCTTTCCCCATTCCACTCCCACCCCTGTGTAGAAGCAATAAAGTTTGAGGAACTGACCTCAACTCCAGTCATAAAACCCACCCCTTGCCAGGATCCCTAACTGGAACCTATCCGTGCATAGTGTTCCATTGATGACAATTACTCGTTAAGAAGTGGGAACATTATGAAAGGAAAATTATGTTCAGTGCTTGAGAACTGTTTGCTCATTTTTTCTTTCCAGATATGAATGAGAGAACATGTAGCCTATTTTCGACTACTGGACAACTTACATACAAGATGAAGCCAACACTGTTGTTAGCACAGAAAGACAAAATAAAACCTGGATCCTTGATCATATTACTAAACTGCTGGATCAATGAATTCTGATACACGCTGCCAAGCATGTGGGCCAATAAATGTACTCATTGTTGAAGCCAGTTTGATTTAGATTGTCTGTTATTTACGTCTAAAACCATCATAAGTATTCAACTTGTCTAAAGCCTTATTGAAGAGATATTATGTCTATGGTTTTTTATGAACAACTGCTCTAATAATATTAAGAAAGGAAAAACGTGTCTTTGGTATGCCTTGTTTTTGTGAATCAATTGTGGTTCCTAGTGCCTAAAGTCACATTTTCCTGGAGAAATGTTCTTGATTCACTTAGAGTATGGGTAACAGTTGGAAGCAATTCAGCTCCACAAGTGTTGATTACATGTCTACTCTTTGCCCTGTATTATACTAGGCACCAAGGCACATGCAAAGTGGTTCTGAATAAGATATGGCTGCTTTATTCAACAAGCTTAAAATCCTTTGGAAGTCAAATGTAATCTAAGGAGCTTGAGTTATTGTGTCATATACCCAGTCTCAAAACTTGCCCTGCCTATTATGTGTCAGACACTATACATATCCTGTCTCATTTAATTTTCCCATCACCCGTTAAGGCCATTATTTATGAATGAGGAAATTAAGTTCAAAGAGGTAACTAACTTTCTCAAAGTGACTTGTCAGACATGATGGTGCTGGAAAATGAATATAAGACTAAGTACAAAACCAAAGGTATAACCAACATTTAGGTGGGATGTGAATGTGTCATTAATAGGCAAGCAAGCCTGACAGCCAATTTATGTCTATTGTAGTTCCTCTGTCTCGGAGATATGCTCTGAAGTCAAAGGTGGTACTCAGTTGGTCCTTTAAGGGAAAAAAATCTCCCAAATCAGGCAAAGCTCCATCTGATGGCAATTAGAGCAAAAGCCAAGAGCATTAGTCTTTTGGTTATTCATCTATTCAATGAAGATTTATTATGCTCAATATATGATGGGCATTGTGCTAAACACAATGAAGAATACTAAGATTCATAAGGCTCAGTTTCTTCTCTGAAGCAGCTGTAACCTTTTAAGTAACAATAGCTGCCATGTATCAGATGTCTACTAACTGCTAGGCATTTTTCATAAATCATCTGTAATCCTTAAATGGTATTGCAGTGTATTTTTGTTCCCATTCTCTGGATGGGAGATCTGAGACTTAGAAGGCTTTGCCTAAGTCACATATTCAAAGTCAAGATTTGAGAACAAGCCTAACTGAAAGCTTATGATGTCACCCAGTCATAAACATCTGAAGCCTCAGTTTGATTGGTGGGAGTGTGTAGTGTCCAACAGGTGTTCCTTTCTTATTCTCCATTCCATAATCCCCACCCCATTCTTCTCAGCGCCATATGCCTACCAAAGTGCTGTGTTTATGGCAGCCACTCAGTGGGTTCACATCATGTATTTTCAGCTGTGTGACAGAAACTATACTTTCCCTGCTGCCTATCAAGTGATTGATCTTGAGAAATCTGAGGACTGAAAATTATATTTCAAGTTCTTTTCGCCATAATAAGCATTCTTGCCTCTAGCATAGAACTGGTTATATAATTCAGACTCAAAAATATACATCTTAAACACTTACTATACATGCTAGGCACTTTCACATATGTTGTTTCATGACTTTTATTTTGCGAATAATGAAACCTAAGGTATAGTAAATTGTTCAAGGTCACTCACATTTTAAGTGAAGGTCCAAAATTCAAAATCCAGTACTCTCTGTCTAGCATATTTTTAAGTATACATTCAGCTTTCAGTATATTTTTAAGGATATGTCTAAGTCTGATATATATTCTGCTACACCAGATGTGAATGCTATTGGTTTTTGTATGGTGAGAACTACTTTTATTTAAAGCATTTTCTGTGTTTCATCCTCTCATTCCACTTCCATTATTACTTTCAGAATGTTTTATGTCTATGTAACCTCTGCCTTTTTCCTTGGTGTCTCATAATTACTGATCCTGGCTCCAAACTCTCTCCCATAACTATTCCCAGAGGCCATCCTCACTATGCTACAGCCTGTCTCTCTGTTAAGTTTTCATGAGGAATGTCTCTTTTGTGGCATTTACCAAAAGGAAAAAAATCTTCCAAGCTTCTCTAAATAGCATAAAGTAATTCTGTTCTCATAGTCTTAAAAAAGGCATTTCTCCCTTTTTCTTTTTTTTCTTTTTTTTTCTTTTTATTTAATTCTAGGACTTGTCCCATCAGTAGGACCCATACAGTTAACCACATGAAAACTATTGGAGTAGACTTTTAAAAAATCTTTGGTACGACGAAGACAGTGATTTACTAGATTTATTCTAAGTAATCATATGGGAATACCTTTTTATTTTCAGAAAAAATCAAATTAAACATGTGAGGTTTATTTTTAAAATTAGTATATGATTAGACTCAGTACAGGTAAGGAGTTCAATTGGATAAGGCCACTTAGTTTTTGTGCCTATCTTCTTATGAAGTGGTTGGTGACAAATTAGATTTTTCTATACTTCTAGCGCAAACTCAGTCATGCTTGAAGGCTTCAGTGTGATGACCCTTGACCTGAACTGAAAGTATAAATGAGAAAGCGCTGGGTCACCCACTATTAAATTTGGAAGTTGTTAAGTATTTTTGGAGTTCTATCAAGAGAAACTTGGAATAAAGTAAGACTAAGATTAACCACTAATTATGGAAAAGACGAGTAAGAGGAAAAAGGGTCCTGGTCTTTTAAGAGAACATCCAAAATCATGCTTTCAACTAACACCTCTTAGCAAAGTAGTGAAAAGCAGTGACCTAGGAATATGTTCAATACCTGCTTCAGCTACTTACTAACTGCAAGTGGTTTAACTTCTCTGGATTAATCATGGTTACCACCTCATAGGATTGTTGTGAAGTTTAAATGAAATAATGCGAGGAAAACATTTAGCACAGTGCCTGTTGATCCTAAGTGTTCAGAAAATATTCTAGCTAAAATACTGCTGTTGTTGTTATTGTTGTTATTTTTATTATCTAGATGTAAACCTTCAGTGCAGTCCAAGTCGTGTGACAGGACATTTCTACTTTGGTATCTTGCCCCCCGCCACAAGCTTCTAAGCCTGTACAGCAGAATTGGATTTTACTGTGATCAAGGTGAGGGGGCAGATACGACAAATACCATCAATCTAGGAAGTAGATGGAAGCTACTCATTGGCACCAAGCAATCACACATCCTCAACGCATGCTTGTTGAGGCAATTAACCTTCAGCTTCTATATGTATAGGTAGCTAGATTTCCTAATTGAGGAATTGATGCAGAGTGAATATACCATTCAAAGTCTCAGCATCCACAATCTCAGCATGTATCTTTATAAATCACATAATATAAATCCAATATTTTGGAGGAAGAAAGCTTGGCAAAAAGGAATTAGAAAACTATTCATTGATATTGGGGTTATTTAGGGAAGAGAGCAAGGAATAAGAAACGATTCGTTGACGTTGGGGTTATGAAGGGAAGAGAGCTACAAATGTAACATTCAACTTATTATCCAGATTCTGAAACAGGCCTTACAACCCAGGAACATTTAACATTTAGCACTTTAGTAGAATGTATAACATTTCTGTGTTTACCCACCACTGAGCTGGGCAGAAAGATGACTGGAATTATTCTTTACAATCAAAGAGCTTACATGATATTTTAGAGTATAAGAAGCATAGATATTCCTATGTTCCTAAATTAATCTACCTCTCCCATTTTCAGCTTAGTTATTGTCAAATTTAGAGTATTTGTGAGCAGAAATAAAAGCCCTTTGCCCCCAGACTGTATGGCTTGCTCTGAATTTTGGAAAGCCAGGTTTCTGGTCAAGCAAGCAGGATTTGAATTGCAACGAGTCAGGGAAGACAGTCAAATGCTGGGCTGGCCAGCCATTTGCCTGATAGCTGCCTCTATTTAGAGACTGTGAAGAACCAAGGAAGGACAGCCAGAATCAAACCCGCTTCCAGCTGCATCCTCTTCCTACCTCCACACACCATCATTTGTTTCCCAAACAATTATTAACTAGTCTTTGCCACTATATATCTGAGTAAAAAATTCACCCAAAACTCACTGACTTAAAAGAACATTTATTTCCATGAGTCTGTGGGTTGGCTGAACTGGGATGGATGCTGTGCTCAGCTGGGTGGATCTACTTGAAGCTGTGTCTCCCTAGATGCCATTGCTTCCCACTACAGGTCTGTGGGCCAGCCTGGAGTCTCTACTTCACATATCTCATTATCCTAAGAGTCCCAGAAACAGGCACACTTCTTCGTTCATGGAGGGAGCAGAGGCAAAAGGGAGCAAGAGGAAGTATGTGAGTCCTGTTAAGGCCCAGGTATGAAAGTGACCCATTGTCACTCTTGTCCCCAGGATCAAAGCAAGTCACATGGCCAAGCCCAAAGTCTATGAAGCAAGAAAATACACTCCACCAATGATGGGGCTATGACTAAATATGGAAGCAAGAAAATGTGAAGAATGGGAGCCAATCTTTCAGCCTACCACTCTGAATCACTCCCAATCCTAAGCTAAAAATGCTCTCACCTGCAGAACTTGAAGTTTCTCTATTGAAAGGATATTTCTTCACTTTTTAAGATCATTCAAGGGGGTTCTAAACCCCCTACACTTCTTCCCTGGCCAGAATCCATAATTCCCCATTTCATTTTATGCTCCACACTGAAAACTTTTTCCCCTCATCATTTATCAAAACATGATTACAGTTTGTGCTGTATTTTAATTCTTTGGGAGGCAATCTATATAGTTTCATCTGGAATGGATGTCAACATTTGCAGTACTGCCTCAGTTCATTCCCCATAAATGATAAACGATATAGGATACACACACACACGCACACACACACACACACACACAAGAATATCCAAAATGAGGAAAAGTGAATTAGTTATTGGGTGAGATTCAACAGAAAATCTTCAGGGAGAACTTGAACATTGAGTATAACCTTGAAGGAAATTTCCAATTGCAATATTCTACTCACCACTCACATGATGAGGCATTAGATGTATGGATGTGTGAACTGGTTAGTTTGGGATCCTTTGCTTGTTATTCACCACAACCGTACCTTTGTCCTTAAGCTATGCACACCACTAATGCAAAGGAAGTGGGTGAGAGCTCACAACTAACTCATCAGCATGACCGGACAGAGCTCAAAGTCCATGCAGTTTTGATTGGTGGATCAGAGGTAGTATGGCTCATATGTGTTCTCTGTCTCTCCACCTTCATGCATGTGTGCATATGTGTAGGTGTGTGTACATATAATCAAAAGTAAATATATGTTGTGCTTATTAACCAATTAACGGCCATTAATAATCAACGAAGTATAGCTTCCTGACTGCTGCTATAATTATTGGGAGCCATTGATTCATTAGAAAGTATATGTGTTTGAGTCACTAAGATAATGCATTGTACATTTTCCTCACACTTCTGTTTCTAAAACTGTTTCAGGTAATAGGAGGGAAGCTACTTCTTTCTAGGTTACTATGTAACCCTAACTACCTTTCACCACAGCACTAACCATCCTGTATTGTAATTGCCTATTCACTTGTCTCTACCTAACCATAAGCTCTGAGAGGGCAAGTAAACATCTTGTTTATAGTTTTCTCTCTTGATATAGTGCCTGCCCTGTATTATATGCTCAATAATTTTTTTTGAGAGAAGTAAACATCATTCCAAATGTTACATAAGACAATACAAGTAAAGCATTTTGTAAATTGTCAATTTTATATCACTATGTTATAATTAGTATAATCTCCATTAAAATTATCTACTGAGAAAAATTACAACTGGCAAACCACAGATTATGAATGTGCTAGCCCAGGCAATCTGGCAACTTTGCAAATTATCTAATTTGGGGGTCGTATGTATTGGTCTTGGCATGAACATATACAGTGTTACTTACCAATTTGGTCTATGGGGCATATAAATATACTTTACCAGGCCAGGTACAGTGGCTCACGCCTGTAATCCCAGCACTTTGGGCAGCAGAGGTGGGTGGATCACGATGTCAGAAGATCAAGACCATCCTGGCTATCACAGTAAAACCCCATCTCTACTAAAAATACAAAAAATTAGCTGGACATGGTGGCGGGCACCACCCATGTAGTCCCAGCTACTTTGGAGGCTGAAGCAGGAAAATCACTTGAGCCTGGGAGGCGGAGGTTGCAGTGAGCCGAGATTGTGCCACTGCACTCCAGCCTGGGCGACAGAACGAGACTCTGTCTCAAAAAAAAAAAAAAAAATATATATATATATATATATACACACACACACACACACATATATATACAACACGCACACACACACACACACACTTTATGGTGGGGGTGGACCTGTACCCACTGGCTACATACACACACAAGCCCATACATTAGTGACAGATAGATAAACTCAGGCTTAGCGTTGAAATGGTTTCTCTATAAAAGCTCCTCAAAGTTGTGAAATATAACTGAGATTCAAGAGCAAAATAAAATATGAGTCTTACCAGAGGAAAATATGGGTTTTCTCTGGATTAAAAATATAAGATTTTTTTCCCCCTGAATGATAGGACCGTAACGATTCAATTTCTCCTGCACCAATCAGCATCAACCTGTGAGATCCAGACCTGGCACATGGAAATTTCAGCCTTAAGTCAAATATTATTTCAAAGTTAATGACAAAATCTATTTTTGCAGTGGTCTTGTTTAAAATATTTCCCCTTAATACTCTTGAAATGCTGTAATTGAAAGCAGTTATTTGAGATGCCAGTGCATACTTCTTTAATTATGTCCTGTGCCATCTGTTTTCAATGAAAGGGCAGTATCTGTTTGCAGTTACCAATCTTATGAAAAACAGGCTTGTCCCGAAATAGATTGGAACTAAAACCAGAAAGCAGTTCTTTCAGAGGCATCCATTCAAGGCAATTAACTTTAATCATTATAGAAATGTTTATTTCCCATCTTAGTCTCTCTTCACATGTAAATTCCTTCAGGGGAAAAGATCTCTTTTTGTGACTGTTTGAATAGTTCCAATTTGGATTAATCAGAACCTGCTGGTCTGTTTATGTTCCAATTGTGAATGCTGGCAGCTTTCTTGATGAAGGAGCACACATGCCCTGCGGAGAGCAGATTGAGAAGCACAGTAGATATACACCTACTGATCAGAGCAAGTTGGCTTAACCTCCTGGGCCCTATGCTTGCCCCATACTGTCTTCAAGGGTCAGGACAAGGAAGCCATGTGATGGATGGGAGACCAGGAATCCTAAGCTGAGTTTGTACAAAACCCATCTCCTCAAAGGAACCAGATACTCCCTTCAACCACACATTCCCATGTCATTCTCATAAAAGCTATGAGAAAGACTGGTGGCCTAGCAAAATGCAGGATCTGTGGTGGTGACTTGTGAGTGCATCACTCTACCTAGGAGACTGTTATTTCTGAATTGCTTCTATTCTTCAGGGAGATTTTCTATCAAAAGGTCAAAAAACACTTTATGGCAAATTTTTGATGACAATTATTAAGTAGTTTCATTCATTGTTTCAGAATGTAAGTTTCTCAAGGGCACGGATTCTTGACTGTTTTGGACATTGATATATCCCAAATACCAAGAACAGCAATTTGGTGCAAAGAGACCCTCAGTGACTATTTGCTGAATTTGTTCATTCTTTTAGACTTTGACGATACATTGATATAAAACATACAAAAAAGTCTCTTAAGAGACTTTCATTCAACATGATCGGTGTCTTGGACATGAAAATAAAATGCTCAAAAGACAAACCATGTTGACAGTAAACATCTTGAGGATAGAACAAGAGCAGAGACTGTGTCTTTTTCATCTCTGTGCCTAGATGCAAAGTCTCTAATTTAGACTTGGCATTTGATAAATATTTGATTAATTTAACTCAGCAGGCATACATGTCTTGGCTTCCACCTAAGAAACTTACCATTTACTTAGATTTTAATAAGTCTTGAATGTTTTTATACATAAGCTTCTCTAATCCTCAAAACAAACAAAAATCCTGTGAAGTACTAAATATCTCTAATGTTCAGATGAAGAGCTGAAGCTTTTATCTGGAAAATCACTTGCCAAGGTTAATCAGTTAGTAAAGCCAACATGAGATTAGGAACTCAGGTTTGTCTCAGTTTAAAGTCAATAACATTGTACCCCATAAATATATAATATGTACAATTATGATTTGTCAATTAAAAATTTAAAAAACAAAATGCAAATCAATAAGCAAATAAAAGTTGGTACTCATATATGTTATCTATTGGCTTCTATACACTACTTAAAGTGTCCTTTAGGAAAGTTTAACATAAACCCAAGGATTCATAATCACATACTAAAAAAATCTAAAATTATTAAAATCTACATTATTATTTGAAAAACAGTAGTTTCCCATCTCTCGCTTGAAGCTTCCTTGACAATCCCATTTCTCCCTTGAAGTTCCTGGAGTCTTATATTGCCTGTATCTTCTAATAACTGCTATTTCCTTCAATTTGGGATCCCTGTAGCTTGCAGGTCTGTGGCTTTTGGACCTCATGAGCTCCATTCAAGAAGGAGATGTTCTTCTGGTTTCCCAAAAATCATGAGAGTAAGTAATGTGTTTTTTTCCCTTTGGAGTTGAAATGTTATCCTATCAGATTGGATGGACTTGGCAGGCTTGATTTAAAGAAAACCACCCATCTCTCCCAGGCTTTCTTTCTGTGATGATTTAAATGGAAGTGTAATACAATCTCTTAAACTTTCATAATTTAGTCCCACCCCAAACTTTCCAGAAATCAGTCAGGAATTCTTGTGGGAATATCAAGTGAGAGGCAGCACAGGATAATGCAACAAAGGGAAACATATAAAGGGAAATGATGGAAAGTTGGGAAAGAGAACAGAGACATATGAATTGAATAGTGACTGAGCATCTAACACACTCATGCTAATGAGTGGCTTCTGAAATTATGTGGTCAAAATAAAAGAGCTGGACTCCACGTTCTTGAGCTTGGCATTCAGTGACTATGATTCATATTTTAGGTCTGGAGCAGACTAATGAGTTACGGACAAACTACAAGCACTCATTCTGTTTTAGAATGGCTATGATCTTTTTGTCAACTCTTCATTTGTCACTTAATAATATTAATCACCACTTCCCAGTCTTCATCCATAATATAGTAAGTGCTACTCTGAGCCACAAGCGAGAGTTATCTCTACCCAGAGAACATTCCATTTAAATTAATCAAGCGTGCGCGCGCACACACACACACATACACACACAGACACACACACACGATAAAGCTAAAGCTAAGAGCTCCCTCAAAGAGAAGGAATGCCAGGGTGGGGCAAAAGTCAATGCCTTAAAGTAGTTAAAGTAAACACGCTAATATCAATAACAAGAATACCAACAAAAAACTTAATACTATTTATTTAATGTCTACTGTGTGGCAAGCACTGTGCTAGGAGCTTCATATTGATTCTATACAGACTCTGTGAGTTGAATATTCTTATCCCTGTTTTACAGATGGAAAATCAAGTCTCAGAGAAACTAACATTTTCAGGCTCCAGACCTAGTAAATGATAGAAACAAAGTTAAAACTCAGTTCTTCCTGACTTTAAAATTTCTGTTCTTTCCATATTAATCAGAGAATATGGTGGAGAAAATTCTGTTCTGTGAAGGAAGCAGATTGAAAATAGAGAAAAAAAGATTAAAAACTTACAGAGTCCTGGAAATATTCCTGAGCTAGAAATTAGATTTAAATTCTATTTTCTACTATTTTACTAATTAACTGTATAATCTTAGGTAAGTCACTCACTTTATCTCTTCAGGCTTTGGTTGTATCATCTATGCTACCAAATTAAGGAGATGAATTTGATGCTGTTAAAGATTGCAGGGGGACTGTTAAAGATTGCTGTTAAAGACTGCCCCTAACTTAGATTTCTCTGTGGAAGACGCTATCTGAGCGAGGCTGAACAGCCAAATGGAAAACGATATGTCAAGCATTTCAGTTGTAAAATTCCTCGTCTAAGTCACATTAGAGTATCTTGGGCTTTGAAACTGGGCTGCACCTTCTTTTCTCTGCTCCACCTAGCGTGATTGGATCTGCATAGTGTATTCCAGACTAACTTAAGTAACCACCCTTGTGGATAGGAATAGTCACTCAGACACTCAAGTGCAAAGGCACATAAGGTCAAAAATGTGTGTGAAATTTCTCATCTGAATGAACCAAGGAAGAAGCAGGGGATAGAGACACAAAAGAGAAAAATAATTTATCTTCTCTGTAAAGGACTTCTAAGATCTTTCCTGGTATTGAGAGTCCATAGATCTATGAAACCACTGCCTATAAACAAAACTGAGTGAATATCATTCAAACTGAAACGTGTAATGAAATGCCAATTACCTATAAAAATATGACAGTGAGATCAAAAGCAGATTGTTAATCAGGAACAGTAGATATCAGAAGTCAATGGAGTAATATATTGAAAGTACTGAGAGAACATAATGTAAAACTAGATTTTTTTATTCAGCTAAACTATTGTTTAAGAGGGAAGGAGAAAAGTACAGTTTGCCACATACAGATTCTCACTGAAATAATTAGTAAAGATGTGCTTCAGAACATTGTTGTTTTTAGAGACAGGGAGCTCTCCTGACGCTCATGCTATTATATAATCCTCTCTCTGTCTCTGTTTTTGCTACAAGGTAGAATCCATAGGGCTAAGGGGATGTGCTCACTGGGAACCTGCCTCTCCTTCTAGACCTTGGTCCAAATACCTAAAACACCAGAGTTTTCCACCAGAACCTGGGACTACTTACAGGTCCCACATGGATCTCTTTCCCCAGAGGGAGATACCACCAGTGGTCACACTTCTCAACTGAAGAGGTAGCTGAGAGGTAGCTGTTTGCAAGGGTTCTAGATGGAACTATGTATATGTGTGGAGATAACTACAAGCATGTATGTGAGACCCTTAGTTGTGTGAGGTAAAGCCAGGATGAGAACAGAATTGGTGTGAGCTGCAAAACAAAAGCCAGGGGCCCACTCTTTCCAAGCCACGACTTTCTGGTTTGGGAGTCCAAGAAGTCTAAGAAATCTAAATTTGAACCTGGCCTTCTAGGTTGTTAGGAGGATATATTTGCCAAGAAAGAGGATAGAGCATCGTGTATTTAACAATTTGTGGGGCTTTATGTACAGTTGCGTGGAAACAAATAGCTCTACAAAGAGAAACTTAGAACCATTAATGCAGGAGTTAACAGTTATGTAAATAGTACACAGGGAGCACACAAACAGCTAAAGGCTGAATGGAATTACAGTACAGAAGTCCCTCTACAGTATAAAAGCCTCTCTACAGTACAAAAGCCCCTCAAATTTCAAACACTCATGGAAAGAGCTAAACTACAGTCTAGGAAAAATAATAATAAGTGA
This sequence comes from Pan troglodytes, assembly GCF_028858775.2. NCBI lineage: Eukaryota > Metazoa > Chordata > Mammalia > Primates > Hominidae > Pan > Pan troglodytes. Next base: position 78,213,273 of record NC_072398.2, on the reverse strand, counting down.
GTGGTTGTTCACAATCTATATTTTAGCTTGGACATTTCAGGTCCCAGTTTGTCCAGTAAATGCAAAAGCCATGGTGGTATCCTAGTGAGAAGAGACAGGGGCTTGTGGTAGGGGAAAAAAACTTCTATGTATGTAAAAATATGTATGGTATGTGAGCTTCTTTATATTCTTGATCAACCCCCTTGAATATTAGGGGAAGCCTAGAAGAAAAGAGAACCCACAGGGAAAGCATGGAATGCAAAAAACAACAGAGGTTATGAAAATTAATAAAACATACCAGAAAATTAATTAATGTGACTATAAAAATTCTAATGAGCTTTTGTGGGTTAAAAATGGTAAAACAAAAACATTAGGAGAGTTTGTCAATGGGGTGTTAAAAAGTGCTAGGATCCTATTATACAAGAGTAGGATGTAAATACTGAACAATTTTATAAACCATTCAAAAATGTAGAGCTAATTCTGCACTGTAAAATTATAAAAAGTTTAAGGTAATCACTAAAGAAATAGAAATACTTAGTTTCTTGACTAACAAAAGAAATTGGGAATAAATGGAACTTTAATCCAAGAAAAAACAGGAAAAGAAAAAATAAAGCAAAGAAATAGTGGTAAACTGAAAAACACAAAATAAGACAAGAAGAATAAATCCACAATTTAATAATTAAAATAAATTTAAATACAATTAAGTCACCTATTAAAATATAGGGATTAACTGTTTAGATAGTACAAAAAGAATAAAATCTAGCTATATGCAGCTTTTAAGACACACAACTGAAGTAAAACCATGCAGGTCGGAAAAGAAATTATGAAAAAAAGATGTAACATGTAAATTCTAACCAAAGTAAAGATTATTTTATGTTAATACCAGATAACTAGAATTAAAAACAAAATAGTAATTATGAATAAAGTGTGATACAATATATGGAGCAATCAACCAAGTAGCAATAATAATCACAAATGCATATGAACCTAAAAACATAGTTTCTAATACTTAAGAAAATATTTGAAATAGACACATCTCCCATCAAAACAAATCAAAAATAAGCAAGGTTAGAGAATATTTGAACCACACATTACCAAGTTTGATCCTATATCCATATTTCTGTCTTTGTACTTATAGAGTTATCCTCCTTCCTTTAGTTAGAAAATATACATTATTTTAAAGAATGTAAGATGTATTTTAAAAACTAACCACACAGTAGCATAAAATTAAAAACTCAATAACAAAAGGGTAACTCAAGTACTCCATGTGTATAAAATTTTTAAAAACACATTTAATAACTCAGAGTTTAAGAATGCATAAGGAGCTCAAACAACTCTATAGGAAAAAATATACAATAATCTGATTTTTCAAATGGGCAAAAGATCTGAATACACATTTCTTAAAAGAAGATACACAAATGGGAAATAGGCATATGTAAAGGTGCTCAACATCATTGATCATCAGAGAAACTCAAATTAAAACTACAAGATATCATTTCACTCCAGGTAAAATGGCTTTTATCTAAAAGACAGGCAATAACAAATGCTGGCAAGGATGTGGAGAAAAAGAAACCCTCATACACTGTTAGTGGGAATGTAAATCAGAACAATCACTATGGAGAACAGTTTAAGAATGAATAAGACCTACTACTTGATAGCATGACGGGGTGACTATAGTCAATAATAACTTAATTGTACATTTTTAAATAACTTAAAGAGTGTAATTGGATTGTTTGTAACTCAAAGGATAAATGCTTGAGGGGATGGATATCCCATTCTCCATAATGTGCTTATTTCACAGTGCATGCCTGTGTCAAAGCATCTCATGTACCCCATATGGATACACACACACACACACACACACACTCACACACACACCTACTATGAACTCACAAAATTAAAAAAAAAAAACTAAAAATAGGGCAGGTGCGGTGGCTCACACCTGTAATCCCAGCACTTTGGGAGGTCGAGGCAGGTGGGCCATCTGAAGTCAGGAGTTCAAGACCATCCTGGCCAACTTGGCAAAACCCTGTCTCTACTAAAAATATAAAAATATAAAAATTAGCCTGGCATGATGGTGGGCACCTGTAATCCCAGGTACTCTGGATGCTGAGGTGGGAGAATCACTTGAACCCAGGGAGGTGGAGGTTGCAGTGAGCTGAGATCGCGCCACTGCACTCCAGCCTGGGTAACAGAGCGAGACTCTGTCTCAAAAACTAAACTAAACTAAACTAAACTAAACTAAACTAAACTAAACTAAACTAAAATTAGAGCTACCACACAATCCAGCAATTCCACTCCAAGGTATAAATACAAAAGAAAGGAAATCAGTATATCAAAGGGATATTCTGCATTCCTATGCATGTTGCAGCATTGTTCACAATGGGCAAGATTTGGAAGCAACGGATGAACAGATAAAGTATGGTACATATACACAATGGAGTACTATTCTGCCATAAAAAATGAGATCCTTTCATCTGCAACAACATAGATGGAACTGGAAGTCATTATGTCAAATGAAATAAGCCAGGCACAGAAGACAAACATCGCATGTTCTCACTTATTTGTGGGAACTAAAAATCAAAACAGTTGAATTCACAGACACAGAGAGTAAATGGATGATTACCAGAGGCTGGGGAGGGTACTGAAGGGTGGGGGTGCAGGGGAGTGGGGATGGTTAATAAGTACAAAAAGTAATTAGAAAGAATTAATAAGACCTAGTATTTGACAGCAAAACGGAGTGACTATAGTCAATAATAATTTAATTATACATTTTAAAATAACTAAAAGAGTATAATTGGATTGTTTATAACACAAAAGATACATGCTTGAGAAGATGGATATGCCATTTACCATGATGTGATTATTAGGCATTGCATGTCTGTATCAAAGCATCTCATGTACCCCATAAATACATATATCTACTATATACTCACAAAAATTTAAATTTTTTTTCAAAAATCATCTACATAAAATATAAATGATGCTCAAAAAATTAAAAACAACAATTTATGGTTTAAAAGAGAAATCATAAAGAAAATAGAAATATATTTACAAGAAAATTATAATGAGAATACTAAATTTTGTAATTTGTTAGAATATAGCTAATGTGATACTATCGTGGAGGCAAGTAAAAGAAAAACTTAACCCTAAAAAAAAGCAGAAAATTAATAAAATTTGAATGCAACAAATATATAGAGAATATCAGAAAGGAGGATAAATACATAGATAAAATTAATTTATAAGGCCGTAATTATACTCTAAGCCATTTTTAATAAAATACCTAACATTTAATTTTACTTGAAGAAAAAATAGAAATGAATTTGTAAACTTGAGTTAAAAATTTCTCTATGCCAGAGCTGCTACTTTTTATAAGCTCTTTTAACATTAAAGGAACTATATGAAGATAATTATATTAGTGTTATCTTTTTCAAAAAAACTGTATTTTCAATTTTAGTGTGAATTGCCTCTCTTCCACCAAAAATGAAACAATTATTACTAAACTTCTTTTAATCCTCCTACCATCTTTTTTCTGTTACTTATAATATTTTTACTTGTTTAGGGATTATAACACTTATGTTTTGCAATGAAAATTCCTTCAAGTGTAAATTTTTTTTTTTTTTTTTTTTTTTTTAAGACAGAGTCTCACTCTGTCACCCAGGCTGCAGTGCAGTGGTGCAATCTGGGCTCACTGCAACCTCCACCTCCTGGGTTCAAGCGATTCTTCTGCCTCAGCCTCCCGAGTAGCTGGGATTACAGGCTCACACCACCATGTCCAGCTAATTTTTGTATTTTTAGTAGAGATGGAGTTTCACCATGTTGGTCAGGCTAGTCTCGAACTCCTGACCTCATGATCTGCCCACCTCGGCCTCCCAAAGTGCTGGGATTACAAGCATGAGCCACCGTGCCTGGCCTAATTTTGTTCTATTTTTAAATGGATTTAATACCCCATCAGTTTTTGTTTTGTTTAATTTTTATCAGTTTTCCAAGTCAGGGTTCTTCATTTCTTTAAACATCACTTAATTGTCTGTTTTGTTTTATTGAATGTTTTGCTTAAGAATTCTTCACTGGAACCTATAATCCTTTACTTTTTTCATATATGCGGTATTTTCCTTTTCTCCTATTTTCCTAAATGGCAATTTGGCTGGGTTAATGTTAGACCCAAGAATAGACTTCTGTAGCCATTGCTTCATTGTCTTCTGGATTTTGTTTCCTTCTTGGTAACTTACTTTTTCTGCCTAAACATCTAAAGCAATTCCTTTAAAGTTTTTTTTTGTAGTTTGGTCATTTAATAGTAATTTATTTTTTAAAAATGTTCAGATAGGAATAATTTTGCATTATTACTTCTTAGTATATAAAATTCCGTCTCAATTGTTTTCTTCATTTCAGGAAAATTTTTGTCATTGTAGTATATCTTTACATCATAGCAGCTCTTTCCTTCAGGGATACCAATTGCCTTTATGTTAGATTATCTTTACTTTTTCATAACTATCATCTATTCCAATTGCTTTAATCTCTGATCCGTGACCATTTCAGTGTATCCCCCATGCCATAAATACAGTTTTTGTCCATGTCTATTTCCTTCCTTGTTCTTATTATTATTTACAAAGTCTATTGTGCTACTATTTCAGTTCATAATCTGTTTCATTAATTCTACAACTTTCATCTCATTCTTTTGCCTCATCCCATTTTGGGGCTCATAGTTTTACAAGTTATTTTCTATAATGAAGAACTGAGTGGGAGTTTCCAGGCCAAGACAAGTACAGAAGCAGGAACACAGCTTTTCTCTTCCATGTTTCCTAAAAATGAACAAAAATTATTTTTAAAAGGCCGTAACTATGTGTGTGCGTATGTATGTGTGTACGTGTGTGTGTGTGTCTTCATGAACATGAATTGTTACATCTTTGAAATGGTTTACTTATGGTCCTGGAGATCAAGAGGATAGACTTCAAAACTTTTAAATGTCTATTCTATGATTAAGTAATTAAAATAATTTAGTAAAAGCATTGTGTTACCTGAATTTTATAGTTGTGTGTGTGTCCACATAAAAAACCCACATTTCTAAAAGGAAATATTGCAGCCCAATACAATCTTTTAATCTAGTTCAATTAGTTCACATCAATTCCATTGAAGTCAAATTGGATCAGTTCAATTTAACTGGATAAAACTACTTGCTCTAATCTTGGTTCACTTTCACATTAGGGTGAAAAAGAAAAAATCCAGCTCCAGATAATACCTTTCTGCTGTCAATATTTTCTCTAGCTACCCTCCCATTCCTCCACTTACTCACTTGACTAGCTTTTTCCAGCCCTCATCTCCTGCATCTTTGATCTGTTGGCTTTGTGACCCAGCTTCTGTCATCTGCTTTAGGTCTCTTTTTGTTTTGACAATCTATTTGGACCAGTTTCTGTGTTTTACCAATTTTAGTCCATTTCACTAATCTGTTGACTTTTTAGATCCATTAAATTTTGATAACACTGCAACTGAAAATAAGAAACACTTTATTCAGCTAAAGACTCGTTCTAAAATATTCACCACACTGCCAGAGGTAGTTTGTACAAATGTGTAGCTTGGCCTCCTTACAAGTATATAAGGCACTATGTTGGGGTAAGGCATAAAATCATAGAGAAAGACCATGTGTACTGTGCACTAAGAAGACAGTGATGCTTCAACCTGTTCCCTACTGTATATCTCAGTCCTTGACACTTTGCTCTTAATATTGAGACCCAGAGCTTTCACTAACTGGATAGAGCCAGAAAGACTAGCCCAAGTAGAATTCCTTTTATGTGTGCTAATGTAATTTTTAAAGAACACATTGGGTGAGGCAGGCACATAACTGAGGACCAGCAACAGTCCAAAGTGTCTCAAAATAAATTACTTTCCAAATAGTCCAAAGAGATAGATAAGGCAGAGAGACTCTATATGGCTGGTAAAAAGTTGGCATCAAAGGCAGATGATTGACTTGAACTGCAGTTCGCTGTATTTTTCTGCTTTGATTGACAGTCTTCTGTTATTTTTGGTGAGGCAGAAAACTCAAATTTTGCCTTTGGTATTTTTTTCTTCACTTTGTTATTTTTTCAAGCTGTGGTAATGCAGTATTTTCCAAAACTGAGAAAAAGCATTAAGTCATCTTCTCTATTGCTCTGGCCAGAGCATTATTTTCTGTGATGTGTATTGTAAGACATTTATGAACTAAGTTAACCTTAAGTTATGGTGGTTCCCTTGTTATTGTCTTTGAGACACGACTCCCAAATTTAGTTATTATTATTAGATATTTTTTCTGATTCTGGTCATCCTTGATTAATTTCCAAAATTTTTGTTTCTATCCCTGAATCACATCTATCTCTGTTATGCTGTGATCTTAATGTGAAGTTATGCTCTTAATGTTAAGAAAGGCCTTTAAGCATTTCCATCACTTATCATTACTGAGATTAGAGACATGTGCATATAAAGGAATGGGACATTATAATATTTGACTGAGCACTCACCAATCCCTAAAATGTGACATCTGTTTAAAGTAATTATTACCTTCAATGGTAAAGAAACCATTAAAAGATAGCTTGGTGGAGAGTGTATTAGGACAGTTCCAAATCTTTATCATGGTGAGGAAAGCAGGTCATCAACTATTAGGCTTAGCATTTACAAGGTCTTCATTGAATTCTTTGGGGGTTCTACAGGGTCTTTTCATTCTTTCTGTCAAACCTTGAATGTTTTCCACCCCTGTGTGACCTCTGGTAGTTGCTCAGTTCAAAACTTCTTGATAATTGTTCTTCCCCAAGTAGTTGTATTCTGCCAGGCCTTGCAGAGTTTTGCCCTGAGCATTTGCAGCTTTTGATTCAGTCAAATTTTCAATACAAATTTCTGGACCACATAAAGGAAGATATCCACTTTTTCACTCTGTTCAGCACTGCATTGGCAACCCTAGCCAATGAAATACGACTAGAAAAACAAATAAAAGATGTACATATTGGAAAGGAATAAATAAAAGACTTTATTCTCAGATGACATAATCGTGTGCATAAAAAATCCTAAGCAAGGCTGGGCACGGTGGCTCACGCCTGTAATCCAGCACTTTGGGAGGCTGAGACAGGTGGATCACGAGGTCAGGAGATCAAGACCATCCTGGCTAACACGGTGAAACCCCGTCTCTACTAAAAATACAAAAAATTAGCCGGGCGTGGTGGTGGGTGCTTGTAGTCCTAGCTACTTGGGAGGCTGAGGCAGGAGAATGGCATGAAACCGGGAGGCAGAGGTTGCAGTGAGCCAAGATCATGCCACTGCACTGCAGCCTGGGTGACAGAGGGAGACTCCATCTCAAAAAAAAAAAAAAAAAAAAAAACCTAAGGAATATACAATTATTATAACCAATATGCGAATTTAGCAAGGTCACAGGATACAAAATCAATATATAAAAAATATTTCCAGATACTGACAATAACATTTGGAAAATAATTTTAAAAAATAACATTTATAACAGCTCCCAAACATTTAAGATACTAGAGCCAAGTTTAGTGACAGAGATGCAAGATATGTACATGAAAATTACAAACACTACTAAGAGAAATTGAAGACATAAATAAATGGAGAGATGCATCATGTTCATCAATTAAAAGATTCAATATTGTTGTAATGTTAATCCTTTTGAAATTAATCTATGAATTCAAAGCAATACCAACCAAAGTCCTCAAACTTTTAAGAATTAAATTGTCACACTGTTTATAAAACCTATATGAATCCAATGGAAAAAGTAAATAGATCAAAAAACAAAGGAGTTCAGAAATAAGCCTATATCTTTACTGATTTCTTTCTTTTATTTATTGCTATTTTTTACTAAAGTTCTAAAGCAATTCAATGGGAAAAAAAAGACTTTTCAACAAATAGTGTTGGATCAACTGGCTACCTATATGAAAATAAATGAACCTCAACCTATAGCTCATGAGACATGCAAACAATTATTTTGAGATGTATCACAGACCTAAACATAATAGCCAAACTATACAGCTTGTTGAAGAAAACAAAGGAAAACATCATCTTGAAATTGTTATAAGCAGTAATTTCCTACACATTAACTATAAAAGAAAAAAGTGTCAAATAGACTTCATCAAAATTAAAAACTTTGAAAGATTCTGTTAAGAAAGTAAAAAGACAAACCATAGACTGGGAGAAAAAATATATAAATAATATACATACATAATATATATTATATATTTATATATACCATTATGTAGTATATTATATACTATATAATATATAAATATGTGTAATTATACATTAAAATGTTTATTTTATGTATATAAATTTATACATATTATATATAATATATATAAAACTAATATATATATCAAAACAATCTTAAGAAAAACGAACACACACTACTAGATTGCAAACTTAACATAAAGTTATGATAATCAAGAGAGTGTAATATTAGATTTATATATATTAAATATGTGATATTTAATAATGGACAATAATTAAAATCTTATAAAGTTATTGCACAGATTAAATGAGACAATGCATGCAAGGTGCCAAGATTGCTGGGTTCATAGTGTATGCTCCATAAGCACGAAGCACCCTTGTACCACTTCTTTTCTCCCTGTTTTTGTTTACTAAATTAGAAAAAATTCAACTCACAATTACAGATTGTTGGGAACAGATGAGTCTGTTGGCTCTGTCAGATTCATATTCAACCTGGACCCAGGAACTCTAAGATTTCTCACTGAAGAATTCAATACTGTGACAGTTCCCAAGTTGACTAGTTTCTCTCACTTGAAGTATGGAAGAAAAAATACCTCAACTTCAGATATTAGGGCAAATGGTTTTCTTTTTTCTTTTTTCTTTTTTTTTTTTTTTTGAGGGGGACGGAATCTCGCTCTGTCGCCCAGGCCGGAGTGCAGTGGCGCGATCTCGGCTCACTGCAAGCTCCGCCTCCCGGGTTCACGCCATTCTCCCGCCTCAGCCTCCCGAATAGCTGGGACTACAGGTGCCCGCCACCACGCCCAGCTAATTTTTTGTATTTTTAGTAGAGACCGGGTTTCACCGTGTTAGCCAGGATGGTCTTGATCTCCTGACCTCGTGATCCACTCGCCTCGGCCTCCCAAAGTGCTGGGATTACAGGCGTGAGGCGCCGCGCCCGGCCAAGGGCAAATGGTTTTCTAATCCAGCCTTTAAAAAAGTTTTGACTGTGGAAAGCATTTCCTAGTTCTCTCTTGCATGTGTTGTTTTGTTTCGCTTTGCTTTGCTTTCCTTTGTTTTGTTTTGATGAGTATTACTCAATACTCATCAATAATACATACTTCCTCATCAATAACACATCATCCATTTCTTTGTCCAATAAGAAAAGGAAATTCTCAAATTGAAGGGAAAAGTAAAGATCTCTGTGATATCAGTTCAGTCTTCTTTTTTAAAATCCTGATATCTTATTCTCAGTAATAAAAATGGTAATATTTTGGCCCCAAACTAATAGGCCACTCTATATAAATGCTGCATATGTTGTTGAAATATATCACCTAAGCAAGTCACTGGAAATTATATAATTGGTCAAATGAAATTTCCAGCATTAATAGGAAAGTTTTAATATAATTCCTCATTTCAAAATCTCACATTGCCAGTTTTGACTTAACAGCCAGGGAATTTCAGTGCGTAAGAGCAGGGTTGTACAATTGCTTCCATTTCCTTACACAGAATGTTAAAAAGACATATCAGTCACTGTCATTTAATCATATTTGCACTGATTATTTCAATATTTCAATCAAGATCAAGTGACATTTTGCTAACCATTAAATACTCTGGGAAAATATAATAACCATAAAGATAAGGAGAAATAGCGTTCTCTAGCAAGTTTCAGTAAAGGTACTGCAGTTTAGCTAATCATTTTGTGAGTTTCATGAATAATCTAGGCTTTAGTGGCTGCCTAAATAGTTTAGAATTTAGAAATAGAGATTTTAAAGAAGGAAAGATCTATGATAGACTCCTTGATTAACCACTAACCTCTGAGATTTCTCTGTTATATGCTCTCATAGCACCATAATGTATGAAAGCTGTATAAATGTAGTAAATGTGGGATGTAAATGATGTGTGAATAACATGTAACAGTATTTATGTGGTATTTGTGTATTTATTTTTTCTCTTTCCCACTGGACTGGGAGCTCAGAGAGGGCAAGCACTATTTTGTTTCGTGTTCTATAGCCACTGATTAGCAGAGTGCCTTGCACATACTGAGGTTTCAATACACATTTCTTGAACATGTAAATAAGTAAAACAGTTCAAATTAGAATAGAAATATAAGATAAAAATTAATATGAAAATTAAGCTAACCATCTTTCATATAATTGCTAATGAGCTATTAAAAGATTGGCATATAAATTACAGCATTTCAATGTTCTCTTTAACTTATTATTTACCTTTTCCAAAGTTGAACAGATACATTTTATTTTGGCTTATTTAGACTGTACATTGCTTCAATCACATAGGTAACAATGAGTAGAAAGATGTATTATCTCTATTTTGAGCTAAATTGTCCATAAATATTTTTCTTGAATCAGAATCTTAGCTAACAAATGAAGAAGGAAATCACATAATTAGAAATCACCATTTTTCAAACTATAATAAAATACTGGAGGTAATCAGTGATCATCAATACATACTAAAATAATTAGATGAAAAATTGATGGAGAACATTATAGTAGATGGCTCAGGCTGATAGTACCTGAACCCACTGATCTTAATATCACAAAAAATAGTAACAATTTGACATTTTGTGAGTACTAGTGTGATGTATTAGAACATTCACAACATTATCTGTGAAGTATTTTTGCCAAAATACATCTTATAAAGCCTCTAGATCAGATTTCTGGTTTATAGACGCTACAGGGCATAGAGGAACATGTTAGTGACACTGCAGAATGCAATAACAAAGTCCAGACTATGGGAAATTCTAAAGATTTTTTTCCTCAGAATAAACAGCTCAGTTTCCTCCACAAGTATATGTCAAGGGGAAAAAAGAGGAAGAAGAAACCTGTAGTTTAAAAGATCCTTAAAAGACACATCAACCAAAGGCAATGTGTAAACACTTCTGGATTCTGATTTGAACAAACTGTAAAACAAAACAAATACAAAAATAAGATAATCAGGAAAGTTTGAATACTGGCTGAATATTTGATCAAATTAAGAAATTACTTGTCTATTGTTGTAGGTGTGATAATAGTGGTGGAAATCTTTTAGAGACACACACTGAAGATTTGTGGATGAATGATATGTAGGATTTGTTTCAAAATAATCTAACTGAAGGTAATTAAGGGATGTATAGATAAATTATGTTTGGTCATGTTTGATAATTATTGAGATGGGTTGGTAGGTATATGTAGATGTATTATAATGTTCTTGTTACTTTCATACATGTTTTAATGTTTCCATAATAAACAATGTAAAAAGAAGGAAAAAACAGGCAGAAATGAAGATTGAACAAAGTACAGTGTTGTGATTCAGAATATAGCTCTGGAATCAACTGCCTGAGATTAAATTCCAACTCTACTACTTACCAGCTGAGGGACTATGGTGACTAATAAATCTTCTTGTGCCTCAGTTTCCTCATCTGTACGATGGGGATAATAATGGTACTTGGCTAACAAACTTGCCAAGATTCGGGGAATTAATACATATAAAGCATTTAGAACAGTGAGAGATAAACAGTATGTGCTAATACATGTTAGCTATTTAAAAGCAAAGTTATCCTAATTAGCAATTAGTTTTAAAGCTTAACTGGAAGACTTTTCTTTGTGCCAACTTCAATCACTTGGTAGTAGCTTCCTAGAGTCTTGAGAAGAATATGATTTTGAGACCAAATGTGGACACAGCAAAAAATAACTTACACTTAGGTCTGCAAGGGTGGGAAGAGTGGGTTTATGTGGAAGTATTTATCAACCTCTTTCTATCACAGGCAGTTTTCATAAATTATGGAACTTTGTAAGTAAACTAATCTACTTTATCTCTTTCTTTTACTGAAGAGAAACTTGAGTCCAGAGAAGTCAAGTAATTTGCTAAAAATTATACATCTGGCAATTAAATGGTCCCCAGAACCCAGATCTCAAGGTTCCAGTAAGACAAGTGATGTGTCTCATATCTCAGCATTGCATCTGTGGGGAAATTACATTCATTCATGAAACCAATTATGACTATAATTGCAAGGCATCTTATTTTGAGATTTGTAAAGTGGTTCTAAAAATTGAGAAACATAGAAAGAAATCTGTGCAGTGGGGTTGACAAGGGTTGAAGCAGACAACCAGAGCATCACTCCCTGGCTAGCAGGAAATTGAGTCATTCTTCATCATTCATCCTGTTTTGCAAGGTCAAGTTTCCAAAGGATTTTGGAGGTCAAACTGTAGGCAGTAAGGCCTATAAGCCTCTAGGACTCTGGTTGTCTCCCTTATTTGACCCTTCATGGCTGTTGAGACCTATCTGTATGGTCACTCCAAGAACTCAGTAATGACAGTGACACAGATCATTTCTGAGGTCTGTTTGGAGGTATCTGAAAATATCATTGATTTGCCTTGAAACTAAGGCAACATTTGTTTTATTTGAGTGTCCTAACTGTTCACAAGGAACATCCAAAGTAAGCATATTCTTTCCCAGCACCAGTTTTCAAGAAGGACTGTAAATTTCTTGCATTGCCAAGAACAAAGCTTTAATCTGTGAGGCATTTGGGAGGTAAAGAATATTTCAAAGTCATATTCAAACCTCTGTCTTAAAAGTTGTTCTTGGGAGATTTCAGCGGCTGAATTACAGAAATGTTACAAGGAATTCAAAATCGAAGCTATTATTCAAAACATTGTTTTTCAAAGGTGCTATTGATTAAAATGGGCCTTTACAAAGGTCTGTGAAACCCTTTTCATGTCTCCTCACCCTGTAAATTGTTGATGGGAAAGAAAACTATGAAGCAGTTACTACTCATAGAGACCACTGGCACACAGCGAAGCATCTTCTAAACTAAGCAGCAATTTCAAAAGATTTTACTGTCTTATAAACGTTTCTCAATGGCAAATATGCTTGCAAGAGAACCATTGTTCTAGCAATGATTGAACTATTTACAGTCTCTCTTGACATCATGTCTCTCTACATATCCTTTCAGACATTTGTCACTATTCTTTGCTACTACGATAAAGTTTGATAAGCAATAATTTATAAAAGGTTTGTTGCAATGTGCAATCTCAAACTATACCTATAAACTTTGCATGCTCTGTTACATTAAAATCCACTTGTCTGTCTTGCACTTTGAGGAGACCTTTCACTCATGTCTGATTTTGTAACATTATACGTTGGTAATTTGGAACATACTGGTTTACCAAGTTATGCAGATCTTCCAAACGCTGACACAAAATCACAGTTATTAATATCACTGCCAATTTCATCAGAAAAGTTTTTCAGTATTGGGAAGCTGTCAAACTCATGGTGGTGGATAACATTTTCCAAGATTCTAATTTTCTCTTGAAAACTTCAGTTTTATCATTGGCAACAGATACTTATTTTCCCTGAAGTGACAGACTCATATCATTCATTTTTGAGAAAATGTCTACCAAATACCCAAGTCTGAATAACTGTAGTCTGTCATTGCTTCATTCAAATAATAAAAAAGAGTTTATAGAGTGGTCTGTTCAGCTCACAATTCAAATACTCACACAAGTGCTTTTCCTTGAAAATATGAAACTAGCATATTTCTCCATGTAGCAGAAGTACTTTATATGTATTTCTCAGTTCATTATATAGAATATTTAAAAATTCATTTGCTGACTTTGCTTGTTTTGTTTGGTTAGGTTTTGGGGAGGTTTTGGTGGGTTTTGTTTTTGTTTTTGTTTTGTTTTTACTGTATGTATGCGGCAGTGGATAATGTGGTGACTACTAGTACAGTTTGGTGCCCTATGTTGATTCATGCTGAAGGACTAGCAGTTTTATCCAACAATGGTTTTGCATCATCGGTGCATTATTATTAAAACAGTTTTGACCTCATGGACCTCTTGATAGAGTTGCAAGGGCCTCCAAGGATGTGCTGATGACACTCTGAAAACTGCTGCCTTATACAATGACCCTTGTATATTCATTCTGACAAAATAGGATTTGAAATAAAGGTATAATAAGGAAAGAGTACAGGAGATAGGCAAGGAAAAAAGTTTTAGCTTAGGTTCTAAAAATGAAAGAGTCTTAATTTCTACTTAAGTTGTGTCAAAAGTAACTTAATGAAAGATACTTAAGGGAGTTGATCTTAGGGATATGCTATAAAGCTAATCATCGCAGTTCAGTGGTAAAATGAAGGAATAAAGTTAACGAAAACCTAACAGAATAAAAGATTAAATTTAAAATTATAAAAGGATTTTGCATCTGAAACGTGGAAAATGCATTTTGATTTCTCACGATTTTATTTCGTCTCTACTATGGCAGTAATCTTGATTTGACAATATTTCACTGGACAAATTTTGGAAAGGACTCCGTGTTCTTGTCTAGTATATAAGAATAACAATTCCTTATTTTAGAATTGTACTTTAACATTTCAAAGAAATGTAAACTCTGTAGCTTTAATTTAACAGCATTGAGTAGCAACTCTACTACCAGCCTCAGAATTGTGGGAAAATTTACTCCCAAAGTAATGTAGCAAATAATAAAAGTTTGAATGCAAATGTATGTAGTATGATACAACAGGTGTGTGAATCAAATGAAAAGTACATTTTTGCACATCGACACATTTAATATTCATTTAAAATGCTTGGTTTTGAAGGGAATTCTAAGTTGAACCTTTGTCAACCTTGTAATTACTTTCTATTTTTTAAACATTTTACTGGTGCTTTTATAAACGTGAAGAATTTTTCTTGTAGAAAATATAGCAGTCATTTTATATTTTTTCTATAAGAACAAGGGGAAAATAGGTCAATAAAACATTCTTAATCCCATGTTACCATTTTGTATGTTATGGATTTTTTTATTGGAGAAAAATACACATTTACAGTAGAAAATTTGGGAAATATTCAAATAAAAACTGATATAAGAAAAAGAAATCATAAAATATGATAAAATTTCTCTCTCATTAAACCAGTTAAACAGTCAATGGAAATAAAAACATAAAATAGTCATTTTTTTTATAATCATTGCCTTCAAGTAGGCCAGGTAGAAGCTTTATTTTCTATCTGATACTGATATATAGGGGAGGACACAAAGCTTCGCCATGTTAAACTCACAGCTATGTAGACATTGAAGCCTGCTGCCACCAGGGCTTACCAGATGAACACAGGACCTAGAGTCTCCTGAAGAGGTCATTCCCTACAGCTTCTCCTCCTTCACTCTTTTCTACCACTTGCCAACTATAGTACTGCCAATATTCTTTCACTCTGTTTTTGCTTTTGTTTGATCTCTCTATACAGAGTATATCTTAATATTATCTAAGTACTTTTCTCATGCCTTTAACCTTTTTTGAGCACCAATTTACTAACTACATATTATGCCATCTATCATATGATTACTTTATAATTTCTCTTTATTGTTAGAATAACTTTGTTTTATAAATCTGACTTTCATACATCAGATTTTGTTTAAACAGGGCACACTCAAGCTGTAATGAAACCCTATCATTCCTTTCTATGCATCACTACTTCCCTATATAATTTCAATTGGGCTGCAATGGTTCAGATTGAATGTTGTATAATAAAAAATATGTCTGGCCTTTGACCTTGGTTTCTGGAAAGGGTCTTCTAAACCCTTGAAATTTCCCAAGTGACAAAAGTGTATTTGTTATCCATGGTGGGCACCTGAGACCACATTGAGTTTATGCCAATGAGATGACTTATGGTGGGCTCCTAGATAGTTTCAGGATGGGGGCTGGCCATACCAGAAACACTAACCATGTCATTAGAGTGTTGGAGCTTTGAGCCACATGATATCAGCTTGACTTCCAAGGAGGGAAGGGTGTTAGAGAATGAGTTTAATCGTATAGTCAATGATTCTATCTATGAAATAAAACCCCCAATAAAAACTCTAGACAATGATGGTCAAGTGAGATTCCTAGTTGGCAATACACAATGATGTGTCAGGAGGATGATACATCCAGAGGACATGGAAACTTCACATTTGAGACCCTCTCAAACTTCTTTTTTTTTTTTTTTTTGAGATGGAGTCTCACTTTGTCGCCCAGGCTGGAGTGCAGTGGCACGATCTCGGCTCACTGCAAGCTCCCCCTCCCAGGTTCACGCCATTTTCCTGCCTCACCCTCCCCAGCAGCTGGGACTACAGGCGCCTGCCACCACGCCCGGCTAATTTTTTGTATTTTTAGTAGAGACAGGGTTTCACCGTGTTGGCCAGGATGGTCTTGATCTCCTGACCTCATGATCTGCCCGCCTCCGCCTCCCAAAGTGCTGGGATTACAGGTGTGAGTCACCGCACCCGGCCTCAAACCTCATCTTATAGGTTCCTTCTTTTGGTTGTTCCTGATTTTTATCCTTTATAATAAAACTGTAACCATGAGTATAACAGTTTCCTCAGTGCTGTGGGTCATTCCAGTGAATTATAGAACTTGAGGGACTAGTTGGAAGCCCCAGATTTGTAGCCAGCTGATCAGAAGTGCCAGTTTCCTGGGAATCCACAGACTTTGCAGCCA
The DNA here is from genome assembly GCF_028858775.2 of Pan troglodytes. NCBI lineage: Eukaryota > Metazoa > Chordata > Mammalia > Primates > Hominidae > Pan > Pan troglodytes. The sequence continues at coordinate 78,196,664 of NC_072398.2, read as the reverse complement.
ATATCTGATGTGAGGACACCTGTGGGGTCTGTGCCCTTAATCTGTGAAGTCTGCATTAACTATGAGTGGTTAGCTTCAGAATTGCTTTGCAGTAGGCATGCGTTTATCTATTAGGCTTTGGGATATTCAGTTGTGGGAAGCCAGTCAACTGGTGTTATTTTCTGGAAAAAAAAAATATCCGTTGTCCTCTTTTTTTTCTCAATCTGTCTCCGCACCACTGCATCCCTCACCCTCTCCCACATAAAACATAATGTTTCGAGTGGGCTTTCGAACCTCTCATTTTGTCTGCCCTAGAATGAAAAGCATTACCAGTTAGATACCAAAAAAATCCCCGTCCCCCAAAATTTTGACCAAATGTGGTACTTTTCTTAAAGAAGTCCTATAGTCTCAAAGTGTTGAGCCAAGTGTGTGTACATATGTATGATGTATGTATATATGAGGTGTGTGTGTGTATGATGTATGTATATTGGTGTGTGTGTGTGTAAATTCTGAGAAATAAGTTGCCAATGGTTTTCTCTGAAGTTTTAACTTTACATGGCAGCAGAATATGGGATTTTTGGCTATAAATCCCATCTAATATAAGAGTTTTTCTAGTTCATTTCAGAGATATCTGGCTCTGGACCTTCCTGGGAATTATGCTGATATCTTCACCAGCCAGAACCACTACCAACACCGGCCGGATGTGGGCCTGCATCATTCCAGATGCAGGCAAAAAAACTCTAGCACAGCAAATCTGCACTGTCCCAGGGAAGGTGACGAAGTCTCCACAGATGAGGAGAAATTCCCAACTTCAATCAACAATAGGCTTCTTCCCATGTTGAGAACAGGCTAAGAGCTTGGTCTTGAGCATTTATTTTTAATATCACAAGTTTTCATACATCTGGAAAGCAGGGTTATTGATGGATGTGCCCTACAGATCCTCTTTGTAAGCAAAGGATAAGTTGGCCTGATGTGTTGCTATAAGCACTCATAACTCAGAGCATGTCACACAGAAAACAAATAGCTATATAGCCAGATGCACATGTGGAAAGGCCTGTGTCTATGCCTGGGAAGGGACACCCCATTACCCATCTGGTTTAACAGTCTTTGTAAAGTCTTGCTTTAGTAGAGACTCTAACAGGTTAGTAGATAAATCTGCTCAGGACAAATTTTTGACATGGTCCAAAATTTTATGGGATCTGTAGGGAAATTTCCCAGGGTGGCTCTCAGTAATTAATGTTTCCTGAGAGGATGTACCTAGCTGGAAATGATGACTTGGGGTTCTGTTTATTTATCTGATCTGACTCAGTGAACAAAGACACCTCACCCTGAAGCTTGAATGCAGGGAAGAAAGAGGGAGCAAGCAGACTCTCGTGTTCTGATGTGAAATGAAGAGACCAATTGTCTCTGATTACAGCTCCTCATTTTGGAGACTGATAATAATGTGTATAGATAGATCCCTGAGGAAAGTGAATATTTGAGAAGTAGGGAGAGGAAAAGGAATCACTGCAGGAGACCACACAGGCAGAGAAGTCAGAAGAGAGCCAGGGGAAAAGGACAAATGAGCTTTATGAAGGAATATGCTTCCATAGTGTTTAATGCAAAAGTGGCGTCAAGAATGATGTGCAGTGCAACATGTTCCCTTCCTTTGGATACACTAATCATGGAGATATTTGGCCAACCTTAGCAAGTGAATTTTTAAGTGAATAATAGAGGTAAGAGACAGATTCTGGGAGCTGAGCAGCAACTGAGAATCAAAGCATGGATGGAGTGAGTATGGGTGAATCTTCCTAGAATCTCTAGGCCTAGAGTCTGTCGTCGTTCCCGGGATGATTCTGGCCTTCCTCCCTGGCAAACTGATAAACTAATAACTAGTTGCTTAAAAAAAAAACCAGGAATTCTGGTTTCCTTCATTTAGTTCTATCGAATATGGGGAGCATTAAAGTAAATTATCCAGGTAACTCTTATTTATCCAGAATCTTATTGGAATGAATCTGCATTCCAATACTTTTTCTAGAGATTGTCACTTTCTCTTCATGTGTGTCCATCTGGGCTAGGGAGGATTATGAACTCATTCTCCCAATAAATAAACTCATGTTTTAAAGGCCCATTGGAAAAAGTTCTTGAAAAACATTGTAATGAGTTAAGTGTAAATGAATCAGAAACACAAGGATTGTATTTCCCTGGAAATACACATGGGATGATAAGTAAAAGAGGGAAAATTTTCCACCTTAGGTCTTTACGAAACAATTGAAATGTGATGCCAAGAAATGATAATCTGTTTTTCCAGTATTCAAATATCATTAAAATTCCCTGCCTTTCTTTTTCAGGCATGTAATAAAAAATGTTTGATACTCAATTGCTTCCTCCACCCTGAAGTGTGACTTTATTAATTCAATTAACTAATGTCCAGTATTTCTTCCCATTTTGTAAACTAAAGGGGCATACAGAGTCTTACAAGAAGAACTGATGTAGCAATGGGAGAAAAGCAGTGCTTACAAAGTACAAATGAGCTCTAATAAGCTGTGCTCAGTGGCTTCTCTCAGGGTTCATATGAGATTATGTTACCACTCAAAGTTAACAGAAAGAAGTTTCTATCCACGATGAAGCTTGCTTTTCTGGAGGCAAAAACGTGTGGGTGAGGCGGGAAGGGAAGGGAAGGGAAGGGAAGGGAAGGGAAGGGAAGGGAAGGGAAGGGAAGGGAAGAGAAGGGAAGAAATGGGAAGGGAAGGGAAGGGGACACAGTACTGCCTGCTGGTTCACTAGTATCATTTGTTTTATTAAAAGTCAAACCCTTCCTTTCCCAGATATTGTAATAATGGAAAAAGAAACATTTGGTACCTGGGCTTGGGTAATGAAGTACATCAGTTAGCTTTTCCAGTGTCACAAACCACACCAAAATTTAGTACCTTAAAGCAATAAAGATTATTTTTCACTATCCCATGGGTTGCCTGGTAGGTTTTTTGAGTTTGGGCTGGTTGATCAGGGGCTTGATGGTTTAGGGTGGCCTTATTATAACTCTGCATTATGGGTGATTTTATTGTCTCTTTCTTACTTTTCTACATGTTCCAAATTATGTATATTAAATATCCTTTTTGTAAGTATTCTTTTTTATAAGGAGCTAATTTTTATGTATTTTTCTTTAACACTTATATAATTAGATTCATGATGTACATAGTTTTATATTGTGATTCTATTTAGTAAAAGTTACATCATTAGAGTTTCCCCCATCTTAAAAATTTCTATGGTCTGAATGTGTCCTTGAAAATTCTTATGTTAGAAACTTAATTCCCAATGCAACATTGTTGGGAGGTAGGGTCTTGTGGAAAGTGTTTAAGTCATGAAGGCTCTGCCTTCATGAATGAATGAGTTTCATTAGAAGGGCTTAATGGAAGTAGTCCATTCCTTTTGGCCCTTCTACCTTCTGCCACGTGAGGACATAGCAAGAAGGCTATCACTAGACACCAGATGCCAGAGCCTTGATCTTGGACTTCTCATCCTCCAGAATTATATGAAAATAAATTTCTGTTCTTTCAAAAATACCCGATCTCAGGTAGTTTGTTATGGCAGCACAAAACAGATTGAGACCAAAATTCTCCAAAACTTAATTTTAATGACTGCATTATAGTCTTTAACTATGCTTCATAATTGAGGTAACCATTTATTTTGTTGATACTTCTATTGTTCCTAAGTTTCACAATATAAATAATACTGTTATAAATGTCTTTATTTTAAAAAATTTGAATCTCTATTCTAGTTTCTTGAAATGTAATTATTGAGTCACAGGGTGTGAACTCTCCCAGGACTCTTGATTTATATTTCCAAATTCAGGAAAAATGAAACGTGTGTTCCCACGAGGCAGAGTCTGAGTATGAACCACACAGTGCTCTCCTGCAGCACTGCTATGAACACACATTGTGATGAGCAAAAAAAGAAAGAAAAAAGGAGAAGGGTGTTTTCTTTGTTTTAATTCTCATCATTTTAATTGTTGATCAGGTTGAACATTTTTAAATATACTTATTAGCCTTTCGTTTTTTCATAAATTATATCTATATGACTTTTAACATTTTCATATTGTATGTTAGTCTTTGATATCACTAATTTGTAAGGCCTCTTATAAAAGACTATTGACCCTGTTTTTCATATCTGTGGTGCATTTTCTTCCAGTTTGTTATTAACCTTTTATGTTTTTTGTCATATTTCAAATTTGTATGTGCATAAATCTACCAATATTTTCCCCTTTGATTTTTTCCATTATTTTAATACTCAGAAGTAACTTTATTCATTCAGAGATCAGAAATTTACTCGTTTTCTGCTGTTTTAAAAAAATTTATCTCTTTAATCCAGCTTGAATTTCTTTTGCTAGACTATGCAATTGCAAGCTGTAAGCTGATTTCCCCCCAAATAATTACTTTTTCTGCACTCTTTGTGGACTAATCCATACATTCTCCAGGATCTTATGATGTATCTTGTATTATAAACTAATTTCTTATATCCAATTGTCCTCTCAACATCTCTAAAAGGACATCTATGTGACTAACATATGAAACTAAATTTCTTACCTTCTATAAAATCCTTGCTCTCCACACGGGAATGGAATATCCACCCTTGGATTTGCTCATGACCCCTTCTTCTCTCACATCTTCATATTTGACCTACTAGCTAAAGTTCTACTTTCAAAATAAAGTTAGAATCTGACCATTGTGCCTACCTGCACTGCTTCTACTCTGGTCCATCACCATCACCTCTTGCCTGAATTATTAGAATCATTTCATAACCAGTCTATGTACTTCTGCATTAGGTCAGTTTTAGATTATTTTCAAGAGAGCAACAGAATTATATGTAAGATTACATATTTCCTCCACCTGAAGTCCTCAATAATTTCACTTCTTACCCATAATAAGAGTGAAGTACATATAATTGACTATGAGGTTCTCCTTTCACTTCCTCTCTTAATACTTGATATGCTTTGGCTGTGTCCCCACCCAAATCTCATATTGAATTCTCATGTGTTGTGGGAGGGACCCAGTGGAAGGTAATTGAATCATGGGGGCAAGTCTTTCCCATGCTGTTCTTGTGATAGTGAATAAGTATTACGAGATGTGATGGTTTTATAAAGAGGAGTTCCCCTGCACAAGCTCTCTCTCTTTGCCTGCTGCTATCCATGTAAGACGTGACTTGCTCCTCTTTGCCTTCTACCATGATTATGAGGCCTCCCCAGCCATGTGGAACTGTAAATCCATTAAACCTCTTTCTTTTGTAAATTGCCCAGTTTTGGGTATGTCTTTATCAGCAGCATGAGAACAGACTAAGACAATACCTCACCCTTTATGTCCAACAACAATGGTCTTCATGACCATCTTTGAGAAGTTCAAGTATGCTCTGATATCAGAGCCTTAATACCTGCTGTTTTCTGTACGTGAAATACCTTTCCACCAGCTATATGTGTAGCACTCACCCTCACTTCCTCTAGGTTTGCTTAAATGCCACTCTCTTAGTGTAGCCTTGGCTACCCACATTATTTTAAATTGCAAGTTGGGAACCTCATATTCTTTCCCACAGTAGATCCCAAAGGGGCCCAGTTTCAGCTCTAGACCCTCATGCTGCATGAAGGGCTGGTATGTTCCTCCTGGGAGATGCACACCCTCTAAGCCAGTGAGACTGGGCTCTCCAGCCTCTGTCCCACAACATATCCCAATGAGACCCAGTCTCAGCTCTAGCTTCTCATGCTGCATGAAGGGCTGACAGGTTCCTTCTGGGAGAGACATGACCTCTAAGCCAATGAGACTGGACTCTTCAGCCTCTGCCCTACAGCAGATCCCAACAGGGACCAGTCTCAGCTCCAGCCCTCCTGCTGCAGTCAAGAAACTATCCCTTTTATGCAGGGACCTGCTGGTAGACAACATGCCTATCTGAGCCAATGTGATAGGTATCCCAGCTTCTGTCCCTCAAGAAGGCCCAGTTTCAGCTCCAGCCTCTTCTGTTGCAGTCAAGGTATTACCTTGCTTGTGCAGAGACCTTCTGAGACAATGATGGAGATGTGTGACCTTTTGCACAAAGAATTCAAAATAGTTGTTTTAAGGAAGTTCCGCAAACTTCAAGGAAACAGAGAATCAATTGAGACACTTATCAGATAAATTAATCAGAGAAATTTAAATAATTTTTTAAAAAATAAAATACAAATCCTGGAGCTGAAAAATACAGCAAATGAAATTAAAAATGCAATCAATAGCAGAGCTGATCAAACAGAAGAAAAAATCAGGGAGCTCAAAGGCAGATTATTTGAAAATACATAGTCAGAGGAGAAAAAAGAATAAAGAATAAAAGGAAATGAAGAAAGTTTATGGGCTCTATGAGACAACATAAAAAAGCAAATATTTGGGTTATTGGAATTAAAGAAGGAACTGAGAAAGAAAAAGAGAAAGCTTATTCAAAGAAATAATAACCAAAAACTTTCCCAATATGGAGAAAGATATAAATATGCATGAATAGGAACATTAAAGGTCACCAATCAAATTCATAAGAATACCTTAAGGCATATTGTAATCAAAACTATAAAGACCAAAGACAAAGAGAGGATTCTGAAAGCAGTGACAGAAAAGAAGCAAATAACATATTTTAAAAAGCCAGTGTGCCTGGCAGCAGACTTCTTGGCAAAATCCTTACAGTCCAGAGAGAGTGAAATGATATATTAAAAGAGCTGAAAGAAAAATACGGTCAACCAAGAATACTGTATTCAACAAAGCTATTATTCAGAAATTAAGGAGAGATAAACAGTTTACCAGACAAACAGAAGCTCAGAGAGTTTGTAGCTACCAGACTGGTCCTACAAGAAATGCTAAAGCAAGTTCTTCAAACTGAAAGGGAAGAATGCTAATTTGACTGTTAAACTAATGTTGTAACTGTGCTGTTTAAGCCACTTATATCTTTACTAAGAAGACTAAAAGAGAAAACTGTTAAAAGTAATGGCCACAACAATTTGTTAGGAGATAGGCAATATAAAAAATACAAATTGTGACATCAAATACTCATAATGTGGAGAAAGAAGTAAGTTATTGTATACAGGATCTTATGTGGTTGTTTTTTTCTTTTTTTGTGACCAAAGTTAAGTTAGTATCACTTTTAAATAACTTGTTATTATAGGACTTTTGTGTAAGCCTCATGACAACCACAAGGCAAAAACCTATAATACATACATTAAAAATAAAAAGTAACAAATTAAAACATACTACCAGAGAAATTCACTTAACCCACAAAGGAAGACAGAAAGGAAGAGAGCAAGAGTGGAGTTATAAAACAACTAGAATACAAGTAACAAAATGGCAGTAGTAAGTCCTTACCTATCAATAATAACATTGAATGTAATTGAACATAAATGGATTAAATTATCCAATTAAAAGACATACAGTGGCTGAATAGATTAAAAAACAAGATCCAGTTCTATGCTGCCTACAAGAAACTTAATTCACCTATAAAGACAAAAAGATTGAAAGTGAAGGGATGGAAAAATATATTCCATGTAAATGGAAACTAAAATAGAGCAGAAGTAGTTATACTTCCCTAGACTTTAGGTAAAAAGGAGTAAAAAGAGACAAAGAAGGTCATTATATAATGTAAAGGGGTAAATTCAGCAAGAACATATAATGATAGTAAATATATGTACACCCAACAATGGAGCACCCAAATATATAAAGCAAATGTTAATAGATATAAAGAAGAAGATAGGCTATAGTACAATAATAATAGGGGACACCAGCTAGGCATGGTGGCTCACACCTGTAATCCCAGCACTTTGGGAAGCTGATGTGGGTGGATCACCTGAGGTGAGGAGTTTGAGGCCAGCCTGGCCAACATGGTGAAACCCTGTCTTTACTAAAAATACAAAACTTAGTTGGGCATGGTGGCGCACAACTGTAGTCCCAACTACTTGGGAGGCTGAGGCAGGAGAATTGCTTGAACCCAGGAGGCGGAGGTTGCAGTGAGCCAAGATTGTGCCACTGCACTCCAGCCTGGGTGACAGAGTGAGACTCTGTCTCATAATAACAATAATAATAATAATAATAATAATAATAATAATAATAATAATAGGGGACACCCCACTTTTGGCAATGGACAGATAATTCAGGCAGAAAATCAACAAATAAATATGAGAATTAAACTGCACTTTAGATCAAATGGGCATCATAGACATTTACAGAACATTTTATCCAACTGCTGCAGAACACACATTCTTCTCATCAGCACATGAAACATTCTCCAAGATAAACCACATGTTAGGCCATAAAACAAGTCTCAACAAATTCAAAAAAGTCAAAATTATATTGAGTATATTTTGTTACCACCGCAGAATAAAATAAGAAATAAATAACAAGAGAAATTTTTGAAAACTGTGTAAATACATGGAAATTAAAGAACATGCTTCTGAATGTCCAGTGGTCAATGAAGAAATTAAAAGGAAACTAAAAAGTTTCTTCAAACAAATGCAAATGGAAACATAGCATACCAGAACCTATGGGACACAGCAAAAACAACACTAAGAGAGAATTTTATAGCAATAAATATGTACATTTAAAAAACAGAAAGACTTCAAGTAATGCACCTCAAGGACCTAGAAAAGCAATAAATAAACCAAAGCCAAATTTAATAAGAAAAAATAAGTAATTAAGGTCAGTGCAGAAACAAATGAAATTGAGACTAAAATGTAAAAGATCAATGAAACAAAAACTTCGTTTTTTTGAAAAGATAAACAAGATTGAAAACCTTTATCTAGACTAAGAAAAAAAAGAGAGAAAACCCAAATAAATAAAATCAGAGATTAAAAAGGAAACATTATAACTGGTACTACAGAAATACAAAGGATAATTATAGACTACTATGAAATACGAAGGATAATTATAGACAACTATGAACAACTATATACCACCAAATCAGAAACCTAGGAGAAATTGATAAATTCCTAGATACTTACAAACTACCAAGACTGAATCATTTAAAAATAGAAAATATGAACAGACCAATAATGAGCAACAAGAGCAAAACAGTCTCCAATGAAAGAAAACCCTAGGACCTAATGGATTCACTGCTGAATTCTACCAAACATGTAAAGAACTAATACCAATTATACTTTAATTATTTCAAAAAATTGTAGAGGAGGGACTATTTCCAAACTAATTCTCTGAGGCCAGCATTACTGTGATACCAAAACCAGAGAAGAACATCCCTCAAATCAAACAAACAAACAAACAAACAAAATACAAAACACTAGAGGCCAACATCCCTGATGGACATAGATGCAAAAATTCTCAACAGAATATTAGGAAACCAAGTTCAACACACATTAAAAAGATCACTCGCCAACACATGGACACATAGAAAAGAACAACACACACTGGGGCCTTTTGGAGGGTGGAGAGTGGGAGGAGGGAAAGGATCAGGAAAAACAACTAATGGGTGCTGGGGTTAATACCTGGGTGATGAAATAATCTGTGCAACAAACCCCCATGACACAAGTTTACCTATTTAACAAACCTGCACTTGTACTCCTGAACTTAAAAGTTAAAAAAAAAAAATCACTCATCATGATAAAATGAGATTTATCTTAGGGATACAAGGATGGTTCAACATGTGCAAATCAATAAACATGATACACCACATCAACAGAACGAAGGACGAAAACCATATGATCATTGCAATAGATGCTGAAAAGGCATTCAATAACATTCAACATTCCTTTATTATAAAATTTCTCAGCAAGTTGAGTATAGAAGAAACATGATATAGGCCATTTATGACAAACCCACAGCTAATATCAGACTAAACAGAGAAAAATTGAAAGCCTTTCCACTAATATATAGAATGGGACAAAGATGCCCACTTTCACCACTTCTATTCAACATAGTACTGGAAGTCCTAGCCAGCATTTAGGTGAGATAAATGATGTGGTTTGGCTGTGTCTGCACCCAAATCTCATCTTGAATTGTAGCTCCCATAATTCCCTCATGTTGTGAGAGGGATCCAGTGGAAGATAACTGAATCATGGGTTGCCTCATACTGTTCTTGTTGTAGTGAGTAAGTCTCACAAGAGCTGATGATTTTATAAGGGGAAACCCCTCTTGCTTGGCTCTCATTCTCTTCTCTTTTCTGCCACCATGTCAGATGTGCCTTTCACCTTCTGCCATGATTGTGAGGCCTTCCCATCCACGTGGAACTGTGAGTCCATTAAACCTCTCTCTTTTGCAAATTGCCTAGTCTTGTGTAGGTCTTTATTACCAGTGTGAAAATGGACTAATACAAGAAATAAAGGACATCCAAATTAAAAAGAAAGAAGTCAAATTATCATCGTTGGTAGACAACGTGATCTTATATTTAGAAAAACCTAAAGACTCCACTAAAAAACTCTTAGAGAATTTATTTAACTCTTAAATGAAATTAGTAAAGTTGAAGGATACAACATCAAAAATCAGTTACATTTATATACACTACCAGCAGTCAACTTGAAAAAGAAATCAAAGCAGCAATCCCATTTACAATTACCCATAGTTTTGCTTTCTGTAGTTTCAGTTGCCTGTGGTCATTCGTGGTTCAAAAATAATTAACTGCTGTATAATAAGATACTTTGAGAGAGAGAGACAGAGAGACAGAGAGAGGGAGAGACCAAGTTTACATAAGTTTTATTTCAGTATATTGGTATGTTTGTACTATTTTATCATTCGTTGTTGTTGATCTCTTACTGTGCCTAATTTTTAAATTAAACTTTATTGAAGGTAAGTATGTATAGGAAAAAAAACATGGTATATATATGGTTCAGTACTATCCATGGTTTCAGATACTCACTGGGGAGATCTTGGAACATATCTCTCACAGATAAGGGGGAACTACTGTATGATAATGTTTTATGGACTTTTTTTTCTATTTTGCACTAAAAGAATTTCATTCTAAATTCTTAATCTTTTCTAACGTTCGCCATGTCTAAACGAAAATACAACATAACTAGTATCCCTCCTGCCAAATTTCCACATCTCTGGAAGGGTAACTTAGAGAATAAAATCCTATTACTTGGGGAGTTTTATTTAATGTGAGGGTAGGATGTATTTTTTTTGACAAAATTAGGCATAATTATTTAGTTGTAGTTTTAAAGAAATATTCTTGTTAATTATTAATGAAACTGTAAAAATAAATATAAAAATCAAATACAATCGAACTATACTATAATGCACATGCTGGGGATAGGGTCAATGTCTTACTTTTTAGTTGGTTTTTCTATTAGATATTGTTTTATATTAGGAATTGTTTTTAGCAGAAAATAAATCGTTCTACCAAAAGGGCATGTGCACTCACATGTTCATCACAGCATTATTCACAATAGGAAAGACACGGGATCAACCTAGGTGCCCATCGGTGGTGGATTGGGTAAAGAAAATATGGTACATATGCTACGTATACACCATGAAATACTACACGGCCATAACAAAGAACAAAGCCATGTCCCTTGCAGCAACATGGATGCAGCAGGAGACCATTATCCCAAGTGAATTAGCACAAATACTGCATGTTCTCGCTTATCAGTTGGAGCGAAATATTGGGTGCTCATGGACATAAAGATGAAAACAATAGGCACTCTGAACCACTACAGAGGGTAGGGAGGGAAGGGTAAAAGTTGAAAAACTAATTACTGGGTACTATGCTCACTACCCAGATGATCAGATCAATCTCAGTCATACCCCAAACTTCAGCATCGCATAATATACTCATGTAACAAACCTGCACATGTACCCCCGGGATCTAAAATAAAAGTTGAAATTATTCTTTTAAACAAGAAATGATCCAAAAAGAATGGTTTTTTAGCATCACATACTTACCATTTCTATACTAAATACTAGGTAAGAAAGAATCAGAATGGTTTCTACTTATCTTAGACACGTCCTTTCCATTTTGATACATGATTAAAAAATAAATAAAGAGAAAAAATGGGAGAACTTGAGAGGAGAGGGCACATATTTTTGTGGGGGCAGTTTATAAGCTTGGAAAATGTTGACATCTTAGCAGCTTCAAATAAATAGAAAGCAATGCCCCATTTCCCTCTCCTCATCCTTCCTGCCCTGTGCCCTCCCCCAATGCCTTCCTGCTCCCTCAAGTGCCCACCATTGAGTCCAAAGAGAGTTGCCTCTCTAGATCCTCAATACACTCTTGAGATTCACCATGAAAGTGCATCAAAAAGTATTTTATCATGAGATCTGGAAATAATTTTCTAATGAATGTATAATACTGTATGTGTATCATGTAAAATCACAGCCATAGAAACTGTTACTTTGGAAAAATAAGCTGTATATCTAAATATGATCTGCTCTTTTTAAAATTTTTTCTAGTAATAATGCTTGTTACTTGCTCATTTATTTTGTAAAGCAGATAATTATGACACCAAAGATTTAAGCGAAACTAATGAAAGTATAATTTTGAACTAAGAAATTCTTTCTGTTTGACTTTCATCTGCAAATTAGGAAAGGTCATCATTATTTAATTATGTCAGTGATCAACCTCATGGATCATTGCCACAGAAAGCAAGAGGAGCTCACTGTGATCTTAACGCCTCAGGACACGTGGTGTTCTGCTAATATACGTTAGTAGATGCTATAGGACAAAAGGCTTCCATAATCAAATGAGATTGGAAAATGCTAGGTTAAAGAAAGTTAAATACATTTATTTACCACAGGGATACTGTGCAACTTTAGTATGCTAATTTTCAATATGAATTTGCAAAAAGAGGCAGTGACCATAGAATCCTTTGTTCATGGAGCATATTTTTTAAACTGGAAGTCACATAGGTAAATTTTCTCTAATCACATCAGAATGTGACTATTGGAGGAAAAAAGAACACTCTAATTTCCTATTACAACTTGTCATATCACATTACACCTAAATTCATCAGAGAGAAACAGAATTTTAGGAAGTTAAGCATGAGAAAACCATGGCAACATTATTTATTTACTCATTTATTTTCTCTTATGTCAATATGTATTGTTGGAGTTCAATAAGCAAATAATAAGATTTGCCACCAGAGAATAAAGAAGCAGTAGCTATGAAGCGTTGGAAGAGAAGAAATCAGCCATGGGCAATAGATCCAATTTACTATGCAGAAAGCATGAGGTATGTGAAAAACGGAGTGTATGTATGTAAATACATGTACGTAAGTGTATAAATATAAAGGTATATGATATAAAAGTATATACGTATGTAAGTATATAAGAATAAGAATCTAAGAAGAACTGAGGGAGAATGACCAGCTGAAAGAAAATTCTTAGCTTACACTTGGGGAAACACAGGTAAATGTTTCTAGTAGGAGAGGAGGAGAGTGACCTCTTGTGTTCAGGACCTCCCTTATTTCACTTCAGTATCCTCCTCTTCCAGAACTTCACACAATGTCATTCCTATATGTAAGGTGATCAAACATTAGAATGCATCGGTAAAGGTTATTTTTCTAATTTTGACTATTCACAAAGAAGTTCCACTAAAATTAAATCTAGTATAGTTCCATAGTTCTATCAGTTAGGCTTATGTTTTTCTACAAGTGCTAAAAGCTTAACATAGCAGATTAGAAATTTATTTATCTCAGGTGAATGAAGTCCAGACTGAGCAAGTTTGGACAAGGATGAGCAAAGTTGAGCAAGGCTGGCAAGTCAGTTTCATGATCATTAAGGCCCTTAGCACAGGGCTTCCACCTCATTATCCAGGCCGCAATTTTGTCTGTCTGCTGCAGCCAACAGGAAAAAGGATAGAGGAAAAGGAAAACAAAGCAAGGAGGCGTCCAAGAATTTACACATGAGCCATGGTCACGAGGCTTATTCCAAGCAGTCATATACTCAGCTAAACACTGGGGACTCTATAATATAGAAGAAGGAGAAAACACCACAGTAGTTAATAAATCTTCATTAAAGAAGGTAAAACTATATGAAAAACTGCAAGAGAATGGCCAGCTAGAAGAAAATGCTTAGCTCGCATCTTGGGAAGTGCAGTCAAATGATTTTAGTAGGGACATCTGAATATCTCAAAAACACCATTCAAAGAAAGAAATTTCACTGCCTTTCTCATCTCTCTTCTTTCTTACCCTCTTCAACCCAAGTTAGGGAGTGCAGAGGAATCAAATAAGAAAAAGAAGACAAACATACCTCACCCACTTCTGGAGGCTGCCTGACTGCAGCCATGCCTAGTTTGGACAAGGAAAATGTAATTTTGAGTGAAATACATTGTGTTATTATACAAAAAGGGACTGTTATAATTATTAAATTGTGATTATTCTGCTATGTACAGTGACTATAGGGCTTTTTATTAGCAACAAGAAATCAGAAATGTCATAGGTGTGCCTGACATTTGTCCAGGAACAGGACAAAGGCTTTCCTACTTAATAACGTTTACAAGTATAGGGAGAAATAAAAGTAAAAATCACTTGTGATTATATCCTGTGAGTGTTGCTTGTACAAAGTGATGGCTACAATAACCCCCTCAGGCCTTTCCTGAAGTTATTAAAAAAAAAAAAAAGAATGAAAGAAAGCCATAGAGAACAAGGCATAGAGCGGCACTAAATAAATTTAGTGTCTTTCTCTTGATTCACCGAAAAAATATTTATTAAATTCATACTATTTGCTAGTTGTGGTTTATACAAGACATACAATGGGAAAAATCATAGGAAATAGTACAAATGGATATTTTAAAATCATATCTCATGAGATATGAGAATCCGAATTATTTGACTCACTAACCCCTGAGGGCAGCTGCCGAAATTTCAGACGCAATTCCCAGGAGAGACGCCAGCAAACTTAAGGCTTGGAATTTTAACCCCATTTTACTGACAGAGGCATCACTATAACATGCCTTTTGAGTTTTGTGAACTCATTTAGTTATTTTTCTGTTGAAAGCTGATTCCAACCTAAATGAGTCCACACACTATACAGATGTGATACAGAGAATCTGAAACCTTCTCCTGAGGGTACTAGGTTGGAGAGAGGCCACTTTCCATTGTGTCATGTAAGTGTGCAAATTTCAGTTTTCTCTGTTAACACCTTGAATTCCGCACTAACATTGAATTTCCTTTCTGCTCCCCTAGTTGTAATCTCTAATATGATGCTTGCAAGTTTTATCTTGAGTGACACCTAGTGGTTTCATGTTGTAATGAGAACACGGAGGAGGCTTGGAAGCTCTGGCTAGCAGGCCAGAGGGGTGAGGTTTGAGCTTGTTTTGCATCTTTACCCTGGTCAAATAGTCATGTGAGAAAAATGATTTAGGGATCACGGCAATTCAGACTGTCCCACTTCTTACTTGTAAAACGGAATTTATATTTGTGCTCGCCCTTCGTTGCTGGAATGTTAAAAATCTCTGGAAGAGAGGTGCTATGTTCTTTCAAGTGGCTATGATTATAAAGCAGTTTCCTTCCCTTCTTTGGAAACTGTGGAGGTGTTACAAACCAACACTGAGGGGGAAAGAAGAGAAACAATGTCCAAAGTTCTCATTCCCTGGCCAGAGCAGAGAAAACTGTGGAGATTTTTAGATAGTAAGAAGCCAATGATTCATATTTTTTTCTGTCTGGTTTGAACTTGTGCTTATTTAAAAGCAAAATGAAAACCAGAATTTGACATTCCAGATTTGAAACCCATTTCAAAATCGTTATATAACAGACTTGATTGTGGTTCAGCAGTTATTTATCTTACTCTTGTCTTTTGTTTTCTCTCCACTCATAGATTATAAAATATTGAATTGAATAGAGTCAAAGGAATTCCCAGAGAACAGACGGAACTAATTCATTATGACTTTCTTCTTAAATTTTAAATTCAGAAAAGCACAGAAAATAATATAGCAAATTTTCATGCGTCGAGATT
Organism: Pan troglodytes; assembly: GCF_028858775.2. Taxonomy (NCBI): domain Eukaryota; kingdom Metazoa; phylum Chordata; class Mammalia; order Primates; family Hominidae; genus Pan; species Pan troglodytes. The sequence continues at coordinate 78,180,819 of NC_072398.2, read as the reverse complement.
TTCTTTAATAAAAAAAGAAAATATTATGGAAAAAGTTTATCTGATTTTTTTCTTCATTCTAGTTTTATTCACCATCACTATGATGCATGTGGTATTTATCCTCCTATCCAATTGTTTTAGAAAATTTACTTCATATCAAAAATAGTGTTTTGCACCCAACAAAAATATAGTTCAGTGTGTTATTATATGATAAGTGTCATACCATACATATCATTCTGCAATTTTTTTGTAATTTTTTATAGCTATCCATGTTTAGATATACAATCTTAGTCCATTATTTTAATTGCTATTTCCATTGTATGAAGAGATCACAATTTGTTTAATATTAGAAATTTTTTTTCTATCAAAACAAAACAGTGAAAGCATTTTTAGAATGGTGGGGCAAGGACTTCTGCTGTACAGAAAGCATGGCTGCAGAGGCCTCAGGAAACTTTCATTCATGGCAGGAGGGGAAGCAGGCCCATCTTACATAGCTGGAGCAGGAAGAAGAGAGAGAAAAGAGAGAGAAGGGGAAGGTGCTATCCACTTTCAAACAACCAGATCTCATGAGAACTCACTCACTATCATGAGAACAGCAAGGGGGAAAATCCATCCCAATGACCCAATCACCTCCCACCACACCCCTCCTCCAACATTGGGAATTACAATTTGTCATGAGATTTGGGTGGGAACACAAATCCAAACCATATCAGTCTGCCCTTAGCCCCTCCCAAATCTCATGTCCCTCTCACACTGCAAAATACAATCAACTCTTCTCAACAGTTCTCCAAAGTCTTAACTGATTTCAACATTAACTAAAAAGTCCAAAGTCTCATCTGAGACAAGTCTAGTGCCTTCTATGAGCCTGAAAAATCAAAAACAGTAAGTTAGTAACTTCCAAGTTACAAAAACAGTAAGTTAGTAACTTCCAAGATACAATGATGGTACAGGCAATAGGGAAATATTCCCTTTCCAAAAGGGAGAGATCGGCCAACGCAAAGGGGCTACAGGTGCCATGCAAGTCTGAAACCCAGCAGGGCAGTCTTTAAATATTAAAGCTCCAGAATAATCTCCTTTGACTCCATGTCTCAAATCCAGACAACAATGATGCAAGGGGTGGACTCCCAAGGCCTTGGGCAGCTTCGCCCCTGTGGTTCTGCAAGGTATTGCCCCCGTGGCTGCCTTCCCAAGTTTGTATTGAGTGCCTGCAGCTTTTCCAGGTGCACAGTACAAGCTGTTGGTGGATCTACCATTCTGAGGTCTGGAGGACAGTGGCCCTCTTCTCACAGCTCCACTAGGCAGTGCTCCAGTGAGGACTCTGTGTGAAGGCTCCAACCCCACATTTTCCCTCCACCCTGCTCTATAGAGGTTCTCCATGAGAGCTGTGCTGCCACAGCAGACTGCTGCCTGAACATCCAGGCATTTCCATATGTTATCTGAAATCTAGGCATTGGCTCCCAAGCCTTAACCCTTGTCCCCTGTGCACCTGCATGCTTAACACCATGTGGAAGCCAGCAAGGCTTATGGCTTGCATATTTTGAAACAGTGGCCTGAGATGTACCTGGGGCTGTTTTAGCCACAGTGGGAGCTGTAACAGCTGGGACACAAGAAGCAGTGTCCCAAGGGCAGTGGGGCCCCAAGCCTGGCCCTTAAAACCGTTCTTCTTTCCTAGGACTCCAGCCTGTAATGGGAGGGACTGCCCTGAAGTTCTCTCAAGTACCTTTAAGGCATTTCCCTCATTGTCTTGGCTATTAACATTTGGTTTCTCTTTACTTATGCAAATTTCTGCAGCTGGCTTGAATTCCTCCCCAGAAAATTGGTTTTTCTTTTGCACCACATGGTCAGGCTGCAAATTTTTATGCTCCACTTCCCTTTTTAAGTTCCAGTTTCAGACCATCTCTTTGCTTAGGCATGTGGGCATATATTGTTAGAAGCAGCCAGGTCACATCTTAAATGTTTTGCTGCTTAGAAATTTCTTGCACCAAATTCCCTAAATCATCACTCTCAAGTTCAAACTTTCCAATAAGTTCCTCATGTCCATCTGAGACCTCATCAGCCTGGCCATCTCTGCCCCACTGTCAGCAATTTGGTCAAAACCATTCAAGTCTCTAGGATGTTCCAAACTTTCTCTCATCTTTCTGTTTTCTTCTGAGCCAACCAAACTGTTCCAATCTCTGCCCATTACCCTGTTCCAAAGCTGCTTCCACATTTTCAGGTATCTTTATAGCAATGCACCACTCCTAGGTACTAATTTTCTGTAGTAGTCTGTTCTCACACTGCTTTAAATAAATATCTGAGACTGGGTAATTTATAAAGAAACACGGTTTAACTGGCTCACTGTTCCACATGTTGTACAGAAAGCATGGCTGGGGAGGCCTCAGGAAACTTTCAATCATGGCTGAAGGGGAAGCAGGTTCATCTTACATGGCCAAAGCAGGAGGAAGACAGAGAAGAAGGGGTCTGGAAGGAAGTCAGATGACAACAAGGAACCATAAAAAAAATTACCGGGCCAGGTGCAGTGGCTCACACCTGTAATCCCAGCAATTTGGGAGGCCAAGGCGGGCGGATTACGAGGTCAGGAGATCGAGACCATCCTGGCTAACACGGTGAAACCCCGTCTCTACTGAAAATACAAAAAAATTAGCCACTGTGGTGGCACGCACCTGTAGTCCCAGCTACTCAGGAGGCTGAGGCAGGAGAATTGTGTGAACCTGGGAGGTGGAGCTTGCAGTGAGCTGAGATTGCGCCACTGCACTCCAGCCTGGGCGACAGAGCAAGACTCCGTCTCAAAAAAGAAAAAAAAAATTACCAACTGAGAATTCTATATTTGACCAAACTATCCTTCAAAAAAAAAGAAAGAAAGAAGGAAAGAAGGAAAGAAAGAAAGAAAGAAAGAAAGAAAGAAAGAAAGAAAGAAAGAAGAAAGAAAGAAAGAAAGAAAGAAAGAAAGAAAGAAAGAAGAAAGAAAGAAAGAAAGAAAGAAAGAAAGAAGAAAGAAAGAAAGAAAGAAAGAAAGAAAGAAAGAAAGAAAGAAAGAAAAAGAAAGAAAAGAAAAGAAAAGAGAAAGAAAGAAAGGAAGGAAGGGAAAGAAAGAAAGGAAGGAAGGGAAAGAAAGAAAGAAAAAATTAAGTATTCACAAATAAAGTAAGATTGTTTTTCTAGCAGATCTGCCCTACCAGAAATACTGAAGATATTATCTCAGGCTGAAATAAAAGAATACTAGCTAGTCACTCAAGTCTACACAGAGAGCACACTCATAAACTACAGAGGTAGAATAAAATTATTTGGTTTTGTTCTCCTATTATGTTTAAAAGAAAACAGCTTAAAGCAATAATTATAAAACTGGGTTGGTGGAATTATAATGTTTAAATATATGTATGTATAACATGAATATATATAATGTGCATGGCAATAATAGCAGAAAAAATGAAGGAGAAAACCAGGTATACTGGAGCAAAACCTTTGTATGTTATTGAAACTAAATTGATATTAATTCAAACTACATTGTTTTAGGCTAATGTTATAATTGTGACCCTAGAACAAAGTTTGAAAATTCACACTTCTTGATTTCAAAACTTACTACAAAGACACAGAAATCACCACAGTGTGCTACCAGTATAGGAAAAACATATAGATTAATGGGATAAAATTGAGTTCAGAAATAAACCATTTTAGTCAATTCATTTTTTACAAAGATGTGGAGACAATCAGGAAAAGAATCATCTTTTTAACAAATTGTACTGAGACAAGTGAATATCCAGATGCAAAAAATAAGATAAAATTAGACCTCTACCTCACACTATATACTAAAACTAATTCAGAATGAACCAAAGACCTAAATGTAAGGCAAAAAACTACAAAACTCTTAGAAAAGTTCTAAATCTAATCTCTGTGACATTGGGCCAGGGAATGCAGGCAATGTCTTTTTCTTTTTTTTTAGTTATGATACCAAAAACACAAGCAATAAAAGAAAAAGAATGGCAAATTTAAATTTCACTTAAATTTAAAACTTTTGCGCTTCAAGAGACACTGTCAAGAAAATGTAAAGGCAGCCCATAGAAAAGGAGGAATATTTGCAAATTATGTATCTGATAAGAGACTAGCATCTAGAACATATAAAAAATCACAACTCAATAATAAAAAACCAAACAGTCTAATCATAAAAAGTCATATATTGTATAAATCTATTTACATAAAATGTCCAGAAGACAGACAGAAGATTAGTGGTTGCCAGGTACTTGGGGGAGAGGGAGGGAGAATGTCTGCTAACAGGTACAGGGTTTCTTTGGAGCTTGTTCTAAATGAAAATATTCTAAAATTAGATAGTAATGATGGTTGTATACCTCTGTAAATATATTTAAAATGATTGAATTATATACTTTAAGATAAATTTTATGGTATGTGAATTATATTTTAATAAATCTATTATAAAAAGTGCTACAATAAACATCCTTCATGTCTCTCAGTGCATCAGTTGTATACATGTTTATACACTCTATGGACCTAGAACTGGAAATTCTGGGTTGTAGATTTTCAGTTTTGCTAGAACTTGACAAGTTTCTCTACAAACTAGTTATATCCATTTACAATCCCACCAGTCATGTGAGAAAGTTCAACTTTCTTTTATCTTTGCCAATATTTGAAATTATCTTTAATTTTTACTTGTATTTTAGTATTTTTTAACTTATTAGCTGGGAAATAATATTTTAATGGTTTGTATTTTCATAACTTCAAGTGAGATTAAAAATCTTTTAAAATATTTATTGGCCATTCAGTTTTCCTTTTCTGTGAATTTTCTATTCTTATCCTTTGCCCAGCTTGTACCGGACTGTTGGTCTGAAGAACTATCTTTCAGTGCTTGTAACATAGAAACCAGAAACTTACCCACCCCTCAATAATTGACAGGTGAGCATTAGTAGCCACTTGGGCATGCCAGGACATTCTACCACATTCATTCCAGAATGGAATCTTTGAAACATATGGTTGCCATGACGAGTGTCAACATTTCAAAGAATTTGCTTGGTTGATAACTGTCTAGAGTATTTTACCTTTGGCTAAGACGTAATATACTAGAGTTTCTCTTCACTACTTTGTCTCACCGTGATTACAGAGAAGTTACAAATATGTAAGTGAATTCCTATTAATATTTCTGTCAGTCAAAAGCTTGTCTTTTTTTCTAATCCTGACTACTTTTCTTAATTTTTGTTCTGTTAAGAAAAAGAACCATGAGTACATTAGAAAATTACATTATGGCCCAGGTATGGTGGCTCACACCTGTAATCCCAGCACTTTGGGAGGCTGAGGTGGGCGGATCATGAGGTCAGGAGGTCGAGACCACCCTGGGCAACTTGGTGAAACCCCATCTCTACTAAAAATACAAAAATTAGCCGGGTGTGGTGGCGGGTGCCTGTAATCCCAGCTACTCAGGAGGCTGAGGCAGGAGAATCACTTGAACTCGGGAGGTGGAGGTTGCAGTGAGCCAAGATCATGCTACTGCACTCCAGCCTGGCAACAGAGTGAGACAAAAAAAAAAAAAAAAAAGAAAAAAGAAAAAAAGAAAAGAAAAAGAAAATTACATTACTATGGGCCCTCATCCAGAAATCTTGCCAAAGTTGGCAAATGGAAGAATTTTTCTTTATTCATTAATCTCCTAACTTCATGCCTTACTAGTAAGGATTCTCTTACTAGTAAGGATGAGAGAAACCACAACTATATAGATAAATATATTTATTATAAGGTATTGGTTTACACAATAATAGAAGCTAGGAAGTCCTGGATTCTGCTTTCTGCAAGACAGAGACCCAGGAGATCCAATGGTGCAGTTTGAAGGCCTGAGAGCAAGAGAGTTGATGATAAAAATTCCAGCCTGGTTCTGAGGATCTGAGAACCAGAGCACCGAGGGCAGCAGATTTGTGTCCCAAGTCAAGTAGTCAGGCAAAGAGAAAACTAAGCATTCTTCTGCCTTCTTGTTTTATTCAGGCCCTCAATGGATTGGAAGATGTTGACCCACATTAGGGAGTGTCATCTCCTATCATCAGAACACCAATTTAAATGCTAATCTCTTCTGGAAATACCCTCACAGACATACCCCAAAATAATGTTTACCAGATATCTGGGCATCCTATGGCTCACTCAGTTTGACACGTAATATTAACTAACCATAATGAGTTCCCACGTTGAAAATTTGGCACCCATATACATATCCTTAAGCCATAGTTAATCTCCAAATAAAGTCAATAAGAAGCTCATAATTCCATTTAACATGTTGAAATGTAGTGGGATTGATAAGGAATCAGAGAGACCGATGGGGTTGAGAAGGATATTTATTATTTAGGTGCACCGGCCCAGTTGGATTAACCTCCAAAGGACTGAGCCCTGAACAAAGAGTTATCTTTTAATCATTTCGTGGGGTGGGGGAGATCTGTGTAGGGGGAAGCATATTACAGAAGTGAGAAACAAAGACAGTTATTCAATTAATTGAAAGATGCATTACATCATTTCTTACTTTTCAAGGAAAAACATGTTTTATGACTTGAGTTTATCTGTCTAGTGAGCTTGCAGCTGCACAGCTAGAGAAACAGGGTCTTCACAATGCCTGGGAAAGGAGGAGAGATAAGGCTCACTAGCCACAGAAAAACAGGCAGTTAATTTTAAAGGACTCCAGCTCTTTCTCTTTCTCTGGGGAATTGGGTTTTCTTACATACAACTGAGTTTCTGCTTACACATTCTTTAATTTCTTTTAATTCCTGTTCCAACATATGTCCTGCATACAACTGAAAATGCACGAAACCCTTCTCAGAGGAGGAGATAAAGTCCTTCAGTGATGTTTACTCTCTTCCTTGATGTCCTGTAACTTAAACACTATGATGTAACATTAACAATACTTAAATACTAGAATATGAAGTCATTGCATTTTGTATTATGTGATAAGAGAATAAGAAAAGAAAAAATATTTGGTATCTAATATATACACAAAGAAATGTATTCAGAACAAAATTAAAAGGAAATACTCATAATTATTATAGTCTTCATTTCTGCACTGATCACAGCATCATAATCAGTATTTTTAACTCCCTTTTTCTACTACACATTCTGTAGTTTCTTTGCCTTCAGTAAGCGCCTCAGCTGCTTGTGGTTCTTTACCTGCTAAAGTGATCCATAAAGGTCTGGGTCACTAGTAGTCCCACCTGCATTGGGTGGTTGTAGTTTTCCATTGATCTTAATCACAGGACACAGTAATACTAAGAGACACACTAAGGGATCTTTTGTATTGCAGACATACTCTTCCTTGCCTCCATTATGGAATAGTAGTCCAAGTTCTCTTTGGTAGTGTGGATCAGTCAGTCCAACCAGCACCATAACTCCCTTCTTAGTCTGTTGACTCAGAAGCACAAGGAGACCAAGGTGGCCAGGTGGCAGTCTTAACTTCTAGTTCAATGGAATTATTGTCGTGTCCCCTGATGGAAGAATTCTTCCCTCCAGAACTGAGATCTCTAAGCCAGCAGAGCATAATGTCACAAGAACAGGAAGCTAGTGGGACACTAATGATAATAGTGAGTAGTGCAACTCCTATTTTCACCCCTTGATCCCTAGACCCAGGAATCCTGGTTATAGGAGAAATAGCACTATAAATTGAACATATTCAGAGCATATTCAGTTTTCTGGAGAACCTTGCCCCAGCGCTTCCAGGTATTGACATCTAGCTGGTGATGTAACTGAGTCTTCAAAAGGTCATTCCACCATTCCATCAAACAAGTGGCTTTAGGATGGTGGGGAACACGGTAAGACTAGTGAATTCCATGAGCATCAGCCGATTGCCCCACTTCTTTGGCTGTGAAGTGAGTTCCTTGATCAGAAGCAGTGCTGTGTGGAAATAACATGACGGTGAATAAGGCATTCTATAAGTCCACAAATGGCAGTTTTGGCAGAAGCATTGCATATCTGGAAGGCAAATCCATATCCAGGTTAAGTGTCTATTTCAGTAAGGACACAATGCTTCCTCTTCTATGATGGAAGCAGTCCAATGTAATCAACCTGCCACCAGGTAGCTGGCTGATCACTCTGGGCCACATCAAGGACTCAGTGTTTTTCTCTGCTACTGGCATATTGGCCACTCGGTAGTGGCCATAGCTAGGTTGTCCTTGACAAATAAAAGTCCATGTTGCTGGACCCATACATAACTTACATCCCTGACACTATGGCTACTTTGCTCATGAGCCTATTGGGTGATGACACTAGTGGCTGAAGAAATAGCCTAATTGGTATCTACAGAATGGGTCATCCTATCTGCTTGATTATTAAATAATCCTCAGCTGAGATTGCCCTTTGGTGAATATTTACACAAATATCTTCAAACTTTTTGCTAATTCTGAGATGTCTATCCACATATCTCTTCCTCAAATTTCTTCATCAATTTTCCAATCATGTTCCTTCCAAGTTTCTGACCATCTAGAAAAATCACTGGGCACAGCCCATGAATCAGTATATAATCACACATCTGGCTATTTCTCCTTCCAATCAAAGTAAAAAATCAGATTCAGTGCTCGAAGTTCTGCCTACAGGGAGGATTGCACTGCTTGGGGTTTTGCCCACTGGGAGTATTTCTCTTGACCATTGTCCTTCAGAGATGTCCCAAAAGGGGGCTATAGGGATACAGTCATCCACTTTCAAGTTGTGCCTGTATATCATGTAGAACCAACTGTAAACCAGGCTGTTTTCTTCCTCTGTCAATTGATCATAGGGAACTCCCCATGAAGCCATAGTTGCAGGCTAATAAAGAGAAGGCAGTGTAGCAGGAGGAAGGATCATTGGTTTTGGCCACTTCTTTATGTAATTTACTTGTGCCTTCAAGACCTGCTCAGGCCTGATCACACATATATATCACTTCCATTTGATGATGGAGTACTGCCGTGCACACCCAACTTTATGGCTTGGTGGGTTGGATAACACCCAGTTCATGATAAGCAGCTCAGATCACATGGTAACTTGGTGCCACGTGGTCAAGCATTCAGTCTCTACTAAGGCCTAGTAGCATGTCAAGGGCTGTTTCTCAAAAGAAGACTAACTATCTGCAGAGGAGAGTAAGGCTTTGCTCCAAAATCCTGCGGGCTTGCACTTCAATTCACTGCCAAAAGCTCAAAAGAGCATCATTATCTGCCACTGATGCATCAAGCACCATTGGATCTGCTGCATCCTATTGTCCAAGTACCAGAGCAGACTGTACAGCAGCCTGGACCTGTTTCAGTCTTCTTCTACTATGGGCTCCATTCAAATTAGCAGCTTTTTAGGTCACTTGGTGAATGTGCTGGAGTAACACACCCAAATGAGAAATATGTTGCCTAAAATCTGTAGAGGCCCATTGGGCATTCTGCTTTTTTGGCTTTAGGAGGTACCAGATGCAACAAGTTACCTTTAACCTTAGAAGGGATATCTCAACATGCTCCACACTACTGGACCCCTAGAAATTTCACTGAGATAGAAGGCCTCTGAATTTTTGTCAGATTTATTTCCCACCCTCTGGCACACAGGTGTCCTGCCAATAAGTTTAGATATTGCTACTTCTTGTTCAGAAGATCCAATAAGCATAATGTCGCCAATATAATGAACCAGTGTAATGTTTGTGGATGGGGAAGTGATTAAGTCTCCTGAAAACTAAATTATGACATAGAGCTGGAGAGTTGACATGCCCCTGTGGTAGAACAGTGAAGGTGTATTGCTGGCCTTGCCAGCTGAACACAAACTGCTTCATGTACACCTTACTGAAAGGGATAGAGAAAAAAAGTATTTGCCAGATTAATAGCTGCATACCAGGTACCAGAGAATATGTCAATTTGCTCAAGCAATGAAATCACACCTGGAACAGCAACTGCATTTAGAGTTACCACCTGGTTAAGTTTATGGTAATCCACTGTCATTCTCCAAGATCTATCTTCTTCATAGTCCAAATAGATAATTTAAATGGGGATGTGGTACAAATGACAACCCCTGATTCATTTAAGTCCTTGATGATGGCACTAATCTCTGCAATCCCTCCAGGAATGCAGTATTGCTTCCAGCTTACTATGTTCCTAGGTAGAGGCAGTTCTTGTGGCTTCCACTTGGCTTTTCTCGCCATAATATCCCTCATTCCACAGCTCCGACAACCAGTATGCGGATTCCACTAGCTACTCAGCTTGTCTATTCCAATTATGCATTCCAGAACTGGAAATAACCTCAGTTATAACAAATAACTCTGTAATAACCCAGGATGGATTGGGGACACACCGGACCCACTGTTAGAATGACCTGAGCTACACTCCATTGATCTCCTGACCTCCCTAGTTCCCTATTCTGACTGGATGGCCAGAATGACATTTTGGGTCTCCTGGAATTATTGTCAGTTCAGAACCATTTTCTAGTACTCCCTAGAAGGTCTGATTATTTCCTTTCCCCAAGGCACACTTACCCTGGAAAAGGCCATAGGTCCCTTTGTGGCAGACTGGGAGAAAGATTCACAGTATAAATTTTGGTAGTATACTAAGGTCCTTCTTCAAAAGGGCCCAGCCTCCCTTTCACTCAAGTAATTCTGGGTTTATAAGCCAGCTTAAGCCTGGGAAATGATTGAGGGTTCATGACTCAATTTTTTATTTAGGTTAGATTTTTGTTCACTTGACCTAGAACTTTTATGCTTATACAAATCAAATAAGAATTTAATAGGCCTCCTATCTGTTTAACTTCTAGGAACACCATGATCAACTAGCCAATACCATAGGTTCAAAAGAGTCAGACTATTTTGACTGCTGCTTTGACTTTTTGTTGCTCATTAAGGCAACTGCACTCATCTTTCCATTGGCTGTTGAGCTTGCCCCTTTGCCCCTGCCACCCTGAAATCCAATTATCCTCATCACATTTACATTTCCCTATTCAGTGGCTGCAGTTTCCACCATAGTAGGGTCTGATCTACAGAAAAGAGCAAGCACAGAGCTCCTCAAGGATGCTGGGACTTCCCTCACAAATTGCTTGCTGTAGTGGCAAAAGGTGTGTCTTCTGGACACTCCCAGCGTGAGGGACTAGGTCTTAAACGACAAATTCATTCTAACATTCCAATCTCCCTAAGCTTTTGAATCCCTTTTCTACATTAAGCTATACAGGTCTGGCATTTCTAACTTTCTCCTCATTGGCCACTTTTTGGTCCATGTTTTAGCCAATCAACCAAACAAGTAGTTAGAGCCATTTCCAACTCCCTGAGCTGCACCGTTAAATGCAGAATCTCTGCTTAGTGAGCCCATATCAATAAATTTGGCCTAATTCAACTTTTTGTTTCTTCCACCATTATCCTACAGCTTTAATATCCATTTCTACACAGGTTCCCTGGATTTCTGCTTGTAGAAATAAGAAAACTCAAGTCATTATTTTGGAGTGTAGCACATTTCCTCATGGGTCACACTTTCTACCTTGACTTTAGGGGCCTTCTGCAACTTGAGTCTAGTTATGGGTCTAGAAGCAAAGAAGAGTGGTGGGGTTGAGTCCCTAAGAAGACTCAGCATTATCTTGCTTGGCAACTGCCTCAGGGAAGGCAATTACAGTTTCCTCCGGCAATGTAGAGTAGACACACACACACAAACACACCCTCAGAGAATACCAATAATTTTATCGAGGGTAAAATTTTAGATTTGTCCTAAAATTTCTTTCTGTATGTCTTTAATCCTGTGAAAATTTTTAAGAAACTTTTGCTAAAGCAAAGTCTTTGATAGGGTAGGCCAGTAACATACATTTACTAAAATATGGGATATTCAAAAACAGCAAGGAAAGCACTCCAGTTATGGAGTAACAGCTGAATTGTATGGAAATATGACATGCCTGGAATAGGGCTTTTGTTCACATGTTTGGACCCAGAGATACCTCCCTGGATAGATGACTGATACTTTTCCTGGGTGATAGGGATGTGAGGAAAGCAAGGTGAGTAGCTTAGACAGAAAAAGGGGAATGGAATGCATGCACTAAGTAAACTTTCTTTGGTTCTGGTTTTGAACCAAAGATAAGCTGGTGAAGCTGAACTAAACAAGAAATCACACAAACAAGCTGTTGTTGCTTGCAGGTGGGCCAGGGTGAAGGAGGCCAATTCTGCAGTAGCTCTAATGCTGCCAGGAGGGTAAAACAGTTGGGGAAAAGTAAAGCCAAAAGAGCAAATTTACATATACTATGCTGGATCAAAAGGAAAATTCCTCCAGGTGAAAGTCCTGAAAATATTTGATTTGGAAGTAGCCCATCTTATTCTAATAAGCAATAATTTTAAAAGAATCAATACAGGATCTAAACAAATATTTTACAAGAAAAAAGTAGAAAATTAAAAAAATCAATGACAATTAAAAACTGGAAAAATATCAAACGGCAGATGAAAAACTTTTTTAATTTAATGGAGTGATTTTATCCATAAAATGTGATTTCAAAGTAGATATATAAGAATTTAGGAAAGAAATAGTGCAGCTCAGGAAAAAAATGGAGTGTTAAAAATACTCCAAAAGCAATGTTGGAAACAGTGCAAAGAAAATGAATATTGCTAAAAATGTGCTAAAGAGAATTAAGGACCAAACTGAGGTAAGCTAGAAAGACTTTAGAAATGAGATACAATATAAGCATAACTGATATCACTAAAGAAGAGAACCAAAATAACAGAAAAGAAGAAAATATATAAATAAATTTTAACAAAATGTGCCATGAACATATAGATTCAAAAGCAGAATATGTCCCTAGAAAAATTAAGTCAATCAATGATGAGCTCTTTACTTGTAAAGTTACTTAATTTCAAAAATAAACAAGGAATCCTTTGGAAATCCAGAGAGGGAGAAAAAGGTTCATTTGATCTATATAGGAGAAAAAAAAAAGGAGCTAACCTTAGCCTTTTCCACAACAATGCTAGATGACAATGGAACAATGTCTGTAAAATCCTTATGAAAACATTATAGCTCAGGAGTATTACATGCAGTCAAACTTTAACTCAGTGTAACAGTTTTAATGTGAAAAAAAATCAAGGAATGTGATTCTCATGAGATTCTCTTAAATAAAGTCAAAGAAAATGAACTTTAGCTCAACAAGAAATGAATGGGGAAAGTCTGGCAGTATGCATAGAATCTGTTTACATGAAGGGTTAAGACATAAAGGAAGTAGGATTATTGTTACAGAACTGAATGTAAATATTATACATCTTGAAAGTATAAAAATAATATCGCTAATAACAATTATAATAAAAATAAAAGATAAGGGGAAAGTTAATAAATACATTGATTTCATTTTTAAAGCCTAGGGGATATTAAACAAGCAATATAAACACAAATGCATAAAGGTTTCACTAATAAATCAACTAAAATTATATGAGGAGTGACAGAGAAGAGAAAATAGAAATGAACTAATTTCATCTTTGCTCATAGTTGGCAATCAACAGGTTCTGTCTAAAGTTTTGAGGAATAAATATAAGAAGTTATTGTAATCCTAAACATCATCACAACAGGAATATAAACCTTTCGTATTAAAGAAACACACAAAACACCACATCACACACATACAAAGTAAGGAGAAAAACATCAAATAATAAAATATTTAAAGGTAACAACAACAACAACAACAAAAGCACATACAAAATATAGTGACAAAATCTGTTATGTAATAAACAACAATGGATTGAACTTATGTACAAAGAGAAAGAAATATGGTTAAATCACTAGTAAAGTCCAGCAATATGTTACATACTCGAGGTACTTATAAAACAAAGTATCTCGAAAAGGTTGCAAATAAAAAGATGGAAAAAAGGAATACCAAAAAAGTGTAAACAACCACTAAGTAGGTGTTGGGATCATAATTCAGACAAACTTGAATTTCAGGCTTTAAAATAAGCTTTGAGGCAGTAAAGGTGATTTTTTAAATGCATCACATTATGAAAAAGTTCATAATCCATTATGATGATACAATAATTATGAAAATCTATGTGGTAAGAAGAATTTTAAGACGGCCCCCAATATTCCTGTCCCCTAGTATCCACGTCTTATATCAATCCCTCCACTTGAAGCTGAAATATTTAGGAAGGAAGGGTACGGAATGAAGATCTGAATATGATGTATGATGGGAAATCATTCTCATGATTATGTTATATAACGTGGAAGAAGGAACTGTACAGCTATAATTAAGGTCACTAATCAGTTATCTTTGAGTTGAAAGGAAGAGTATTTGAGTGGCCTGCCCTAATCACATGAGTCTTTTAAGTCTGGGTCTGGAGGTTGGAGACAGAAGTCAGAGATTGGTAGTGTGAGATGGCCTCTGGAACAGGTCATATGGCAAGAAACCACAGACGGCTTCTAGATGCTGAGTACTGTCCTCAGCCGCAGCCAGCAAAGTAATAGGTTCTTCAATCTGACAGCCTCAAACAATTGAATTTTGCCAACAATCTAATTGACCTGGAAAGAGAACTCTGAGCCTCAAATGAGATAGCACTCCAAGTTGACATCTTGAGTCCAGCTGTGTGAGACCCTGAGCAGACTACAGCTAAACTGAGACTGAACCTTCTGACCTACAGACACTGAAATAACAACATATTTTTAAGCCTTTAAATTTGTGATAAATTGATGCACAGCTATAGAAAATTAACACAATCCACATACTGTATATCATAGTACCATCCATATTGATAGAGCAAAACAAAACTGTAGGAAAGTTTCTGGTTTATGTACTAATACGTGATATTTTTTGCAGCATTACTAGTAGAAGACTTTAATACACCTCTGTCAGCATGTTGACAAGGAATCCAAAAACAAGTAAGGCTTTAGGACATAATAGAGATGGGAGAAGGTATTTTTGTGTATATGTGTGTGTATGAGTGACAGATGACAGAGAGAAACCTATACATCATTCTGTAACCATGATAACAAAGAATGTACCTTTTTTCCCTAATGCCCGTAGAACGTTCACAAAAGTAACCATATATTAGGCTAGAAATTTCTGTATAAATTCCAGGAAGTAGAAATAGAAGACATATTCTCTGATTACAATGCAAAAAATTAGAAACTAGTGATGAATTCATGAAACAAGTGAAAAACAACCTACCACTTGTCCAGTAAACTTTCTATTTTAAACAATTCTTGAGTCAAAGAGGAAATTAATAGGAAATTACAAAGTATTGATAATACTACATATCAAACCCTATAGTATACAGCCAAAGGGATCACAGAGAAAAATTTATAGCCTTTAGTACTTAGAAAACTAAACCAGAACAAAATAAGAATAATGAAATCAAGTATTGAAAGCAAGAAGTTATAAAAATAAAACAAAACAAATCTAAGGAATGCAGAAATAAAATGACCCATATAAAGATGAAGTTGAATATTTGAATTCAGGAAAAGAAAAATAGTAGGACTAATAAATAAATTCAAAATCTTGTATTTTTTTCATGATGAGACAGGCAGGCATTCACTCTGTAATATTTTTTCCTCAAACCTATATTCCCAGTCTAATTATATGAAAAAAAATCAGATAAATCCAAATAGAGGTACATTTTACAAAATACCTAACCAGTGCTCTTCAAAACTGTCAAGGTCATAAACAAGGAAAGACTGCTAAACTGTTAGAGATCAGCGCAAACTGAGGAGACACGCTGACTAAATGCAACGTGGAATCCTGGACTGGATCCCAGAACCAGAAAAGGATATTAGTGGAAAAATAGGTGAAATCCAAATAAAGTCTGAATTTTAGTTAATGTAATTGTAATAATGTTAATTTCTTAGTTTTGAAAAATGTGCCATGATTATGTAAGATGTTAGTTAACATTGGAGGGAACTGGTTGAAGGATACATGATAATTTACTGTCTTTGCAACTTTCCTATAGGTCTGAAATAAAAAGTTATTTTTTTAAAAAAAGAATCAAAGAAGATCTAGAAAATCTAAATATACCAATTAAAATAGAAGACATAAAATAATTATCAAAGGGCTACCTCCTCCAAGCAAGCAAAGGAAAACATAACAGTTTCTAAAAATTTCATAAGGCAATTTTATCAATCATTTCAGTAACTGATAACTCCATTTCTAATTAAATTATTTCAATAACAGTAAAAAATTTAAAAGCCCCTTATACTGTTTCCTGTGAAGTTATAATTCAAACAAAATTATATTTTCCTTTCCAGTTTTAATATATGCATTTATTTCTATTTTTAAATAATATTTGATGGTCCTTCCAGAAATGGTAAATGATGGTGGTAGTAACGATAATCTTTGTTTTATTCTTTACCTTAATAAGAACGCTTCTATTTATTTTCTAATCACACTTGGTACTGACTTTTTTATCTATCACATTAAGACATGAACTACATAGCCATTTTATTTAAAAATGTTATCAAGTTCATATTTAAAATCTTATAAATTTGGAACTCAAAAATTATTGTGTAGAATTTCTTCTTTAGCAATTAATGTTGAGAATTGTATTATAGATTCTCTTTTATTGAACCATCCTCTATGTAATAAATACTACTTGGGTATAGTCTTTTATTCTTTTAATGTGCTGCCATAGCCTGCCTACTAATCTTTTTGTTAAGTGTTGTCCAGTAATACTCACACTAAATTTGTCTATAGTTTTAGTGTGTGTGTGCATGTCCTTGTTGGACTTTGACATCAAGGTCATAGTAGCTTCAGGTTTGGAAATAAGGCCCCACTAAGATGATAGGAGTCTATGTTCATTCCTTTTTAACTAATCTCCTTCTTTCTGGCTAGAGAGTAGTCTCCAGATTCTGCAAGACAGTGTGAAATGGCACCACATGGTAAGTGATATTCTATAAGGATATCAACGTAACTGAATTCTCTTGGAAAAAATAACTTTTTACTGTTTCCATTACAAGGATGTTACAAGTAATGTTTAAAATACATGTGTTGGGGGAGAAAGGGGGAAAAAAGGCAATTTGGTTAAAAATTGTTTTTACCTGTATGTCCCTGCAGCGTCATTTCTTCTTCATTCTCTCATGCTCCTGAAAATGACCTTCAGCACTAATTTAAAAGGATGAAACTTTTTACCCATCCTACTATTTATCCCACCCATCCTCCATCAACTGACTGGTCTCTAGGATAGTCTCCTCACTCATATTTTCCCTTCCATCATCACTGTGGAAACCCTTCCCATCAAAGTGAAGCTCTTCTCTGATTGAATGATATTGTTTCCTTATTTGAGAGCCATTCTAGTTTGTGTCTTTCCTTTTCCATTTATCTTATTTTCTAGGCCTTTTGCAGATTTCTTGTCTTTGATCTCTTAAGAGCAGAGATTGTGATTATTCATCTTTGTGTTCTCTGCAGTGTGTAGCACAGTATTGTCTTAGTGGATATTCATCCAGTCATTTTTCAAAATTGTTTTAAAATTCTGAACCTCTAATAGACCCTACCATCATTTTAATCCACATCCAAATTAACACAGAAGAAACAGGGGAGGGCTACCATAAGAAAATATGTAATCTTCTACCTTTACAAAAGAAATGCTTCAGCGTGGATATTAAAACTTTTATAGACTTTGTTCATAATCCATAGGTTGAAGTCGCTGATAATTAAAGCAAAACATTGATAACATTTGGTGGACAAATTGATTTTTCCAGCCAGGACATGAGGAGAGTTGTTAATAAAACCATATTCTATTAAACAGGGTCATTTAATCCTTTCCCATTTGTATAGTCCATAGAGTCAGAAAGATGCAGTTTAGAATTACACTCACTCAATCCCTCATTCATTTATTCAACAAATATTTATTGAGAATCTACTATGCATTAAATATTATGCTATCTTTTTGAGAAACAAAGTAGAATAAAACTCAAACACTAGCCCCAAATTGCTTATAGTCCAATGGGAGAGATTTAAAAAAAATTCAGTAGTTAAAACTGTTATAAGTTATGAAGAAGTTACAATATTCAGGAAATGATAGAAGTATATTTGGAGGGACATTCAAATATGACTTTGGGCCAGAGAAGATTTGAGCTGGACTTTGAAAGATGAGTAGAATGCCTAGATGAAAGTGAAGTACATTCCAAGAAGAGGAAACAGCACCTGTAAAGGCGTGGAGAAAGAAAAAGCAACATACATTTGTAGAATTATAGATTTTAGCTATGGTTCCCCAGGAAGCAGATTCTAAAATAACACTGGATGTGCTCTTTGGATCAATACTTGGGGATTAGTAGTAGAGGCAAAGTGAAGGAAGCAGGATTAAGTACAAGGAGGTGTTGAACTGCAATGCACTTGCAAGATAGGTCTCAGCTACTTCTGCAGGGCACTCTGGAACTGGAATGACCTTTCAAAGTTGACCCTCTTTGAGGCAAGGAGGTTTGGCCTTTATTTCCCCCATGTCAACTAGTCATTAGATGTAGGTTGCTCCCAGAGAGGGGATGTGATCTTAGGTAGGAAGGCTCTTTGGCTAAGGGAAGTCTCAAGAATACTTATCTAAAAGCTCTCAGCTGCCAACACTTCCACAAGTTGTGGAAAGAGTATTTCAGTACTGAAATGGAGAGGGGTGGTCTAAACAACACCCTGCAGCATCCATCTAAGACAAAAGGTGTATCTAGAATGAAGACTAGTCAAGAGGAAATGATAGGAGTTGTGGATGGAGAGGTAAGCACAGACTTAGTCATAAAAGTTCCTTTTCACTTTGCTAAAAAGTTCAAAACCTTGGTGACTTACTTAATCAGGAGAGTGGTGTTGCTCCAACAAAATTATAGATGATGAAATACAAAGATACTCCTTATAAGTAATAACAGACATCTGAGTTGAAGTGTACAATTGAGGGCGGATGGCTGTTGGGAACTCCTGCACCTGGGTCAAGTGGGCTGGTGTTTCAAAATTTAAAAACAAAAAACCAAAACACAGCACAGTGGGGTTCTTCCAGAACATGTAGCTGGACCTTGAAAGTGACACTCTCCTAGTAAATTGAGTTCTTTATCAGCAGGGCTGTTGGGGGCACCACCTGCTTGCCAGAACAAATCACCAACAGGAAGGGGACAATAAATTATTTCATGGATGGACCAAAAAGGAAACATATTTCCCCCAATTCCTCAGCCACCTACAACCCCAGAGATACAAAGACAAGGAAGATGAGAAAGGGAACAGAGTACAGAGACGTGTGAGAGAGGGAAATCCCTTCCCCATTCCAATGATAGTAAAAATAGCTAAAACTTATATAGTACCCATAACATGTTAGGCATGCTGTAAGTGCTTTAAATGAATAACTCATTTAATTCTCACAACAGCCCTGTGGGGTAAGTACTACCTTGAAAATGGGGAAACAGAGGCAGAAAGTGACCTACTTATAGTCACATAGCTAGCAAGTGGCAGAACGAGGTTATAAATTCATAGATCCTGGCTGCAGAGTTGCTGGTCTAAGCACCAAGCTATACTGTGTTTACCCTAAAACCAAAATCCTTGCCTGCTCTGGGTATCAAGGAAGACTTTTGAACAA
The DNA here is from genome assembly GCF_028858775.2 of Pan troglodytes. Classification (NCBI taxonomy): domain Eukaryota; kingdom Metazoa; phylum Chordata; class Mammalia; order Primates; family Hominidae; genus Pan; species Pan troglodytes. The sequence goes on along the minus strand of NC_072398.2, from coordinate 78,161,399 downwards.
ACAATAAAGTTGAAGATTTTAAATAAACAGGATTTAGTACTAACAATAATTATGAGACTGTATTAATAACCAAAAAAAGATGGAGAATTCATGAAATCAGACTTAGAATAGTCCATAAAGGAGACAGCCATCTATCAGGGAAAGACAGGGCAAGGGAGTTGGCAGAGAAGACGGACAGAGCACAGTGGCAGCAGTTACAGGAAAACATAGAACCAATTCCTGTATATATACCTTAGAGGCTAAAACTGCTCACAAAAGAGTATCATTAACATTCTTATATCTGCATATTCTATTGCTAGGAGAATGCACAGGAAAGCAGTAACAACTGTAGATTCTGGGGATGGAAATTAGGGGATGGGAGCTAGAGAAGGGGAAGACTTGGAAACGTTCACTGTTTACGCTTTTGTACTGTACTGCACATGCATGTGTATTACCTTTTTACATGTTCAAACAAATAAATAAGGTATACTACTTTAAAAGTCCATTCAAAAACATGCTTCTATGAATAATCTAAGTTTTATTGCTGGATCAAACTATATCTATATTTTGATATAGTCTATAATTATATTTACAATCCATCTTTTGCTCTTGTAAAGGGGCTGTTTACTATGCATGTTTGTAAATGTCCCTCACCCTTAAATCCTCCATTTTGTCTTAATTTTTATTCTTTATTTTCTTTTAGCCTTTATTTTTATACCATCGAATTGGTTTTCTTTGTCTCTAAGCCACTGAAAATCCCTCTTTTTTTCCCTAGTGTGGGAGAGGGGTCCTAATGAATACATGAAAGATGTCTTCCTATGTGGATTTGAAGGAATTTTAAAATAGAGATTTGCCATCAGTTAGAGATGACCACACTAAATTTTGATCTAGTTAGATGTATACACTGTTAGAGAAGTAGAGTAGTCCAAACACAATTATTGCCAATAGTGTGATAAGGAGTTTTGTCGAAAATATAAAGTGCACAGAAAATTTAGAAACTGCAAAGAGTTATGGCATTCCAATTACAGAAACAAATTAATTAACTCCATCAATTTGTCTCTACAGGAATAATAGGAGTTAGTGAACCAGCTCCTAAGCATGCATAGTAAAACTGTGGTTCTAAGAAAGCAAAAACTGGACTACCATTCCAGGCCTTAATTTGTTTTTCAGCAACAGAATCTACATTTCTCTTAGCTGTGGAAAAGGTCAACTTCAGAAACCCAATTATATTCAAAAGAATGACACAGACTTAGATTGGAAATAGGAGTTGCAAGAAGAGAGAAGGAGATAATCGAATGGCTCATTGGAAACAAAACATAAACTTGCTTGATGTAGAAACTGAGTTATTGCTAGCATTGAGGCATGTCTGGGCCACTCAAGATAAGGCAGGACTAGCAGGATGGAAGAGCCTGCAGGGAAAGACACCTCCTAGCTGAAGATTATCAAGGTGCATGAATGTGATTCAAAGACAGTGGGCTAGTATGAGAGGTTGATCAGTGCTTCTCGCTATATTAATAGCACAGTCCCAGCTGCTAAGTCCTATAAAGACAGGGATGTTGTAAAAGAGCAAAACAATGACCATCTGAAAATGATGAGAGTGAATTCAGTCACCTGTGGCTTTAGCTATAAAGTGAGAGCACCTTTTGTGCAGAAGCTGGCTCTTTTGCTAATGGGTTACAGCAGCCATGGGACTGTAATCAACAAGTGAGCGAAGGACATGAACAGACACTTCTCAAACGGAGACATTTATGCAGCCAAAAGACACATGAAAAAATGCTCATCATCACTGGCTATCAGAGAAATGCAAATCAAAACCACAATGAGATACCATCTCACACCAGTTAGAATGGCAGTCATTAAAAAGTCAGGAAACAACAGGCACTGGAGAGGATGTGGAGAAATAGGAACACTTTTACACTGTTGGTGGGACTGTAAACTAGTTCAACCATTGTGGAAGTCAGTGTGGCGATTCCTCAGGGATCTAGAACTAGAAATACCATTTGACCCACCATCCCATTACTGGGTATATACCCAAAGGATTATAAGTCATGCTGCTATAAAGACACATGCACACATATATTTATTGTGGCACTATTCACAATAGCAAAGACTTGGAACCAACCCAAATGTCCATCAATGATAGACTGGATTAAGAAAATGTGGCACATATACACCATGGAATACTATGCAGCCATAAAAAATGATGAGTTCATGTCCTTTGTGGGGACATGGATGAAGCTGGAAACCATCATTCTCAGCAAACTATCACAAGGACAAAAAACCAAACACTGCATGTTCTCACTCATAGGTGGGAATTGAACAATGAGAACACTTGGACACAGGAAGGGGAACATCACACACTGGGGCCTGTTGTGGAGTTGGGGGAGGGGGGAGGGATAGTATTAGGAGATATACCTAATGTAAATGACAAGTTAATAGGTGCAGCACACCAACATGGCACATGTATACATATGTAACAAACCTCCACGTTGTGCACATGTACCCTAGAACTTAAAGTATAATAAAATATATATATATATTTTAAAAAGAAGCATTAGCAACAGTATCAATGCCTTTGACAGATGGCAGAGGCAGCAGCAGCAGCAAGCAGCAGCTTTTGACTTCAACAGAGGTAGGCAATGCCAACACATCAAATTATAGCAGTGAAGGAGGTATCAGACAAATCTTTACTACAGATAGCTCAGATGTATAACACAAAATCTTTTGTAATCTATCCAATTATTTTTGGTTTTCAAAAACGTATTAGCTACTTTTAATTATTCACACTATCAGAGGAACTTTGAAATATACTTGTCAAATTCCTTCCAGAATTTCTCTTGGCATTTTGATTTGAAACACTGAATTTATAGATTAAGTTATGAATACTTCCTTAAACTATTGTTTTATCATTAGAAACATGTTTTCTTTCTACTTATTTGAATATTTAGTAAAGCTTTTTCTTCATTCAGACTTCATACAATATCTTTAGAAGTATTTTATAAATAGTATTGTTATTGAGTGTAAAATGTATGATTTGCAAATATATTCTCTCAGTATATGGTTTGTCTTATTTTTCTTAATGGTATCTTTTGAAGAGCAAGAGGTTTTAGTTTTGATCAAGTCCAGTTTACCATTTTTTTCTCTTTTGTGGGCCATGGTTTCAGTGTTGCATCTAGAAACAAAAAGAAAACTTTTCCTAACCAAAAATGGCTGTTTTCTTCTAAAGGTTTTACAGTTTTAGCCTTACATTTATATTTATGATCCATTTTGTGTAGGTGCGAGGTAAAGTATAAATTCATCTAGTTGTATTAAACATCTTTTGTCCCATTCTTATGTTTGTAACATAAAGTCTTGTAGCATTGGCCCACACAGTTTCTAACTTTCAGAGCTTAAGGAGATTTTCTTCATGAAGTGAATATATGATCAATTTCAAATGCTTTTATAGTTTTACAAAAATGGTATGCTCTTATTTTTAAAAGCCATGCAATGTAGATTAGGGAAAGAAAAGAAAAGAAAAGAAAGAGAAAGGAAGGAAGGAGAGAGGGAGGGGAGGGAGGGGAGGGAGAGAGAGAGAGAGAAAGAAAGAAAGAAAGAGAAAGAAAGGAAGGAAGGAAGGAAGAAAGAGAGAGAGAGAAAGAAAGAAAGAAAAAAAGAAAGAGAGAGAGAGAAAGAAAGAAGCACCGTGAAAAGAGTCATCACCAATTATTATTTCAGCCATTTCTCTAGGTCACAAGTCATTTTCTCTTAAAAAAAAATTGAATGCATAACTTACATTGTTTTGTGGTATCCGTTATGACTGATGAAAACATGATGGTGGTCTGATTCTCTAGCCTTTGTCACCTGGATTCTTTCTGTAGAAGCCTTTATCTTTATTTTTTGTAAACTGGAATTTTATAAAAATGTCTCCAGGCATTTTTTAATTCAAATATACTGGGCACTCGCACATTTCCAATCCAACTGCTCCAGCCATTTATCTCTGAGAAATTATACTACACTATTGATTGGATAATTTTTCTCTTCATGTTTTCTCCATTATTTCTTTATGAGACTCCTATTAGCTACATATTGAATTGTAAATTCTTAAGAAATTTTACTATTTGACAGCTTTGAATTTTGGGACTCTTCAATATCTGATTTTATATTTTCTGTATCAATTCATCTATCAGAGGACACTTAGGTTGATTCCATATCTTGACTATTGTGAATATGCTGCAATGAACATGGAAGTAAAGATGTCTCTTTGATATCCTGCTTTTATTTTCTTTGGATAAATACCCATAAATAGGATTGCTGAATCATATGTAGTTCCAGTTTTAATTTTTTAGAAATCTCCATACTGTTTTCCCATGTGGTTGTTTTCATGCCAATTTACGTTCATGCCAAGGGTTTACATGCATCCAAGGGTTTCCTTTTTTCCATACTCTCACCAACTCTTATTATCTTTCATCTTTTTGATAATACTTATCCTAACAGGTGTGAGGTAATGTCTCACTGTGATTTTAATTTGCATTTCCTTGACAATTAATATTATATTAATAATATTGAGCATTTTTCACATTCCTATTCACCGTTTATATGACTTTTTCCCATAAGTTATTGGGGTACAGGTGGTATTTGGTTACATGAGTAAATTCTTTAGTGGTAATTTGTGAGACTTTGGTGCACCCATCATCTGAGCAGTATACCCTGCAACATATTTATAGCCTTTATCCCTATCCCCCTCCCACTCTTTCCCCCAAGTCCCCGAAGTCCATTGTATCATTCTTATGCCTTTGCATCCTCATAGCTTAGCTCCCACATATCACAGAGAACATACGGTGTTTGGTTTTCCATTCCTGAGTTACTTTACTTAGAATAGTAGTCTCCAGTCTCATCCAGGTCACTGCAAATGCTGTTAATTCATTTCTTTTTATGGCTGAGTAGTATTCATATATATATATATAAAGAAACTGTGGTATATATATATATATATATATATATATATATATATATATATATACCACAGTTTCTTTATCCACTTGTTGATGGGCATTTGGGTTGGTTCCACGATTTTGCAATTGTGAATCATGCTGCTATAAACATGCTTGTGCCAGTTTCTTTTTCAAATAATGACTTCTTTTCATCTGGGTAGATACCCAGTAGTGTGGATTGCTGGATCAAACGGTAGTTCTACTTTTAGTTCTTTAAGGAATCTCCACACTGTTTTCCATAGCAGCTGTACTGCTTTACATTTCCACCAGCAGTGTAGAAATGTTCCCTGATCACCACATCCATGCCAACATCTAATGTTTTTTGATTTCTTGATTACCGTCATTCTTGCAGGAGTAAGGTGGTATTGCATTATAGTTTTGATTTGCATTTCCCTAATCATTAGTGATGTTAAACATTTTTTCATATGTTTGTTGGCCATTTGTATATCTTCTTTTGAGAATTGTCTATTCATGTCTTGGCCCACTTTTTGATAAGATTGTTTTTTTCTTACTGATTTGTTTGAATTTGTTGTAGATTCTGCATATTAGTTCTTTGTCAGATGTATAGATTGTGAAGCTTTTCTCCCACTCTGTGGGTTGTCTGTTTACTCTGCTGACTGTTCCTTTTGCCATGCAAAAGCTCTCTAGTTTAATTAAGTCCCAGCTATTTATCTTTGTTTTTATTGCATTTGCTTTTGGGTTCTTGGTCATGAAATCTTTGCCTAAGCCAACGTCTAGAAGGGTTTTTCCAATGTTATCTTCTAGAATTTTTATAGTTTCAGGTCTTAGATTTAAGTCCTTAATCCATCTTGTGTTGATTTTTGTATAAGGTAAGAGATGAGGATCCAGTTTCATTCTCCTGCATGTGGCTAGCCAATTATCCCAGAACCATTTGTTGAAAAGGGTGTCCTTTCCCCACTTTATGTTTTTGTTTGTTTTGTCAAAGATCAGTTGGCTGTAAGCATTTGGGTTTATTTCTGGATTCTCTATTCTGTTCCATTGGTCTATGTGCCTATTTTTATACCAGTACCATGCTGTTTTGGTGACTATGGCCTTATAGTACAGCTTGAAATCAGATAATGTGATGCCTCCAGATTTGTTCTTTTTGCTTAGTCTTGCTTTGGCTATGCGGGCTCTTTTTTGGTTCCATATGAATTTTAGAATTTTTTTTTCTAATTCTATGAAGAATGTTGGTGGTATTTTTATGGGGATTGCATTGAATTTGTAGATTGCTTTTGGCAGTATGGTCATTTTCACAATGTTGATTCTACCCATCCATGAGCATGGGATGTGTTTCCTTTTGTTTGTGTCATCTATGATTTATTTCAGCAGTGTTTTGCAGTTTTTCTTGCAGAGGTCTTTTGACTACTTGGTTAGGTATATTCCTAAGTTGTTGTTGGTTTGTTTTTGTTTTTTCTTTCCTTTTTTTTTTTTTTTTTTTTTTTTTTTTTGCAGCCATTGTAAAAGGGGTTGAGTTCTCGATTTGATTCTCCCCTTGGTCGTTGTTGGTATATAGAAGAGCTACTGATTTGTGTACATTAATCTTGTATCTGGAAACTTTGCTGAATTCTTTTATCAGCTCTAGGAGCTTTCTGGAGGAGTCTTTAGGGTTTTCAAGGTAAACGATCACATCGTCAGCAAACAGTGACCATTTGACTTCTTTACAGATTTGGATGCCTTTTATTTCTTTCTCTTGCCTGATTTCTCTGGCTAGGACTTCCAGTACTATGTTGAAGAGGAGTGGTGAGAGTGGGCATCCTTGTCTTGTTGCAGTTCTCAGAGGGACTGCTTTTTGTATGTATTTTTTGGAAAAAGTTTTATTCAGGTCTTTTGCCCATTTGTAATTGGATTAACTGCTTTTTTTTTGCCATTGAATCATGAGTTTCTTATACATTTTGGATATTAACCCCTTATCTGATTTATGTTTTACAAATATTTTATCCCATTCCATAGGTTGTCTTTCTAATTTTATTAATTGTTCTCTTTGCTGTGCAGAAGCTTGTTAATTTGATGTAGTCCCACTTGTTTAATTTTGCTTTTGTTGCCTGTGCTTTTTACGTCATATCCAAAAATCTTCATCGAAACTAATGTAAAGAAGCTCTTTCCCTATGTTTTCTTCTAGGTGTTTTACAGTTTCACATCTTTACATTTGTCTTTAACCCATTTCAAATCAACTTTTGTATATGGTAAAAGATAAGCGTTCCATTTCATTTATTTGCTTATGGACATTCAGTTTTCCCAACATCATTTATTGAAGAGACAGTCCTTTGCCCATTGTGAATTCTCGTCTCCCTTATCAAAGATTACTTGACCATATATCAATAGATTTATTTCTGGGCTTTTTATTTCATTCAATTTGTCTATGAGTCTGTTTTTATAGCAGTCCCTACAATTTTAATTACTTTTGTATTATAGCTTGAAATCATAACTGTAATACCTCCATGTTCTTTCTTAAGATTGTTTTGGCTATTGGAGGTCTAGTTCTCCAGTTTCTTGGAAAAAAAGAATGATAAATTCTTAGTGGAATCCCTTTAATTACCAGTTTTAAAGGCTAAATTCTCATTCCATAGTGTGAGTTTAGTCATTCTTTAATAAGGCCTGACTTAAGTTGCCCTGCTGGCATTTTTTTGTTTTTGTTATTTTTTGAGACAGAGTCTCTCTCTGTCACCCAGGCTGGAGTGCAGTGGCGCCATCTCAGCTCACTGCAAGCTCTGCCTCCCAGGTTCACGCCATTCTCCTGCCTCGGTCTCCCGAGTAGCTGGGACTACAGGCGCCTGCTACCACGTCCGGCTAATTTTTTTCTATTTTTAGTAGAGACGGGGTTTCACCGTGTTAGCCAGGATGGTCTCGATCTCCTGCCCTCGTGGTCCCCCCGCCTCGGCCTCCCAAAGTGCTGGGATTACAGGCGTGAGCCACCACGCCCGGCCCTGCTGGCATTTTTATAGGTAGACTCCACACTGTGTAGATGGGACTTAATAGTTATAGTGGTGTACAGAAGTGCATCTGGTAAAGAGCACACCTTACAAAATGCTGTCTGGAAATGCAAATTATATAAGCATAGTGGTTGACTGTAAAAGACCTCCACTTAGGCAAACATACTACTGTAGATTTAAATTACAGTTTGGTCTCAACACTTCTGTGAACTCTTGAGCATGTTTTCCAGTCTGATTTGGTTCCTTTAGTCTCTGTAAAAGGAAAAAGTGCACATGCTATTATCAGTCTCACTGCTCTGTAATCATTAATTCTTCTTCTTCTTTTTTTTTTTTTTTAACATGGTACTTAGGCACATAAAGTTAGCAGCCTATTGGATGTATACTCAGGCCTGTTAAGTAATGAATCCATGATCCTGGCTGTGAACTCCAGGTATGATAAGCTGTCATGCTCTTTTATTTCACTAATTAGATGTATTTAAAATGTTATATCTTTAAAAACATGCAACTGTGAAAGATAAGAAATTACTCCAAACTTCACCATCACAATTTGGCGACTACTATTTCTTTCTTATACTCTTTCCCATTCTTTCTGTATTGCATAGACAAGCAGATAATCTTTCTAGCTGCTGAGGCAAGCTTCATTTGCCATCAATTTGAAGATGCATCTCAATGTAAGAAATACTAAGATGTGAAAAACATATTATTATTGATTACAGAAAATGTGGCAGTAATATATTTCAACTGTTTAAAGCTTAGCATGGCTTTGTGGACTTGGCTGGGAATGTAACCACTCTTTGCCTTATTATGTTTATGGAGAAATATATTCTGATTTCTAAATAACTGTTTATAGATAATATTTACAAAGAAATTAATTCCTTTATTTTTACAACATTATCATTTTTAAGAGAATATTTAAGACTCATCTGTCACACAAAGCCAAAAGCTGAACCTCATGTTTGCTTATCACTAAGAAATGGCTGGGCCAGGCACGGTGGCTCACGCCTCTAATCCCAGCACTTTGGGAGGCTGAGGCAGGCAGCTCACGAGGTCAGGAGATTGAGACCATCCTAGCTAACATGGTGAAATCCCGTCTCTACTGAAAATACAAAAAATTAGCCAGGCGTGGTGGCGGGCGCCTGTAGTCCCAGCTACTCAGGAGGCTGAGGCAGGAGAATGGTGTGAACCCAGGAGGTGGAACTTGCAGTGAGCCGAGATGGCACCACTGCACTCCAGCCTGGGCGACAGAGCAAGACTCTGTCTCAAAAAATAAATAAATAAATAAAAAAGAAAAGAAAAAAAGGCCACTAAATTTCTACTATATTTGTTTTCTCATCATTAATAATTACTCCTTTTTCTTGTCAGCTTTGTGGATCCCTTACTGCAGTTTGAATCTCAGTTGAAGATAATAGAGTCATCCTTTGGAATGCTAGTTGTCATGCCAAGTCTTGACAAAGTAAAAGAAATGGGGAGCAGTTATGAGTACATTGAGGACATGAAGGTAAAATTTTTCTTCCTTTAATCATTATAGGATGTTATTACACATCACAGCAATCCTGCAGAATGTGACTCAGCAGGTGATAATCTTTAGGGTCCTCCTCTTCACTCTTTTTAGTTATAACAGTCAGTGCACTAATCTATACCACTGGACTCCTTGTGAGTTCTACAACCCATGGGATTTTAATGGAATCTATAGGATTTGTAGGAGCAAATAGGCGAAGATATTTTTGGTTAATTGGTTTAGCAAGAATAGGGAGTTTGCTGGCAAGTGCTTCAAAGAATGGAATAGGAACATAGAAAGATGGAAGTAGAAAGAATCCTATAGTAAGATTAGCAAACATCTGTGGTCTCCATTTCTTCAGCATTGCTATACAGTGAACTTGCTCTATAAGCTAGAGAAGAAATTCGTGGCATATGGTATAAAGTGAGGTCTCAGCATAGCCACCTCTCTCCTTTCTTCAGTTTGTGGAGAGAACCTACAACACTCAGATGCAAAACTATCAGGCTAATTGTTTCTTTTTATAAGAGCTTCTATACACATCTCAGAGAATTTCAGCCTCGTCTGCAATTGATGCAAGGTGACTTTAATGTAGAAACTTTCTCAGCTATGTTCCTATATCCCTAACACAGATTTGTAGGCTGCTATTTTTTCCAAATATGCCATTCTTTTCCAACTGGACTTCTTCCAAATATTCCTGAGTGGCTACCTGAGGATACCCAGAGATACTTCTACTTTTTACTGGTGAAGACCACTCTGGTAGTTGGGAGAAGAAAAATAACTTCTGAGTTAAATAAAAGTCTTCTTCCAATACTAGAAAGAAAGAAAAAAATGTGTTGTTATATAGCATTTCATCATCCAAATGCCCCATGTTTATTAATGTTACATATATTTTATGTATCAGCTACTCACACATGGAAATTTCCAATACCCACATAGCATACAATTTCTAGTACCTACATAGTATGTGGAACAATAAATCTTACTGTTTCCATCTATTTACATATAAAAAGTATTCAATATTGGGTTTTGTTTTGTTTTGTTTGAGACAGGGTCTTGCTCCTTCACCCAAACTAGAGTTCAGTGGCACTATCTTGGCTCACTGCAGTCTCCACCTTCTGGACTCAAGCAATCCTTCCATCTCAGCCTCTCAAGTAGCTAGGACTACAGACATGCACCACCATACCTGGCTAATTTTTGTTTTGTTTTGTTTAATAGAGATGCGGTCTCACTATGTTGTCCAAGCTGGTCTCAAACTCCTGAACTCTAGCAATCCTCCCACCTTGGCCTCCCAAATTGCTGGGATTATAGGTGTGTGGCACTGTGCCTGGCCTGAATTATATTTAAATATGATGTTTGGATAACTTGTAGGTGTCAGCTAAAATAAGAACCAAGTCACGTCATGCTTGAGTCTTCTCCAACCTATTTCAAATCACAAAGGTATAAAAGCCTATTTTTTTTATATAGATAGTAGTAAGTAGCAGCACTTAAAATAGCAATTACTGTCTACTTCCATCACAACTATTCAGGTGGATATTCACAAATTATTCCTTTCAATGAACTTAAAGCAACAGTTAGAATAAAATATATTCATGTTATTACATTCTAAAAGACAGTGGAAAACTGAAAAGTATACGTACAAGAGTATCCCAAAACAAACACTAAAAAGATAATCTATAAGCAGCTAAGGCAAGAGAAAATTTAAAATTTTAGAGGTGAGAATTTTTCTAAATGTTCACCATTAGAATAGGAAATAAAACTTTTTATAAATAGGGGGACAAAACTATTAGCCAGGGCTATGTTCTTTTTGAAAATGAACTCAAAATCACACATCCAGTGAAAATAAATCCAACATATTGAATTCTCAAGCAAAATCACATTTAAGCACAAAGAATATTGAGGAAATGCAGCATTCATAAACATGGAAAAGCAAGTTTTTATAAAATTAAATTTATAGCTTTTCCTCCTATAAACATGGTAGATGCTTATTACAGAAAATTTAAATATTATAGAAAGTCACTAAAAATACTCATTCTACTTCTCAAAGAGAATTACATTTTTATGTTTTCATTTGTCTTTTTCTTTGTATATTTTTAATATCTGAGATAATGCTAAAATTCTTTAAATATGTGTGGCATTTTACAATTTGATGTTAAGTATTTTCTGTGTCACTGATTTATGTTCAAGGAATTGAAACCCAATTAAAAGTAACTTTTAAGCAAGAAAAAAACTGTAGACATTAGGTAAAATTTTATCTAAGTCTGGCTGACTGTGCAATGTTTTTGTGTTTCAGAATTTATACCACAATATTTTAAATACATATGAGAACATTCTTACGAGCTTGGTGTCTAAAGACCTCTACAAACTACAGATCTTAAAGGTAAAGGGGAAATAAGTAGTTTAATTTTCTTGTCATAAGTCTAGTATGCTCACTATGCTTCACTTTCTTCTCATTTGCTATATTTGCATCTCCTTCAAGTATTTGATGACTGAAAGTTTTTCTTTACCACAAAAGAGTGAAATGTAGTCACTTCCCTTTATTTGAATTACAGGGGCACACTTTTAGGAATTTAATTTGGGAAGGACAGCATCAACAGGTACTTGAGAAACCAGATCTCATGTGGTGATATATGGGTGAACACAGTTTGAAGTAGCAGAGAATAGTATTAGAGAGCACTATTAGCCTAAACTACCCTCAAGTTCACATAGCAATGAAACCATGCTGTGTATGTCTGTGCTCATGCTTCTTCCTCATCAACTCAGGTGCTAAAGAAAATGCTGAGCATTCTATCTTCATGGATACTACTGTACCTAAAGAAGGCCTAACAACAATTCAAAACCCTATTTTTCACAACTGAGACCTCACTTCATTTTTTAATGTCCCAACCAGAGACAGAAGACTGCACTGCATGTCTTATGGTCTTCAACTTTGCATTCCTAACATGTTGGCATCAGAGGCCAACTGTCCAGAAGTACTGGAAAAACAGATGGATTTATCCTACCAGGAGCATCTATGAGCTGTATAATTCATAAATACATACAAGTAAAGAAGCAGTATTGGTATTTATGAAGCCAAAAAGGAATTTGAAGGAAAATAAAAATGTATTAAGCTAATTTGTGCCTAATTTGAGCTGTTTTTTTTAATTCATTTAAAAAATGTTATCCACTAGCTGGCCATATGCAGAAGATTTATATTGGACCCCTTCCTTACACCATATACAAAAATTAACTGAAGATGGATTAAAGACTTAAATGTAAACCCCAAAACTATAAAAATCCTAGAAGACAACCTATGCAATACCATTCTGGACATAGGAACAGGCAAAAATTTCGTGAAAAAGACACCAAAAGCAGTTGCAAATGGGACCAAAAGCAAAAATTGACAAATGGGATCTAATTAAACTGAAGAGCTTCTGCCCAGTGAAAGAAACTATCAACAGAGTAAACAGACAACCTACAGAATGGGAGAAAATTTTTGCAAGCTATCCATCTGACAGAGGTCTAATATCCAGCATCTATAAGGAACTTAAGTTTACAAGAAAAAAAAACTCCATTACAAAGTGGGCAAAGGACATGAACAGACACTTTTCAAAAGAAGACATACATGTGGCCAACAAGAATATGAAAAAAAGCTCAACCTCATTGATGATTAAAGAAATGCAAATCAAAACCACAATGAGATACCAACTAACACCAGTCAGAATGGCTATTCTTAAAAAGTCAAAAAACAACAGATGCTGGCAGGGTTGTGGAGAAAAATAAATGTTTATACCCTGTTGGTGGGAGTGTAAATTAGTACAACCATTGTACAAAACAGCATGGTGATTCCTCGAAGACCTAAAAACAGAAATACCATTTGACCCAGCAATTCGATTACTGAATATATCCAGAGGAATATAAATTGTTCTGTCATAAAGACACATGCACACATATACTTGTTGCAGCACTATTCACAATAGCAAAGACATGGAATCAACCTAAATAACCACCAATGGTAGACTGGATAAAGAAACTGTAGTACACATACACCATGGGATACTATGCAGCCATACAAAAGAAAAAGATTATGTACTTTGCAGGAATTTGGATGGAGCTGGAAGCCATTAGCCTTAACAAACTAACACATAAACAGACAACCAAATACTGCATGTTCTCACTTATTAGTGAGAGCTAAGTGATGAGAAAACATGAACACATATTGGGGAACAAGAGATACTGGGGCCTGACAAAGGGTGGAGGTTGGGAAGAGAGAGAGAATAAGGAAAAATAATTAATGGGTACTAGGCTTAATATCACAAGTTTATCTATATAAAAACCTGCACATGTACCTCTGCACTTAAAATAAAAGTTAAAAAAAGTTGTTATCCTCACAACCCTTCACCGTGATTATGAATCCTCCCCTTCCCTGCCCATGCATGCTCTTTTATTCACTCCATGACACTATCAACAGCTTCCATTTATTGAGTTAAGCATTGACTCCATGTCAGGCACTAAATTGAACATGTGGGTTATCTCATACAATCATTAACATAATTCCATGAGGGGGTTACTATTAATTCTTCCATTTCACAGATTAAAAAAAAATGAAAACGGAGAAAGGAGCAATAATATATATAATGCTAATGTGTGGAGGAGCCCCTCTAGCTTGGGAGCCTGTTACTTAACCACTTTGTTCTTATACCTACCATGCCTAAAAGCTTCCCTGCTTCTCAAAAAGGGCTGAAACCTCACTCCTGAAAAGGACAAGGCAGAGGCTGACCCCTCTGAGATTTAGAAACTCTTTCACCTTAGGAAACAGACTTCAAACATTTTTCACAATGGGAGCAAGAAAAGGTGAAGAGGTTTGGCCAACCATTGACATAAATATAGTAGACCCTGACAGATTGCCTTAAAGAAGGCTATTAATGGCGATTGGCATATGAGGCATATGCAGTATTCTTCCCTTTTCAAGGTTGTAAATGTGTCCTTGCCTCTGAGGATTAAGAACAGCTAGAAGGTGCAGCTAAGACAGATTTGAATCAAAATTTGCAAGAACTTTCTAACCAACCTGACTCCAGTAATGTACTCTCTAACCATAAGCCAGAATATTTGAGTGGTGAATTGGCAGAGGAATTCTGGAATAAGATGATATTGCAGGATCAGACAAGATTTTAAGTCTCTTTAAAGCTGAAAGGCAGATTGTCATTTAAAAGTAAAAGGGAGAATACATACTTTGAAAGAAAAAGAGGAGGCAAAGCAGCTGATAATCATATCATAGCTTCGTACTGAACTATTCATGGTGCCTAACAAAGTGACTATTATAGTGGATATTAGTAAATACTTTTTGAATAGAATAAAATAAAATAAAACCCAGATACAGTTTCCATAGTAGATGAAGTAGTATACTAGATGCTTATTGTCTGTGTTTTTGAGATAAATGTAGGTTAAGTGTGAAATAACCAGGAGAATGTAGGAAGGCCTGATTTGGTGAAGTTGAAGAATAGAGGAAAGGTTCTTGGAAAATGGAAATTTCATGGTTCTAGGATGACTTTTATGTTTCCAACAGGAAATGCTCGTGTGGATGAGAAAAGATAGCTCATATATGCAAGAGAGAATAATGGTGATCATCAACAAGGTGTTAAGATTTACAGTCACGAAAGTCAGAAAATATGTAAGTCACAGAATATAACAATGCCACCTGATTCTGAAGACTGCATTTCCATAGTGCTGCTTTCCATGTCTTGGGTCCTAACAGTACTTGACAGGTCCTTGGTAATATTGTACCGGTAGGTTGGTTGGGATATCAGAAAAGGAGTCAATATCCCATATGACTTTTTGTCAATCAGAACAGAGTTTCTCAAACAATTGGTTAAGATGCATCATGCTTTATGCAAAGAGCATGAGGGTGTTAAAACCAGATTCTTGCTGACTCTGAAATTTCCTCTGTAGACCACAATTTGTAATCTTTAAAATTCTTCCAACCTTACCTGTCTTCTTATGTATTACTTCCTAAAATAATTTGAAAGCTGTTATTTATTTTAAATTTATACAAGTAATCCTCAAGTTCTTTCATTGTGAAACATGCTAGAGGTAGAGCATAAATCTCCCTTTACTATCCTCTCCACAACAACCCTGTCCTTAGCCATGTCAGCATGATGTGTGTCCTGACAAACCACTTTCAATGTGCACACCCACATATAAAACACACACTGAAATACATAGCTTTATTATTTATTGTTTCTTTACTAAAGTTATATTCACATATGGTTCTACAATTTGCTTTTTTTCACTGAAACAATACATCCTATAGACATTTTCATGTCAACATATGTAGATTCATTTTATTATTTTAAATACAGTATATAGCCCATAGTTTTGACATATTATGATCCATTTAGCTATTTTTCAGTTGATGGACATTAAAGTATCATTTAATTTTTTTCTGCTTCAAACAATACAAAACAGGCATCTTTGTGCAAGTACATGAGTGTGTACCTGGAGAGGCTTAGAAAGATAATGATCAGATAAAGAAGTATGATAGGTTAAAGTTTAGTAACACAAAATTGTCCACCAATTTGCATTCATGTAAATATTAAGGTGCCCATTTCCCCACACCTTCACAAATACTGGGATACAATCAGACTTTTTAATTTTTGCATTTCAGATGGAGAACAAATAGGTATGTCATAATCACCAGTATTTACTGAGTTTGTCTATATTTTGAATGACATCATGGCCTGCCTTCTCAAAAACCTTATACTACCTATGAACATTTCCCTTTTGTGGATACTGTATATTCAGCCTCTGTTTCCCAACTCATCCTTCACAGCGATTTGTAAACATACTCTGCTAATTACTTATCTGATTGCTGGAGTCACTTCAGGAGGAGATAAAAGTAAAGAGGGTGAGAAACATGCATTCATGATGTTATCTTTATCCATTTTCTACTGCTTGTACAAGCAGTCCCCAGATTTATTGAGATGAAGAATCTAGATCAGCTTTGTAATACCTCTGAATTTTTACTATTTTGTTTAAACTCAGCTTTGGAACATAATACAATTTACTTAGATGGGGGACACAGTCCAGAGTGTTGTTTGTATCATGCTAATTCCCTATTTCAGTGTCCAAAAAAAGAGAGTGAGCGGCTTATTTCAATCTTCTGATTCTCTGACCTGGGAAGGCAGCCTTTCTCTAACTTCTAAAATAGCTCGAGTTATACATTTGGTGTCCAGAAGGTTCGCCACTGAAAATTTTGCAAGTGAGGCTTGAAATTAAGTGTATCTCACCACTCAAGACTGTTTTCTGCACAGCTCCTAAAATGTGTTATATACTCAGCAAGTATTTGATGACAATTGTTTGACTAGAGCCTAGTCACATGTTTCTCTCTGCATTTGATATATTCTAGTGAGTTCCACTCAAGTAGCAGATAGGCATTTTGGAGTTTCATCTTCTATCACTTCTTTCCATTACTGTAGTAGAGTTCATTCTCCTTTGCATACATCCCATCCTTCAACTGCAAAGGAATAAATATGTAAATTCACATGTGTAGCAGAAGGTTCTCATAAATTGTTAGTTGAGAGTTCCTAGCTATAACTCAGATTTGTTCGAGAAACCCAACGGAATAACCTATTACTCGGTTCTGCAGTGTTCACTAAGTGCCACCAGGTGGAAGTACTTCAGTATTTTCCAGAACATTGAAACTAGAGCTAGAATCAACCAGCTCATCACAATCAGGGAAGCATAAAACTTCAGTAAGTTCGCTTTCTCTTTAAAATAATGTCTTGTAAAGATGATTAAGCCCGTGAAATCAATTGGGGAGGCAAATATACAAAACAAAAAAATCAAAACACATTGTTGACAAATTAAAATCTAAGATTCCCACAGTCCTAGTCTGTGTATCTCTGTATCTGACACATTGTATATCATCAACGAATATTTGTTCTACCCTTCTCTAAGTGCATCCACCTCATTTGTTCTCTGGTACTGTTCCTACACTGGATAGATTTTTTTCTCCATAATAACGCTAGCCTACATCCTCCAGAGTGTCAGAGATTCTTGTCCTATTGAACAATTCTATCATTTTTATCTTGTCATAAACATTTTTAAAGTGACAATTTGTCTCACATGACTCATGTGCCCATCAGGGTAGAGAAACTCCTGCACTCAAAGCACATGTTCCTTCAATTAAATGGTTCAACTTTCAACAGGCAAAGAAATGTAAGTTAAGCATGTCAACTTATAGCATTAAGATTTTTTTTCTTAGCTTTGTTCCTTTGGCACATCAGCATTTAAAAATGGATGGTGGGTTTCCAGCTAACTCTAACAAATTGCCCACGTGTATATATCTCCTTCTCCTCCAGAGTCCCCATAAAATGATGGTAATAAAATATTTTAAAAGTATAAATACACAGCAACAAAAAGAATTAATGAAGTGTTTTCAATGGGCTAGTGATGCCAACAAATTTCTGGAAGACAGATTAGGTAGAAGATAAAACCTGGCAGGGGAATTGAATGGTGGGAACCCATGAGCATTAGGGTAGGAGTTAGTTGAAAGAAAAGTAGTTTGCCCTGTAGAACCCTAGAGAGTGAGTTATGAAAGGCTGGGAGTCAAAGGCAGGCTGGAAACACATGCATTAATTCAAAGGATTAATTGAAAGCCTGTACAGAAGAATCTACATTGTCCCGCATTCCTCTTGACACACATTGGCAGACAGAAGTTGAGAATTTTTCTTTTGCAAAAACCATTGTTAAGCTCCCTGAGAAAAGAGTCTTGCATTCTGTCTAGCTATACTGCATCATGACCCCAGCATCCCTCCCAGTTGCTCTAAAACAAAGTACAACAGGTGGCAAGCCTTGCTCACACACAAAACCCCATCAAGAGGCATTACATCCTTAAATATTAAGCAGCAACCACACTTTGTGAAATTTGGGGAAACTCTCCAAATAAAAGAGACCGACAAAGGTAAATAAAGAAAAAAATTACTATTAAAGATAGAGAGACAGGTGGGCTTTGTGGCTCATGCCTATAATCCCAGTGCTTTCAGAGCCTGAGGTGGGAGGACCTCTCGAGCCCAGGAGTTCTAGGCTGCAGTGAGCTATGATCACGCCACTGCAGTCCAGCCTGGGAGACAGAGTGAGACTCCCATCTCCAAAAAAATTAAAAATAAAAATAATTTTAAAAATAAAGAGATAATGCAGGGTACAGATGAGAAAGACATAGGTACATACTGAAAGGAAAGATAAGTAAAGTGAGCAAGACCTATACATTGAATAATTTTATCTAGTCATGGTGAGACCATATTATTGATTTTCAACTTTTAGAACTAATCTATAAATCCAGCACAGGAAAACTTAAATGAGTTACTGAATACAATGTAAATGCTATGAGCTCAAAAGTGTAAAAATTAAAATGCAGAGAATAGTTTAGTTGTTCTCCAACAAGTTACACATAGAATTGCCATTTGACACAGAAATCTTAGGTATATACCTAAAAGAATTTAACAGTTGTTCAAACAAAAACTTGTACAAAGTGTTCATTGCAGCAAAATTCACAGTAGCTGAAAGTGCAATCTAAATGTCCATCAACAGATAAATGAACAAATAAAATGTAACATACACATATGGCATATTATCCACTCAAAAAAAGGAATAAAGTTGTATACATGCTACAACATGCATAAACCTTGAAAACATTATACTAAGTGAAAGAAGCCAGGCACAAAAGGCTACATTTTGTATGATCCTACTTATGTTCCTATTCTGTTATGTTTTATCCTGTTACATTCCTATTCTGTTATTCTGTTCTATGAAACAAGAAATAAAAGTATTAATATATTAGTAAAACACAAAAGTAGAAGAATTTAAAATAATATACTATGATGAGTAATGTTCTCTATTGAGAGAATTGTGGCGAAGTGGAAGAATGGAATTGAGACAGACAATGTCTCAAACTGATGTTAGAAGCAAAGGTGCATTGTTTATAGAAACAGGGGCGACTTCCAGAAGAAGCAGCTGAAAACCATAGAAGTGGTTGCTTCTGGAATCTAGCACTTAAAACTATCATTATTGTTAAGATAAGGCACTGGAGAGGCCAGATCTACAAAGAAAGGGCACAGTTAAAAGGGACAGAAAACTAAGCAGGAATACTTAGGTTTAGGAGTGAATACCGAGAAGCTACTTTTCTCCAGTTTTTAAATATCTGCCTCTTTTTAGTACTTGGGTAGATTTTCTATAAAGGCAGGATATATCATATTGAAAGCTCTCAAAGTCTTGTCTTAGAGGAGGGGTAACTGTGGTTGTCACGCTTCTGAAGGGGCTTGGCAGGATATACATCAGTGTGCTCCACGATCCACGCTGCCTTACTCCTCTCTCAGCCTACCTTGGGTCATGTCCCACTTCCTAAACATGCCTTTTTAGTTGGTGACAGTAAGTGGATATGCAGTCTAGGCACGACCACACATACTCTGCTAGAGACATACACCTAGATAGATCCTAACTGGCAAACAGAACAGAAGGAAACCACTAGGAGCTTCATTTACAAAAACATCTACTAAGAACTACAAATCTAACAAGCTCCTGAGCAGGGATAATCAGAGAGGACATTTGAGGCAAAACCTGTAATATAAGATGACTGTAAGGCCAATCCCCTGTAAGTGGTGCTCAGCTTCAGTGAGTTAAGCTGTGAGAAGCACTACTCTTCTCTCATACCCAGTAGAGAGAGACAAAACTTGATCCTTTTTCTCATGCCCATACACAATGATGGTTTTAAGATCTTGCCATCGAGTGGGGGAAAAAAAAAAACTTGGAATGCAAACCCACAGAAAAGGACATTCAGGGAAAGAGAGCATTTCCCCCTAGGGCCTAGAGCAGAGGCTGTCTGCTCCCAGATTCTCCAAAGCCACAGAGCTCCTATAAGGGGAAGGACCAGGCCACTCTTTGTACGGGTGGAAAAGAATACAAGGAGAATATCCACGGAAAAAAGAGATTTATAATCTCTCTTCTCCTACTGAGATCATCACTCCCCACATCACAATTCAATTATGGCCTTCGCCCATGACCTAGATGACCCAGGTCACTTCATATTTCTTCCTTAGGAATTTCCGTGTGTGTGTGTGTGCGTGTGTGAGAGAGAGAGAGAGAGAGAGAGAGAGAGACAGAGTGGGCAGGGAGTGGTGAGTTAAGCCACATAAAGGGCAGGGGAAATGGGGCATGAAAAAGGTCAACAGAAGCAGAAGCAGGCCTTGGGATCCCCCTAGAGTTTACCATCAACAATTGCTCCAATCATCAAAGCCTCTACCTAGGAAAAGTACTCACTTGTCTTGGAGGCAAGAACCATCTGCAAGTCAGATAGTTTGCCAAATCTACATTTAATCAGAGCCCTTCTTTGTCTAAAAAAAGACATGCAAAATTGGTAAAGGCCCTCATACTTTCATAAAAGCAAATGCCTTTTCTACCTTTCCTCTTTTCTCTCTCTACTCCCTTCTCTGTTTGGATATTATCTAGCCAGAGAGGTCCATTAAGGTGAAAATCTAAATATTTGATCAGTCTAAGGGTTGAAGAAGTTGTAGAAAGAAATACAGAAATATTTTGGTAGTAGCTTTGACATCAAAAGCAAATGATCTGCATTTTAAAAAAATGAATTTCCTGGAGAGGAGTCAGAATAACTTCCAGAGGAAAAGTGGCATGCCTCCTCAGTGACTTGTAGAAACATCTAGTGTTTCGTATGTGAAGAAGGAAGTACTAAAGGTTTTGGAAATACACAGCCCACCTTACTTTTCTATGTCCTGGGAATTTGCTACCTGCAAGTGACTACCCACTTCATGGCATAGAAACTAACATTAGTTGAGTCACCATTATGTCCAAGTACTTTCCTAGGAATTTTTCTTCTTGTCATCAGTGTTACCCCTTACTCTCCACAATAACTTTTACAAAGTGGAATTTATTGTCTTCATTTCACAGATGAGGAAATTGAGAGTCAGTAACGGGGCCAGGATTTGATTACAGATATTGTAAACTCTGAAGCTTATCTTAGAATCCTAGTCTGATTTATAACAGGATCAGATGCATGCAGACATTTTCATGTTGGCTATGCATAGCAAATGCATGTTCTCCTTTGTTTCTCCATTAGATAAGTGTTGATGCTCCATGTTTGGGTCTCCTGGCAGCAGAGCTGTCTCTTTTGTGTTCCCATGAAGATCCCTCGATTGTAAAACAAGCATCATTGGGAATGTGTCACCTCCTCTACATTGCACGGTGTCAGAACGGTAAGAACGGTTCACCATCTTTTCTCAGGATTACTAAGAATATGTCCCTCATTATTCAACTTATAGGTCCTGGGAAGGCTCTATGTCTGTTAATTTCTAAATCCTGCCCCAAGAGTCATGGCTATACTTTCTAAAATGTGTCTTTTAATCTTTTTAGCATTGTCAAGAAATTTTGGTAATAGTGTGGTTGGTTCTTCAAGATTTATAAAGTACTGTGCTTAGATTACTTGAGGGTTAATGGTAGGGAGAGGAATGCTGGGTGGATCCAGGGAGGACAGAGAAGGAGAGAGTTTACCAATGGGACTTTAAAAATGTGGTATTTTTTTCTGTCTAATTGAGCATCTGATAGACTACTCAGAAGATTCTTGCTTCAATGGTGGAGAAAAATCAGCCTAGGATTAAAATAAATGTTGCTATGGCTTGTCTAACAAAGCATAAAAGCAAGACCTGAAAGTATTAAGCTATTTCCAAGTAATTTAATTGCATTTTAGAACAAAGCTTAAAAATATTTGTATATTTGTAAGGGGTGGAGCCTCTGTCTATGGAGGCTATGCCTCTGTTTCTGTCCAGGATGTAATAACAGAGAACACATTTACTCTATTTACACTCCTATAGTAAGCAACCTTAAAAATATACATAGTTTTTGGCAAGGCACAGTGGCTCACGCCTATAATCCCAGCACTTTGGGAGGCTGAGGTGGGCGGATCACAAGGTCAGGAGATCGAGACCATCCTGGCTAACACAGTGAAACCCCCTCTCTACTAAAAAATACAAAAAAATAAGCCGGGTGTGGTGGCAGGCACCTGTAATCCCAGCTACTCAGGAGGCTGAGGTAGGAGAATGGCGTGAACCCAGGAGGCAGAGCTTACAGTGAGCCAAGATCATGCCACTGCACTCCAGCCTGGGTGACAGAGCAAGACTCCGCCTCAAAAAAAAAAAAATATACACACACACACACACACACACACACACACAGTTTTCAATTCATTGCACATTAAATAATAAAGGACAATGACTCTTGAAAGATGAGGAGGTGAGAACGAATGAGGTGGGGTTTGTAATTGCCTGAGTTTACCACCTAGAGTACATTTCTAAGAGCCAACACAAAAAGAGATAAGCCAGTGGTCTCATCAAGTTAAAAAGACAGAAATGGGAGTCCAGAGAGGTCAATAGCTAGGGTTGAAAGGCCAGGGTACCAGAACGGAGTACATGAGTGCATGCACACGCATACACACACACACACACGCACGCACAAACCCACAAACTCGAGATCTGCAGAGATCTAAAGAGAGCCCCCTTTAAGTATTTAGCTGAGTACTAATGCATGCAAGTAAACTGCCTGAGTTTGAAGGGTAGGAAACAACAAAAATGATTAGAGAAAAAGATCCAGTGCTCAACAAAGGCTAGTGATAATGCCTGTGCCTGTAAGCCAGAATTTAAAACCTTATAATTCACAAGTACCGAGGTAGAGTACTCAGACGGGTTTTGTCTCATTAGGAGAAAAAAAATCATCCTAAACTGTTTTAGTGCTACTTAAAAAGGCCTTAAAACAAGATCTAAAAGTATCACTATCTCCAAATATTTTAATTACCTACCAAAACAAAGCTGAAGGATACCCCTAGAAATAAAAAAAAAAGTTCCTGCACTCAACAAGTTAAAATTAACAATGTCTGAAATCCAATTAAAAAAAATTATTAGGTTGGGCACGGTGGCTCATGGCTGTAATCCCAGCACTTTTGGAGGCCAAGGGGGGCAGATCACCTGAGGTTAGGAGTTCGTGATCAGCCTGGCTAAAATGGTGAATCCCCGTCTCTACTAAAAATACAAAATTAGCTGAGCATGGTGGTGCATGCCTGTAATCCCAGCTACTCAGGAGGCTGAGACAGGAGAATTGCTTGAACCTGGGAGGCAGAGGTTGCAGTGAGCTGGTATCGCGCCACTGCACTCCAGCCTGGGCGATAGAGAAATGGCACAGATGATAGAATGAGTAGAGTGTGACATTAAAAGAATTATTATAACTACATTCCACTTATTAAAGGAATTAGAAGATAAAAACATCTTAAGTAGAGACAGAAAAACTCCTAAAAGACCTATATTGAACCTCTGGAGGTAAAAATTACAATATCTGAGAAGAAAAATTCTCTGGCATGGATTAACAACAACTTTGCAGAAGAAAAGATTAATGAGCTTGCAGACATAGTAATAGTAATTATCAAAATTTAAACAGAGAAATAAATGACAGACAAATAGAGCATCAGCGAGCTATCAGGCATGTCTAATTTGAGTCTCTGAAGAGCCTAATACATATTTTATTTGAGTCTCTGAAAGTGAGAAAGTGAGGACAGAAAAACAAATTAAAGAATAATGACTGAAAAATTTTCAAATGTAATAAAAGCTATAAACTCACACACTGAAAAGCTCAGCAGAGAACAAGAAATGTGAAGAAAAGAACATCAAGGCACATCATAATTAAATTACTTACAACAAGTGATAAAGAAAAAATTCTTAAAAGGAGCCAAAGAGGAAAAAGGACATTACATATAGAGAAACAAAGATAAGGGTGACAGCAGATTTCTCACCAGAAATGACACAAGTTATAGGCAATGAAGGAACATCATAAAATACAGAAAAGAAAAAAAAAAGTCAATCTAGAATCCTTAAACCAGTAGAAATATCTTTCAAAATAAAAAGTAAAATAAAGACATTTTAGATATACAAGAGTTGGTAGAATTAATTACCATAAGATCTTTAACTGCAAGAAATGTTAAAGAAAATTCTTTTAGAAAAGGAAATTATACCAGACGAAAATCTAGATCTACGAAAAGGAATGAAGAGCACTGGAAAACTTCAGCAATATAGATAAATATTCATTTATCTTTCTTATTTAAATCTCTTTAAATGATAATCAACTCTTTAAAGATAATAACAAAAGTAAAATGTATAAAAACAATAACACAAAAACTTAAAGGGAAAAATGTATAAATGTGTTTAAAATTCTTCTCCTATGCACAAAGTTATAAAATAACACTTGAAAGTAAACTAATAAGTTAAGGATGTATCATCTAAACCCTAAAGCCACCACTAAGATAATATAGCAAAAAGTTATATATAATAAGCCAAAATGGAGCTAAAATGGAATCATAGAAAATAATTTAAAATGAGGCAAAAAAGAATAGAAAAAAACAGATAACACAAAATAGGAAACAAATAATCAAGACAAATTTTTAACCCAATCATAATAAATGTAAATATTCTAAATACCCCAAGTAAAAAGGCAGATTGTCAGACTGAATAAAAAGCAAGCCTCAACTATATGCTGCCTACCAGAAACTCACTTTAAATATAAAACATACATGAATTAAATGTTAAAAGTTAGACAATGATATAACATGTTAACAATAATAAAAAGAAAATTGGAATGGCTATATTCTATTATTATAAAAAGATATATTTTAGAGATAAGAATGCCTCCAGGGAAAAGAAAGTCATTTCATAATGATAAAGGGATCGATTAATTAAGGAGACATAACAATTCTTTTTTGAATAGATTTAGGGGGTACAAATGCTGATTTGTTGCATGGATATATTCAGTAGTAAGCATCACCTAAACAGTGTACATTTTACCCATTAGGTCCTTTCTCATCCCTCACTCCCCTTTCACCTTCCCACTTTTATGAGTCTCTAATGTCTATTAATCTGCTCTGTATGCCCATGTGTACACATTATATAGTGAGAACCTGTGGTATTTGACTTTCTGTTTTGAGTTATTTCACTTAAGAAAATGACCTTTTTTGCCTCAATGATCTAATACTGCCAGTGGGATGTTGAAGACTCCCACTATTATTGTGTGGGATGCTGAAATCTCTCACTATTATTGTGTGGGAGTCTAAGTTTCTTTGAAGAACTCTAAGAACTTGCTGTATGAATCTGGGTGCTCCTGTGTTGGGTGCATATTTATTTAGGATGGTTAAGTCTTCCCATTGAATTGAATCCTTCATCATTTGTGTAAATGCCCTTTTTTGTCTTTTTTGATCTTTGTTGGCTTAAAGTCTATTTTGCCTGAGATTAGGTTTGCAACCGCAGCCTTTTTCTGTTTTCCATTTGCTTGGTAGGTTTTTCTCCATTTCTTTATTTTGAGCCTGTAAGTGTCATTACATGTGAGATGGGTCTCTTGAAGACAGCATACCATTGGGTCTTTGTTTTTTATTAAGCTTGCCACTCTGTGCCTTTTAATTGGAGAATTTAGCCCATTTACCTTCAAGGTTTGTGTTATTTATGGATTTGATCCTGTCATGATGTTAGCTGATTAATTATGCAGACTTGTTCGTGTGATTGCTTTACAGTATTACTGGTCTGTGTACTTCAGTGTATTTTTGCTGTGACAGGTACTGGTCTTTCCTTTCCATATTTAGTGCCCTTTTCAGGAGCTCTTATCAGGCAGATCAGTGGTAATGAATTTCTTCAGCATTTGCTTGTCTAAAAAGGGTCTTATTTCTCCTTCACTTAGGAAGCTTAGTTGAGCCAGATATGAAATTCTTGGTTGGAATTTATTTTTTTTTAAGGATGTTGAAGCCAGGCATGGTGGCTCATACCTGTAATCCCAGGACTTTGGGAAGCTGAGGTGGGTAGATCAATTGAGGCCAGGAGTTTGAGACCAGCCTGGCCAACATGGTGAAACCTCGTCTCTAATAAAAATACAAAAATTAGCTGGGCATGGTGGTGTGTGCCTGTAATCCCAGCTACTCAGGAGGCTGAGGCATATAAAAAAATGATAACATATTTTCTTTTTTTATTTTGACCTTGGAGAATCTGATGATTATGTGTCTTGGGGATGTAGAATTGTGCAGGGGTTGTCTGTATTTCCTGAATTTGACTGTTGACCTGTCTAGCAAGGTTGGGGAAGTTTTCATGGATGATATCCTGAAATGTTTCCAAGTTGTTGGCTTTCTCTCCATCTATTGCAGGGATGCCAATAACACATAGAATTGGCCTCTTTATATAATCTTGTATTTCTTGGAGGTTTTGTTCTTTCTTTTACATTCTGGTTTCTTTTTTTTCTTTTTTTTTCTGACTGCCTTAATTCAGAGAGCCAGTCTTCAAGTTTCAAGATTTTTTTCCTCAGCTTCATCTATTCTGCTGTTAATACTTGCATTTGCATTGTGAAATTCTTGTAGTGTGTTTTTCAGCTCTATCAGGCCAGTTAGGTTTTTTTATACTGGCTATTTCATCAGTCAGCTCCTGTATCATTTTATTGTGAGTCTTAGTTTCCTTGGACTGGGTTTTGCTATTCTCCTGAATCTCAATGATCTTCATTCCTAGCCATATTCTGAATTATATTTCTGTCATTTCAGTCAATCCAACCTGGTTAAGAACCCTTGTTGGAGAACTATTTCAGCCATCTGGAGGACACAAGACACTCTAGCTATTTGAGTTACTCATTCTTTCTCAGTTCGGCATGAGGGTATTCCTTTAACTGCAGTGGAGATTGAGTATAGTCAGTAGACTTCCTTTCTGGATGTCTTCACAGGACTGAGCCTTGTACAGGGTCTGTATTTGTATCTGACTTCTCATCTTTGGTTTCATGGTAGGGTATGTTAGTGAGATATTTTGTTGTTGAAGCTTTAGGGTGTGATCTGGTCTGGTCAATGGCACTTAGGCATAGTGATCAGTTGGTAGACTCTTGCTCAGTTGTGGCTCCCCTATATTTCCTTACAGTAGCAGCTGTGCTTCTTCTCTGTGCCCCGAAAGCATGGGCTCCTTTCCCACTTAAGTGTTGGCTATAGATCATGGCTTGGCACTTCCAGGATGCCTACCACAACTCTGGGTTGATTTCAAGGTTTATGTTTCCTCCCCAACTTGGAGGCAGCAGAGAAAGGGACCTCAGCAGTGAGTGTGGCCAAGGATCTTTTACTTGTCTTCTGGAGGCTCCACACCAGAGAGATGCA
This sequence comes from Pan troglodytes, assembly GCF_028858775.2. Taxonomy (NCBI): domain Eukaryota; kingdom Metazoa; phylum Chordata; class Mammalia; order Primates; family Hominidae; genus Pan; species Pan troglodytes. Next base: position 78,133,835 of record NC_072398.2, on the reverse strand, counting down.
GGTCAGCAATTGCTCAGTGCAATCAATCCAGGATTGAAGGTCTGTGCTGTGGGCCCAAGCTAGGAGTTCCCTGCCTGGTGATGAGCAGGGAACATGAGTAGAACCCACAGGAGACAGACTGGCCCCCTTTCTCTGGGTTGACTGTAACTTGCTGGAGTTGCAGATTAGGTATTTACAGTCTTTGCTCCTTCTTTAGTCTGAGGGTAGCAGGGATAGTACCACTGCAGAGGCAGTGGCAGAGGAGTTTTCAGTTGCCCCCTTGAGCTCTACTTCCAAGAAACATGGAGCTGCTGTTACTGAGATTGTTCAGCCAGTAGGGTGGGACAGCTAAATTGCTGGTATGAGCTTGGGGTTATGCTTGTTGAAGAACAGGGGTTCAAAGGCTCTCCAGGTGGAAAGATTGGTCTCCTCTCCCTACAGTGACTGTGGTGTGCTATAAGCTCAGGTGTAGCCCTCAGGCTCATTTCTTCCCCAAATTGAGGGCAGCAGGGATAGAACTCTGCTGTGGCAGTGGCAGAGGGGCTGTCAAACACCTCTGGGAGCCTCTCCCCAGGGAGACTCCAGCCACTTACCAGTGGATATGTTCAGCCATGGTTGTGGGTGACCATTCTGCAGTTGTAAGCCAGGGGCCCTGGCTGGTGAGGAGTGGGGGTTGGGTATTTCCAGGGAATAAGGGCTAGACTCCTTTTCCTTTTGTGGCTGGAGTGTGTTGGAGGTGCCAGCATAGTGACTAGGCCCTTTGTTCCTTCCCCTAGCCCAAGGGCTGCTAAGGGAGTACTACTGCAATTGCAGTCGCGGAGGTATTGTGGGTTGACTCTGGGATTTTCTACTCAGAGAAATGCTGGGCTGCCTCTGATTGAAGGGGACAGGTGGGAGCAGGGTGGTTGTGCTGGAGTCCAAGGTCAAGAGGCCCTGTCTGGTGAGGAGAAGGACTGAGACCTGTGTGGAAAATAGCCCAGCCACTTTTTCATGTCAGGAATGCTCTGTGCTGGGAATCCAGACCAGCCTTTGGTCCCCACAGACTCTCAAGAACCTGGAGACAGTAAGGGTTATAAGACAGCAAAGAGGGCAACTCGCCCTCCCAGGGAGGTCTGTCCCAGGGAGTTGCAGAGATGCTACTGGCTCAATAGCCCTGGTGAGGGATTGCTGGAGATCCAAGCCAGGAGAACCTGTTCAGTGAAAGCTTAAATGATTGTTAGCATTTTGTAGCAATAAAATGTCTTTAATTAAGATATGTATATTTTTATACATAATGCTATTGCATACTTAATAGAATACAGCATAGTGTAAACATACATTTTATAGGTGCTGGGAAACCAACAAAATTAACGTGGGTTACTTTATTGTGATAATCACTTTATTGCAATGATCTGAAACCAAACCTGTAGTATCTTTTGAGGTTATGTCTGCACTTAATGGTGAAATACTGAATGATTTCCCTGAAACATCAGAAACAAGGCAAGGATGTGCACTGTCATTAGTTCTATTCTATTCAACATTGTGCAGAATAGAACTGAGAGTCCAGAAATAAATCCATATATATAGTCAGTTGATTTTTTATGAAGTTTCAAAGGCAATTTAAAGGAGTGAGCAAAAACTTTTCAATAAATTGCGTTTGGAAAAAATGGATATTTATAGGCAGAAAAACAACTTTGATCTATACTTCATATATATTCAAATATTAATCCAAAGTGAGTAACAGAACTATATGTAAAATCTAAAACTATAGAACTCAAAGAAATTTTGGGGGCCTTGGATTAGGCAAAGATTTCTTAGATACAATAGTCAAAGTATAAATGAAAATAAATGATAAATTAGGTATTTCTGCTCTTTGAAAGATACTGTTAATAGTTAAGCCACAGACTGGGAGAAAATATTTGCAAACTACATATCTGATAAAAGACCCATATTCAAAGTTCATAAAGGACATCAAAACTCTGTAAGAGGAAGAGAGGAAGTCATCTCTGTTTGCAGATTACATCATTTTATATTTAGAAAACCCCATCATCACAGTCCACAAACTTCTTGAACTGAGAAGCAACTTTAGCAAAATCTCAATACAAAATCAATGTGCAGAAATCACAAGCATTCCTTTACACCAACAATAGGCAAGCAAAGAGCCAAATCATGAATGGACTCCCATTTACAATCGCTACAAAGAGAATAAAATACCTAGGAATACAGCTAACAAAGGATGTGAAGGACCTCTTCAAGGAGAACTGCAAACCACTGCTCAAGGAAATAAGAGAGGACACAAAAAAATAGAAAAACATTCTATCCTCATGGATAGAAAGAATCAATATTATGAAAATGGCCATACTGCCTAAAGTAATTTATAGATTCAATGCTATTCCTATCAAACTACCATTGACATTCTTCACACGATTAGAAAAAAACTATTTTAAATGTCATATGGAATCAAAAAAGACCCCGTAGAGCCAAGACAATCCTAAGCAAAAAGAACAAAGTTGAAGGCATCATGCTACCTGACTTCAAACTATACTACAAGGCTACAGTAACCAAAACAATATGGTACTTGTACCAAACATATAGACCAATGGAACACTGGTGCTGGTACCAGACATATAGACCAATGCAACATAACAGAGACATCAGAAATAACACCACACATCTACAACTATCTGACCTTTGACAAACCTGACAAAAACAAGCAATGGGGAAAGAATTCTCTGTTTAATAAATGGTGCCGGAAAAACTGTCTAGCTATTTGCAGAAAACTGAAACTGGACCCCTTCCTTACATCTTACACAAAAATTATCTCAAAATGGATTAAGACTTAAATGTAAAACCTAAAACCATAAAAACCCTAGAAGAAAACCTAGGCAATACCATTCAGGACATAAGCATGGGCAAAGACCTCATGAATAAAACACCAAAAGGAATTGCAAGAAAAGCCCAAATTGACAAATGAGATCTAATTCAACTAAAGAGCTTCTGCATGGCAAAAGAAACTATTATCAGATTGAATAAGCAACCTACAGAATGGGAGAAAATGTTTGCAATCTATCCATGTGACAAAGGTCTAATATGCAGAATTTACAGGGAACTTAAAAAAATTTACAAGAAAAAAACAAACAACCCCATCAAAAAGTGGGCAAAGGATACAAACAGACAGTTCTCAAAAGAAGACATTTACATGGCCAACAAACATGAAAAAACCTCAACATCACTGATCATCAGATAAATGCAGATTAAAACCACAATGAGATAACATCTCATGCCAGTCAGAATGGTGATTATTCAAAAATCAGGAAACAATAGATGGAGGATGTGGAGCAATAGGAATACTTTTACACTGTTGGTGGGAATGTAAGTTAATTCAACCATTGTAGAAAAGAGTATGGTGATTCCTCAAGGTTCTAGAGCCAGAATACCATTTAACCAGCAATCCCATTGCTGGGTATATACCCAAAGGAATATAGATCATTCTACTATAAAGACATATGCATACATATGTTTATTGCAGCAATATTTACAATGACAAAGACATGGAACCAACCCAAATGCCTATCCATGATAGACTGGATAAAGAAAATATGGTACATATATACACTGGAATACTATGCAGGCACAAAAAGGAATGAGATCATGGCCTTTGCAGGGACATGGATGAAGCTGGAAGCCATTATCCTCAGCAAACTAACACAGGAACAGAAAACCAAATACCACGTGTTCTCACTCTTAAGTGGGAGTTGAGCATTGAGAACACACGGACACAGAGAGGGGAACAACACACACCAGGGCTTGTTGGAGGTGGGGGGTGCGGGGAGGGAACTTAAAGGACGGGTCAATAGGTGCAGCAAACCACCACAGCACATGTGTACCTACGGAACAAACCTGCACGTTCTGCACATGTATCCCCTTCCGCTTTTTTTTAGAAGAAATAAAAAAAAACCTCTCTATGAAAAAAGACAACCAAATAAAAAATAAAAATGGATTTAAATAGCCAAAGAAGCACAGATAGCAAAGAAGCAAATCAAATAATGTTCTATATATACTTATTAAAGAAATGTAAATTAAACCTATAATGAGATACCACTACACACTCATTAGAATGTCTAAAATTAAAAAGACTGATTCTGCCATGTGTTGTTAAGGATGTCACTGGAGCTCACATACATTGTGGGTGAAACTGTAAAATGGTATAACAACTTTGGAAAGTAATTTGGCACTATCCTAAAAAGTTAAACATATAGCTATCATATGATTCAGTCATAACACAATTTTATATTTACCTGAGAGAAATGAAAGCAATTGTTCGTACAAACACTTACTGGTACATGAATGTTCATAACACCATTATTTGTAATAGCCTCAAACCGGAAACAACCTAAATGTCCATTAACAAGCAAATAGATAAAGAGATTTGGGTATGTACATATAATAGAATACTATTATTCACAGTAAAAAAGAACAAACTATTAATATGTACGAAAACATGGATGAATCTCAGTAGTTTTGCTGAGTGAAAGAAGCCAATCCCCCTCAAAAAGAGTACATATGGTATGATCCACTCATATAAAATTAGAAAGTACCAACTTGACAGAGAGCAGATGACAAGAAGTGGATAAATGGTTGCCTTGGAGTCAGAGGATGGATACAGGGATTAGGTGTGAGGGGTTACAAAAGGGCATGAGGAAACTTTTGGAGACAATAGATATGTTCATTTTTTTTCCTGTGGTAATGTTTTACTGAGTGTATAGATACACAAAAACTTGCCAAGTTGTTCACCTTAGATATGTTATATGGGCTGGGCATGGTGGCTCACACCTGTAACCCCAGCAATTTGGGAGGCCTGGGCGGGCAGATTACTTGAGCCTAGGAGTTGGAGACCAGCCTGGGCAACATAGTGCGACCCTATCTCTACAAAATATGTATATTTTTAATTAGCTGGGCACTGTGGCATGTACCTGCAATCCCAGCTACTGGGGAGGCTGAGGTGAGAAGATCAGTTGAGCCCAGGAAGTCGAGGCTGCAGTGAACCCTGTTTGTACCACTGGACTTCAGTTTGGGTGACAGAGCAAGATCCGGGCTCAAAAAAGACAAAAAACAAAAACAAAATCAGTAAATAAATGTCAATTATATCTCTATGGAGCTATTTAAAAACAAACAAAATCATTTAAAGCTCACCTTCTCCAGAACTGAAGTTATCTGCACCTGAAGCTTTTGCTGAGCACTTCTGGATTCCCTGGTCTACCACTCCTCAGCTCATTTCAGTTGCCTCCAAGTCTACTTTCCCTGCCAATAGACCCTCCAGCTTAGCATTAGCTTTTCCAGCACACTGAACCATGCATTTGATGGTCTATATATATTTGTTATCTTGTCAGGCTATTATTAAAAGTATTTGTCCATTCATATGTCACATGGACTCTCTTAAACACTTTATGAATTCTGTGTGAGTGTCATAAAATTTTATGAGACTAAACTATAAGCAGAGAGTTAAATATTCAGAAAACTTCAGATCTCCAGAACTGGGCAGGAAAAGAAAATTGGAAATAGTGATGTCATAGAACAAACCAGTGATCAAATAACAACCTGAAACTCTTTTTCTTAACAAAGCAGATATTGGAACAAATAAGCCTACAAACGGTAAAAGTCATAGCCTCCAGTTTCCTTCTTCTGATGTAGAATTTCTACCCAAGGAGTTTCAACAAGACGAAAGTAAAATAGCTCAGGTAACTTAGCCCCACTTTTTCTGAGGGCTTTTGTTTATGTGTATTATTACTCTTAGTAACAATTTATTTCAACAAAGTTTATGTCGTTAGTATTTTTTCGTTTTTTTTTAAACTCAGTGTGATAAAATGTAAATGATTATAGACCATTTAGTTTTCTGATTTTCATCTCTATTAATAGTAGTTATGCCTATTATTCCCAAATATAGTAATTTGTATTACTTTACTTAATCCTTATAGAAAGCAAATGAGGTATTTCCTAGTTACACTTCTTTTTGTTTGGCCAACAAATAGTTCACTAAAAATGGAGAACTTCTGCTTATTTAGAAAAATTAACAGTCATCAGTTAACAGACTTTCCAATACTATCATAATTTAATCTGCAAACATCATAATGACACTGTGATTTTGTTTAAAAGCGCTATTAAATGAAAAATAAAAATTTAAAAAGCCTACATGATAAACCTCAGTACCAAGTAAGTAGTTTTTACACTGTCTCGACCCTTGGGAGAACTGTGAGGCTCTATAGCCATATATACTCCCTCACCTTCTTCAGACTACATAGGTTTAGCCATAGGCTCCAGAAGTTGCACAGCACTGGGGCCCAGGTTGGGATTTCCAGCACCTTCCAGCCACACACGTTGAGCTAGTAGTTCAGCAAAACTTCTGAGGAAACCTGTTAGGCTAGCTCATCTCTTGAGGAGGGAGGATCTAGGGGTTCCTCTTAAAACTACATGTATAAAGCAGCGTCTTCTTCCATGGCTGAGATGGGTTGAAATGTGGGAGGCTGAGGATACGCAGAAGCAATACATCTAACATGGTATGGTCAAAAATACTGCATAGCTGTCTTAAATATGTAGAAGCCCAATGGTACATCTTTCCAAAATCAAAAGTTATTCTTTCCCACCTCCTCTCAAAAATTTCAAGCCTGGATGACTATGTTCATTTACATGAAGAAACCAGGCATCTGTTTAAGTTTACTAGCAAATCTTCCCTCATCCTTCCATCCTCCATTCCAGTATCCTGGAATTGAAATCCTAAGTACCATGACTGGGCTAGTGAACCTAGGACCAGCCGTCTGTTGGGGCCTCTCCTAAGCTGTTCATGAGACTTATCATCACAGCCTCTAGGTTGGTGTCCTTGCTTATCTGAGTTTAATGTCCATCAGGTGTAAAAATCCTTGGGGTTGGGGGAGGTACCCTGGGTCCTTGTGTTCATGACCTGTTATTCATTTCCCAATTGTGAGACCAAAGCAAGCCCAGCACTACATGCGGGAACAGTAGCTGGAAAACCTGGAGTTGAGACTTTCAGTAGTAGATGGAACAGGTAAATTGAAAGAATACAAGATTGTAGAAACAAGACCAAGAGGACTATAGCCAAAGACAAAGTTCAAAGCATGCAAATAGGGGTAGAAGCAGCAAGGTTGCTAACCATGGAAGCTGGAAGCAAAGCACCATTAAATGGGAGGGCTGGATTGAAAAACAAAACCGAAAACAATTCCCAAACTATGGCACTCTCATTTTATATAGTGGTTGGTTGTAAGAGAGAACACTGTTTTGCAAAGGATCCACAGAGAGCCACAAAAGTGTCATTAACTAAAAATATATATGTTTATATATGTTCATACCAAATAAACTAATAGTGTCACTCATGGGAATTTATAGAAAGAAATAACTCAAAATGGCACCATTATTTGTGAGAAGAGCTTCTTCACAGATTTTTTAAAGTATATGCCAAACATAGAGGAATAAATGAAAATCTATGGACTATTAAGTTAATAGTATATTATGCAAACATTCAAGCAAGTGGCATCAAGAACATGTAACAACACGGCGTAGCAGTAAGAAGCAGGAGGAGATAAAAATGACCTCTGAAGAACCCAGCTGATCCTGTGTGATTGGTGTATTTCTGGAGAGTTACGTGTAGATAATATTTTACAAAGCAAACCTACCATTTTATATAATCTACTATCACATCTTCACCTGTACATGACAGAAACTTCTAACACTGGCTCTAAGTTTCACTGGGAATTGCTTCTTCTACAACTTTTTAGATAGATACTAAATTTTTTGTTGAGTAAGCAAATATTCAAGAAGAGAATATTCTGCCCTCCAATATTTTTAAAAAATCCAGTGTCATATAATTAAATCTGGCTCTCTTAAAGTAGGGCAAACTATTTATGATATTCAGCCCACCTCTCCAAGCCTTGGTTACCCCCCTCTAATTTTCTTCCATAGCTTTCCAAGATTCCCATCCATCACCCCTCTGCCCAGTGGGAGAGGAGCTAGTGATCATCAATTCTCACTCAGACCTTAGTTCTGCCTTATGACCAAAAAGCAATACTCCATCCCTTTAAGGAGAGTGAAGAAAAACCTTTATTGGTGAGATTGGGTATCCTCTGTACTTGGGAGAATGACTTTTTTTTTTCCATATAAAGGCAAAAGGAGAAAATTTGGCTCGTTTATCTTTCTTTGAGAAATCTATAATCAATGTGAGTTTGTTCAAATTTTACAATCCATGGATAGTCCTCCAACTTTAAAAAGGGATTATTTGAATTGTAGTTCTTGCACCTTGATCATGGACATAAAGGCCTTTTATTTCTTTCTGCTTCCTGATCCCTTTCTGTAAAAGAGGAAAGTCCATGCCTTTGATTCCCTTGACTTCCTCACCCTGTCCCCTCCTGCATCTTCTGCTTTCTTCATACTTGTTTCTGATTGGAGCAAACTCATTTCCAAAACTGAATAAATTCATGATAATATTTGAACAGCTGAATTGCTTTAAAATCAGAAGAAAAAAATTAAACATAATTTCACTTGGATTATAGTCATTTTTGTACCAACATTGTTGTAAAATATAATTTTTAATATTTTTCATGGAAGAAAGAGACTCCAACAAGATGTATATGGCCCACGGAAGACTTGTGGCCCTGCCTGGCTCTTGAGCATCCCCCACCATGTCTGAGTTTAGCTGTCTTATGTTGGTGTGAGTAAGGCCTGAGGTCATGACTATCCTTTGTGGTTGCAGAGAGTAGGGCAAACCTTACTGCCTCCCTTGCTGACTGACTTTGTGCGGAGTCTCCTGATGAAACTCTCTTCACCTGATGATAAAATCGCATCTGATGCACCATCCATACTGATATTTACTCTGGAATTTCATGCTGAGAAGGTCACCATGGTAAGATACTTGACAATAAGCAGGAGAGCACAGGGTTTACTCTCTAATGTGCATTTTTGCCTGTGTTGTATGTCCACTTCTTTTTATATGTATTTCTTGTCATTGTTCATTAAATGACTTCAATATAATGAGGCTTTTGGTTTTTTAAGTTTTACTTAGAGACAGGGTCTTGCTCTGTGGCTCACGCTGGAGTGCAGTGGTGAAACCTTGGCTCACTGCAGCCTCAAACTCCTGGGCTTAAGCAATCCTCCCACCTCAGCCTCCTAAGCAACTGGGACTACAGGCATGTACCACCACACCCGGCTAATTTTTTAAACGAATTTTTGTAGAGATGGAGGTCTTACTATGTTGCCCAGGCTGGTCTCAAACTCCTGGGCTCAAGCAACCCTCCCACCTTGGCCTCCCAAAGCATGAGGGTTACAGGCATGAGCCACCATGCCTGGCCTGAGAATTTTTTGTGTGAAATATTTCAAGCATACGAACAATTTTAGAGAGTAAGTAATGAATGCTTATCCACCAATCATATTAAATCATAATATTTTGCCATATTTGCTTTAGAATTTTTAAAGAAATACATTAACAGCAATAAAATAGTATAGCTGTAATTGAAATCCCCTGTGTATCCCTTAAGGAACGATTTCAAAGACTCTCAGCTTGCGTAGAGCTGGCTACATAATTTGTGGGGCTCAGTACAGAATGAAATCTGGGACTGCCTCCTCACAACATAGGAAATAATGTCATTAAATGTGTAAGCACATGCAGTGTTCGCCTTTCCTCCACAGTCTCTCTCTCTCAATTCTTCATGCTGGTTTTATTTGCTATTTAACGTCTTTCTAAGCAAAAAGAACAATTAACATTTTTTAGTCGTGAACACAAATTTTACTATCCATACATATATTGTGCAATGCCAGTTACAAACGTAAGCATAGGCGCATTTAGCTCATGTGCAGAATCACCAAAATAATGCTATTTGTGTTTCACAGCTCACACATGCATACGTATTACATTCTTTCCAAAAGGGTGGAAACACTACGTAAAACTAGCTCGACTTTTAAAATTTCAATTTTTATCATTCATATATCCTACCAACATTCTCTACCTTCAGCTTATTGATGAGTAAGGAAAGCCTGAAAGGAAAATAATTTATGGCCTACCCTTTCTGTTTCCTTCTATGTCATTTTCAGACTAAGTGGGAATTTTTAAAGTAGGTTACAGTTTCAATAAGATGCTTATCTTGTTTTTCCACTGAGCTTCACATCATCGGTCCCCTGGCATTTTGTGAACACCACATGTGAATGGGACCACAGGAACAATGGCAGACTCACATACTGTATCTCCTCTGCTCCACTGTCCCATGGGACTTGATTTACAAAATACAAAGATGAAATTGTTTAAAAGTTCAAGGTGATAGTGGCAGAGCTTTAAACAAAGTAAGGGTACCTTCTCAGCATGGAGCCCTGTGCAAACACATAGGTCACAGGCCCATGAAACCAGTCCTGATGGTGACATGAGGAATGAACCTCTAGTTCCCTCTCCTGACACAGGAGTGCAAGGTGACTGAAAATAATCTGAGAAGTCTTACTCAAATTCATAGAGCAGGAAAGGGGAGGTGATGCTTTATATAGAACTCTCAATGCTGCTGCAGATGGGAGCATTCTGTAGGGCAAACACAACCACAGGGAAAGGTGAAGGGCAAGAGTCATCTTACAAAATAGAGTTCTCTTCTAGTGAAGTGGGAAAGAGCACTCAAAGGAAGGTGAGATGAAGGCTTACCAAGTCCCTGAGAGAAAGAGAGACCAAACAGAAAACTAGATTTGTAAAACTAGCTTCTGCTACAGTGAAATCTCTAACCACAGAAACAAAATGAACAAAATGGGCTCCTCAATTTATGACCCAACCCCAGCTCCCACAAGCAACTGGACTACTGAAAACAGTGGATTCTTGTCTTAGATGGGGTTAGGTTCTAAAATGAGTTATAAGGCTAAAAACATCCCTAAAAATCCCCCAAATTGCATATACAGTATATGGGCTTATAATCTCTAAATAATCCTAACACATCAAATATTTCATCAAAATTGAAACAGACCATCATTTTTATAACTGGACATAAATTAGCATAAATTTCTATAATTAAGCACCCAGTGACATAGGTGGCTTGCTTTAGAGGTATTTGCATTTAAAATAGGAAGAGGACAACTAGAAGAAGCTCTAAATCCTATACTTAGAAGGTCTGTGGAAAAGAGTAGTTTGATATCTCTCATTTCTTGCTCACCTTGGAACCTATGTGGTTGGAAAAGTACCCTGCACTTTTTAACATTTATAATTTTTTCTTTTGTTTGCCATAGAAAGTTGTACAGATAAATGAACTGTATATGATGTAACTGCAGGGTAATGTAAATTTGCATCAACTAATTTTTCAGCTTATAATCTCTGTTAGTCTAAAATTTATGATCCAGGATCACAAGAAAAATTTAAGAAGAAAAAAATGCAATGGATTATTTTCAAAATAAGAAGTGAGATGATCTGAGTGGATTAAATTTGATATTGAATACACAGCCACTGATTTGAAACAAATTTCAGATCCAGCTAGAACTCTCCTTGTTCAAGAATGAGTAAAAAGGGGGAAAAATGACACTAACATGGGACCTACGAGTAGAGTTTGCAAGATTGTGGGTTAGTGTTTACCATTCTGGGTCATTCCTCCAGTACATGGTTCATCCCTTCAATATGTGGATTCAAATCGTCTTTAACTTGCAAAAGTTTTCTTTGAAGTATACACTGTAGCTCCATTGTTATTCTGTTCCATTATTTTGATTTTCTTTAAGTACTTGAATTATATGTATGTTTCCTATACCGAGCTTATATTTCTTATGTAATGAATTCAACCCTCCCAAAATAAACTTTTAAAGAAATGGGCATTTTCCTGCTATTCATAAATGCACAGATTCAGTCTTCATCCAGATGAATATTTTGCATTGTGTAGTCACACATGTAAATATGCTTTCTACTAGTGCTTATCTGTATGTTAGTTGCTGCTTTGGTAATTCTGAGAAAAAGTGAATTCTTATGTCCAAGAAATGCCTTGGTTTAGAGGTGACCATGGAACAGGAGATTCTTGTTTACCTGTGGAATTTCTCTTCCAGGTGTCTAAGATCGTGGATGCTATTTACAGGCAATTGTGTGATAACAATTGTATGAAGGATGTTATGTTGCAGGTTATCACTTTGTTGACATGTACTTCACCCAAGAAGGTCATCTTTCAACTTATGGACTACCCAGTTCCAGCAGACGAGTAAGGCCCCCCAACCCTCTGTCCCTTCCACAAGGGCTTGTTCACAGGCTGCACTGTCAGATGGACCTGGGTTCAACTCTCAATCTACCATAGTCAGGCCTGGTTTCTTTTTTCTGAAAGAGAAAATCTATTTTTGCACCATGTGGGATACTTGTAAGACTTAAATAAGATCATATGTGTTATGCATATCTTTGTATAATACCTAAAACACAATAGGCCCACAAGATATGACCAATGTCACTATTATTTATCTGAGGCTTTAAATTGTGTTCTGTTGCATATCCCAGAGGAACAAACCTCTCCTCAATGTGATAATGGATTTTTATTCCCGTTTGTGAATTTACTCATTTTTGTTGAGGAAATAAATTTGTACATGTAGTGTTTTTCTTGTTTATGAAGGACAGACATAAGATATTTCTACATACCAATAACAGCATTAAAATTGGGAGTCCTGTGTCCTTTAACTATTAGACTGAAATTTATGATCCAGGATCACAAGAAAAGTTTAAGAAGAAAAAAATACAAACGCGAGTCTATGGGACAATATGAACCTAACAGGCACATTAGAAGAGCTTAGAAAAATCACACCACTCCATTTCTACAATTGGCATAAACATTGGAAATCAAGGTACTACTTCTCTACTATGAACAGTGTAAAAGGCAGAGAGTTTTATTTTGAAGAGGACTTGGGCTTTGGAAACAAATGAATCTGTTTCCATCAACTTTGACCCTTACATTTTATGTGACATTATGCAAGTTTGATAAAACTCCCCGATGCTAAATTTCCTCATCTAGAAAATGAGGAAAGTTCTATCTATAGATATGTTATGTGGGTTGCTTAGTTAGTTAATGTCTGTGAAAGGGCATTGAAATCAACAAAACTCTAAACAAATCACATAACTTTATTTTTCAGACTGAAAGATGGTATTTATTTAGGAAGCTTTAACTCACAAAGTATTTTACTATTCATGAAATTCCTAGAAAGATCTTTGTAAGATGATTTACTCATCCAGGAACTAAGCACCCACTTTGTGTAAAGTATTACTGGCCCTTAAGCAGTTTGCTGAGGAGAGGGAATATATCCACATGTATACAAGACAAAAATTGCCAATAAATCTGGTACAAGCAATATGTGCTGAGGAAGTACAGAAAGCAGGCATAATTTGTTAGGTGAACTTAATCAAAGCTGCTACCAGCAGGTCTAATTCTATGTGAGGATTGAGGTAGAAAAGGCCAGGATTTGGAGTGAAACTAAACCAAAGAAACACATGGAACATTTGCTCAGCCAAGAGGTATGAACAAGTGGTAAGACAAGGAGACACGGCATATGAGAGTTGATGTCCATGTGATTCTAAGTGGGACCTGTAGGCAGGAGCAGGTGGGTAGTGGGTGCTACAGAGCTGGGTATTTCCATATTCCAAGGGATCAGGCACCTATATGATGAACCTAAACACAGAAAGGCTGAGCAATAAGTGTCAGAACCCAGTATGAATTGGCAAGGTATCAGAAATACATCGGTGTAGAGATGTATAGCAGTTTCTAAGATAAGCAATAGTAAGACTAATCTTGAAGAGTGTCGAGTATATAGGAAAAGGAGCTAGGGGACTGGAGGTTGAGAAGCCAGGATTTTAATAGCATCTGTGTCACTCATTGTGTGACATTTGACAAAATGGCTCACTCTTCTGAGCTCAGTTTTGTTTTTATTTTTATTATTTAATTAGTTCATTTTTATTTAGGGTTTTTTAATTTTTATATTAATCTACATATTAATTTATATTCCCATGCCAGTTTTTAAATATTCTATTATTCCTGAACAAACAAAGTCACAAGGCCAGAGGAGCAGAGGAAGTATAGATTGCAGAAAGCTGATCAGTTCTTGACAGTGAGCTAGACAGACATTTAAATTGCAGTAGAAATGAACTTGCAGACCAGACTCTGGTATTTTCCGTAAGGTTTTATTTAAATTCTTTCTCTGTTTTCTAGGATAAGAGGTTTGTGGGATCATTTGGAAATAGGAATCTCAGTTTGCTTTGGACATGTCTGCAGTGTCTTTGCTATATAAAAATGTAAAACCAAGACTATTTTCCTGATTCTTGTTATTCTATCAAGTAGGACATGACAAACATGATTCTCATTGTGTGGGGTGGGGCTGTGTTTGCAGCACTCTGATACAGATGTGGCAGGCGGCAGGTTCTCAGGTGAGCGTGGCCCCTCACGTGCTGAAGACAATCTTATTGATACTGAAAGGAAAGCCTGGGGAAATGGAGGACACCGTAACGGAAGGGAAACGTTTCTCTCTTGATACTACCAACTTGATGCCTTTGGCGGTAAATAACACGATGAGTGTTTCTTCTTCTCAGTACTGTTTTCCTGATTGTGAAAATCCCTATCTGCCCACAGACTCAATCATACTTTCTTAACACAGTCCTCTTCTCATGCATCCATTCATGCAACACATATTTATTGAGTGTCTATTATTTGCTATGCCCTATTATGGAGCTTACATTTTGGTAAGAAACACAGACAATGAACAAATAAATGTGTTGTAAGTCAGATGGTATAAAGCTTAAAAGAGATATATAGTGGTGTGGAGGAAAGAAAGTGACTGGCAAGGTTTAGGTAAGTTGGTCAGGGCAGGCCTCTCTGCTGAGCTGGCATGAATCAGGTGAGGATGTGATCCTTACATATATCTGAGTTAGAGAGTTCTAGACTGAGAGAAGGGAAAAGTCTCATATTGATGGACACTTACCTTGTATGTCAGCGAATACAAGGAAGCCAAAGAATCTGAGTGAATTGGGCAAGGGAGATGAAAGTATAGGAGATGATATGAGAGAAGTAACCACTGGCTAGATCATGTAGGCGTTTGTAGTCATGGAAAGACCTAATCTCATTTGTGTCCATCATTTTATTCTCCTGAAAACCAAAATCACCACTCCTGGGAGTAAATTAAGGTCTTACAGAGACAGAGTAGTATAAAGTTGGCATTGCTTCACAAATGTGAAATGTTGGAATATGTATTTCTACGATGCCAATTACAATCCCTAAAGGCAAAATCCTGAACACCATAATCCTGAATATCAAAATTCCAAAATATCAAAATCCCAAAAGTCTAAAATTTCTATCATCTAATTGAATCCCCAAACTGTAATGACAGGTTTGGAATTAGGTGCAATCAAGGCTTCTAAAAGTGAATTTCAAGTTGTCACTAATAAAGTTTGTTTTTTCCATTCAGTCCAAAGCATTTCTAGGAAAATTCAGATGAGGGGATTAGCCAGGCAATATGGCAATGATGCAAACTTTAGTGGTAAAATATGTCATTTGTTTGCATTGACATTCCTTCCAGCTGATGAAATTCCAGGAGCTTTTGATAAATTAAAGCCACATATGCCTTGAATAAGCCAGAAAAGTTACTGACTGGTTTGAAATTAATTGTGTGTACAGTAGGAGAAGACACTTATGCAATGGTGTTGCTGTTCAACCATCAGTATTGTTTCCTCCAAATCTGTGGTCTTTCTATGAGTGCATGTGAAATAGATTTCTGCATGCCAAAACATCATAAAAGCATGGCACAGAAGACGGGAAAATTTAACAGGGAGTGCTGGAGTTAGTGTATGTCAAACCATAAAAGAATTTCAAAAAGAGTAGCATCACATATAAAATAAATGTGAACATATTGTCCAGGGAGAGCCATGCCGTAAAAGAGAAAAGAAAAAATAACAGCCATTCATCATAATAAAGGACTTCAAAATATAATTAATGATCATAAAAGTTGACCAGCTCTTATGAACCACCTCTATGCAATTGCCCATAATTTATTCCTATTGTTTTTATATGTTGAATTTTCTTTTTAGTATGTTTATTTTCTTTTTAATGTATTTTTCTCTCTATTTTAAGTTGTCAGCATTATTTTCTCCAATTTGCTATATACTACATATTTCGTTTCCTATACTGCAGATAAAAATGTAAAGACTTTTAGAGGGTTCTAATTATTTTTATGCATTTTGCAAATTTGTCTCCATGAAGATGCATTGTCACTGTATTGACTTTGTGTGTAAGCATTGCGCTTATACATAAAAATGTTGAAACTTCCTCAATAAATGAAGTGATGCATTTTTGTATATTTGCCTTTTTCAAGAAAGATAAAATGTATTGAGATCTCGGCTCTTTGGGTGACTGCGTATGTGGTGGTCCATTGGTCTGTCTTGTCAAAAGACTTAGGTTGTCCACCAAGGGATTTCAGATGACCACAATCATATAAGCTATTTCTTCGTGAATATGGTTTGTCTGCCCATAACTGTTACCACGTGACTGCTGTTAGTATACCTAAGTGTTTTATGTTTGGAAAAGTACATATGTTATTATTGCCTAATTTATTGTATAAAAAGACCTATGAAGTTTTCTGTCATGTGTTCATGTTTCTCACATGTCATTTTAATTTTTTAAAAAATTTTCTATTTTTGTGGGTACAGAGTAGGTGTATATATTTATGGGGCACATGAGATGTTTCAATACCAGCATGTAATGTAAAATACGTACATCATAGAGAATGGGGTACCCATCCCGTCAAGCATTTATTCTTTGAATTATAAACAATCCAATTACACTCTTTATTTAAAAATATATTATTATTGACAGTAGTCACCCTGTTGTGCTATCAAATAATCTTATTTATTCTTTCTAACTATTGTTTTATGCCCATTAACCATCCCCACCTCCCCCATCCCACTACCCTTTCCCAGTCTCTGGTAACCAATAAATCTCATTTTTAAGAATGTAAACACGTCTTTAAAATTTTTAAATTATTTTTCCCGAGTTACATTTTTGGGAGTTTGATCTCCCAGGATTTCAATATTCAGGATTATGGCAGTTGGGAATGTGTCTTTTAAGATTATAGCCCAGACCCATATTTCTGATGTGGTGACCTCCCGCCCATATTGCAGTAGTCAATATGCCAAATGATCTGTTGGTGACCTGACCTGCCTTCCCCTTAAATATCTCACTTCCTTGTATTGTTTGAGCACAGGTAGGACCTAGGTTATTAGTATGACTGCTCTTCATGGCCACATAGGAAGGGGACCTTGGAAGGGAAGCCTACCTTGGAAACCAACCTGCATCCCACTGGTTTGTCATCCAGGGTGTTTGTATAGTGCCTTAAGAGTTCCTTACCATAGTAGGCTTGGCACAGTTCCTATCTCACAACTGATGTAACGGCTGTTATTAAATGAATGGATACCCATATATGCTTTAGGTTTTCTTCAAGGAGGCTGAAGGAGGGGTTGCAGAGTCACTCTCTTGCTCCCCTCAGTAAGGTTGACCGGGTTTAGAGAAAAATGTTTACATTTCTACCTCCTATTTCCTTCCCTTATAGGCATGCCAGGCCCTGTGCACCTTTCTGCCTCTTGGTTCCTACAGGAAAGCGGTGGCCCAGTATTTCCCCCAGCTCTTGACGACTCTTATGTTCCAAGTCTTCTACAACAGTGAGCTGAAACCGATACTCAAGGACAGGGCTTTGTGAGTTAAAACTGGTTATTTCAGATTAAATAAGAGATAAGCGTCCAGCTGTCAATACTTCTACCCTCTTGGGTTCATATGGGATTCTTTACAGTCCCATGTGCGGTGTGTTCATTTATTACAGTTTTCTCTCCTCTGAATGGTAGAATGCCTTCAGAAAAGTAACCAGCCCAAGTACCTAAAAGTTAGTTCACCTTCCCTGAGCATGTGTAGTATATTAAGAGCCGTGACAACAGAACTCTGTTGATTCCTACCACACTGCCTATCAGATCAGTAAGAGACTACCACAGAAAAGAGAGCAGAGCATTAAATCCAAAGTCAGATACATTTTTGCTCTGCCATTTACTTACTTTCTGCTAGTAACCTCTCAGGGTTATTATACATATAAGATTAAAAATGATGTGCTCAAATGTACTTTGTGAACTGGAAAGTTAATTTGTGGTTGGAGATGTGATATATGGGTTTATGACTACGTGCAGTTGTCTGTCCACATAGAAGTTTGGCAATTCCATTTTGCCCAAGGGTGTACAGTTGATTTTGCTACCCTGCAGGGAAATCTCAACCCACCTGTCTACTATTTGCCCTATTCTCTAAGATGACATACATCAAAGCATCCCAACTAGATAAGAATATATCCTATTCATTTAATAGAAGAAAATGGACATCTTTAGCAAGTCATTGCATCATTGAACATCTCTTTCAAACTATCTATTGCAAATAAGCTAGTAATAATAAACAAATAAGGTGTTCTGCAATTGATGCTAGATTTTGTGTGCCACAATTTTAATTTAACCCTATCCCATGTACTGTTAATCAGGGAAGATGAAGGACATTTAGCAATCTTTTTCCATTGAGACATCCCCTTTCTCAAAACCTATATTCTGCCCAAGATGGGATTAAAAGGCAGGTAATGTGTATTTAGTTTTTTGAATATCACCGGCATGTGATGACCTTGCTCTCTTTTGGGGCTTTAGGTATGCCCAGGATGCCCTGAGAGTTCTGCTGAATTGTTCTGGACTGCGACAGGTGGATATTACTCTAATGAAGGAGAATTTCTGGGACCAGTTATCTGAAGATCTGTGTTACTATCATGGAGTCTGCTTTATTGCTAAGTAAGAACAGGGGTCTCTGTGTAGGATTCTTGGTCTCTATCCTACCTTCTCCAACTTCCTTCAATAAGCCATGCGGGAACAAGATAGGCATCTATTCCAATTTCCAAATCTCTCTTAATGATCTGAGTTGCTATTTGATTTCTACTTCTTCAATTATTTTGAAGTGTTTTTATTTGTGATTCTTTTTTCCTTTTTCTTGCCCTCTTACCTGATAACATAGATGCCCAATTATCCTCCCTCCACAGAACAGGTTTCTTTTCTTACAGATACAGAAAACTAGAAGTGAGTTTGGTTTTTTCCCTCTGATTTTAGCTGATTCCTGCACTGCAGGCATCAGTTTTAGACATGTTTCCACTTGAAACAGGTCCAGTAAAAACCTATACTCAATAAGCCAAATAAATTTGGAAAAGAATAGAAGAGAACTTTTATTTTTCTTGTACTGGAAAGGGGGTTTTCTAGTTAACCCTTTAGTGAACAGCAAGTTTCTGATTGTAGGGATCAGATTTTCTGATCAAGAATCAAAATACGGGCTGTTGACAACATGACAGACTAAGACTACTTCAAGTTGTGACTGACCCAGAAACTACACTCTTTGTGGTCTATGGGGCCTTGATGCTTTTATAACAGCATCTCATTTGCAAATGGATTTCAGGAACACATGCTGTGTTAAAGTGTAGCACATCTGCACCCTGCAAGTTGTCACAAGTTGAATGTCACTCTAAGGGTATCTAAGAAGTAACTTTGGATCTTCTTACTCAAAGTGGGGTCCACAGACAAGCAGCAACAGCATCACCTGAGAGTTAAAAATTCAGAATCTCATGGCCCACCTCAGACCTACTGAATCAGAATCTGCATTTTAGCAATATCCCCAGGGTGATCTGTTTGCACGTTGCAGTTTGAGAATCACTGGTTTGGAAGACCAACTGGGAATCTTAAAATGGAAACTTCCTCATGTTATCCTTTGCAATTCTGCCCTTACTGATCTGATCCAGGCCACCATGTCAGTACAAGTGTGAGGCTGTCCACCACCCAAGTGTGTTCTGGAGAATGGCATAGTGAATCAGAGCTCATCACCTCCTTTCCTGACTAATCCAGGGCGGTCCCAAACTCTCATCGGCGTTACATCATTCAAAGAAAGAGCTTGGTCCAAAACCACAAAGATGACCTGTATGCAGCCATCTTGGACTGAGCACTAGATTTTTATTTCCTCTCCCTTTAGTCAAGAATTGATGGGAGCTTGCACTAAAATAGGACATTCTGTTCTGTGGCAAAGGATGGGAGAGACAGGAAAGAAAAGTGACATTAAGGAAAGAGATGTTGACAGGGATCCAGTTATATGTAATTCTCCAGAGTATGTGTAGAATTCATAGTGGGACTACAATTTATTTAGGGAATATTAAAGAATATCTTTCATCTGGGAGGTACAAGATATTAGAATAATGATTCTCTCTTTGCCACTATTAGCATGGTGTTTTCTCCTTTGCTAATTCAGTGCCTTATTCTCTTTTACAGAACTCTCAGTGAATATAACTTTCCACAGTTTCCGGAGACCCTGAGTTATCTCTATAAGGTCTCAGTAGAAGGTCCTAGAAGGTCAGAAGACACTGTCATCGTATTACTATTCCTCACTGAAGTGAGTTTTGTAGACTGTGAACAGCTGTGTTCTCATTTCCTTTTCTTACCCAAATTTAAATCAAAATTCCAGTTTCTCGTATCTCTCCCTCTGAATGTTGGTTCTTACCAAGACTTAAGATCATGAAAGATATCTGAAGTCGGATGGGGAGAGGTGTGGAGTTAGATCTGGGTTATGGAAGAGTTGTCCCTTCAGCTTTCCCCAGCAGTTGGTTTTTCTCTGTTTCTAGGGGTGTGAATTTGTACAAAAACTAATTATTTTTTAGGACCAGTTTATATATTTCTGCATGATTGTTAAAGTATATTGAGGGATAATTGGGTTTAATAAAGATGGTAGTTAACATCTGGGATCTAGGCAGTACTTCTGACCATCTAGAGGGAGAAAGGAACTGGCTGAGTAACTGGGTAAAATGAAGATGTGGAACCATATTACTTTGTATATCAATATTGTGCCATGTATTGTAATACTATAATGGAATCAAGCAAATTGACAAACTTTTGTTTACAAAAAATAAAGGCTTTATAACCTGAAATTATCAAATCTAATTTTTTCATAAAAATAATAATATAATAGGCACATATTACCTAAGATGAAGTGCCCAATACTTTCAAAATTTGAGGTGATTTCAAACACCATAGGAAAACGGTTAATAAATTATGAAAAGCATACTGTTATACTATACCATCTATTTCTAAAACTTTCAAAAGTATACATAAATTAATTTAACTGAACATTGTGGTAGTCATCAATGATTTCAAATATGCTCAGTCTATTTTGACCTCTCATTAATTTTACTGCGTGACTCATTATTTTTATTGAATTGACTATTCTTTGCCCGGTGTCTATTCTTGGCTTCTTTATCAATCTTTAGTTGACTATTTACAGGTGGGTTTCTTTTTTTTCCCCATAAGTTATTGGGGTACAGGTGGTATTTGGTTACATGAGTAAATTCGTTAGTGGTGATTTGTGAGATTTTGATGCACCCATCACCTGAGCAGCATACACTGCACAATATTTGTAGTCTGTTATCCCTCAGCTCTCTCCCACTCTTCCCACCAAGTCCCCAAAGTCCATTGTATCATTCTTATGCCTTTGCATCCTCATAGCTTAGCTCCCACATATCACAGAGAACATACCATGTTTGGTTTTCCATTCCTGAGTTACTTCACTTAGAATAATAGTCTCCAATCTCATCCAGGTCACTGCAAATGCTGTTAATTCATTCCTTTTTATAGCTGAGTAGTATTCCATCCATATATACATATATACACACACACCACCGTTTCTTTATCCACTCATTGATTGATGGGCATTTGGGTTGGTTCCATGATTTTCAAATTGGGAATTGTGCTGCTATAAATATGTGTGTGAAAGTTTCTTTTTCGAATAATGTCTTATTTTCCTCTGGGTAGATATCCAGTAGTGAGATTGCTGGATCAAATGGTAGTTCTACTTTTAGTTCTTTAAGGGATCTCCACACAGTTTTCCATAGTGGCTGTACTACTTTACATTCCCACCAGCAGTGTAGAAATGTTCCCTGATCACTGCATTCACAACAACATCTACTGTTTTTTTATTTTCTTGATTACTGTCATTCTTGCAGGAGTAAGGTGGTATTGCATTGTGGTTTAGATTTGCATTTTCCTGATCATTAATGATGTTGAGCATTTTTTCATATGTTTGTTGGCCATCTGTATATCTTCTTTTAGGAATTGTCTATTCATGTCCTTAGCCCACTTTTTGATGGGATTACTTGTTTTTTTCTTACTGATTTGTTTGAGTTCATTGTAGACCCTGGATATTAGTCTTTTGTCAGATGTATAGGCTGTGAAGATTTTCTCCCACTCTGTGGGTTGTCTGTTTACTCTGCTGACTATTTCTTTTGTCATGCAAAAGTTCTTTAGTTTAATTAGGTCTCAGCTATTTATTTTTGTTTTTGTTGCATTTGCTTTTGGGTTCTTGGTCATGAAATCCTTGTCTAAGCCAATGTCTAGAAGTTTTTTTTCCAATGTTATCTTTTAGAATTTTTATAGTTTTCAGTTCTCAGAGGGAATGCTTTCCACTTTTCCCTATTCAGTATTATGTTGGCTGTGGGTTTTTCATAGATGGCTTTTATTACATTAAGCTATGTCCCTTGTATGCCGATTTTGCTGAGGGTTTTAATCATAAAGGGATGCTGGACTTTGTCGAATGCTTTTTCTGCATCTATTGAGATGATCATGTGATTTTTGTTTTTAGCTATGTTTCTGTGGTTTATCACATTTATTGACTTGCATATATTGAACCATCCCTGCATACCTGGTATGAAACCCACTTGATCATGGTGGATTATCTTTCTGATTTGTTGTTGAATTCATTTAGCTAGTATTTTGTTAAGGATTTTAGCATCTATGCTCATCAAGGATATTGGTCTGTAGTTTTCTTTTTTGGTTGTGTCCTTACCTGGTTTTGGTATCAGGGTGATGCTGACTTCATAGAATGAATTAGGGAGGGTCCCTTCTTTCTCAATCTTGTGGAATAGTGTCAAAAGGATTGGTACCAATTCTTTTTTGAATGTCTGGTAGAATTCTGCTGTGAATCCATCTGGTCCTGGACTTTTTTTTGTTGGTAATTTTTTAATTACCGTTTCAATCTCTCTGCTTGTTATTGGTCTGTTCAGGATATCTAATTCTTCCTGATTTAAGCTAGGGGAGTTGCATTTTTCCAGGAATTCATCCATCTTTTCTACATTTTCTAGTTTATGTGCATAAAGGTGTTCATAGTAGCCTTGAAGGATCTTTTGCATCTCAATGGTGTCAGTTGTAATATCTCCTGTTTCATTTGTAAATGAGATTATTTGGATTTTCTGTCTTCTTTTCTTTGTTAATCTTTCTAATGGTCTATCAATTTTATTCATCTTTACAAAGAACCAGTTTTTTGTTTCATTTACCTTTTGTACTTTTTTCTTTGTTTGTTTCAATTACATTGAGTTCTGCTGTGATCTTTGTTATTTTCTTTCTTCGGCTTGGTTTGAGTTTGGCTTGTTCTTGTTTCTCTAGTTCCTTGAGGTGTGACCTTAGGTTGTCGATTTGTGCTCTTTCAGACTTTTTGACATAGGCATTTAGGGCTATGAACTTTTCTCTTAGCACCGTCTTAGCTGTATGCCAGAGGTTTTGATACATTGTGTCATTATTGTAATTCAGTGCAAAAACTTTTTAAAATTTCCATCTTGATTTCATTTTTGGCCCAATGCTCATTCAGGAGCAGGATTTAATTTCAATGTATTTGTGTGGTTTTGAAGGTTTCTTTTGGAGTTATTTCCAGTTTTATTTCACTGTGGTCTGAGAGAGTGCTTGATATAATTTCAATTTTCTTAAATTTATTGAGGCTTATTTTTTGGCCTATCATATATTCTATCTTGGAAAAAGTTCCGCTGTTGAACAGAATGTGTATTCTGTGGTTGTTGGATGAAATACTCTGCATATATCAGTTAAGTCCATTTGTTCCAAGGTATACTTTAAATCCATTGTTTCTTTGTTGACTTTCTGTCTTGATGACTTGTTTAGTGCTGCCAGTGGAGTATGAAGTCCCCCACTATTATTGTGTTGCTGTCTATCTCATATTTTAGGTCTATTAGTAATTGTTTTATAAATTTGGGAGCTCTAGTATTAGGTGCAAATATGTTTAGGATTGTGATATTTTCCTGTTGGACAAGGCCTTTTACCATCATATAATGTCCATCTTTGTCTCTTTTAACCACTGTTGCTTTAAAGTTTATTTTGTCTGATATAAGAATAGCTACTCCTGCTCACTTGCAGTGTTCATTTGCATGAAATCCCTTTTTCCATGCCTTTACTTTAAGTTTATGTGAGTCCTTATGTGTTAGGTCAGTCTCTTGAAGGCAGCAGATAGTTGGTTGGTGAGTTCTTATCCATTCTGCAGTTCTGTGTCTTTTAAGTGGGGTGTTTAGACCATTTACATTCAATGTTAGTATTGAAATGTGAGGTACTGTTGCATTCATCATGCTCTTTTTTGCCTGTGTATTTTGTTTTTTGTTTTTGCTTTTTAACTTGTATTTTTGTTTTATAGGTTCTGTGTGATTTATGCTTTAAAGAGATTCTGTTTTCATGTGTTTCCAGGATTTGTTTCAAGGTTTAGAGCTCCTTTTAGCAGTTCTTGTAGTGGTAGCTTGGTAATGGCAAATTCTCTCAGCATTTGTTTGTCTGAAAACAACTGTATCTTTCCTTCATATATGATGCTTAGTTTCACTGATTACAAAATTCTTGGCAGATAATTTTATTTGAAGAGGCTGAAGATAGGGCTGCAATCCCTTCTAGATTGTAGGGTTTATGCCGAGAAGTCTTCTGTTAATCTGATATGTTTTTCTTGTTAGGATAACTGGTGCTTCTGTCTAACAGCTCTTAAGATTCTTTCCTTCATCTTAACTTTGGGTAACCTGATGACAATGTGCTTAGGTGAAGATCTTTTTGCAATGAATTTCCCAGCTCTTCTTTGAGCTTCTTCTATCTGCATGTCGAGATCTCTAGCAAGGCTGGGGAAGTTTTCCTCGATTATTCCCCTGAATGTATTTTCTGAGCTTTTAGAATTGTCTTCTTCCTCAGGAATACCAATTATTTTTAGGTTTAGTTGTTTAACATAATCCCAGACTTCTTGGTGGCTTTGTTCATATTTTCTTACTCTTTTTGTCTTTGTTGGATTGGGTTAATTCGAAGACCTTGTCTTTGAGCTCTGAATGTCTTTCTTCTACTTGTACATTCTATTGCTGAGACTTTCCAGAGTATTTTGCATTTGTCTCCAAAATTTCCTGAACTTTTTATTGTTTTTTCTTTAAGCTATCTATTTCCTTGAATATTTTTCTCTTCACTTCTTGTATCATTTTTTGGATTTCCTTGCATTGGGCTTTGCCTTTCTCTCGTCCCTCCCTGATTAGCTTAATAACTAAACTCCCGAATTCTTTTTCAGGAAAATCAGGGATTTCTTCTTGGTTTGGAATCATTGCTGGTGAACTAGTACGATTTTTGAGGGATGTCGATGAACCTTGTTTTGTCATATTACCAGGTTTGGTTTTCTGGTTCCTTCTCATTTGGGTAGGCTCTGTCAGAGGGAAGGTCTAGGGATGAAGGCTGTTGTTCAAATTTTTTTGTCTCACAGGGTGTTCCCTTGATGTAGTACTCTTCCTCTTTTCCTGTGGATGTGGCTTCCTGTGATTCAAACTGCAGTGATTGTTGTCTCTTTTCTGGGTCTAGCCACCCCGTGAGTCTACTAGCCTCTAGGCTGCTACTGGGGGTTGTCTGCACAGAGTCCTGTGATGTGAACCATTTTTGGTTCTCTCAGAAGTGGATAACAGTGCCTATTCCAGTGGAGGTGGTGGAGGGTGCAATGGACTCTGTGAGGAGCCTTAGCTTTGGTGGTTTAATGCTCTATTTTTGTGCTGGTTGGCCTCCTGGCAGGAGATGGTGCTTTCCAGAAATCATCAGCTGTAGTAGTGTGGAGAGGGACCGGTGGTGGGTAAGACCCTAGAACTCCCAAGATTATATGCCATTTGTCTTCTGCTATCAGGGTGGGTAGGGAAGGATCATCAGGTGGGGATGGGGCTAGGTGTGTCTGAGCTCAGACTCCCCTTGGGTGGGTCTTGCCATGGCTGCTGTAGGGGATGGGGGTGAGAGTCCCAAGTCACTGGAGTTGTGTACCTAGGAGGATTATGGCTGCCTCTGCTGAGTCATGCAGGTGGTCAGGGAAGTTGGGGAAAGTGGCAGTCACAAGCTTCACCCAGCTTCCACACAAACCAAAGGGGCAGTCTCACTCCCACCATGCCCCCTGCAACAGCCCTGAGTCTGTTTCCAAGCAGAGGGCAAGGCAGGCTTGAAAACTTGGCCAAGGCTTTTCTCCTCCCAGCTGCAAAAGAAAAAGGCTTTAGTTCTTCCCCTGCCTGTGAAGTCTAAGTCTGCAAGCCACATTCATGCCCTCCCCCGAGTTCTGGCCAGGAGGCTTCTTGCCCCATTCAAATTGTTATAAAGTTCAGCTCAAGAATTCCTTCTCCCTGCATAGTTTTACTCCCTGCCCCTCTGGCCACCCTCCTGATGGATCCCTGTGGTGCCAAGCAGGAATGGGCTGCTTGGGGACCCAGTGAACTCCCGGGGCCTTTCTGCTGCTTCCCCTACCCCTGTATTTCACTTGGCTCAGCTCTCTGACTTGACTCAGCTCCAGGTAAAGTCATAAACTTCTCTGGCAAACAGACCTTCAGCTTCTCCAGTCAGGTTGTGTGTTTAGGAAAGGAGGGTCTCCCTTTCTCACTTCCGCAGTTGGGGCACTCACAGTATTTGGGGGTATCTTCCGGGTCCTGCAGGAGTGTCCACTTCCTTCAGAGGGTCTGTGGGTCCTCTCAGGATTGCTGGTTTGTCCTTGCAATCAATCTGGAGCTAAAATTCACAATGCAGCCTCTGCATGCTGTTCTGTCTGGAGCTGCAATCTAGTCCTGCTTCCTATCTGCCATGATCCCTCCTAGTCACCAGGTGGGTTTATTTCTGAGCACTCTGTTCTGTTCCATGGGTCAATATGTCTGTTTTCAGGCCAGGAACATACTGTTTTGACTACTATAGCTTTGTAATATATTTTGAAATCAGGAAGTGTAATATCCCAACTTTATTGTTTTTCAAGATTATTTTGACTATTTGGGGTGTTTATTGGTCTCACACAAACCTTATTTTTTTTTTCTATTTCTGTAAAACAAGCCGTTGGAATTTTGATGAAGATTACATTGAATGTGTAAATCACTTTGGGTGGTATAGACATTTTTATTTTTTTGAGACAGGTCTTGCTCTGTTTCCCAGGCTGGAGTGCAGTCACATGATCTTGACTTACTGCAACCTGTGTCCTCCATGCTCAAGCAATTCTTCCACCTTAGCCTCCAGAGTAGCTGGGACTATAGGTGCATGCCACCATGCTTGGGTAATTTTTGTATTTTTAGTAGAGATGGGTTTTGGGTTTCACCATGTTACCCAGGTTGATCTCAAACTCCTGAGCTCAAGTGATCCACCCAACTTGGCTTCCTAA
Organism: Pan troglodytes; assembly: GCF_028858775.2. Classification (NCBI taxonomy): domain Eukaryota; kingdom Metazoa; phylum Chordata; class Mammalia; order Primates; family Hominidae; genus Pan; species Pan troglodytes. The sequence continues at coordinate 78,106,368 of NC_072398.2, read as the reverse complement.
AGTGCTGGGATTACAGGCATGAGCCATCACGCCTGGCCAGTATAGATATTTTAACAATTTTAATTCTTTCAATATACGAACACTGGATATCTTTCCATGTATGTGTGTCTTCAATTTCCTTCATCAGCATTTTATAGTTTTCAGTGTACAGGTCTTTAACATCCTTGGTTAAATATATTCCTAAATATTTTAATTTTTATAGCTATTGTAAATAGAATTGTTTTCTTAATCTTTTTCATGTAGTTTATTGTTAGTGCATAGAAATGCAACTGACTTTTGTATGTTTATTTTGTATTCTGCAGCTTTACTGAATTTATTACGTCCAACAGGCATTTTATGGAGTCATTAGGGTTTTCTATACATACAAGATCATGGCATCTGCAAAGACAGAACATTTTACTTCTTCCTTTCTGATTTGAATGACTTGTGTTTCTTGTCTGAATGTCTGTCCAGGACTTAAAGTACTAGGACTTGCAGCACTTTACACTTTTTCTCCTTACCTGCTCCCATTTTATTCTATTGATGTCACCCTTTACATATTTTTATATTGTGTGTTCATTAACAAATTATTGAAGCTATATTTTAATACATTTGTCTTTTAACTTTTATATGAGAGTTAAATGTGATTTACACACCATCCCATATTAAAATATTCTAATTTTGACTATATATTTATCTTTCAAAGTGAGTTTTATACATTCACATATTTTAATGTTGTTACTCAGTGTCCTTTTATTTCAAGTTGAAGAATTCCCTTTAGCATTTCTTGTAAGTTAGGTCTCATGGTTGTAAACTCCCTCAGCTTTTGTTTGTTTGGGGATGTCTTTATCTCTACTTAATTCTGAAGGACAGCTTTGTCAGGTATAGTATTCTTAGTTGTCAGGTTTTTTTTTCTTTCAGCACTTTGAATATATCCCGCTCCTTCAGTTGTGAGGTTTCTGTTGAGATATCTGCTGATAGCCTTATGCTAGTTTCTTTGTATGTGAGAAGTCTCTTTGTCTTTTCTGCTTTCAAGCTTATCTCTTTTTTTTACTTTTAATAATTAGATTATAATGTGTCTCAGATAATTCTTCTTTGAGTTGATCTTAGAGTCTTGAGCTTTATGAATCTAGATGTTCTCTCTCTATCTTTCTCTCTGCTCCTTCCTCCCTCCCCCACACCTCTTTCTGCCCTCTCTCTCCTCCCCCAACTTCTGGAACTCCTATAGGAGAGAGAACATTTAAAGAAATTCTGGCTCAAAACTGTCTGAATCTTGTGAGGGTTATAGACATCTAGATTCATATATTTAATAGTGTCCCTTACATCCCTGTCTTTACTCTCTTTCATTCTTTTTTATCTTTTTCTTTTTTTTTTTTTTTGGCTAATTTCAAATGACTTGTCTTCAAGTTTGCTAATTCTTTCTTGTGTGTGATCAAGTCTGCTCTCAAAAGTCTCAATTGAATTATTCAGCCTGTTATTATAGTCTTCAGCTCCAGGATTTCTGTTTTGTTATTTTTTTTTTTTAATTAAGTGTCTCTTTCTGTTCATGCATTGCCTTTCTAATTTTATTTAGTTGTCTATCAGTGTTTTCTTGTATCTCATTGAGCTTCTTTAAGATGATTATTTTGACCTCTTTGTCAGGCAGTTTGTAGATCTCCATTTTTTGTGGTCAACTACTGGAGCTTTATAAGTCTTCTTTGGTAATGTCATATGTGCCTCATTCTTCATAATCTATATAGCTTTGCATTGGTTTCTGTGCATTTGAAAATGCAAACACCTCTTCCCACTTTTACAGACTGGCTTTGGCAGGTAAACACCTTTTCCTTTTCACACCTGGGCTAATGCCTCCAGAATTGTAGGTTAGGTGGAGTTGGAGCTAGGGCACCTGGGTGCTCCTGGGACTTGTGGTTGGCTGGTCTGTTACCACGGACTCAAGAAGGTGTGTCTCTTCTCTGGTTCCTGGGTGAACTGGCCTAGCTCCAGGACCTTGGTCAGTAGTGTTGTCTCTGGAATGAGGGTCCACTACAGAGTCCAGAAACAACAGACCTATTATCAAGTACACAGATGGGTGTAGCTCCTTTTGGGTCTGTGAGATGGCTCCTACTGTGTAAGTAGGTGGGTCCCAGGGCAGGACTGGCTCCAGACAATGACTAGCAAGGATAGAACCCAGTCACAAGGCTGCTTCAGTGTCTACAGCCAAGACCATGATCTGCAGGATAGGCACGTTCGTAAGCTGGTCACTAGACAGGAAGAACTGCTCCCAAACTGCAGCTAAAAGGGGCTGGAGTCAAGGTACAGGACCTTTCCAGGATCTGCTGTGGGACCAAAGTTAGCAGTCCAGCCTGCAAAATCACATATAGGCTTCTTTTGGCAGCTTCCTCGGCAGGCAGGAAGGCTCTCAGGCCACTGCTGAGAAGAGATAGAGATGAGTTACAGGGCTGTTTCAGGGCACAAAGACATAACCAAGGTCAGCAGGCCTGTTACCCTGGTTTCCTTGGTGGATGGTTTTGGTGGCAGAACCAACACCAAATGTAGCTGTAGCCAAGTCTGCAGAGAGACCGGGTCATTTCTGGGTTTAGAACCAGGACCACAGTCAGCAAGCCTACCATCCAAGCATTGATCTGCACTCTCAAAATAGCTCTCCTTAATTTTAGAATCCACCATGTTTTTGCAACCTTCTACATAAATCCCAAAAAGTTCCCAGCAAGGTACTTTTGTTTGGGGATGACTGCAAAATTATTGCTTCTCTGGGGGATAATCATGGTGAATAGTATTCCATTCTTGTTTTATTATGGATTTTCATAGAAATGCTTCTATTTCACTATTAAGACAGTTAACTTTTATTGGAAATACACTGTTATTAGCCATTGTTCTATTCATAGTTGTATTTGAAATGTTGAATTTTATTGACTGTATTTTGACAGTGAACAACATAATTTTTTATGTAACTTATTAATAATATATAATGGTCACAGATAGCCTAACATTAAAACTATCATTGTAATATTCTACAAACTAGATATGATTGGAACTTGACTTATTAGAATTTTATTAAGAATTTTTATATCTTGTTCAGAGGTGATTTTGTTCTGCAGTTATTTATTATGTGTTGCCTCTCATATTTTTGTATGAGATTTACATTCAATTGTAAAAATCAATTCAGTAATTTTAAATACTTTTCTGTACAATGGAATTACTTATGATTCTTGGAAATCATCTATTTCTTAAAATTTTGGAAGAAGGCTGTAGTTAAAATCATCTGCTGTGATCCACACAGATTTTAATACTATGTTGCCATAAAAATGAATGAGAAGCCACACACCTGTAGTCACAGCTACTCAGGATGCTGAGACAGAAGGATCACTTGAGGCCAGGAGTTTGAGGCTGTCGTGAGCTGTGATTGTGCTTGTGAATAATCAGTGCATTCCAGCTTGGGCAACATAGCAAGACCGTATCTCTTTTAAAAAAAGAATGAGAAAGATCTCTTTGTACTGATGCAGAGTAACTTCCAGGAGATGTTGTTAAGTGAAAATAAAACAAGCTGCAGAGCAGCACAGATGCTACCTTTTGCATAAGAGAGAAAAAGACATGTATTATATACTATAGAAGTATATAAAATGTAGACTTATTCTTTGGGAAACATATACATATGCACACACTAAATACATGTTTTATGTATTATATATAATTCTATATAGTTTTATTATATATTATAAAATATAAGGATTTTTAAATATATACTTATCTTTTGGAGAGAAAACAAAAAGATAAACTAGACACTAAAGAAACTGGTTACTTTAAAGGACATGGGAGTAATAGGGTAGAATGGATAGGGATGGAAATGAGACTCTCAAAGTACCCCTCTTGTGTAGTTTCGACGCATAAAGTTATTGTTGAAAGAATAAAATTAAATCAAGAAGAAGAAAAAAGCCAAATTTAAACTGATGCAAATGAATTTATTTGTATAGCAAATTAATAACCACACAGATAATATAATTACTCCATGCAGCTTATGAACATAGTGCTTTGACTTAGATATATTCTAAGAATGAAAATGTCTATAAAGAAATATTCACTTTTACTCAGAAGGTTTATTGGTATTGTATATTGATATTATCATTTTAAGACTAAGGTATGTATTATTTATCAGAAAGCAAATAAGTAAATATATTAATCCTATTAGATGCCAGGGTTTTCCAAGTAAAAGGAAGGCAATAAAAACATGAAGCTGCAAAAAGTTAATATAAACTCTTATGTTAGCTTTGAATTAAAAATATCAACATTATAAGTATAAACTCACGATTTAAAGAATAACTATTTCCAAGTTCTGAGTAAAAGCCAAGAAGACATGATATTCTGACAGCTAGGAGTACTTTAGCATCCATTTCTAATGGTTTCTAAGTGCTATTACTTACCAAAAGGAACCATGTCTCCTTGATAAAATGGCTGGTTTCAGAGGGCAAGAAAAATAGATGAGTCAGGGACATCTAATTTTTCCACAACCCAAAGAAGGGCTAAAGGCCCATGGGGCCATGTCAAAAGGACACAAGAAGTAGTGGCTTCTACTAGCCAACTTTGAGTATCAAAATGAATAGTAACTAAATAATTGTAACATTTTTTTTCCTTTTTTAATTATTATACTTTAAGCTCTGGGGTACATGTGCAGAATGTGCAGTTTTGTTACATAGGTATACACATGACATGGTGGTTTGCTGCACCCATCAACCCATCACCTACATTAGGTATTTCTCCTAATGTTTTCCTTCCCCTAGCCCCCAACTCCCTGAAAGGCCCCAGTGTGTGATGTTCCCCTCCTTATGTCCATGTGTTCTCATTGTTCAACTCCCACTTATGAGAACATGTGGTGTTTGTTTTTCTGTTCTTGTGATAGTTTGCTGAAAATGATGGTTTCCAGCTTCATCCATGTCCCTGCAAAGGACATGAACTCATCCCTTTTTATGGTATTCCATGGTGTATATGTGCCACATTTTCTTTATCCAGTCTATTGTTGATGGACATTTGGGTTGGTTCCAAGCCTTTGCTATTGTGAATAGTGCTAGAATAAACATACGTGTGCATGTGTCTTTAGAGTAGAATGACTTATAATCCTTTGGGTATATACCTAGTAATGGGATTGCTGGGTCAAATGGTAATTCTAGTTCTAGATCCTTGGGGAATCACCACAGTCTTCCACAATGGTTGAACTAATTTATACTCCCACCAACAGTGTAAAAGGGTTCCTATTTCTCTACATCCTCTCCAGCATCTGTTGTTTCCTGACTTTTTAATGATCGCCATTCTAACTGGTGTGAGATGGTATCTCACTGTGGTTTTGATTTGCATTTCTCTAATGACCAGTGATGATGAACATTTTTTCATATGTCTGTTGGCTGCATAAATGTCTTCTTTTGAGAAGTTTCTGTTCATATTCATTGCCCACTTTTTCATGGGGTTGTTTTTTTGTTTTGGTTTTTTTTGTAAATTTGTTCAAGTTCTTTGTAGATTCTGGATGTTAGCCCTTTGTCAGATGGGTAGATTGCAAAAATTTTCTCCCATTCTGTAGGTTGCCTGTTCACTCTGATGATAGTTTATTTTGCTGTGCAGAAGCTCTTTAGTTTAATTAGATCCCATTTGTCAATTGTGGCTTTTGTTACCATTGCTTTTGGTGTTTTAGACATGAAGTTTTGCCCATGCCTATGTCCTGAATGGTGTTGCCTAGGTTCTCTTCTAGGACTTTTAGTAACATTGAATTTTTTTTACTTCATGAGTCCTTAGTGGTTCTCAAAATGAGAGAATGAGAACAGAGACAGAGACAGGAATAGAGACAGACAGCGAGACAGATGCCATCCACTAAATGTAGAAAGAATGCTAGAAGTGGCAAATCACAATTTCTGCAAGCCCTAATGTGATAACTAAATCCAGAAAAATCATCAATAGATGTTAAAACAATTAAGTGAAAAGTTGTTAGAGAATGGAATATTCACATAGCACCAAATTACCACCCTACAGATTACTTACTGGAATCCCAAAGGGAAAATATGACTTTACATTTTTATGTGTGGTTATCACTCAAAAAGAATTACCTTTGATCCTGTTTGGAAATAATGCACTGATTATTACCAGTCTCCCATTATTTTTCATCTATTTCAATGATCTAGTTTTCCTTGACTTACGTTGGAAGATTTATATTTTTCCAGAAAATAATTTATTTCACTCAGAATTTCAAATGACTGCCATAATCACTGGGTCTCTACTAGATGGGCTACTAAAATCACCAAGAAATACTTTTTAAGTACATAAGCCAGGGTCTGCCATTGGAAAACCTACTAGGATGACGCCCAGACATGTGTAATGTATAAAAGCTGCCCGCAGAAGATCCTGCATTCATCCTTGCCTAAGAACTACTAACACAGATATTCTTTTTAAATTTTTGATCTAATCCACACTTTTTTTCTCACTGCTCATTTTACTTGTTCTTTTTTGTATTATATTGATCAAAAATCTGTTTATCTTAATAGGATTTTTTTCCTGTGCAAAAGGCAATAGGCTTATTAATTCTATTGTTTTTTTGTTTCCTAATACAATGATTTCTGCCTTTATTATTTTCTTACACCAACTTTCTTTAGCACTGTTTTATATTTTGTGATATTGTTTCTCTTAATTTCAGGATATAAATAATGTTAGCATTTCTTTTTAAGTAAAATATTTAAAGTCAAATTATGCATTTACTTCCAACTATAGTGTAAATATCTATGTTATATATAATTTTTATTGTTTTTTATTTTGTTGTCATCCTATTGAGTGTTTGAGTTCCTCTGTGGTTTAAGATTTTGATCCACAAATTAGGGGAAATTTCTCTTAAATTTGCAAGTACTTTATAGACTGTCTTGTTTTTTTATTTAAACTTTCTTTTTGGTTTCTTCTTTTATTATATCACAAATTTTTGAAGTGCTTTTTAATTGTTTTGCTTTAGAGAAGTTATTAATACTTTTTGACATGGTATCTAATTTTTGTGAAGGTTCTCTGAAAGCTTGAAAAGAAGATGTGATCTGTCCTCCTCTCTCATTCAGTCTCTCTCACTCTCGCTCTCTTGCTCTGTCACTCCCTAACTTTCTGTGTACCTGATCTAAGGATATTTTAAATTCTTCCAAGGAAAACATGATTTTATAAAACTGTCATTTTTTTTTTTTTTTTTTTTGAGATGGAGTCTTGCTCCGTCACCCAGGCTAGAGTGCAGTGGCTCGATCTCGGCTCACCGCAAGCTCCGCCTCCCGGGTTCACTCCATTCTCCTGCCTCAGCCTCCCAAGTAGCTGGGACTACAGGTGCCCGCCACCAAGCCTGGCTAATTTTTTGTATTTTTTAGTAGAGACGGGGTTTCACCATGTTATCCAGGATGGTCTCGATCTTCTGATATCATGATCCGCCCGCCTTGGCCTCCCAAAGTGCTGGGATTACAGGCATGAGCCACCGCACCCGGCCAAAACTATCATTGTGTTTTTGAGAGATTTTAATCAGCATATTTGACTGTCAGTTATTAAATGTATGAAGGCTCATGATACTCATGTCTTCACTCTGGGTATTAGCTCTTAAAAACTAAACTTCCTCAAACTGGCCTGCAGGTTCTGTCCCACCTTCCATACTTGCCCTCAAGCCTCCCTGCTGTCCAGTCTTCTGTTCCCTCTCCCTTCCTCTCACTCATCTTTCAGGTGCTCAAACACACCCTGCTTCATATTCCTCAGGGCCTTTGCACATGGTTCACCATCCTTGAAGGTCTCCTCTCTAAACACTTCTTCTAGCTAATGCCAACTCACAAACCTAAATCTAAATATCACTCTTCATTCTAAATTGAATCTACATTACACAATGTAAATTCAATAGTCCCATAGATCAGGGGTCCCCAACTCCCTGGGCCACACACTGGTACCGGTCTATAGCCTGTTTGGAACAGGGTTGCACAGCGGGAAGTGAGCAGCATGCGAGCATTACCACCTGAGCTCTGCCTCCTGTCAGATCAGTGGCGGCATTAGATTTTCATAGTAGCACAAACCTTATTGTGAACTGTGCCTGCAAGGGATCTAGGTTGTAGGCTCTTTATGAGAATCTAAACTAATGCCTGATGATCTGAGGTAGAAGAGTTTTACACCCTCCCTCCCCAGCCATTCTTGGAAAAAAAATGTCTTCCAAAAACTGGTCCCTGGTGCCAAAAAGTTTGGGGACTGCTGCTGTAGATGCAGATGTGTTGTGACATCTGGTAGCTTTCTTTTCTAGTACTGACTAAAATTAGAAACTCTGTCTCATTAGAATAGTACATAGTATAGTATCAGTCTCTCTAGCTTGCCTGGAAGCTCCACAGGGTCGTGGGTTGCTACCGTTTCGCTCACCATTGTATCTCTATTTACTAGTGCAGTGCCTGGCCTGTAGTGGGTATCACCTCTTAGCATATGTAGACATACACTGTGAAGAAACTCACAACCTGACTACAATCACTATGATGGGGAAATTTCAATCGGGTCACTCAGTTTCCAACAATGGAGGAAAATGTAAAATACACACACACACACACACACACACACACACACACACAGACAAAAACGAAACAAAGCATCTATTCTTCTATCCTGATTGTTGTCTCTCCCCACTGCTGTGAGCACTGAAATATATATATTTGATGTTTTAGTGAGATTTGCATTCTAGTTTTACCTAGAATATCTTGATTTTTATGACAGAAATCATGCAGTGGCCTCTACTTTGCTTATAAAGTTATTAACTATTTTCTTTCAGCTTCTGAATAACTACTTCAAGGACCCTTTACCAGAAGAATTTTTGGTCCTCTTCATAAACTGGATCAAAGATTCCAATCCTGTAGTTAGCAGACTGATCCTTCATAGAATTGTCCACATGTTACCAATTATCAATAAGGTATGTGTATGTGATTTGCGTCTGCAAGCATCATCAAAATCATAATCTGAGATTTTGATGTCACTTAACATCTTCACTGACAAAGCGGTGATATTTTTCAGTCTCTATATAACTAAAACATATCAAAGCCTGCTGTTTTATTAACAAGGAAACTGAGTTGAATAGAAAGGATGTGTTAAGTCCACTTAGTGGCTTTATCGCCTTACTTTTTTTTTTTTTTACAGAAAATCATTCATTGCACTCAGAATGTATTTATCCTCATTGCCCTAGACTTGTCTTACAGTCTAAACCATATATACATAATTTCCCCTCCAACATACACTCATGTGTACACACTAATTCCTATCTCAGAGCACTTGCTCAAGCTTTTTCTTCTACTCATAATGTTCCTACTTTACCTATACATATTTACGTTTTTCTCCTTTTTCAATGATCAGCCCAAGTCAAACTGCACTGAAAATTCTTATCTCTCGCAGCTTCATCCCTCTCAGAGCCATATCAGTTATGTGCACTCATATTTTATACCAGTGTCAAAGCATAGTTCTTTGCTTTGACAGCAGTATCAGCATCACCTGGAGACTTGCTAGAAATGCAAATTGTGAGGCCCCACCCCAGTCCTATGGAATCAGAAATTCTGGGGTGGGCCCACCAATCTGTGTTTTAAAGGTCCTCCAGGTGACTGTTATTCAAGTTAAAGTTGAGAACAACAATCTTATACTGTTTCCCATTGACTCACATGAATACTTGTTACCTTCCAGGTCGACTGAATTTAAGCACGTTCCATTTTCTGTAATTCTACACTCCAAAGTATCTTGCAAAATGCTGACAGTGCAAATGTTCTATAAATCATTACTTTCATAATACATCCAATAATAAATCCTTGTTTATCTATTGAGCATAGTCTCTGAGAACTGAAGCCTATCAGTGGACACCCGTTGTGCATTTAGAATGACATAAGCCATGGTCTGTTTACTTTAAATAAATAATACAAGTTGATGGATTTACCAGCAGTGTACATTATCTTAGTAAGCAGCAAATTATTTATTGCTTTACCCAGAGCTCTTCCCAATGTTATCAAAAACTGAAAGGAAAATTCTGTCAAGACTTCCTAGGAGAGTGAAAGAAAAGTAGTGGAAAGTGATCTGGGTTGAGATTTCATATACTGTTGGTAAAGACACAAATGGCCTCTGGCATTGACATAGTCCTTAGCTCTATTTTTTTCTCCTTAAAGCTATTATTTTGGCAAAATAATATTCATTCATTTCCTTTAGTCTTTTTCTCCTTGCCTTTCTTTCTCTCTGCTGTCTCCTTTTCGTGTTTTTCCTTGCCTTCTATTCTGTTTGGTTCTGATCTACATTGACTCCCATGACCTGCCTGAGTGTCTCAGTAGCTCTCATGTCCAAATGGGTCACTATCATCTAATTTAGAGGTCATTCTGCTAGTAGTGTGTTAGTAAATGTTTGACAGCCAGGTGTCTGAAAATAAGGCCAATTCCCTGGTGTAAAGATCCTTATCATGGCTAATTTCAAGCTTTCAAAGGGACATCACTAACCATGGAACTGGGAAAAGATGCACAATAGCCCATCATTATTTAATATTCCTGCCAATCAGACAAAATGCCCATGAATAACCTCAAGAGCATAGATAATGGTAAAATGTAGCGAAAGAATTAGGGAGTGATAATTTTTTAGTATTATCAGTTTCTATTTAATGTTAAATTTATATAATTTAATTTTCAATAATAATTTTCTTAGCAAAAAGTCAACATTTTTGAAAATTTGACAAGAGATTTTCATGAGTCGGCTTCCGCACACCATGATGTGCCGCCCAGACTCAAGGTATCCATATAAATGTCAGCTCAAGTCTCCTGCTAGTTCCTAAATCCCACCATTTTTTCCTTTTATATGTAGACAGAAAATGTCAGCAGTATATTAATAGCCATCCTGGATGCCTTCCTTTCCAAAGATGATAATGTTGTACTTCAGGCCTTGCTCACCCTTAGAAGGCTTTTAAACGAACTGGACAAAGTGACCTACTCTTTGGGTACCAGAATTGGTTCCAGCTACTGTACTCTGATGGATCATGTGAGTTACACAGTTAGATATGTGAGATCATTAGGTTTTGTGGTTCAACTGAAACTCAAGTTGAGGCAGTGATGTTAGGTCACAGAATAAGTCAATAGGAGAAGAAGCCACCATTTCTTTTCCAGAGATAAAAATATTAGTTAGGTAAGTACTGGTCTTTTTTTTTTTTAAGTACACTGTGAGAAACTGGGGAAGAAAAGAAGACTAATCAAGGAATAGCCTCTATCCTTGGATGAAACTGTAGCTTTGTGGCTATATACTGGTTAACCCTATATCTGGACTGCCTGGGTTCAAATCCCTCTTCCACCTCTTATTGGCTATGAAACACTGAGTGAGTGATTTCTTCAGTCTTTTGGTGTATCACTTTTTCCCCATCTATAAAACATCAATAGTGACATAAACAATATTAGGTTTATTATAAGAATTAGATTTGATATTTGCCGTGCCCCAAATAAATGTTTGTTATTATCATATAAAACTCGAATTTAAAAGTATTTTATCAGAAAGTGGTTCTTTCTGAAAATTCTCATTTTACATGGTAAATATGTTTCAGAAAAGTTTAATGAAAACTTTGGGAAAATGTCCCTGTCTGACAGCTTTGAAGAGAGCAGTGGTTCTCCCAGCACGCAGCTGGAGATCTGAGAACGGGCAGACTGCCTCCTCAAGTGGGTCCCTGACCCCTGACCCCCGAGCAGCCTAACTGGGAGGCACCCCCCAGCAGGGGCACACTGACACCTCACACGGCAGGGTATTCCAACAGACCTGCAGCTGAGGGTCCTGTCTGTTAGAAGGAAAACTAACAAACAGAAAGGACATCCACACCGAAAACCCATCTGTACATCACCATCATCAAAGACCAAAAGTGGATAAAACCACAAAGATGGGGGAAAAACAGAACAGAAAAACAGGAAACTCTAAAATGCAGAGCGCCTCTCCTCCTCCAAAGGAACGCAGTTCCTCACCAGCAACGGAACAAAGCTGGATGGAGAATGATTTTGACGAGCTGAGAGAAGAAGGCTTCAGACGATCAAATTACTCTGAGCTACGGGAGGACATTCAAACCAAAGGCAAAGAAGTTGAAAACTTTGAAAAAAATTTAGAAGAATGTATAACTAGAATAACCAATACAGAGAAGTGCTTAAAGGAGCTGATGGAGCTGAAAACCAAGGCTTGAGAACTACGTGAAGAATGCAGAAGCCTCAGGAGCCGATGCGATCAACTGGAAGAAAGGGTATCAGCAATGGAAGATGAAATGAATGAAACGAAGCGAGAAGGGAAGTCTAGAGAAAAAAGAATAAAAAGAAATGAGCAAAGCCTCCAAGAAATATGGGACTATGTGAAAAGACCAAATCTACGTCTGATTGGTGTACCTGAAAGTGATGCGGAGAATGAAACCAAGTTGGAAAACACTCTGCAGGATATTATCCAGGAGAACTTCCCCAATCTAGCAAGGCAGGCCAACGTTCAGATTCAGGAAATACAGAGAACGCCACAAAGATACTCCTCGAGAAGAGCAACTCCAAGACACATAATTGTCAGATTCACCAAAGTTGAAATGAAGGAAAAAATGTTAAGGGCAGCCAGACAGAAAGGTCAGGTTACCCTCAAAGGGAAGCCCATCAGACTAACAGCGGCTCTCTCGGCAGAAACCCTACAAGCCAGAAGAGAGTGGGGGCCAATATTCAACATTCTTAAAGAAAAGAATTTTCAACCCAGAATTTCATATCCAGCCAAACTAAGCTTCATAAGTGAAGGAGAAATAAAATACTTTACAGACAAGCAAATGCTGACCGATTTTGTCACCACCAGGCCTGCCCTAAAAGAGCTCCTGAAGGAAGCGCTAAACATGGAAAGGAACAACCGGTACCAGCCGCTGCAAAATCATGCCAAAATGTAAAGACCATCAAGACTAGGAAGAAACTGCATCAACTAACGAGCAAAATCACCAGCTAACATCATAATGACAGGATCAAATTCACACATAACAATATTAACTTTAAATGTAAATGGACTAAATTCTCCAATTAAAAGACACAGACTGGCAAGTTGGATAAAGAGTCAAGACCCATCAGTGTGCTGTATTCAGGAAACCCATCTCACATGCAGAGACACACATAGGCTCAAAATAAAAGGATGGAGGAAGATTTACCAAGCAAATGGAAAACAAAAAAAGGCAGGGGTTGCAATCCTAGTCTCTGATAAAACAGACTTTAAACCAACAAAGATCAAAAGAGACAAAGAAGGCCATTACATAATGGTAAAGGGATCAATTCAACAAGAGGAGCTAACTATCCTAAATATTTATGCACCCAATACAGGAGCACCCAGATTCATAAAGCAAGTCCTGAGTGACCTACAAAGAGACTTAGACTCCCACACATTAATAATGGGAGACTTTAACACCCCACTGTCAACATTAGACAGATCAACGAGACAGAAAGTCAACAAGGATACCCAGGAATTGAACTCAGCTCTGCACCAAGCGGACTTAATAGACATCTACAGAACTCTCCACCCCAAATCAACAGAACATACATTTTTTTCAGCACCACACCACACGTATTCCAAAATTGACCACATAGTTGGAAGTAAAGCTCTCCTCAGCAAATGTAAAAGAACAGAAATTATAACAAACTATCTCTCAGACCACAGTGCAATCAAACTAGAACTCAGGATTAAGAATCTCACTCAAAGCCGCTCAACTACATGGAAACTGAACAACCTGCTCCTGAATGACTGCTGGGTACATAACGAAATGAAGGCAGAAATAAAGATGTTCTTTGAAACCAACGAGAACAAAGACACAACATACCAGAATCTCTGGGACGCATTCAAAGCAGTGTGCAGAGGGAAATTTATAGCACTAAATGCCCACAAGAGAAAGCAGGAAAGATCCAAAATTGACACCCTAACATCACAATTAAAAGAACTAGAAAAGCAAGAGCAAACACATTCAAAAGCTAGCAGAAGGCAAGAAATAACTAAAATCAGAGCAGAACTGAAGGAAATAGAGACACAAAAAAACCCTTCAAAAAATTAATGAATCCAGGAGCTGGTTTTTTGAAAGGATCAACAAAATTGATAGACCGCTAGCAAGACTAATAAAGAAAAAAAGAGAGAAGAATCAAATAGACGCAATAAAAAATGATAAAGGGGATATCACCACCGATCCCACAGAAATACAAACTACCATCAGAGAATACTACAAACACCTCTACGCAAATAAACTAGAAAATCTAGAAGAAATGGATAAATTCCTCGACACATACACTCTCCCAAGACTAAACCAGGAAGAAGTTGAATCTCTGAATAGACCAATAACAGGAGCTGAAATTGTGGCAATAATCAATAGTTTACCAACCAAAAAGAGTCCAGGACCAGATGGATTCACAGCCGAATTCTACCAGAGGTACAAGGAGGAACTGGTACCATTCCTTCTGAAACTATTCCAATCAATAGAAAAAGAGGGAATCCTCCCTAACTCATTTTATGAGGCCAGCATCATTCTGATACCAAAGCCTGGCAGAGACACAACCAAAAAAGAGAATTTTAGACCAATATCCTTGATGAACATTGATGCAAAAATCCTCAATAAAATACTGGCAAACAGAATCCAGCAGCACATCAAAAAGCTTATCCACCATGATCAAGTGGGCTTCATCCCTGGGATGCAAGGCTGGTTCAACATACGCAAATCAATAAATGTAATCCAGCATATAAACAGAGCCAAAGACAAAAACCACATGATTATCTCAATAGATGCAGAAAAAGCCTTTGACAAAATTCAACAACCCTTCATGCTAAAAACTCTCAATAAATTAGGTATTGATGGGACATATTTCAAAATAATAAGAGCTATCTATGACAAACCCACAGCCAATATCATACTGAATGGGCAAAAACTGGAAGCATTCCCTTTGAAAACTGGCACAAGACAGGGATGCCCTCTCTCACCGCTCCTATTCAACATAGTGTTGGAAGTTCTGGCCAGGGCAATCAGGCAGGAGAAAGAAATAAAGGGTATTCAATTAGGAAAAGAGGAAGTCAAATTGTCCCTGTTTGCAGACGACATGATTGTTTATCTAGAAAACCCCATTGTCTCAGCCCAAAATCTCCTTAAGCTGATAAGCAACTTCAGCAAAGTCTCAGGATACAAAATCAATGTACAAAAATCACAAGCATTCTTATACACCAACAACAGACAAACAGAGAGCCAAATCATAAGTGAACTCCCATTCACAATTGCTTCAAAGAGAATAAAATACCTAGGAATCCAACTTACAAGGGATGTGAAGCACCTCTTCAAGGAGAACTACAAACCACTGCTCAAGGAAATAAAAGAGGATACAAACAAATGGAAGAACATTCCTTGCTCATGGGTAGGAAGAATCAATATCGTGAAAATGGCCATACTGCCCAAGGTAATTTACAGATTCAACGCCATCCCCATCAAGCTACCAATGACTTTCTTCACAGAATTGGAAAAAACTACTTTAAAGTTCATATGGAACCAAAAGAGAGCCCGCATCGCCAAGTCAATCCTAAGCCAAAAGAACAAAGCGGGAGGCATCACACTACCTGACTTCAAACTATACTACAAGGCTACAGTAACCAAAACAGCATGGTACTGGTACCAAAACAGAAATATAGATCAATGGAACAGAACAGAGCCCTCAGAAATAACGCCGCTTACCTACAACTATCTGATCTTTGACAAACCTGAGAAAAACAAGCAATGGGGAAAGGATTCCCTATTTAATAAATGGTGCTGGGAAAACTGGCTAGCCATATGTAGAAAGCTGAAACTGGATCCCTTCCTTACACCTTATACAAAAATCAATTCAAGATGGATTAAAGATTTAAACGTTAGACCTAAAACCATAAAAACCCTAGAAGAAAACCTAGGCATTACCATTCAGGACATAGGCGTGGGCAAGGACTTCATGTCCAAAACACCAAAAGCAATGGCAACAAAAGCCAAAATTGACAAATGGGATCTAATTAAACTAAAGAGCTTCTGCACAGCAAAAGAAACTACCATCAGAGTGAATAGGCAACCTACAACATGGGAGAAAATTTTCGCAACCTACTCATCTGACAAAGGGCTAATATCCAGAATCTACAGTGAACTCAAACAAATTTACAAGAAAAAAACAAACAACCCCATCAAAAAGTGGGCGAAGGACATGAACAGGCACTTCTCAAAAGAAGACATTTATGCAGCCAAAAAACACATGAAAAAATGCTCATCATCACTGGCCATCAGAGAAATGCAAATCAAAACCACTATGAGATATCATCTCACACCAGTTAGAATGGCAATCATTCAAAAGTCAGGAAACAACAGGTGCTGGAGAGGATGTGGAGAAATAGGAACACTTTTACACTGTTGGTGGGACTGTAAACTAGTTCAACCACTGTGGAAGTCAGTGTGGCGATTCCTCAGGGATCTAGAACTAGAAATACCATTTGACCCAGCCATCCCATTACTGGGTATATACCCAAATGACTATAAATCATGCTGCTATAAAGACACATGCACACGTATGTTTATTGCGGCATTATTCACAATAGCAAAGACTTGGAACCAACCCAAATGTCCAACAATGATAGACTGGATTAAGAAAATGTGGCACATATACACCATGGAATACTATGCAGCCATAAAAAATGATGAGTTCATATCCTTTGTCGGGACATGGATGAAATTGGAAACCATCATTCTCAGTAAACTATCGCAAGAACAAAAAACCAAACACCGCATATTCTCACTCATAGGTGGGAATTGAACAATGAGATCACATGGACACAGGAAGGGGAATATCATACTCTGGGGACTGTGGTGGGGAGGGGGGAGGGGGGAGGGATAGCATTGGGAGATATACCTAATGCTAGATGACGAGTTAGTGGGTGCAGCGCACCAGCATGGCACATGTATACATATGTAACTAACCTGCACAATGTGCACATGTACCCTAAAACTTAAAGTATAAAAATAAATAAATAAATAAATAAATAAAATGTTACAAAAAAAAAAAAAAAAAAAAAACAGAATGGGCCGGGCGCGGTGGCTCATGCCTGTAAAAAAAAAAAAAAAGAAAGAAAACTTTGGTATGCCATGGGGAATCTATGTATTTTTAAAGAACTCCACAATAAATTGTTTGTAAACCAGAGAATTATTTCACAATAAATTATCTTGCCAAAACTTCTAAGTTTTTAATCACTTACAGTTCAATGAAGAAAAGCACAGTATTATTAAATTATGAAAAAAAAGTAGTGGCAAAAATTAATTTTATAAACACATAAACACATTAGAATAGTAATAATAATAGTAGTGGCTTAAAGGGGCGGGGCCAAGATGGTCAACTAGAAGCAGCAGCATCCGGAAGCTGCCATCACAAAGATGCAAATCCCAAACAGCATGCAAATCCTGCACTGGCAACTGAGATATCCAGGTTCTGTCATCAGAACTGACTAGGCAGCGGGCGTGACCCATGGAGAGGAAGGCAGAGCAGTGTGGTGTGGAGGCCTACCTGACAGCCACACGGGCCAGGGGAGCCCCCACCCCCAGCCAAGGGAGGCAGTGAGTAAGCGTGCTACCCAGCCTGGGAAAACGTGTTTTTTCCACGAAAATCCCACTTGTGAGCCCATGCCATAAGGACCTAGGGTCCCAAACATGGAGCTGCACAGATTCTCAACAGCCACTAAGCTAGAATCTGTTTAAGACTGCTGAACTCCTGGGGGAGGGGTGACTGGCACAACAGCTGTGGCTGCCTGCTGTCTAAGCCCTTTAAACTCCTTGGGGGAGGGGTGACAGCTGGCACTCAGACTGATAGCCACCTAACACACTAAGCCCCCATGGTGGGGGTAGGGCAGCAGCCATCTCTACAGCTCCAGGCTATGCTTTTTCCCTGCTGGAGCCAGTGAGACTGGATGGCTTGATCCCAAGAGGTATCCCCCACAGCCTAACACATCAGCTGTGGCAGACTGTTGACGAGTGCCTCTTCAGGCTTGACCTGGACCCATCCCTCCTCACTGGGTTCTTCCTGCAGGAAGTCTGACTACTCCAGCCAGGGGCTCAGGGACAGAACTCTGATCTCCTTAGGCCTGAACCCCTCGTGGGAGGGGTGGCCACAGTCTCTGCACACCAGCAGACATAGTCTTTCCTCCTACTAGTTTGGAGGAAGCAAGGCAGACCAGACAAGTGGGCTTTCCCCCCAGCAAAGCACACCCCCTCCACCAAGGGACAGCCAAAGTGCTTTGTTAAGTGGGTCCTGCTCCCCATAAAACCCAGCCAATTGAGACCCTCCAAAAGGGGTCATCAGAAACCCTATACAGGAGCGAGCCCACAGGCATCAGGTTGGTGCCCCTCGAGATCCCAGAGGAAGGAGCAGGCACCCATCTTTGCTGTTCTCCAGATTCCTCGAGTGACATCTCCAGACATGGGAGCAAATCAGATGAATAGGGCCTAAAGTGAGCCCCCAGAAAACTGCAGCAACCCTACAGAAGAGGGACCTGACCATTGCAAGAGAAACAAGGAAACAGAAAGCAACAACAGCACCAACAAAAAAAAAAAGTCCCCACAAAAACCCTATTCAAATGTCAGCAGCCTCAAAGATCAATACTAGACAAACTCATGAAGATGAGAAAAAAATCAACAAAACAACGCTGAAGGCCCAAAAGGCCAGAGTGCCTCTTCTCCTTCAAATGGTCACAGCACCTCCTCCAGCAAGGACGTAGAACTGGACGGAGGATGAGATGGACGAATTGACAGAAGTAGGCTTCAGAAGGTGGGTAATAACAAACTCCTCTGAGCTAAAGGAGCACGTTCTAACCCAATGCAAAGAAGCTAAGAACCTAGATAAAAGGTTAGAGGAGCTGCTAACTATAATAACCAGTTTACAGAGGAAAATAAATGACCTGATGGAGCTGAAAAACAGCACAAGAACTTTATGAAGCATACACAAGTATCAACAGCTGAATCGATGAAGCAGAAAAAAATGATATCAGAGTTTGAAGACTATCTTGCTGAAATCAGGCATGCAGACAATATTAGAGAAAAAAAGAATAAAAAGGAATGAGCAAAACCTCTGAGAAATAGGGGACAGATAACAAGACAGAAAATTAACAGGATATTGATGACTTAAACTCAGCTATGGATCAAGTGGACCCAATAGACGTATACAGAACTCTCCAACCTAAATCAACAGAATATACATTCTTCTCAGTGCCACATGGCACTGATTCTAAAATAGACCACATAATTGGAGGTAAAACACTCCTCAGCAAATTCAAAAGAACTGAAATCATAATACAGTCTCTAAAAACACAGTGCAATCACATTAGAGCTCAGGATTAAGAAACTCACTCAAAAGCGCATAATTACATGGAAATTGAACAACCTGCTCCTGAATGACTCCTGGGTAAATAATGAAATTAAGGCAGAAATCAAGAAGTCTTTTGAAACCAGTAAGAACAAAGAGACTATGTACCAGAATCTGTGGGACACAGCTACAGCGGTGTTGAGAGGGAAATTTATGGCACTAAATGCCCATGTCATAAGGCGAGAAACATCGGCCAGGAGAAGTGGCTGATGCCTGTAATCCCAGCACTTTGGAAGGCTGAGGTGGGTGGATCACGAGATCAACAGTTCAAGACCAGCATGGCCAAGATGGTGAAACCCCATCTCTACTAAAAATACAAAAATTAGCCTGCTGTGGTGGCACATGCCTGTAATCCCAGCTACTCGGAAGGCTGAGGCAGAGAATTGCTT
The DNA here is from genome assembly GCF_028858775.2 of Pan troglodytes. Classification (NCBI taxonomy): domain Eukaryota; kingdom Metazoa; phylum Chordata; class Mammalia; order Primates; family Hominidae; genus Pan; species Pan troglodytes. Next base: position 78,086,612 of record NC_072398.2, on the reverse strand, counting down.
AAACCCAGGAGGCGGAGGTTGCAGTCAGCCGAGATCACACCACTGCACTCCAGTCTGGGCGACAGAATGAGACTCCATCAAAAAAAAAAAATGCTAGAAATATCTCAAATCAGCACCCTAACATCACAATTAAAAGAGCTAGAGAAGCAGGAGCAAACAAATTCAAAAGCTAGCAGAAAACAAGAAATAACCCAAATCAGAGCAGAACTGAAGGAAGTAAAGAAACAAAAAACTCTTCAAAAAATCAACAAATCCAAGAGCTGGTTTGCTGAAAAAATTACAAAATAGATAGACCACTAGCTAGACTAATATAGAAAAAAAGAATGAATTAAATAGACACAATAAAAAATGATAAGGGGGAAATCACCACTGACCCCCCAGCACTGCAAACTACCATCAGAGAACACTATTAACATCTATACACAAATAAACGGTAAAATCAAGAAGAAATGGGTAAATTCCTGGACGCATACACCCTCCCAAGACAAAGCCAGGAAGAAGTTGGATCCCTGAATAGACGAATAACAAGTTCTGAAATTGTGGCAGTAATTAATAGCCTACTGATAAAAAAAAGCTCAGGACCAGGATTTCACAGCCAAATTCTACTAGACATACAAAGAGGAGCTGGCATCATTCCTTCTGAAACTATTCCAAACAATTGAAAAGGAGGGACTTCTCCCTAATTCATTTTATGAGTCCAGCATCATTCTGATTCCAAAACCTGGCAGAGACACAACAAAAAAGAAAACTTCAGGGCAATATCCCTGATGAATATTGATGCGAAAATCCTCAACAAAATACTGGCAAAACAAATCCAGCAGCACATTCAAAAACTTATCCACCATGATCAGGTCAGCTTCATCCCCGGGACGCAAGCCTGGTTCAACATATACAAATCAACAAATGTAATCCATCACATAAACAGAACCAATGACAAAAACCACATGATTATCTCAACAGATGCCGAAAAGGCCTTCGATAAAATTCAACATTCCTTCATGTTAAAAACTCTCAATAAACCTGGTATTGTTGGAACATATTTCAAAATAATAAGAGCTATTTATGACAAACACACAGCCAATATCATATTGAATGAGCAAAAGCTGGAAGCATTCCCTTTGAAAACCAGCACAAGACAAGGATGCCCTCTCTCACCACTCCTATGCATCATAGTATTGGAAGTTCTGTTCAGGGCAATCAGGCAAGGGAAAAAAGTAAAGGGTACTCACATAGGAAGAGAGGAAGTCAAATTGTCTCTGTTTGTGGACATGATTCTATATTTAGAAAACCCCATCACCTCAGCCCCAAAACTCCTTAAGCTGATAAGCAACTTCACAAAGTCTCAGGATACAAAATCAATGTGCAAAAATCACAAACATTTCCATGCACCAACAATAGACAAGCAGAGAGCCAAATCATGAATGAACACTCATTCGCAATTGCTACAAAGAGAATAAAATACCTAGGAATACAGCTAACAAGGGATGTCAAGGACCTCTTTAAGGAGAACTACAAACCACTGCTCAAGGAAATCAGAGAGGACACAAACAAATGGAAAAACATTCAATCCTCATGGATAAAAAGAATCAATATCATTAAAATGGCCATACTGCCCAAGTAATTTATAGATTCAGTGCTATTCTCATCAAACTACCATTGACATTATTCACAGAATTAGAAAAAACTACTTTAAATTCCATATGGAAGCAAAAAAGAGCCCATATAGCCAAGACAATCCTAAGCACAAAGAACAAAGCTGAAGACATCATGGTACCTGACTTCAAACTATACTACAAGGCTACAGTATCCAAAACAACATGATACTGGCACCAAAACAGGTATATAGACCAACGAAACAGAACAGAGATCTCAGAAATAACACCACACTTCTACAATCATCTGATCTTCAACAATCCTGCCAAAAGCAAGCAATAGGGAAAAGATTCCCTATTTAATAAATGGTCTGGGAAAACTGGCTAGCCACATGCAGAAAACCGAAACTGGACCCCTCCTTACACATTAAACAAAACTTAACATGGCTTAAAGACTTAAATGTAAGACCCCAAACCATACAAACCCTCGAAGAAAACCTAGGCAATAGCGTTCAGGACATATGCATGGGCAAAGACTTCATTACAAAAACACCAAAAGCAATTGCAACAAAAGCAAAATTGACAAATAGGATCTAATTAAATTAAACAGCTTCTGCACAGCAAAAGAAACTATTATCAGGGTGAATAGGCAACCTACAGAATGGGAAAAAATTTTTGCAATCTACTCATCTGACAAAGATCTAATATCCAGAATCTACAAGAAACTTAAATTTACAAGAAAAAAAAAAAACAAAATGACCCCATCAAAAAGTGGGCAAAGCATATGAACAGACACTTCTCAAAAGAAAACATTTACATGGCCAACAAACATATGAAAAAAAGTTCAACATCACTGATTAGAGAAATGCAAATCAAAACCACAATGAGATACCATCTCACACCAGTCAGAATGGTGATTATTAAAAAGTCAAAAAATAATAGATGCTGGCAAGGCTGTGGAGAAATAGGAATGCTTTTACACTGTTGGTGGGAATGTAAATTAATTCAACTATTGTGGAATACAGTATGGTGATTCGTCAAGGATCTAGAACCAGAAATACCATCTGACCCAGCAATCCCATTACTGAGTATATACCCGAAGGATTATAAATCATTCTGCTTTAAAGACACATGCACATGTATGTTTATTGCAGCACTAGTTACAGTAGCAAAGTCATGGAACCAACCCAAATGTCCATCAATGTTAGACTGGATAAAGAAAATGTGGTATATATACACCGTGGACTACTATGCAGCCATAAAAAGGAATGAAGATTATGTGCTTTGCGGGGACATGGATGAAGCTGGAAGCCATCATTCTCAGCAAACTAACACAGGAACAGAAAATGAAATACCACATGTTCTCACTCATAAGTGGGAGTTGAACAATGAAAACACATGGACACAAGGAGGGGAACAACACACACCAGGGCCACTTGGGGGGTGGGTGGCAAGGGGAGGGAGAACATTAGGAGAAATAGCTAATGCATATGGGGCTTAAAACCTAGATGATGGGGTGATAGGTGCAGCAAACCAGCATGGCACACATAGACCTTTGTAACAAACCTAAACTTTCTGCACTTGTATCCCAGAACTTAAAAAAAAAGAAAAAAGTGGCTTAATTTATTGAACACTTAATATATACCAGGGGCTTTTCTAAAGGATTTACTTGAGCTATTTTACATAAATCTCTAAGCAACTGTATTACTATTATCCAATTTTCATGTAAAGAAACTAAGGCAAAGAGAAGGCAATGTTTGGCCAAGGTCATATATGTGATAAAGTAGTCAGAGCGCTCATATAAAAAAATCAATATGAGATTATAAACATTTCCTTAAAACCAGAAGGTGATATTATATTTTTAAAATTTGGGCCAAGTGCAGTGGCTCACGCCTGTAATCCCAACACTTTCCAAGACTGACATGGGAGGATGGCTTGAGCCCAAGAATTTCAGACCAGCAGGAGGGTTGTTGGAGCCCAAGAGTTAAAAGCTGCAGTGAGCTATGATCCTGCCCCTGCACTCTAGCCTGGGCAACAGAGTGAGACCCTGTCTCTAATAAAATATAAATAAATAAAAATTTAAAAATTAACCTCTTCTGACTTGCAATTTTTCCTTTATAGAATCATTTTTATCCAATTACCTTCCTATTTGGCATAAGTAGCCTTTGAAAACCTGGTTGTATGCCAGTATGCAGAGAGCTTCCATTGTTATTTAGTGGCAACTCAGCAAAGTCTTCCAGCCTTTGAACACAGCATGGTTACATTATTATAAGTATCCTTACAAAAATTATCTTCAAGTTATACATACTATTTCAGTTTATACTTTTAGGATGTTATTAAATACTAATCATCTTCCTAAATTTAAGAAACTCATTTTTCACAGTTTTTTTTAATGTAATCTGAATTATGGTAAGTAAATTGTTTTACTAGTTTATATATTTTGTTCAGCTTTATTAAGGCATAATTAATCAATTAAAATTATATATATTTACAGAATACAATATGTTTTGATATAGGTATACATTGTCAAATGATTAAATCAAACAAAATTAACATAGCCATTACCTCACATATCTTTTTTTTGTGTGTGGTGAGAACATTTGAGATCTAATCTCTGCAGTTTTTAAGTATACATTACATTATTAACTATACTCTAATGTAACTAGACTTACATTAGATCTCTAGAATTTATTCATCCAGTCTAAAAGAAACTTTGTATCCTTTAACCAACATCTCCCCCAGTGCCTCCCACTACCCTTCAGCTGCTGGCAACCTAGGCCCACTCTCCTCTTCTATGAGTTCAACCTTTTAATATTCCACATATAAGTGAGATCATGCAATATTTGTCTTTCTGTCCCTGACTGATTTCAAATAGCATGATGTCCTCCAAGTTCATCCATGTCATACATGACAGGATTTTATTCTTTTTTAAGGCTGAAAAGTATTTCAATTATTCCATTGATGGACACTTAGGTTAATTCCATATCTTGGCTATTGTGAATAATAGGTAAGCAAATATTATTTTAAAATTAAAAGATGCCCTAACTACCTGAACCCAAGGTGAATTTTTTCTAAAAATAAATAAAATTTCACATAGTGTATGTATATATACACATATACGTATATAGTATATTTATACGGTGTGTGTGTGTGTGTGTGTGTGTGTGGGTGTGTGTGTGTGTGTGTAGTTTACTGATTGAAGAAAAATGCCCTAATATTATCCTCAAATAAGGCCTTTGTCTTTTACAGATTAATGGAGGCATTCGAAGTATGGCAATTCGACACTTTGGTCAATTAGTTAGGGATATGAGACAGTACACATGGATGGTGAATGATGTGGTTCTAGAAGGCTTGGTGCCCCTAATCCTATTTTTGGAGGATGATGATAAAAGAGTAGCTGAAGTAAGTCATTTGATCTTCTTTTTCATAAATTTACCAAGGATTATAATGTTTTATCTAACAACAGATGAATAGATCTTCACCGGCCTTTTTCTGTCTCACAGGCATGTAAATATACATTAAAAATCTGTACCTCACAATTAAAGTGGTCAACATCACGTTTGCTCAAAGATGAAAATTACAGTTTTGAGATGGTGGTGCTCAATATCTGTAACAATCTTGTAAGTGGCCCTTCCATTTTTACTACTATAAGAGTTGTAGACAAAACTTACAGGATATCCAAAGTGATAAAAACTGTAATGGGGATAAGAGTGGATCTTGGAGGAAAAAAATGGAAGAAAATATTTTAAATAAGTGATTATAGCTGGAGCTTGAGCCGAGAGGAATTAGAATTTTCCACTTCCTATTTCTCAACACTGATCATCCATCTTATCTTCTTCCTCCAGCCCACCCATTTTGAGCTATGGGTGGGTATTAAGGTAGGAAGAACATCCCAGATCACAAAAAAGAAAACTAGAATTACTTTGCCACTGCCTCTTGAGCTAGTCCTCTGAAACCCAGCATGAACAGCAATGATAGCCAAGTGGGGATGGATGAATGCTAATCAAAGAATGGAAAAAGAGAGTTGAGTTTGGGAACAAGAGTATAGTTCACACAAAAACATCCCCAATTTCTAATTTGGTCCTGATTTGGTATGTTGAAGCCTTTCTGGAGGGAGCAAATGTTCTATTTCAGCAATTGAGTGAGGTGCTTTTTTCCCTTTTTATTCTCAGATTACTTCTCATAGGAACTACATTACAGATTTGACATCTGATACCTTACGATTCCTGTGGAGCCCCAGAACATATCTTAAGAGGGCATCGGTTATTTTGATAGGTAAATATAATTCAGTTCTCAATTCCTAACTTGTCTTAAATGGTATAGAATGGAGAAGAAGCTAAAAGTCTTTCTTACATTTTTTTTAATGTCTCTGTTTATGAGGGACAGCACCTGTGATGGTGATGAATACAGGTTGATACGTGTGATGAGAATAGAGTTCTATTTTATAATACACAGAGAATATAGCTGTATGGTTAATTATTATGCAAAATGTGTTCAGCAAAATGGATTTCAAAACCTAAGACAGTGACATACCATTGTTCATTATTCCCCTTCACCACTTAAAAATTACTACCCAAAGAATAAGAATAATTTAAAAATATATAAAAACATCATCTTCGACCAAACTTGGACATCTGTAACCACAAACTACAATAGATGAGGAAGAACTACCAAACCCACTAAAGTTTTAAAAAAGTGGAAACAGGCAGGGGCAACCCAGGAAGACTCTAAGACTAGACAAGTTTTTTATATCAGACAAACCTGACCAAACAGTTTTTCTGTACTAGCTCTCACTGTGAAAATAAAAATTAATTATTCTTTATTTTGGAATTCCCAGCTTAGTAGTGAGTCTCCGACTTGGCAGTAGGATCTTCCCTTGACCCCAATTAGCATCATGGAGTAACAGGAGCAGCAAAGAATGAGGAAATACATGGTCACATCATACATATAGAGAGGAGGCTCTCGGTCAGGGTAGATGACCAAATGAATTATGATCAGCACTAAAGCCCACGATCTGTGTTAATCAGAGAGGAGGGGCAGAACACACACAGACACAGGCACGTGCGTGCACACACACACACACCCTCACAAAGAAAAATCCTGTGTTATCATAACTTTGTCATTTTCTTTTCTTTTTTTTTTTTTTTAAGACAGAATCTTGCTCTGTCGCCTAGGCTGGAGTGCAGTGGCACAATCTTGGCTCACTGCAACCTCCACCTCCCAGGTTCAAGCGACTCTCCTGCTTCAGCCTCTAGAGTAGCTGGGATTATAGGCATGAGCCACCACGCCTGGCTAATTTTTGTATTTTTAGTAGAGATGGAGTTTCACTATGTTTGCCAGGCTGGTCTTGAACTCCTGACCTAAAGTGATCTGCCTGCCTCAGCCTCCCAAAGTGCTAAAATTACAGGCATGAGCCACCATGCTCAGCCAATAGTAACTTTATTTCAAACCAGAAATAATCCCTGCTATCCTGAATTCTACCTTGGAAGTTCCCACAAATAAACCTCTGTATATAACTATTGCAAGATTGGTAAATAAGTAATTTTAAAAAAGAAACAGCATTATCTTTCTACAGAGGTACTTCAAGGGAAAAAAGAGACAAAAGAATGAAGAAAAACAAACCTTAGAAAATATGTCAATAGAGCAGTTGAAAGTTATGATAAATATTTCCATGAATCCAAAACATTTTAAAATGAAGATCTAAAGTATAGACACAAGCATACCGGGAATCTGGGATGGGATAATGGGAGCATATGAAAAATAAGCTTTCAAAGTACAAGGGGGAAAAAGTAAGAAAAAACGTATATCACCAAAAATGAAAATTAAATTACAACCAGCAAAAGAGAAAATATTTGTTGAGAACTCAGTAAGGGACAAGGAGTACAGGGTTGAGAAATGTTAGCAAAATCAAACAAAAACCATCAATGAAAAATTCTTTTTATTCTTTCTTCCAAAAAAAAAAATGGAATACATGTGCAGAACATGCAGGTTTGTTACATAGCTATACATGTGCCATGGTGGTTCGCTGCCCCTATTGACTGGCCCTCTAAGTTCCCTCGCCTCAACCCCCACCTCCCAACAGGCTCTGGTGTATGTTGTTCCCCTCCCTTTGTCCATGTGTTCTTGTTGTTCAACTCCCACTTATGAGTGAGAACATGTGGTATTTCATTTTCTGTTCCTGTATTAGTTTGCTAAGAATGATGGCTTCCAGCTTCATCCATGTCCCTGCAAAGAACATGATCTCATTCTTCTTTATGGCTGCATAATATTCCGTGGTGTATATATACCACATTTTCTTTATCCAGTCTATCATTGATGGGCATGTGGGTTGGTTCCATGTCTTTGCCATTTTAAATGGTGCTGCAATAAACATACATGTGCACTTGTCTTTATAGTAAAATGATTTGTATTCCTTTGGGTATATACATAGTAAAGGGATTGCTGGGTTAAACGGTATTTCTGGTCCTAGATCCTTGAGGAATTGTCATACTGTATTCCACAATGGTTGAACTAACTTACATTCCCACCAACAGTGTAAAAGTGTTCCTATTTCTCCACAGCCTTGCCACCATCTATTGTTTCTTGACTTTTTAATAATCGCCATTCTGACTGGTGTGAGATGGTATCTCATTGTAGTTTGATTTGCATTTCTCTAATGATCAGTGACGTTGAGCTTTTTTTCATATGCTTGTTGGCCATGTAAATGTCTTCTTTTCAGAAGTGTCTATTCATATCCTTTGCCCACTTTTTGAAGGGGTTGTTTTTTGTTGTTAAGTTACTTGTAGATTCTGGATATTAGACCTTTGTCAGATGGGTAGATTGCAAAATTTTTCTCCCATTCTGTAGGTTGCCTGTTCAGTCTTTGTCTTTTGCTGTGCAGAAGCTGTTTAATTTAATTAGACCCTATTTGTCAATTTTGGCTTTTGTTGCAATTGCTTTTGGTGTTTTTGTCATGAAATCTTTGCCCATGCCTATGTCCTGAATGGTATTGCCTAGGTTTTCTTCTAGGGTTTTTAGGGTTTGGGGTTTTACATTAAGTCTTTAAGCCTTGTTAATTTTTGTATAAGGTGTAAGGAAAGCGTCTAGTTTCAGTTTCCTGCATATGGCTAGCCAGTTTTCGCAGCACCATTTACTGAATAGGAGATCCTTTCCCCATTGCTTGTTTTTAGCAGGTTTGTCGAAAATCAGATGATTGTAGATGTGTGGTGTTATTTCTGAGGTCTCTGTTCTGTTCCATTTGTCTATGTATCTGCTTTGGTACCAGTACCATGTTGTTTTGATTACTGTAGCCTTGTAGTATAGTTTGAAGCCAGGCACCACAATGCCTCCAGCTTTGTTCTTTCTGCTTAGGATTGTCTTGGCTATATGGGGTCTTCTTTCATTACATGTGAAATCCAAAATAGTTTTTCCTAATTCTGTGAAGAATGTCAATGGTAGTTTGATGGAAATAGTACTGAATCTATAAATTAACTTGGGCAGTATGGCCATTTTCACAATATTGATTCTTCCTATCCATGAGGATGGAATGTCTTTCCATTTGTTTGTGTCCTCTCTGATTTCTTTGAGCAGTGGTTTGTAGTTCTCCTTAAAGAGGTCCTTCACATTTCTTGTTAGCTGTATTCCTAGATTTTATTTTCTTCGTAGCGATTATGAATGGGAGTTCACTCATGATTTGGCTCTCTGTGTGTCTATCATTGGTGTAAATGAATGCTCGTAATTTTTGCACATTGATTTTGTATCCTGAGACTTTGCTGAAATTTAAGGAGTTTTTGGGCTGAGGTGACGGAGTTTTCTAAATACAGAATCATGCAGTCTGCAGAGACAATTTGACTTCCTCCCTTCCTGTTTGAATACTCTTTATTTTTTTCTCTTGCCTGATTGCCCTGGCCAGAACTTTCAATACTATGTTGAATATGAGTAGTGTGAGAAGCCATCCTTGTTTTGTACCAGTTTTCAAAGGGAATGTTTCCAGCTTTTGCCCATTCAACATGACATTGATATGATATTGGCTGTGGGTTTGTCTTAAATAGCTTTATTATTGTGAGATATCTTCCTTCAATATCTAGTTTATTAAGAGGGTTTTGTGTTTTTTTTTTCGGAGTCTTGCTCGTTGCCCAGGCTGGAGTGCAGTGGTGCAATCTTGGCTCACTGCAACCTCCGCCTCCCAGGTTCCAGTGATTCTCCTGCCTCAGCCTCCTGAGTAGCTAGGGTTACAGCATGTGCCACCATGCCCAGCTAATTTTTGTATTTTTAGTAGAGACGAGGTTTCACCATGTTGGTCAGGCTGGTCTCAAACTCCTGACCTCATGATCCACCTGCCTCAGCCTCCTAAAGTGCTGGGATTGTTAAGAGTTTTTAACTTGAAGGGATGTTGAATTTTATCAAACACCTTTTCTGCATCTATGGAGATAATCATGTGGTTTTTGTCTTTGGTTCTGTTTAATGTGATGGATTATGTTTATTGATTTGCATATGTTGAATCAGCCTTGCATCGCAGGGATGATACTGAACCGATCGTGGTGGGTAAGTTTTTTTGATTTGCTGCTAGATTCGATTTGTCAGTATTTTATTGAGGATTTTTGCATCGATGTTCATCAGAAATATTGGCTTGGAATTTTCCTTTTTTATTGTGTCTCTTTCTGGTTTTGGTATCAGAATGATGCTGGCTTCATAAAATGAGTTAGGGAGGAGTCCCTCCTTTTCAATTGTTTGGAATGGTACCAATTCCTCTTTGTGTTTCTGGTAGAATTCAACTGTGAGTCCATCTGTTCCTGGGCTTTTTTTGGTTGGTAGGCTATTAATTACTGCCTCAATTTCAGAACTTGTTATCGGTCTATTGAGGGATTCAACTTCTTTCTTGTTTAGACTTGGGAGTGTGTATGTGTCCAGGAATTTACCCATTTCTTCTAGATTTTCTAGTTTATTTGCATAGAGGTGTTTATAGTATTCTTTGATGGTAGTTTGTATTTCTGTGGGGTCAGCAGTGATATTTCCTTATCAGTTTTTATTGTATCTATTTAATTCTTCTTTTTTTTCTATATTAGTTTAGCTAGTAGTCTATTTTGTTAGTCTTTTTGAAAAACCAGCTCCTGGATTTATTGTTTTTTTGGAGGGCTTTTCGTGTCTCTATCTAGTTCAGTTCTTTTCTGGTCTTAGTTACTTATTGTCTTATGCTAGCTTTTGGATTAGTTTGTTCTTGATGCTCTAGCTCTTTTAACTGTGATACTAGAGCATCAATTTGAGATCTTCCAAGCTTTCTGATGTGGGCATTTAGTGCTATAAATTTCCCTCTTAACACTGCTTTAGCTGTGTCCCAGAGATTCTGGTACATTGTCCCATGTTCTCATTAGTTTCAAAGAACTTCTTGATTTCTGCCCTAATTTCATTGTTTACCCAGGAGTCATTCAGGAGCAAGTTGTTCAATTTCCATGCAATTGTGTGTTTTTGAGTGAGTTTCTTAATCCTGAGTTCTAATTTGATTGCACTGTGTTCTGAAAGACTGTTTGTTACGATTTCAGTTCTTTTGCATTTGCTGAGGAATGTTTTATTTCCAATTATGTGGTCTAGTTTAGAATCAGTGCCATGTGGCACTGAGAAGAATGTATATTCTGTTGATTTGGGTTGGAGAGTTCTGCATATGTCTATTGGGCCCATTTGATCCAGAGCTGAGTTCAAGTCCTGAATATCTTTATTAATTTTCTGTCTAGTTCTGTCTAATACTGACAGTGAGGTGTTAAAATATCCCACTATTATTGTGTGGAAGTCTAAGTCTCTTTGTATTTCGTACAAACTTGTTTTATGAATCTGGGTGTGCCTGTATTGAGTGCATGTATATTTAGAATAGTTAGCTCTTCTTGTTGAATTGTTCCCTTTTCCGTAATGTAATGTCCTTTTTCTTCTTTTTTGATCTTTCTTGGTTTTAAAGTCTGTTTTGTCAGAGACTAGAATTGCAACCCCTGCGGTTTTTTTGCTTTCTGTTTGCTTGGTAAATTTTCCTCCATCCCTTTATTTTGAGCCTATGTGTGTCTTTGCACATTAGATGGCTCTCCTGAATACAGCACACCAGTGGATCTTGACTCTATCCAATTTGCCAGTCTGTGTCTTTTAACTGGGGCATTTAGACCATTTACATTTAAGGTTAATATTTTTATGTGTGAATTTGATCCTGTCATCATGATGCTAGCTGGTTATTTTGCACACTAGTTGATGCAGTTTCTTCATAGTGTCATTGGTCATTACATTTTGGTGTGTTTTCCAGTGGCTGGTACTGGGTGCTTTTTTTCCATGTTTAGCACTTCTCTCAGGAGCTCTTGCAAGGCAGGCCTGGTAATAATGAAATCCCTCAACATTTGTCTTGAAATGATTTTATTTCTCCTTTGCTTATGAAGCTTAATTTGGCTGGATATGAAATTCTGGGTTGCAAATTCTTTTCTTTAACAATGTTGAATTTGTCCCCCAATCTCTTCTGGCTTGTAGGGTTTCTGTTGAGAGACGTACTTTTAGTCTTATGGGCTTCTCTTTGTAGGTGACCTGGCCATTCTCTCTGGCTGCCCTTAACAATTTTTCCTTCATTTCAAGCTTGGATAATTGGATGATTATGTGTCTCAGGGTTGATCTTCCCATGGAGTATCTTAGTGGTGTTCTCTGTATTTCCTGAATTTGCATGTTGGCCTGTCTTGCTAGGTTGGGAAAGTCCTCCCGGATAATATCCTGCAATGTGTTTTCCAGCTTGTTTCCATTCTCCTCGTCTCCTTCTGGTACTCTAAGCAATCATAGATTTGATCTTTTTATGAAGCTCCATATTTTTTGGAGGCTTTCTTCATTCCTTTTCATTCTTTTATCTCTAGTCTTGTCTGCATGCCTTATTTCAGTAAGGTGGTCTTCAAACTCTGATATCCTTTCTTCTACTTGGTCAGTTCGGCTATTGATAGCTGTATATGTTTTACGAACTTCTCGTGCTGGGGTTTTCAGCTCCATCAGATCATTTATGTTTCTCTCTAAACTGGTTATTCAGTTAGCAGCTCCTATAACCTTTTATCAAAGTTCTTAGCTTCTTTGCATTGGGTTAGAACATGCTCCTTTAGTGCAGCATAGTTTTTTATTACCCATCTTCTGAAGGCTACTACTGTCGATTCATCCATCTGATCCTCTGTCCAGTTCTGTGTCCTTGATGGAAAGACATTGCAATTATTTGGAGAAGAGGCACTCTGGCCTTTTGGGTTTTCAGCATTTTTTCATTGATTCTTTCTCATCTTCGTGAGTTTGTCTAGAGTCGGTCTTTGAGGCTCTGACCCTTGGATGGGGTTTTTGTGGGGGCTTTTTTGTTGTTGTTTTTGTTGTTTCTTTCTGCTTGTTTTTCTTGCAATGGTAAAGTCCCTCTTTTGTAGGGCTGCTGCAGTTTGCTGGGGGTTCACTTCAGGCCCTACTCATCTGATTCACTCCCGTGCCTGGAGATGTCACTCAAGGAGGCTGGAGAACAGCAAAGATGGGTGCCTGCTCCTTCCTCTGGGATCTCTGAGCTCAAGGGGCACCAACCTGATGCCAGTAGGATCGCTCTTGTATAGGGTTTCTGACAAACCCTGTTGGAGGGTCTCACACAGTTGGGTACCACGGAGAACAATACCCATTTAACAAAGCACTTTGTCCCTTCGCAGAGGGGGTGTGCCACACCAGGTGGGAAACCCACTTGTCTGGGCTGCCTGGATTCCTCAGAACTACCAGGAAGAAAGGCTAAATCTCCTGGTCTGCAGAGACTGTGGCCTCCCTCTCCTTAGGGGCTCAGGTCCTGTGGGATCCAGGTTCTGTCCCTGAGCCCCTGGCTGGAGTTATTGGAGTTCCTGCAGGGAAGCCCCACCCAGTGAGGAAGGATTGGTAAGAGTCAGGCCTGTAGAGGCACTCTGCCACAGACTGCCACAGCCAGTGTGTTGGGCTGTGGAGGGACAAGTCTTAGGACCAAGCCATCCAGCCTCCCTGTCTCCAGCAGGGGAAAAGCACAGCCTGGGGCTTTAGAAATGGGTGCTACCCTTCCCCTGCCCAGGGAGCTCAGAGTGTTAGGCAGTTGTGAGTCCCAGTGCTGGCTGCTGCCCCTCTCCCAAGGAGCTCAAATGGCTTAGAGTGCAGGCAGCGGCAGCTGGCGCTGGTCGCCCTTCACCCCAGGAGTTCAGTAATCTTAAGCCGATTCCAGATGAGAGGCTGTTAAGAGTCTGCACATTCTGAGGTGGGACACTAGGCCCCAGTGGCGTGGGTTCGTGAATGGGATCTTCCAATCCGTGGGTTGCACAGTTTCATCAAAAAAGCACAGTTTCCTGGATGGGTAGCATGCTCACTCACTGCCTGCCTTGGCTTTGGGGGAGGGGCTTCCCTGCCCCGTGTGGCTCTCAGGCCCGTCGCCACGCCACACTGTTCTTCCTTCTCTCTGTGGGTCACGCCAGCCTCCTAGTCAGTTCTGATGAGAAAACCTGAGTACCTTGGCTGCCAGTGAAGGATTCACATGCTTATTATGTTTTTGTTTGTTTGTTTGTTTTGTTTTGTTTTTTTCCTGATGGGAGCCTCTGAACGCTGCTGTTTCTATTCGGCCATCTATTCGGCTCCCCCACAAAATTCTTAAAATTAGGGAACAATAGTAGATATAGATGATAGAAAAAAGAAATGCAAATATGAGCAAGTGATATCCCTGAAGAAGAGAAATGAAAAACTACAACAGAGCAAAAGTCTTCAAATATATAATTTAAGAAATAAAGATGACTTGATTAAATATACTGAGATAAGGAATCATTTTTTCAAGAAATATTTTATACAGAATGCAACATTAAGGCATTTTGTAATAAAGTTATGGAACTGCACGGTTCCATAAGAATTCTTCAACAATTCTTTATGCATTCAGACAAAAAAAATTACCTACAAATTTTAAAAATAGAGAAACTGTCATTAAACTTCTTTACTTCAATATTCCATATTTTATAGTTGAATACTAAAAAAAACTTTTATAGTATTCAACTATAAAATATAGAATATTGCTTACACATTCCTAAGTGAAGAGAAAATTGTGACTGAAGAATTTTATATCCAGCACAATTTTATCCAGCTATACAGATAACAGAACATTATTTTCAAAAAGACAAGAACTCAGGATGAAATCATCATCATGAATTCTTCTTGAAGACATTATTAGAGGATGGAATTCATCTAACTAATGAATGAATGGATGAACTTTTGCAAAAAGACATCTAGTATCTATTTAGCTGTAGGACTCTCATCTGCCAATCAAGTCTCTACTACTTTTTATTTTTCTCTATGCCTTGGAAGGCTGACCTCTGCATTCTGTATCTCCCAAGCTCCCTTGCCAGCTTGCTTCCTGATGGGTACAACACTTAATGTCCATTAATGCATTTAATGAGCAGAGGTATGCTTAATATTCAGAAATAATTATGACAGTGCTATTCACAAATGCTTGTCCCATCTAGAATCCTTACTGAGCATCTGTTTAAAAATACTGATCAACAGGCTCAGTCCAAGTGTCATAAATATACTATCAGATAATTTCATAGATCTTGATAAGTTGATTCTAAATGTTTGTGGAATAGCAAAAGGCCAAGATACTCCTGAAGGAAAAAAAATTGGGGCTACTAGTTTCACCAGATACCAAGATTTATTATAAAGCTACAGAATTTTAGATAGTCTGTTACTCATTCAAGGAAAGACAAACAGACCTGTGGAACAGAATAGAAAGCCTATAAACAGATCCACACATATACCTAATATATATCAGAACTGGCAGTGTATATCAGACCGGCAAATGATGGGCTGCCTAACAAAAGGTGCAACGACAATTGGAAGTGCACAAACAAAAGGACTCCTGACACCCTACACAAAAATTAATTCTAGAAGAATCAAACAATGTAAACATAAAACACAAATATTTAAAAACTTTTAGAAGAAAATGTAAGATAATATCTTCATAACTGAAGATAAAATATTTCTACAGACAAAAAATTTAAAAATCAAGCAATAAGCTGAGAGAAATATCTGCACATGTGTAACTAAAATGTATTAATTTTGATATATTAATTATAATAACAGAAAAAGACAAAAAAATCCAATAGATCAAAAAATAAAAGGTACAAAAAATAATAATAAATATAAAGAGGAAGTTCAAAAAAGAGAAAACATAAAGACAAATAATCATGTAAAAAAGTTCAACAATATTAATAATCAGAAACATGCAAATTAGAACAATAACAACCCATTTCACACCAATAAAGTAGCAACGTTTTTTAAAATATAAAAAAAAAAACTGATGTTAAAATTGAAAGCTTCTCTTCACCAAGTTATGTTAAAAGGCAACCACCAAATGGAAGAAGATATTTACAACACATATATCTGGCAAAGAACCACATTAGAATATATAAAGAATTCATGTAAATTTATAAGAAAAAAACCACCTAATAGAAAAATGAGTAATAAATGACACTTTTCAGAAAAGGATAGACAAATGACCAATAAACATATAAAAAGATATTTGACTCCATTGTTCATTTGGAAAATGCAAATTGAAACTGTAAGATACCATTATACATCCAACATAAAGTGTAGAATAAAGACTAACAATCTCAACTGTTGTCAAGGATATGGAGCAAACAGAACTCTCTTATATGCTGTTGGCGGAGAAAATTCTTAAACCACTTTGGAAAGCTGTTTAGCTATGTCTGATAAAGCCGAACACATACATATCCTATGACTCAGGAATTCTATAAAATCTCACAGAAATACATACATGTGTTCACAAAAGATATGTACTAGAATATTCAAAGCAGCATTACTAGTTATAACCCAATCCTGCAAATCAACAGTTAGATGAATATATTGATGTAGATTCACACAATGAAATACTACATACCAATGAAAAAAAAATCAACTTCATTCACAATGTAGAGGAAGCTTACAACGTTGAAATAAAAGCCAGTCACAAAAAGTACATATTGTACAATTCCATTGATATAAAACACAAAAACAGCTAGAACTAAAGAGTTATTAAACTCAGGGTAGTGTTTACACTTGGGGAGAAAATAAAAGCGAGCCTCGGAGAGAGTTTCTGGATTACTGGTAATGTCTTGTGTCTTGACCTTAGATGTGGTCACTGTGTGAACATTCCATGAGCTGTACTTTTATATATGTACTTTTTCATACATGCGTTATACCTAGATGTTTAAAATTAAAGTTTTATGTATATATACATACCAAGAGTTGAAAAGTGTGTGAAATAATGGGAATTTTTGTTGCTTGTAGTGGGAACAGAAATTGATATAAACACTCAGAAAATAATTTGACATCATCTTATAAAAGCTAAAGTTGAGCATAATGTTCCTATAAATCTGTAATACCATTTTTAACTATGTACCTTAGACTGTCTCACATAGGTGCATCTGGAGACATGTAGAAGTTTATTGCCCTATTATTAGTAATATCAGATAAATTAGAAATAATCCAAATGTCTGTCACAAGTAGAATGGATAAATAATTTATGTATTGTCACAAATGCAACAGCAAATAGCAAGGAATTTTATTACAAAAAATAAAAATAAATAAATAAATAAACGCTATCTTTACACTCACCAGAATAGGTGAATACAAAAGAAAAAAGAAAAAAACTTTGAGTAAAATGAATAAAAGCAAAAAACGAAACCCAAAGAATACATACTATTTATATATGGATGAAAGCAGACACTACTAAAACATTATTTGGGAATTCACATTAATTTTCTGGAAAACAGTAAGAAAAATCAAGGAAATGGTCAACATAAAATTCAACATACTAGTTTATCTAGAAGGAGGGGGAGGAAAAAAAAGCGTTTATGAAAGGACACACAAGAGGCTTCAAGAGCACCAGTATTTTTTATTTTTTAAGTCCATAGGTAGGATATTATATCTATTCTTTTATATACTTTTAATTTAAAAATACATGCTTTAAATTATGCTAATCTCAAAGCAACTAACTCATTAAAAAATACAGTGAAAGAAAATATCCCATTTATAGTAGGTAAAAAATAAAGAAGGAAATAAAAATTGAGGAAGAAAAGGAGGAAGGGAGGAATGAGGGAGGGAGAGAGGAAAAAGAGAGGGAGGGAGAAAAAGAAAGAAGGAAGGAAGGAAGACTTTTGGAAGAAAGTAAGAAGAGAGATGGGAGATAGGGAGAGGAAGAAAAAAAGAAGGAAGGATAGACAGAAGAAAGGAAGGGAAGTCTAAAAATAAACTTTAAAATATATGCAATATTTCTATGAGGAAAATTGTGAACATTACTGAAGGACACAAAGACGGAAAATACAAAGTATAAACCCTATTTTAGGAAAAAAAAGAATAAAAACTTTAAAAGTGTCAATTTTTTTTCTAAATGAATCTATGCATGGAATGAAATGCCAATTAAAATATCAATAGAATTTTTTTCAACATTGGCGTGCTGATTCTAAAATTAAAGTAGAAAAGTTAGCATGCAAGAATAATGGAAACTCTAACTGAAAAGAATAATGACAGAGGACTAGCCCTATCATACATCAATATAGCTTTAGTAATTAAAATCACATGGAATGAATAGACAGATAAATAGGACATAATACCATCCAGAAATAACCCCCTAAACATGCAATATTTTAGAAAGTGAAAAATTGACCTTAACTAACAGTGATGAAAATATGGAATGTTCGTTAAATGACGTTGGGACACCTGCTGAGCCATCTGGAATTTTTAGAATAATTTTACTCCCATTTCATTTCTTACACGAAATAAAATCCAGATGGTCACAAGTTCAAATGTTAAAAAGGAAACTATAATAATAAATTAAATTAAATTAAATAATTTGGAAAAATTGGCTGAGTTGGGGAAGATCTTGCTAAGTAAGAGTCAAAAGAAGCCATAAAGAAAAGATTGATAACTATGTAAAAATGAAATGGTATTGCAAGGCAAAACTACTATAAACAAAGTAAAAAGCCAAATTTGGATGAAATATTTACATTTATCATGAATTCTCACTGTCTAAAGAATCTTTACTAACCCATGAGAAAAAGTAACAATAGAAAAATGGACGAAGTACACACCAAAAAAAAAATCATTTGGCTCTTAAGCATTAAAATTTTCACAAATTTTTCCAAAAGTGATGCAAACAATGTTTCTATCCATTAAGTTGACAAAGATGCAAAGTTTTGTACTACCCAGTTTTGGCCAGGTTGCAGGAAGTGAGCAATCATTTACATTACTGGTGAGACCATAAATCATTACTTTCTCTAAGAAGAACAATTTGGTAAAATCTATCAAAATGTGAAATGCATATTCTTTTGACTCAGTAATCTCCTCTCAAGAGAATATATCCTCAGATACACTCACACATGGGAGAAATGATGTGTGTACATAGATATTTATTGCATCATTGTACACTGCCATCTCACCTTAGCATGTGGCTTTTATCCTTGTGTTTTCTGATTACGTTCAGCATTTTAAAAGTGTTACAGCAAGAAACAAACAAAAAAAGTAAAAGACAAAAGATGTGCTTTCCAACTGGGTCAGCCCAATTTTACAAGGCTGTCTTCAAAGTCCCCAACCTGTGACTTATCTTACAGTCATAATGACCAGAACTGTCATAGTGACACCATTAGTTCAAGAGATGCTTGGAAATATAGTTATTTAAATAGTCAAGAAGGGGATCATGGTGTTAACACCTAGTAGTATGTCACAATTGTCAATATTTAAAAAGTGAGAGATCTCATATAAGTTTCTGGGATTCCAGTTATTCATGAAGAAAAAAAAAAGGGAAGATGAAGCTATACTGAACCTGCATTTCTGCCTGGTAGCAACCCGGATGTAGCTGACCATCAGCTTCACTTGTGGATGAAGCCTGTACTTCCTGTTCACCACACTCCCCACCACCACCAAATGCATTCTTCCACACAGTTGAGATCACATGCTTACCTACCTAGGCCTTGGCATTTTGGTTAATTTGACATCATTTCCAAAGCATCAAATTCTGTTTGAAAGTTCATTTGTGACTTTCAAAAAAACAGTTTCCGTAGAGCCATTTAATTTGTAGGTCTTTTTGCATAATGTTTCCACCTATTTTGTTCATTTGGTGGTAACATTGTATTTATGAAATAAGTATCTGCAGTTGTAAGAACAATCCAAATATAACTATGGTTTAAACAACGTAATAATTTATTTCTCTCTCATGCAATAGTCCAAGCATACGTAAACTAGGGCCAGCTCTTTTGCTGCTCTAGCATTCTCATCACATAGTTTCCCATATCAGCTCCAAAATGTTTGCTCTAGCTCCTGCAACCACTTCTACATTCCAGTTGGTTGGAAAGAAACAGAAATATCAAGAGGTCACACACACTCCTTTGAAGAGCAAATATAACTTCTGCTAAATTATCATTAGCCCATATCATAGACATATCCTCCCGCTTAGCTGTGAAGAAGGCTTAAAAATCTAGTTGTTAGCTGGGTGGCCAGCTAACTCTCAGTAATTTAGTAAAAGCACTAAAGAAAAAAAAAGAAATTTGACATTAGGGGGAATTAATACTTGTTAGCATGAGAAATTTTCATTCATTTATCTACCTAATCTTAAAAGGAAATACATTGGAATACAAAATCAAACAGAAAGAAAAGCACACTAATAAAAGACATCCCACAAAACAAGTTTTTTTAAAAGCATTATTCTTAAATTGCTAAGCCCATGCTCCACCTGCCAATAAGAGTATCTTGAGCTTTACTGCCAGTTGATTGTATTATGAAAATGATCATGTGATTTTTGTGGTCACTATTTTTACTAAAGCAAAGAAAAAATATAAAATATTGGTTTGATAAGCAAAGAAAATCCTCCTTTGAGACAACATAGATGATCCATCCTGAAAAAAGGGGAAAACAAGAGACAACATAGATGAACCTAGAGGACATTATAATAAGTGAAATAAACCAAAGACAGAAACATACTGCATAATCTCACTTATATGTGAAATCTTTTTTAAAAAGTCAAATAGATAGAAATGTAAAGTATAATGGTGGTTACCAGGAGCAAGGGCACAAGAAATGGGAAGATGTAAATCAAATGGTATATACATCAAAGGGTGCAAAGTTGCAGTTATGTAAGATAAATCTAGAGAGCTAATGTATAGCATGAAAACTGTACTTAATAATATTGTATTACATACTTACATACCATACATTTGCTAAGAGAGTACATCTTAGGTGTTTTTAGCTAAAAGAACACTTAAAATACAACACATTTGTGTGTGTTACACACAAAAAGGGTAACTATGTGAGATGATAGATATGTTAACTTGCTTGAGTGTTGTATTCATTTCACTAGGTATATGTATATCAAAATGTTATGTTATATACCTTAAATATACACAACAGAAAAACAAATTTTATTTTCTGATTACTCAAGTAAAAAATAGATAATCTTGCATTTAAACCTCAGAATGGACACCCTCTAGCCATGTGACCTTTACCAAGTTACTTAATCTCTATGAACTTTAGTGTTACTATCTGTAAAATGAGGATAATAAGAATAGCTTCACAAAATGGGTGTGAGTAGTAATTGAAACAAAGCACTCAGGAGAGTGGCTAGCATATGGCAGTTGTTCGATCCTTTGTAGCATTATTTTCCACCTGGTTGTTAAAATCATTTTATTGTTTAGTTTTTTTAATTATCACATAGAATGGCATGTATCAATTGAATATTTTGGCTGACTGAAGAATAACTATTTGAAGATTCTGAAAATTACATGATTATCCACTGAAATGAAGGGCTCTGTTATAATATATATCTCTGTCAGTTATAAAGCTGATATAAATTTTTTATTTAATAGATTTAGGGATACAAGTACAGTTGTGTTACATGGATATATTGCATAATGGTGGAAGGCTGAGCATTCAGTGTACCCATTACCCAAACAATGTACATTGTACTCAATAGGTATTATTTTATCCCTCATTCTCTTTCCACCCTCCCACGTTTTGGAGTCACCAGCATCTATTATTCCACTCTGTATGTCCATGTGTACCCATTGTTTAGCTCCCATTTATAAGTGAGAAAATGTGGTTTTTTACTTTATATTTCTGAGTAATTTCACTGAGGCTAATGGCCTCCAGTTGCATCCATGTTGCTGCAATATACATTATTCAATTCTTTTTTATGGCTGAGTAGTATTCCATGATGTGTGTGTGTGTGTGTGTGTGTGTGTGTGTATGTATTGGTCAAGATATACACACACACACACACACACACACACACACACATATATATATGTCACATTTTCTTTATCCAGTCATCCCTGATGGTAACTTATGTTGATTGCATGACTTTGCTATTGTAAATAGTGCTGTGACAAACATAAGAATGCAAGTGTCTTTTTGATACAATTATTTGTTTTTCTTCGATTAGATACCTAGTAGTAAGATTGGTGGATTGAATGGTAGTTCTATTTTTAATTATTTGAGAAATCAACATAATGTTTTCCATAGAAGATGTACTAAATTACATTCCCACCAACAGTGTATATGCATTCATTTTTCTCTGTAACTTCATCAACATTTGTTCTTTTGGACTTTTTAGTAATAGCCATTCTGACTAGTGCAAGATGGTATCTCATTGTAGTTTTAATTTGTATTTCACTGATGATTAGTGACATTCAACATTTTTTCATTTTTTAATATTTTTATTTTTGTGGGTACATAGTAGGTGTATATATTTATGGGTACATGGGATATTTTGATATAAGCATGCAATGTGAAATAAGCATGTCATGGAAAATGGGGTATTCATCCCATCAAACATTTATCCTTTGAATTACAAACAATCCAATCACACTATTTTAAAATGTGCAATTGTTATTATTGGCTACAGTCATTCTATTGTGCTATCAAATAGTAAGTCTTACTCATTCTTTGTAACTATTATTCTGTACCCATTAACCATCCCCACAACCCCCTCAACCCCCGATTACCCTTTCTAGCTTCTGGTAACCATCCTTCTACTCTCTATGTCTGTGAGTTCCATTATTTTGATTTTTAGATCCCACAAATAAGTGAGAACATGCAAAGATTGTCTTTCTGTTCCTAGCTTATTTCACTTAAAATAATGATCCTCAGACTCACTCATGTTGTTGCAAATGATTGGATCTCACTCTATTTATGGCTGAATAGTATTCCATTGTGTATGTGTATGTACCACGTTTTCTTTATGCATTAATCTGTTGATGAACATTTAGGTTGCTTCCAAGTTTTAGCTATTGTAAACAGTGCTGCAACAAAGAAATGCAGATATATCTTTGAATCACTGATTTCCTTTCTTTTGGGTATATACCCAGCAGTGGAATTGCTGGATTATATGGTAGTTCAATTTTTAGTTTTTTGAGGAACCTCCAAACTCTTCTCCATAGCAGCTGTGCTAATTTATGTTCTCACCAACAGTGTAGAGGGTCCCCATTTAACCACATCTTCACCAGCATTTGTTATTGCCTGTCTTTTTGATATAAGCCATCTTATCCGGGGTGACAGGATGTCATTGTAGTTTTGATTTGCATTTCTCTGATGATCAGTGATGTTGAACATCTTTTCATATACCTGTTTGCCATTTGTATGTCTTCTTTTTAGAAATGTCTATTCAAATCTTTTGCTCATCTTTTGATCTGATTATTAGATGTTTTTCCTATAGAGTTGTTTGAACTCCTTATATATTCTGGTTATTAACCTCTTGTCAGATAAGTAGTTTGCAAACATTTTCTCCCATTGTGTGGGTTGTCTCTTCACTTTGTTGATTGCTTCCTTTGCTGTCCAGATCTTTCTAACTTGAGGTGATTTCATTTGTCCATTTTTGCTTTGGTTGTTTGTGCTTGTGAGGTATTGGTCAAGAAATCTTTGCCCAGACCAATGTCCTGGAGGTTTTCCCCAATGTTTTCTTGTAATAGGTGTATATTTTGAGGTCCTAGATTTAAGCCTTTAATCCATTTTGGCTTGATTCTTGTATATGACAAGAGATGGGGGTCTAGATTCATTCTCCTGCACATGGATATCCAGTTTTTCCAGCACCATTTATTGAAGAGACTGCTTTTATGTTCTTGGCATCTTTGTCAAAAATGAGTTTACTGTGGGTGTGTGGATTTCTTTCTGGGTTCTCTATTCTGTTCCATTGGTCTGTGTGTCTGTTTTTATGCCGGTACCATGCTGTTTTGGTTATTATAGCTCTGTAGTTTAATTTGAAATCAGGTAATGTGATTCCTCCAGTTTTGTTATTTTGGTTTAGGATAGCTTTGGCTATTCTGGGTCTTTTGTGGTTTCATATACATTTTAGAATAGTATTTTCTATTTATATAAAGAATGTCATTGGTATTTATTTTGATAGGGATTGTATTTAATCTGTAGATTGCTTTGTGTAGTACGGACATTTTAACAAAATTGATTCTTCCAATCCATGAAATTGGAATTTTTTTTCATTTCTTGGTGTCTTCTTCAATTTCTTTCATCAGTGTTTTATAATATTCATTATAAAAATCTTTCACTTATTTGGTTAAATTAATTACTAGGTCTTTAATTTTATATGTGGCTATTAGAAATGGGATTCAAATTTTTTTTCACATTGTTCACTTGGCATATAGAAATGCTACTGATTTTCGTATGTTGATTTTTGTATTTTACAACTTTACTGGATTATCAGTTCTAATAGTTTTCTTGTGAAGTCTTGAGGTTTTTCCAAATATAAGATCATATTATCTGCAAACAAGGATAATTTGACTTCTTCTGTTCCAATTTAGATATCCTTTATATCTTTCTCTTATCTGATTGCTCTAGCTAGGACTTCTAGTACTACATTGAATAACAGCGATGACAGTGGACATTCTTGTCATGTTCCAGATTTTAGAGAAAAGGCTTTCAGTTTTTCCCCATTCAGTATGATACGAACTGTGGGTCTGTCATATATGGTTTTTATTATGTTGATGTATATTCCATCTATGCAGTTTTTTAAGGGTTTTTATCATGAAGGGATATTAAATTATCAAATGCTTCTTCAGCATCAATTGAAATGATCATATGGTTTTATCCTTCATTCTGTTGATACAATGTATTACAGTGATTGATTTACCAATGTTGAGCCATCTTTGCATCCCAGGGATAAATCCTACTAAATCATGATGGATGATCTTTCTAATGCATTGTTGATTCCATTTGCTAGTATTTTGTTGAGGATTTTTGCATTAATATTCATCAGAGATATTGGCCCATAGTTTTCTTCTTCTGATGTGTATTTGTCTGGTTTTGATATCAGGGTAACACTAGCCTCACAGAATGATATTGGAAGTATACCCTCCTCCTCTAATTTTTAGAACATTTTGATTAAGATTTGTATTCATTCTTCTTTAAATGTTTGGTAGAATTCAATAGTAAAGCCATCAGGTTCTGGGCTTTTCTTCACTGGGAGACTTTGTATTATAGCTTTGATCTCATTACTTGTTATTGGTCTTTTCAGATTTTGTATTTCTTCCTGGTTCAATCTTGGTAGGTTGCATGTATCTAGGAATTTGTCCATTTCTTCTATATTTTCCAATTTATTGGCCTATAGTTGCTCATACTAGCCACTAATGATCCTTTGAAATTCATCAGTAGCAGTTTTAATGTCTCCTTTTTCATTTTTTATTTTATTTGGATCCTCTCCCTTTTTTTTCTGAGTCTGGCTAAAGGTATGTCACTTTTGTTTAACTTTTCAAAAAAGCCAACTTTTTGTTTCACTTATCATTTGTATTGTTGTTTTCAGTTCAATTCCATTTATTTCCGCCCTGATCTTTTTTTTTTTTTTTTTTTTTTTTTTTTTTTTTTTTTTTTTGAGATGGAGTCTCGCTCTTTCACACAGGCTGGACTGCAGTGGTGCTATCTGGGCTCACTGCAAGCTCCACCTCCTGGATTCACGCCATTCTCCTGCCTCAGCCTCCGAGTAGCTGGGACTACAGGCGCCCGCCATCACACCCGGTTAATTTTTTCTATTTTTAGTAGAGACGGGGTTTCATTGTGTTAACCAGGATGGTCTCGATCTCCTGACCTCGTGATCCGCCCGCCTCGGCCTCCCAAAGTGCTGGGATTACAGGCATGCGCCACCGTGCCCGGCCTGCCCTGATCTTTATTATTTCTTTTCTTTTACTAATTTTGGGTTTGGTTTGTTCTTGCTTCTCTAGTTCTTTAAGATACATCATTAGAATGCTCATTTGGTTTTTCCTCTTTTTTGATATAGGCACTTCACAGCTACAAACTTCTCTCTTAGTACCGCTTTTGCTGTATCCCATAGGTTTTGGTATGTTGTGTTTCCATTATTTTGTTTCAAGAATTTTTTTAATTTCTTCCTAATTTATTGATTGACCCACTGGTCATTTGGAAGTATATTGTTAAATTTCCACTTATTTGTATAGTTTCCAAAATTCCTCTTGTTATTAATTTTTAGTTTTATTCTATTGTGGTCAAAGAAGATACTTGATATTGTTTCCCTTTATTTTGAATGTTTTAAGACTGTTCGGTGACCTAACATATGGTCTATCTGTAAAAAATAATCCATGGGCTGAGGAAAAGAATGTGTATTCTGCAGCTCTTGAATGAAATGTTCCTTAAATATATATTAGATCCATTTCATGTATAGTGCAGATTAAGTCTGATGTTTCTTTGTTGATTTTCTGTCTAGAAGATCTTTGCGATGCTAAAAGTGGGGTGTTGAAGTCTCCAGTTATTATTATATTGAAGCCCATCTCTCTCTTTCACTCTAATAGTATTTCCTTTATATATCTGAGTGCTCCTATGTTGGGTGCATATATATTTTAAATTGTTATATCTTCTTGCTGAATTGACCCTTTTATCATTATATAGTGACCTTCTTTGTCCTTCCTTATAGTTTTTGTCTTGAAATCTATCTTTTCTGATATAAGTATAGTGACTCTTCTGATTTTTTCGTTTCCATGGGCATGAAATATCTTTTTCCACCAGTTTATTTTCACTCTATGTGTGTCTTTATAGGTGAAGTGTGTTTTATGTAGACTGAACAGATCAATTAATCTTACTTTTCCATCCATTCAGCAAGTCTATGTCTTTTGATTGGGGAATTTAATCCATTTACATTCGATGTTATTATTTATTAGAACTTACTCCTGTCATTTTATTATTTGTATTCTAGTTGTTTTATGGTTTCTTTCTTCTTTCTTTCCTTCCTGTCTTCCTCTAGTCAAGGTGATTTTCTGTGGCAGTGTAATTTAGTTTGTTTTTATATTTTGTGTATCTATTGTACATTTTTTGGTTTGTGGCTACCATGGGACTTGCAAATACAGTCTTATAAACCATTATGTTAACCTGTTAACAACACTATTTGCATAAACAAACAAGATGCCTTAATTTCATCCCTCTGCTTTTTAACTTTTTGTTGCTTCTATTTATATCTTATTGTACTGTCTATGTCTTGAAAAGTTGTAGTTATTATTATTGATTGGTTCATCATTTAGTCTTTCTGCTTAGGATAAGAATAGTTTATATACCACAGTCACAGTGTTATAATATTCTGTGTTTTTTCTGTGTACTTACTATTACCAGTGAGTTTTGTGCCTTCAGGTGACTATTTTATTGCTCATTAATATCCTTTTCTTTCTGATTGAGTTACTCCCTTTAGCATTTCTTGTAAGACAGGTCTGGTATTGATGAAATCCCTCAGCTTTTGTTTATCTGGAAAAGCCTTTATTTCTCCTTCATGTTTGAAGGATATTTTCATCAGATATACTGTTCTAGTGTACCATAGTTTTCCTTCAGCACTTTGAATATGTCATGTCACTCTCTCATGGCTTGTAAGGGTTCCACTAAAAGTCTGCTGCCAGATGTATTGGAGTTCCATTGTATGTTATGTGTTTCTTTTCTCTAGCTGCTTTTAGGATCCTTTCTTTCTTTATCCTTGACCTTTGGGAGTTTGATTGTTAAATGCCTTAGGTAGTCTTCTTTGGGTTAAATCTACTTGGTATTCCACAACCTTTTTGTACTTGGATATAGATATCTTTCCGTAGATTTGGGAAGATTTCTGTTATTAGCCCTCTGAATAAACTTTCAACCCCTGTCTCTTTCTCTGCATCCTCTTTAAGGCCAGTGACTCTCAGATTTGCCCTCTTGAGGCTATTCTAGATCTTGTAGGCATGCTTCATGTTTTTTATTCTTTTTGTCAGCTCTATTTTCAAATAGGCTGCCTTCAATCTCACTAATTCTTTTGCTTGATGAATTCTGCTATTAAAGTACTCTGATGCATTCTACAGTATGCTTATTGCATTTTTCAGCTCCAGAGTTTCTGCTTGATTCTTTTTCATCATTTTAATCTCTTTGTTAAATTTATCTGACAGAATTCTGAATCCCTTCTTGGTGTTATATTGAATTTCTTTGAGTTTACTCAACACAGCTATTTCAAATTCTCTGTGTGAAAGGTCACATGTCTCTATTTCTCCATGATTGGTCCATGGTGCCTTATTTAGGTCATTCAGTGAGGTCATGTTTTCCTGAATGGTGTTGATGATAGCAGATGTTCTTCACTGTCTGGGCAATGAAGACTTAGGTATTTATTGTAGTCTTCACTGTCTGGGCTTATTTATAGCTGTCCTTCTTGGGAAGGCTTTGCAGAGATTTGAAAGGACTTAGGTGTTGTAACCTAAGTTGTATCTACTTTGTATCCCCAAGCCAAGTAACATTGTGGTTCTTGCAGACTCATAGAGATACTGCCTTGATCGTCTTGGACAAGATCTGTGAAAATTCTCTGGATTACCAAGAAGGGACTCTTGTTTCTTCCCTTACTTTTTGCCAAACAAACATATTCTCTCTGTCTCTCTGTTGTGAACCACCTAAAGCAGGGGATAGAGTTACATGAGCATCCCTGTGGCCACCACCACTACGACTGCACTGGGTCGACCTGAAGCCAGTACAGCACTGAGTCTCACCCAAGGTCTACTGTGACCACTCTCTGGCCTATGTTCTCTCACGGCCTGCGGAGCTCTACAATTGGCATGTGGCAAAGCCAGCCAGGCCTGTGTTCCTCCCTTCAGAACAGTGAGGTCCCCCAGGACATGAGTGGAGGGGTTGTCCAGGAGCCAGGGACTAGGGTCAAAAACCTTGGAAGTCTACTTGGTGTTCCATTGTATTGCAGCTTAGCTGACCCTCAAACTGTGAGATGCAATCCTTCCCACTCTCCTCTCCCCTCTCCAAAGGCAGAGGAGCCTCACCTTGTAGCCACGACCATCCCACGTCATGAGGAGTACTGCCAGACTACCACTGATGTTCCCTTAAGGCCCAAGAACTCTGAAGTCATCTTGTGGTGAATGCTGCCTGGCCCACGATTCACCCTTCAGGACAGTGGGTTCCCCTTGGCCCAAGGCAGGTCTAAAAAATCCATCCAAAAGTCAAGTCCTGGAATCCAGGATCCCAAGAGCCCACTTGATGCTCTGCCCCCTGTAACTGTGCTGGGATCTAAGGTGCAAGAGAAAGTCCCCTTTACTTTTTCCTCTGCTTTCCTCAAGCAGAAGGAGTTTTGTCCCATAGCCACCACAGCTGGTGATGTACTGAGTCTCAACTGAAGCCAGCAAGTCTCAGAGGTTCACCCAAGGCCCACAATGTAGTACCTGGGTATTGCTGCTGGTTATTCAAGGACCAAGGGCTCTTCAGTTATCAGGTAATGAATGCTGCCAGGACAGACCTTTTCCTTCAAGGCAGTGGGTTCCCTTTTGGCCCAGGGTATGTTTAGAAATGTCGTCTGGGAACTAGGACCTGGAACAGGGCCTCATGATTCTGACTGGTGACCTATCCTACTGTGGCTGAGCTGGTATCCAACATGCAAGACAAAGCCCTCCCCACTTTTCCCTCTCCTCTCCTCAAGGGGAAGGAAAGTGTCTTTTTTGGAGCCACGAGCTGTGTAGTCTGGGGTTAGGGGAGGGCTGATGCCAGCACTGCCTTGGCTGATCATTACCCAACCTGCTGCCAAGTAAAAAACCACCTACACAGAAGAAACACCTTCATAAGAACCCAAAGTCAGGTGAGCATGCATAGTACCTGGTTTTAACTTCATATCTCTGAAAGAGGTACTGCAGACATAGAAAAAACAGTCCTGAATCACTGACTCCACTACCCCCACCCCCAGCCCCAGTGGCAGCAGTATGGTTCTAAGAGGGTTTCTGGGTGCCGAGTGAGGGAGAACACAGCAGTTGTGAGGGAGAACACAGCAGTTGTGAAGCACTAAACTCAGTGCTGTCCTGTTAGAGTGGGAAGTAAAACCAGATAAAACTCAGCCAATGCCAACCCACAGAGGGAACATTTAAACCAACCCTAGTCAGAGAGGAGTCATTGATCTGGGTAATGATCAGTGGAGCTTTCTATTCCATCACCTTGCTCCACCCCCCATTTCTTCATTTTCCTTGGCCGCTTACATGTCTTCTTTTGAAAAAATGTCTGTTCATCTGTTCATGTTCTTTACCCACTTTTTAATGAGTTTTTTCTTTTTTCTTTTTTTTTTTTTTATTTGAGACATGGTCTCCTCTGTAGCCCAGGCTGGAGGGCAGTGTAAACACAGCTCACACAGCCTCGACCTCCCAGGTTCAAGTGGTCTTCTCACCTCAGCCCCCTAAGTAGCTAGGACTATAGGCCTGTACCACCATGCTAGACTAATTTTTGTATTGTTTTGTGAGTTAGGGAGGGTTCCCTCCTCCATTTGTTTTGTGCCTTTGCCATGCTTTGATAGCAGGGTAATGATGGCTTCATAGGAATTAGAGCAATTTTAATAGAATTGGTATCAGTTATTCCTTGTATGTCTGGTAGAATTCAACTGTGGATCAGTCTGGTCTTGGACCTTTTTTTTTTATTAATTACTGATTCAATTTTACTACTTATTGATCTGTTCAGGACTTCTATTTATTCTTGGTTCAATCTTGGGAGATTGTATGTTTCCAATAATTTACACATTTCTTCTAGATTTCATAGTTTGTGTGCATAGAGATGCTTACAGTAGTCTCTGATGATCTTTTGTATTCCTGCGGAATCAGTTGTTTGTCATTGTTATCATTTCTGATTGTGCTTATTTGAATCTCTTATTTGAGTCTCAGAGTTGGGGACCAAGCTGGGTGAAGCCAGGCCAGGCAGGTCCATCCGTGGCCCCCCAGTGGTAGTCATAAGCACCAGCTTTTATGGGAATCCAGGGGGTAAAGCACCCAGTGATGTGCCTGTGTGTGGAGTAGAGAAACCTCCACTACCCTAAGTTCTCTCCATGGGAAGGGAGAGGCAGCCTAAGCTCCTAATCTAGAATAGTGGGTACTCCAAATGCCGGGAGATATGTCCAGGTGTAGAGCGAAGAGACTATCAAGTTGGCTGCACCAAGTTCTCTACTCAGAAAGGGAAGGGTGGTTTAGGCTCCTAATCCAGGCAAGCGAGTGCATAAAAATGCCTAGAAATGTGCCCCAGAAAGGAGCAGAGAAATCACTACGGCCCACGGAATGGCAGGGGCAGCTCAGGCTCCTAATCCAGGGGAGTGGGTAAGCCAAATGCCTGGAAATGTGCCCTGGGCATGGAGCAAAGAAAATGCCACAGCACCAAGATCTCTGCACAGAAAGCAAGGGGTGGTGCAGGCTCCTAATGCAGGTGAGTAGGTGCATCAAATGCCTGAAAATATGCCTTAGTGGGGAGTGGAGGGAGCACTGCCACACAAAATTCTTTGCATAGGAAGGGAAGGATGTCCCATGCTTCTAATTCAGGTGAGCAGGAATGGGATTCTCTCTCCCACTCCTTGGAACTAGTGGGGCTCATTCTCCTGACTGACCAAGGGAACAGGTTGAGGCACCTAGCAATGACCTATACAGAGCTGTCATCCCAGGTCTCAAAGGCATCCTTGGCTGTAAAACTCGCTGCAGCTTCAACAATTCTCCTTCTGCTCTAGTTCTGCAGCAAGAAAGATCCCAATTTCAGTGCCTATCTCTGGAATGCACTCCACATTCCCTGCTTGCTGTGGGAACCCTTCACCCACTTCAAAGCAAGTGCTCTGAGGCCCAAGACAAATGCTCATGGTAGCCATCACTGCCAGATCACCAAACAATGATTGACTTTGTGTGAGCCCAGTTTGAAAATGTTGTCCTCCTCTTGGTCCCAAATACTCCCAGGCTTTCAAAAGGGATCTGTGATGGATTCATCCTAGGAGAAAGAGTAAACAGGAAATAGACCAGCCCTCACAATGAACAAAGCCTTGAACATCTAAATCCCTGGTTGGATGAAGAAGATATACCTTTAGCTTAACTGCCTGGTGGAAGCAAAAAAATAAATCCCCTCTGAGAGAAGATAAATTACCCAGAGACTCAAATTTTCTACACACAATTTCATACACAGTAGCTGACAGTTAATCAAAAACAACCAGATGTATAGACTTTTTTAATTACAAGAGAAAACAAATAGTAGATATAGAATGAATAATATATCATTGTTGCAGTTATTAGATATACCTTTAAAATACATATGATTAATGTATTCAAAAGATTAAATAATGAAATGGAATGCAGAACTCAATGGATGAAATCAGCATCATATTAGAAAAAGCTTAAAAGAAAATTGGATATGTCAGAATAAAATATTCAACCTAAAGATTAAAGTTTGAAGAAATAAAAATGAAAAATACAAAAAGAGTGTAAGATAATATCAGACATGGCTAAATGGTCTAACATAGATTTCAAAAAGAGAGAGGAGAAAGAATGAGGCAGAAGAACTCCTGTAAGAGATGATGGCCAAGAATTTTCCAAAACTAAAATAAGGCAAAACAAAAAATAAAATGGCTAAGTTTGGATAAAAGGAAATGAAACATTCAAAATTAGCAAATAAATAATTGCATATTTTAAACATTCCAAAAATTCAGAAAAAAGTTCTCAAATTAATCTGTTTAGCAAGTTTTCTAGATACAACATCAGTATACAAAGATCAATTGGATTTCTATACATAAACAATAAATAATTAGAAGCTTAATTTGTAGACCAATGAAGCAGAATAGAGAACCCAGAAATAAAGTAAAATACAGCCAACTGATCTTCAACAAAGCAAACAAAAATATAAAGTGGGGATATGACACCCTATTCAACAAATTGTGCTGGGATAATTGGCAAGCCACATGTAGAAGAATGAAAAGTGGATTCTCATCTCTCACCTTATACAAAAATTAACTCAAGATGGATCAAAGACTTAGCTCTAAGACCTGAAACCATAAAAATTCCAGAAAAATAGCATCAGAAAAACCTTTCTAGGCATTGGCTTAGGCAAAGACTTCATGACCAAGAACCCAAAAGCAAATGCAAAAAAATAAGATAAACAGATGGGACTTAATTTAACTAAAAAGCTTCTGCACAGCAAAAGAAATAATCAGCAGAGTAAAGCAACAACCACAGAGTGGGAGAAAATCTTCACAAACTATGCATCCAACATAATCTACAAGGAACTCAAATCAGCAAGAAAGAAACAATCCTATCAAAAAGTGGGCTAAGGACATGAATAGATAATTCTCAAAAGAAAATATACAAATGGCCAACAAACCTATGAAAATATGCTCCACACCACTAATTATCAGGAAAACGCAAATCAGAACCACAATATGATACCACCTTACTCCTGCGAGAATGGCCATAATTTAAAAATCAAAAAATCATAGATGTTGGTGTGGATGTGGTGAAAAGGGAACACTTTTACACTGCTGGTGGGAATCTAAACTAGTACAGCCATTACGGAAAATGGTGTGGAGAGTCCTTAAACAACTAAAAGTAGATCTACCATTTGATCCAGCAATCCCACTATTGGGTAACTACCCAGAGGAAAAGAAGTCATTATTAAAAAAAAAAAAAAGACACTTGCACATGCATGTTTATGGCAGTACAATTTGCAATTGCAAAAATATAAAACTGGCCTAAATGTCTGTCAATCAACAAATGGATAAAGAAAATGGGGTGTATATATACTGTGAAATATTACTCAGCCGTTAAAAAGGAAAGAAATAATGGCATTTGCAGCAACCTGGATAACTGGAGATCATTTTTCTAAGTGAAGTAACTCAAGAATGGAAAACCAAACTTCCTGTGTTCTCACTTATAAGTGGGAGCTAGGCTATGAGGATGCAAAGGCATAAGAATGATACAATGGGCCAGGTGCAGTGGCTCATGCCTTTAATCCCAGCACTTTGGGAGGCCGTGGTGGGCAGATCACAAGGTCAGGAGTTCAAGACCAGCCTGGCCAACATGGTGAAACCCCGTCTCTACTAAAAATACTAAAAAATTAGCCAGGCATGGTGGTGCATGCCTGTAATTCCAGCTACTTGGGAGGCTGAGGCAGTAGAATCGCTAGAATCTGGGAGGTGGAGGTTGCAGGAGCCAAGATCGCTCCACTGCACTCCAGTTTGGGCAACAGTGTGAGACTTCATAAAAAAAAAAAAAAAAAAAAAAAAAGATACAGTGGACTTTGGGGACTCAGGGGAAAAGGTGGGAAGGGATGAGGGATAAAAGACAACATATTGAGGGGCCAAGATGTCCAACTAGAAACAGTGGCAGTCGGAGGCTTCCATTGAAAAGAACCATAATAAGTGCATTAATCTTTCACTGGCAACCAACGTAACCAGGTTCTCTCATCAGAACTGACCAGGCAGCTGGTGTGATCCATGGAGAGAAAGGAAGAGCAAGCAGTGTGGTGTGGTGGCCCATCTGGGAGCCAGATGAGCAGAGGAGTCCCTACCCCCAGGCCAAGGGAGGTGATGAGTGAGCATCCTACCCAGCAGGGGGAACGGTGATTTTTCCACAGAACTATGAAACCCACAGATTGAAAGATCCCACTCATGAACCCACACCACTGGGGCCTAGGGCCTTAACCCCAGAGCCATGCAGATTCTTAATAGCCTCTCAGCTGGACTCTGCTTAAGCCTGCCGAGCCCCTGGGGAGAAGGGGTGACCAGCACCACAGCTGCAGCTGCCTGATGTCTAAGCCATTTGAGCTTCTTGGGAAAGGGGCAGCAGCCAGCACTGGGACTCACAACTGCCTAACATGTTAAGCTCCCTGGGCAGGGGAAGTGTGGCATCCATCTCTATAGCTCCAGGCTGTGCTTTTCCCCTGCTGGAACCAGTAGGGCTGGACACCTTGGTCCCAAAAGGTGTCCCCAACAGCCCAACATACCAGCTGTGGAAGACTGCAGCCAGAGGACCTCTTCAGGACTGACCCTGATTCATCCTTCCTCACTGGGTGGGGCTTCCTGCAGGAAATCCAACAACTCTAACCAGAGGCTCAGGGACAGAACCCAGATCTCCCTGGGCCTGAGCCTCTAGTGGGAGGAATGGCTGCAGTCTCTGTGAATCAGCAGACATAGCCTTTCCTCCTGATAGTTCCAGGAGCCCAGATGAGTGGGTTTCCCCCTAGCAAAGCACACCCCTGCACCAAGGGTCAGTCAAAGTGCTTCATTAAATGGGTCCTGTTCCCCATGCCACCCAACTGGGTGAGACCCTCCAACAGGGGTTGTCAGAAACCCTACACAGGAGCGATCCAACTGGCATCAGGTCAGTGCCCCTGCCAGAAGATGGAGCAGGCACCCATCTTTGCTGTTCTCCAGCCTCCTTGAGTGACATCTCCAGACGCAGGAGTAAACCAGATGAATAGGGCATGAAGTGGACCCCCAGCAAATGGCAGCAGCCCTACAGAAAAGGGAAAGAAAAACAAACAAAAAGCAACAACAACAGCACCAACAACAAAAAAGTCCTCACAAAAACTTCACCCAAGAGTCAGCAGCCTCAAACTCACAAAACTAGGCAGACTCACAAAGATGAGAAAGAATCAATGACAAAATGCTGAAAACCCAAAAAGCCAGAGTGCCTCTTCTCCAAATGTTTGCAATGTCTCTCCAGCAAGGGCACAGCACCGGACGGAGGATGAGATGGATGAATTGACAGAAGTAGGCTTCAGAAGATGGGTAATAAAAAACTACACTGATTAAAGAATTACGTTCTAACCCAATGCAAAGAAGCTAAAAACCTTGATAAAAGGTTAGAGGAGCTACTAACTAGAATAACCAGTTTAGAGAGGAACAGAAATGACCTAATGGAGCTGAAAAACACAGCACAAGAACTTCATGAGGCATACACAAATATCAATAACTGAATCAACCAAGTGGAAGAAAGAATATCAGAGTTTGAAGACCACTTTATTGAAATAAGGCATGCAGGCAAGATTAGAGAAAAAAGAATGAAAAGGAACAAACAAAGCCTCCAGGAAACTGGGGACTTTGTGAAAAGATGGAACCAGTGATAGACTGGAATACCTGAAGGAGATGGGATGAAAGGAAACAAGCTGGAAAAAGCACTTCATGATATTATCCAGGGGAACTTCCCCAACCTAGCAATACTGGCCAACATGCAAATCCAGGAAAAGAGAGAGAACACCATTAAGATACTCCACAAGAAGACAAACCCCAAGATACATAATCATCAGATTCTCCAAGGTCAAAATAAGGGAAAAAATGTTAAGGGCAGCCAGAGAGAAAGGCCAGGTCACCTACAAAGGGAAGCCAATCAGACGAAGAGTGGACCACTCAGCAGAAACTCTGCAAACCAGAACAGATTGGGGGCCAAATTCAACATTCTTAAAGAAAAGAATTTCCAACCCAGAATTTCATATCCAGCCAAAATAAGCTTCATAAGTGAAGAAGAAATAAAATCATTTCCACACAAGCAAATGCTGAGGGATTTCATTACCACCAGGCCTGCCCGAAAGAAGCACTAAATATGGGGGGGAAAAAAAACACCAAAATATATTCTTTCAGGTAAGAGAAACAAATAAAGCATATTCAAATAGGAAGAGAGGAAGTCAAAGTGTCTCTGTTTGCAGATGACACGGTTTTATATTTAGAAAGCAACATCACCTCAGCCCAAAAACTCCTTAAGCTGATAAGCAACTTTAGCAAAGTGTCAGGATACAAAATCAATGTGCGAATATTACAAGCATTTCTTTACACCAACAATAGACAAGCAGAGAGCCAAATTATGAATAAATCCCCATTCACAATCACTACAAAGAGAATAAAATACCTTGGAATACAGCTAACAAGGGATGTAAAGGACCTCTTCAAGGAGAATTACAAACCACGGGTCAAGGAAATAAGAGAGGATGCAAAAAAAAAAAAAAAGGAAAAACATTCCATCCTCATGGATAAGAAGAATCAATATCGTGAAAATGGCCATACTGCCCAAAGTAATTTATAGATTCAATGTTATTCCCATCATACTACTATTGACATTCTTCATAAAATTAGGAAAAAAAACTAGTTTGATTTCATATATGATCAAAAAAGATCCCATATGGCCAAGACAATCCTAAGCAGGAAGAACAAAGCTGGAGGCATCATGTTACCTGACTTTATACTACAAGGCTACGGTAACCACAACAACATGGTACTGGTACAAAAACAGACATATAGACCAATGGAACAGAAAAGAGACCTCAGAAATAACACTACACATCTACAACCATCTGACCTTCGACAAACCTGATGAAAACAAGCAATGGGGAAAGGATTTCCTATTTAATAAATGGTGCTGGGAAAACTGGCTAGCCATATGCAGAAAACTGAAACTGGACCCTTTCCTAACACCTTATACAAAAATTAACTCAACATGGCTTAAAGACTTAAATGTAAACCGCAAACCACAAAAACCCTAGAAGGAAACCTAGGCAATACCACTCAGAGCATATGCATGGGCAAAGACTTCATGACAAAAATGCCAAAAGCAATCACAACAAAAGCCAAAATTGACAAATGGGATCTAATTAAAGAGCTTCTGCACAGCAAAAGAAACTATCATTAGGGTGAACAGGCAACCTACAGAATGGGAGAAAATTTTTGCAGTCTACCCATCTGAGAAAGGTCTAATATCCAGAATCGACAAGAAACTTAAATAAATTTACAAGAAAAAAACAAGTATCAATAGCTGAATCAACCAAGTGGAAGAAAGAATATCAGAGTCTGAAGTGGGCAAAGTAACAAAAGTGGGCAAAGGATATGAACAGACACTTCTCAAAAGAAGACTTTTACATGGCCAACAAACTTATGAAAAAAAGTTCAACATCACTGATTAGAGAAATGCAAATCAAAACCACAATGAGATACCATCTCACACCAGTAAGAATGGTGATTATTAAAAACTCAAGAAACAATAGATGCTGGCGAGGCTGTGGAGAAATAGGAACGCTTTTACACTGTTGGTGGGAATGTAAATTAGTTCAACTATTGTGGAAGACAGTATGGTGATTCCTCAAAGATCTAGAACCAGAAATACCACTTGACCCAGCAATCCCATTACTGGGTATATACCCAAAGGAATACAAATCATTCTCCTATAAAGACACATGCACACCTATGTCTATTGCAGCATTGTAAAGTCATGGAACCAACCCAAATGCTCATCAATGATAGACTGGATAAAGAAAATGTGGCACATATATACCATGGAATACTATCCAGCCATAAAAAGAAATGAGATCATGTCCTTTACAGGGACATGGACGAAGATGGAAGCCATCATCCTCAGCAAACTAACATGGGAACAGAAAACCAAACACCACATGTTCTCACTCGTAAGTGGGAGTTGAACAATGAGAACACATGGACACAGGGAGGGGAACAACACACACCAGGGCCTGTCTGAGGGTGGGAGATGAGGGGAAGAAACTTAGAGGATGGGTCAATAGGTGCAAAAATTTTACTTAAAATAAATGAAAGGTTATATATGCACTCACATATTTTAAAAAATGATGGAAAGAGAAAGAAAATAAATTTCTCTCTACGATTAAAAAAAAAAAGACTACCTATTGGGTACAGTGTACACTGCTCAGGTGACAGGTGCGCCAAAATCTCAGAAATCACCACTAAAGGACTTAACCATGTAACCAAATACCACCTCTTCCCCCAAAGCCTATTGAAATAAAAAATAAAAGTTTAAAAATACCAATACAATAGCACCAAAAATCATCAAATACCTTAAAATAAAACTAAGAAATGTTGCACAAAATGAATACACAAAAACTGGGAAACATACAGAAAATTTTAAAAGAGTTCCATACAGGGATATATTATGCTCATTGATTGAAAGATTAAATATTATGATGATGTCAGTTCTCCCCAAATTGATCTGTATAGATTCAATGTATTCCCAAACAATATCTCACTGGGTATTTTGGGTGTGTGTATGAAATGTGACAAGCTGATTATAAACTTTATATTAAAACTTAAGTGTTCAAGAATAGCCAAGACAATTTAAAGAGGAACTAGAGTTGAAGGACTTATACCATGGGATATCAAGATGCATTACACATTAAGGTCATGTCGTAGTGACACAATGATAGACAGAATAGAATCAAGACATTGACCACACACAATTTACGATCTAGGTGACACTGCCGAACAGTAAGGTAAGAACGATTTTTCTCTTAACGGTGCAGGATCAACTATACAGGTATATAAAAATATCTTGACCCCAACTTCATGCTGTATAACTCCAGCTGGATGGTATATATAAGCATAAAAGGTAAAATAGTAAAGCTTCCAGAAGTAAATATAGGAGAATATCTTTATGGCTTAAGACAAGCAAACATTTCCTGAACAGGACCTCAAAATTAACTGACCATAAATGTAAAGATGATGAGTTCAACTACATTGAAATTAGGGGTTTCTGTTAATTAAAAAACAAATGCAAATGGAAAAATTTAGCCATGAGATAAGAGAAGATATTGTAAGATATGCACCATTTTAAAAAGATTAGTACTTAGAACTTTAAAACGTCTACAAGTAACTAAGAAAAAGATAACTCAATATATACACAGGCAAGAGACTTATCTGAATAAGCATTTCACAAAAGAAGACATCCAAATGGCCAGTGAATACACACATGATCTTATTAATTAACAACAAAAAATGAAAATTAAAATTACAATGTGATATTA
Source organism: Pan troglodytes (assembly GCF_028858775.2). Lineage (NCBI taxonomy): Eukaryota > Metazoa > Chordata > Mammalia > Primates > Hominidae > Pan > Pan troglodytes. The sequence goes on along the minus strand of NC_072398.2, from coordinate 78,047,001 downwards.
TCACCAAACCCATGAGGATGACTGAAAGGAAACATTTTAACAGTATCAATTGTTCGGAGGACATAGAGCAATGAAAATGTTAGCGTACTGTTTGTGGGAGTGAAAATTGGTACAGCCACTTTGGATAACAGTTTAGCAGTAACCGCTGAAGTGGAACATAAGCATACCCGGTAAATCCACTAGTTATATACCAAACAGCAGTTATACAAATACCTGCCAAAATTCATGTACAAGAATGCCCATAACTTCATCATTCATAATAGCTCCAAACTGGAAACAACACAAATGCCCATCAACAGCAGAATGGATTTAAAAAATGATGCATTCGTAAGATGTACTCGTATATAGCAGGTTCAGCAAACTCTTTCTGTTAAAGGCCCAATAGTAAATATTTTAGACTTTGAGTACTATATAGTCTCTGTTGCAACTCTGCTGTGGTATGATGAAAACAACCATAGATATGTAAACAAATGAGCCAATGTGAATGGCTGTATCTCAAGAAAACTTTATTTGCTAGCCTCTGCCATGTAGCAATGGAAATGAACAAACTATTGCTACATGAAAGAACATGGTTGAATCTTAAAAGGTAATATGAAGCAAAGGAAAGCAGACACAAAAGAATATATTCTGAAAGGTGGAGGAGGAGACTGGGAGAGCCTTGAAGGAAGCTTCTAGGATGCTGCTAAAACTCTATTTAATAACCTAAGTGGTAGCCCTGGTGTGTTCCTTTTGTGGTCATTCACTGAGCTGTCCAATATGATTCATGCACATTTATACTCTCATATATCTTTCAATAAACAATTTTATGAGACAATAATTAAAAGTACTAAAAGATGACTCAAGGATAATATAGAGATGCTTTGCTTTGAAAAAAGCAAAGAAGGTAGCCAGATAACATCAGAAAATGTATTTTCATAATGCATGTTGCAGTAACTTTAATTTTTATTATGTGCATAGGATATTTGGCAAAATCAGGTGGTCATTTACTGCTTAGAGATGAAATCAGAGTCATGCTTGATGGTGAGTATTGAGGTTATAACAAAGTCTTTATGCATAAATCTAAATACATTTACTATTTTTAATTCTAGTCACATATGAGTTCTGTTAGAGTGCCAGGCCAGATAGGAAGAGGGTGGTGGTAGTAGTAGTTGGATAATTACGGAAGAATCAATGAAAGGACTGGGTTAAGAGGTTTGTTTTTTCTCTTTCTATTCTATTTCCCCTTACTCTCTTTCCCTGTTTCAGTCTCTCCATGTATTCCACTAATTGTCTGAGAACTATCATCCTAGAGCCCTTGGGAACTTCAGAAAGTTGAAAACTCATTTACTCATTCATCTAACAAATATTTTTTAGCATCTCTTACGTTTACGTGACAGCACTATTTACTGCTAGGGACAGAGTTGCAAATAAAGCAGTCTCTTCCCTCAGAGAATTCACATTTTAGTGGATAGCACTGTACAATACATTTGCAGAGGAGGGAATTAAAGAAGGGTAATATTAGTCTATCAAAATGTTTGGGTCTTAGGAGTCTCCCTTAGCCTCTGTCTATTGTCCCATCAGGGTAAGAATTACAAATAGTGAGCTATAAAAACAAGTTGGCTGCCTTCCTTCCTTTTTCTTTCTTGATAGACTATTTTTTAGAGCAGTTTCAGGTTCACAGCAATATTGAGCTGCAGGTACAGAGACTTCCCAAGTACCTTCTCTCCTCACCTATGCATAGCCTCCCCCATTATCGACATCCCCCACCAGAGTAGTACATTTATTATAATTCATGGACCTACATTTATACATCATTACCTTCCTTCCTTATTCACTCATCCATTCATTCATTCACTCACTCATTCATTCAACAGATATTTGACTACCTGCTAAATGTCAAACACTAGAATTTTCCATCTTTCTTCCTTACAGTCATTTTCTTCTTTCATTCCCCCCATCCTGCTCTTCTCATCTCTGTTTTCTAAATCTCCCCCTTTGTTTCTATTTATTTTATCGAGAAATAAAATAGTAATTTCTTACAGTCCACTATCTGGATATAATGATATTAGCATTTTGGTATATGTATTATTCCGGATATTTTTTTTTTTTGAGACGGAGTCTCCCTCTGTCACCCAGCTGGAGTGCAGTGGTGTGATCTCAGCTCACTGCAACCTCTGCCTCCTGGGTTCCAGTGATTCTCCTGCCTCAGCCTTCTGAGTAAGTGGGACGACAGGCACATGCCACCATGCCCGGCTAATTTTTTGTATTTTTAGTAGAGATGGGGTTTCACCGTGTTAGCCAGGATGGTCTCGATCTCCTGACCCCGAGATCCACCTGCCTCGGTCTCCTGAAGTGCTGGGATTATAGGCATGAGCCACCGTGCCTGGCCTATCCAGGATATTTCTAAAGAATGAAAGCTATTATATTTTTTTTAAACTATCATAACTGCTTTTTAACTTTTTTCACTTACCTTTATAATATAAACATCTTTCTAAGCCAAGAAATATGGGCCTACATTATGTTAATATGTATGTAGCATTTCATTTTATGTTCCTAACATTTAAGCAGTTCCCTGTTAATGAACATTGAGACTGATTTTAACTTTTTCATTATTATGACCAATATGAACCTCTTCCTAAATATATGAATACATGTTTATGTTATCTAGCAGAATGCTCAGCATATAAAAGGTCCTTGGTAATTTTTAGTGATTTTCTTTTAATGGGGTCTATGTGGGGTTTTAGTAGGGATAGATGATAAAACTTCCTGAATGCTATCAGCCAAAGTTACAAAATGCAGAGGGAATGCAGAGGAGAGATGGAGAGAAGGGGGCCCTCTGTGAAAGGTGGCAGGGCTGTTTAGTATTAAAGCTTCATGGCCTCTAAGAAAGAGATAACTTGAACTAAAGTCTCTTCTGATATTACAGTTATTGGACGACTGCTCCGAGATGAAGACCCTATGATCAAACAGTTGGCTGAAATAACCTATGATATTTTTAAGAAAAAAGCCCATAAACTGACCTCTGCACCTCTTAAACAAAACTTCCAAAAGTTGCTTAAATTATTCTACATCAAAAAATTGAAGCCTCTTTACAATTATAACTCACCCAATGGCCAGATAGACAGTCCTACAGACAGTAAAGATATCAAGAATGATAAGGCCTTATAGAAGAGAATGATGATGACATTCATCATTCATAAACAATGGGAAGTCCAACAATGTCTTGGAGCTGACCTTAGAAGAAGAACGATTTTTCTTTCCCTCCTGACAACTTGAGTCTGTTTGTAGATGCTTTTCTGAAAAATTCTGGAAGCTTTTACTGTTACTTCTTAATTCTCTATTCAAATATAGAAATCTGAGAGAACTGGTGCCTCTGTATGTCTGACAGTGATCAGAAGCCCTATTTAATCAAAACCACTAAGACAATTGAAAATAACATAAGCAAAGTGTTTGATGAGAAGCTCTGGGAACTTGATTCAGTCCGTAAGCTCTACTGAGCACCTTCTAAGTGCCAGATACTGTGTTTGGCAGTGGGGACATTTGGATGATATAGACAAGGTTCCTGATCTCAGGATGGGCACAGTCTAGTGACACATAGTGTGGTCATTTCTATCATGCTGGGAGAAAGACTGCCTAGGGCAGTGTTAACAAAAAAGATATGGAACTTGAAGAAGGGAAAGGGGAGAAGGAAATGTATTCTGGGTACAGGTATTGAGCAATAAGAGTGTAGGGGAAAGTGGAGGAGTTTGTGGGTACAACTATGAGGAAGAAAGAAGAATGAAAAGAGCTGATACCCAAGGGAAGATTACTTTATGCTAATGGATTTGAGCTTTTTAAAAGAAAGATTGGATAGTCCATCACAGTCAGTACTCACATTGCCATCAGAATTATAAAACCTCATCAATGATCTTTCTCGACTTAAGGCTCAGGCTTATCCTTCACTCCTCCCACCTTACCTTCTCTGGATCCCTATATCCCCACCTGAGCATAAGCCATTCTAGCCACAGTAAATTACTTGTAATTAGATGAAAGCACTTTTTCTCTGTTAATTCAGATGTAGTGGCATCTGAATTTGTAATGTGGCAACTTGCAGTTCAAGTATGTTTTCCTTTCTTTGCTGGGTCACTTCTCTAGTATTGTATGGCAGCCACTCCAGCTTCCCCTACATTCTCCTTCAGCTTCTCTGACTTCTGGGCCAGGTGAGTTTAGTTTTATTGACAAGGGATTCAGCTTCTCCTGCAAAATACCCACATCATCAACATCAATATTGGAAGCAGTAAGAGATGGACACAGTTCTGAGCTTGTGGGTTCTACCTTGTCCTTGCTCTTCCCATTTCACATACACCTTCCCTCCCAACAGCCTGCCCTGCATATTTCAAGTTCCAGGATCGGATGTGAAGATGACAGATTTCAGAGACTAGACTACTTATACTGCTCCCACAATTTCATATGGTCAAATCCCCAGTTCTGCTTGTGTAGTTGAGTCCTGATGGATATATCTGGGATCCATTTTCTTTCCCTCTTTGATCAAGTTGGGTGGGTGTTGCTCCTATATTTTGCCTTAACACCCTGTGATTATACCTTTCATCGCTTTTATCACACTGTAGTAAAATTATCTATTTCCTTCTCCTTCTGCCTCATAAAATGGAAGTTTCATGAAAGCAACTGTCATATCTTACACTTGGTTGTGTGCTCTTGGGCTCAATGCCTGGTACCTATATATGCTCAGTGAATACTTGCCAAATGAATGAAATGTTGACAAGACATATTACCTTCACACTTCAATAAAAGTTTTTACATATTTATGAAATGTGGAGTAATAAAAAAGACTAGAAATAAAGAATACATAAGTTTAATTTATCCCTTAACCCATATTATTTTATATATCCAGGTGTCCCAGATCTCACCTTTCAAAATTAGGGCAAATTTTCATTCTCACCTAATGAACTAGCAGAATACCTAAAGAGGTAGGATGAATAATGACTTCCCCAAAAATATCCAATTCCTAATCCCTGGAATCTGCAGATATTTTGCTTTATGCAGCAAAAGGAACTGAACAGGTGTGATTAAAAATCTTGAGATGGGGAGATAACTTTGGATTATCTAGGTGGGCCCAATGTAATCATAGCGTCTTTATAAGAGGAATATGGGAGGTCAGTGAGAAAGGGGATTCTTGAAGATGCTACACTTCTTTTTGAAGATGGAGGTAGGGTCCATGAGCCAAAAAAATGCAAAGAATACAGGTCTAGGAGCTGAAAAAGGCAAGGAAATGGACTTCCATAGAATTTCCAGTGAGCAAGGGTCCTACAAACATCTTGACTTTGGCCCAGTGAAACCCACCTGGGACACCTGACATCCAGAATTGTATGATAATAAATTCATGTTGTTTTAAGGCCCTGTTTGTGGTAATTTGCTAGAGCAGCAAAAGGAAATTAATATACCTGTATTTCTGCAAAACAAAGAAAACCAAATCAGCCAATACCCATCAATCAACCAGACAGCAACTGGTATAATGGGCCTTATACAAATGTTGATATTTCTTTAAAAGGTCTGATAATCATATTAGACATGATCTTCATCATCTCCTGGTTCTCTTTCCTCTTTCTCCTTTCCATATTTTCTCTTCACCCCACATTTTCCTGATTTCTTCGGGATCTCTGAGTTGTTTTCACTTTACTTGGTAAAACACTCAACTCTCCAGAGGCTTCAACTCCTACTTAGATATCCAGGTCTTCCATATGCTCTGAAGACATAAGAGTATCCCTTCAATAGATTTCATCTTCTTTAGGAAATAGTTGTGGTTATGAACGCCTTTCTTCTTGGCACATCGCTGTTATTCCCATTTTTGAAAAGTATAATAATCCTTGAAAGCTTCTCCATTGTTTGCTGGAGTAAGAGAGAAATAGTCAACATGGCCTTTGAGGCCATGCAGGATCTGGCCCTGCATCACTTGCCAGCCTCATGGAACACTCTCCTGCTCACTTTTGTGCTCCAGAAACACTGGCTTCCTCAACTCCCCATTCTCCCCATGAATTAGGATCTTCACTCATGTTCTTCCTGTGCCAGAAGCACTCTTCCTTTCCCCTCACACAGTCAGTTCCTACCCATCCTTCAAAACCCAATTCAGAACTTATTTCCACAGGAAGCGTCTTTGACCCCATATACCTTTGGAGCACTTACCACAATAACTAGGATAATTAATGATAGAATAAATTAATGGAAAGGTAATTTATCTGCAGTTAGTTGCCTCTACTCTGGCCCTGTTGCTAAAATGCCAGCTCCACAAGATCATGAATTGTGTTTGCCTGATTCACCCCTGTATCCACACAGGCCATAGTAGTATTTAATACATATTCGTCACATGGATAAATGGATAAGTAAACAGACACAGGAGCAGACTTTCTGATACTAGGTGGCTAGATATGTGTAACGGAAGAGACAGTCTAAGCTTTATTGGGCATACTGTTGTGGCCCATGGTATAGGGAAGTGGGACACATTTGTTGCAGACTTACTATATGATAAGCACTCTTTGTGTGTCTATTTCATTTCATCCTCACAATAATCCTGAAAAAAAGGTATTTTTGGTCCTATTGCATAGTTGAAACAATTTCATACACTCTGTTGGCTTTGATATTCATGCAAGGGGAGAAGATTTGAGAGATCCCAGTGAGTTCACTATTCCAGGAGGATAACTGACCTCCATTTTATACCACAAAATTATGGTGGCACCCTGTCAGAGAAGGAGGTATCCTCCCTCTTAGAGGCCTTCTCTAACTCACATGTTTCCACAGCACACTCGGCCTAGTGGCTACTGTACCCCAAACACTACAAAGTGCTTTGCTTGTAATATCCGACCTATTCTTCCCAACAATCTTAGCAGCTGGGTATTATTACTGCTCCCATTTTACTGAAAAGCAATCTGAATATCAGAGAGATTGGGTAAATCATCACATAACTTAAGGAGAGGAGTGCAGAATATTTGAACTCAAGGACTCCAGAACAGGATTTTAATCACTATATCACTGAAACTGCCCTTCTATGGATTTGTTTTTCCCACTGGGTATAAACTCGGTTTGCACATTGGAATCATTTAGACCGATTTAAAAATACATATCAATAAACAGGCTTTAATCCAGACCATTTATATCAGAATATTTGGGCTTGATACCTGGCCATCAGTGTTTTTTAAGAGTCCTGGTAGATCTAGAGAGAAGTCAGTATTGTGTGTCAGTGTATTAGTCAGTCCTTAAGATCGGGTTTAGACATTTCTATATCATCAGCATCTAGCACTGTGTTTGTCATGTGGGGAAAAACGTCATAAATTTATAATTCATTGGGTGTAGGAACCAATCATTTATTTGTTCACAAACAAACATTAGTTTAGTTAGGGTAAAGAGACATTAGGGTAAAGAGACATTGTACTAGGAAATAAGAATATAAAGCATTTCCAGATGCATGATTCTAATAAGATACTCTGTAATAGGTGAGGCAGAGGAGGGAGAGAGGCTGTTCCCCATTAAAAGAAGATATCTAAATTCTAAAGAGGATTGCCGTTTAGACTAACACATTCGAAATTCCAAGCATCAAACAAAGTAAAAACTAAAAGCTTAATAGACTTGCATCAATTTGTTTAGTTTCCAGTTTATTTTGGTTTTTTGCAACATCTAAATAACCACTGATGCCAAGTTGATAAATACTGAAGCATGTCCATGGTCCTGAGGTGGCACCTTGCAATAATGACTTGAGTAGAATAGGAAGGCACATGGATAGAGAATGGATATTCTGGCAGGGCAGTGTCCTGGTAGCCCAATACAACATTTTCATAATACATGAGAAACATTGGCTTGATGCAGAGGCCAGTACTATGACGGTTCCCTCTTGAGAAAATATTAAAAAAACCTAGACTTGAATTGTGGAGACATGGGTTTGAGTTCTAGCTTCTCTGCTTACTAGCTGGAAGCCTTAGGTAATTAATTTTGTTTATTTTTCTATGATATGGAGTTAATATTCCCCCAGAGCATGCACAGGATTATTGTGAGGTTTTAATGGGAGAATTATATAGAATTATATAGTTTTAAGTAATCCTTTTTGTAAGAGAATGAAGAACATAGCTCTTCCACACCACCATAATGTTTGAGGAAGATAACAGTCTCATCCAATTACTGCTCTCAGCTTCAATTCTGTGACCTCTGGGTAGCATGCTATTCCTTAGTCAGATGTGACTTCTCATGATCTAGCGCACTATACAATGGCAAAACTCTTCCATTGGACTGACAAGCTGGTATTCTGATCCATTTTTTTATGGTGCTGAAAATGATGATTCTATAGTAGGTTGAATTACTGTAATAATTTTAACAATAAAATTTGTGATAGATATTGGCTAGGTCCTTAGCAATTCCTTATTCTCTACTGATACATTGGAAGAGGAGATTTACCAGCCTGCCTTGCAGTTAGGTTGGCCAACTGACTCATTCTGGGCAGTCAAATGTGAGTGAGAGTGATAAGTGTCACTTCTATATCTAGGTGGATAAGTACTAGATGCTCTCACTCCTCCCCTTCTGTATCAGAGGCCATTTGTTAAAGATGATGGCATCATAAAATGAAAGGATTTGGTATCCTTGAGAACAGCTTCTCAGGCAAAATGTCCAATCCACATCAGACTATTGTATAAGGACTGGAGATAATGTTGCACCCATTTTGAGAGAATACTATGTGCCACAGTACATAGCTCATAGCTTTATAGAGTTAAGAAAACCAACTGCTTCTATACATCAAGCAGAAGGCATTCCAAGTAGAAGATTAGGAGATAAAACCAGTGCTACTGTAATACAAAAACATAAATTACCGGCCGGGCACAGTGGCTCACACCTGTAATCCCAGCACTTTGGGAGGCTGAGGCAGGCAGATCACAAGGTCAGGAGATCAAGACCAACCTAGCTAACACAGTGAAACCGCGTCTCTACTAAAAATACAAAAAATTAGCCAGGCGTGGTGGCGGGCGCCTGTAGTCCCAGCTACTCGGGAGGCTGAGGCAGGAGAATGGCGTGAACCCAGGAGGCAGAGCTTGCAGTGAGCCGAGATCACGCCACTGCACTCCAGACTGGGCGACAGAGCAAGACTCCATCTCAAAAAAAAAAAAAATACATTACTTTGATTCTGATCATTATTATACAACATATCTATATATCAAATCATAATGATATACATCTTGAATATATGCAGTCTTTATCAATTAAATATTTTAAAGTTAAAAATGTTTTCAAATGCTCTTCCATGTATACCTTTATCATCATATCTTATGGTAAAGGGATGGATTATTTAGCATCCAATATTTAATATAAACACATTAGAATAAAGTTCAGTCTTTTAAGGAGAAAAAGCAGGAAGCTGCTATGACAAATGGGATTAAGAGTACTGTCATTTTTTCAAATTTCTTTACAACATGAGCCTTCTAAAAAGCTAGCACAAAAACTAGTATGTCGGTAAATAGGGACTTTCAGGTATAGAATGTGTCTTTACAAGATCCCTGGCTGTTGTTTCTTATGTGTAGATATGACTGGACGCAAACAGATAGCAAGCATTCCAAATTTTGATTCGATACATTGGTCAAAGAAACGCCATACCTGACCTACAACAGTTGGCAATTGCTAAAATAATCTCAGAGAACCCAAATTCATACCAAAAGAAGTAAAATTTAACAGCTGAACAAACTCCTAGAAGTACATCCTTCATACTCCCCAACTTGAAAAGGAAAGATTCAGGTCCACAGAGGACAATAGACAAGGGTGGTTCTTCCAGAAAACAGAACCAGGGGTTGCCAGGTTGCCCAACTAAATATTCACTCTGCTGCTGGGGCCCAGAGTTACCATCCCTGCCTGGCAGGATTTGCCAATATCTATGAACCGGTGATCACCGTCTTCCCGTCTTCCTCTTTTCTGAATGGTAGTTTTTCCTGCATTTATCCTGTTTCTTCTCCGCCATTATATATAGAATGCGTTAAAGGTAGATAGCATTTTTTCTTCCTGCCTAGATGTAGTAGCACCATCAGAAAGAGAAGGAACCATCTTCTGACTACCCTGAGGAGGATAAAGACAAAGGAGCTTGAGCCCCATTGGCACATTAAAGCCATGCATTAGCCCTGCATTCCTAACTCCAGAATTTCTTGTTATGTGAGAAAAATTACACTCCTTTTTTAAGCTGTTGGTTTTCATTTCTGTTACTTCCAGCCTAACGTAATTAGGCTGAAAACACCATACCATCTCTAACTGGTATGCTGTTGGTTTTCTGTACTCATAGCCAAGTCCTTTACTATTAAAATACTATATTTCATCGGCTCAACATTAAGACCCACCCTCATTTTATGTACCAAAAAGAGAAGAAAACATTCTGCCAATTAAAACTATAATATAGCATTGATTATAAGATGTCGCTATTTCAGAGATGTTAAGATATGATTTGATTAAATAAATTAGAGTTAGAATTTGAGCCCTTTGCTTAAAAATAAAATAAACATATATATTGGCATAGACAGAAAACTTTGGAAATATACACAAAAGCCATTAATAGTGATTGCCTTTGGGGAGTGAAAACGAAGGATATAGGATATAATACTTATTTTAACTTTTTGCTTTTTATTACATTATAAGCAACTTTTATGAGTAATCCAAGCCAGAAGTAAGCACTATGAAACGGGCATTCAATTTTGTCCACCACTGTAATCCTAAATTCAAGAACGATGCCTGTCATTTGGCACTCAAATATATGCTGATTCAATGAATGCTTTTAAACAAGTCACTGTCATTGAAAAGGAAATAAGAAGTCATCTGATTTCTCATCATTAATCGACAAGCTCTTTTGTAATAAGAGCTATGTCATATTTGTCACTGAATCTTCAGCACTTTGCACAAAACCCTGGAACTATATAAACATTTTCAAAATTTAAAAAGCATGTTATGGCCGGGTGCTGTGTCTCACGCCTGTAATCCCAGCACTTTGGGAGGCTGAGACAGGTGGATCACGAGGTCAGGAGATCGAGACCATCCTGGCTAACATGGTGAAACCCCATCTCTACTAAAAATACAAAAAATTAGCCGGGTGTAGTGGCGGGCGCCTGTAGTCCCAGCTACTTGGGAGGCTGAGGCAGGAGAATGGCGTCAACCCGGGAGGCGGAGCTTGCAGTGAGCCCAGATCAGGCCACTGCACTCCAGCCTGGGAGACTGAGCGAGATTCCGTCTCAAAAATAAATAAATAAATAAAAATAATAAAAGCATGTTATGCACAGGAATTTATATTAAATATGTTGAGTGTGAAGTAGTGATTTGGAGTAGTCTCTTGACTTAATAAAAGTAGGCTATCAGGAAAAATTGGTTTGATGGCTATCTGCTGGAAGTTGCCAGCAGAAGAAAGGAGGGTGTAGTCAGGAAAGCCAGCTACACTGCCACTATGATATTGAAAGCAAGGTTGCATGAGGGCTTCTATCAAGACTGTGACAACAGGAATGACAGGTGGGACTTTGCATTTCCTTGGCATGTTGAACATTTCAAAATACAATATTATATCTATTACAAAAATCAATATCCCACTCTGTCCTCCAACACCCATAAGGATAGAGTAAGTTGCAAAAATTGAATCCTCAAATAATTAAATTACCGATATTCTCATTGGAGAGTTGTGATAAAATTAGCAATTTTGTCGTATGCTCTGTTTTCAGTAGACTCTTCTGATTCCTCCTCAATGTGTAAACAAAAAATAGAATTCCAAGTCCCTCAATTGTCTTAATGGACCCCCTCTTGGCCAAGGGAACCCCGAAGAAACCTGAAAGACTTGTTCAAGCCATGATGGAAAGTGGAAGGTCAGACATGCCTCATTGTTCACTCCTCTCTTTGGAGTTTAGATGCAACTAACTAGCAAACTCAAGACTAACAAAATAGACTCCATAGCAATAAGACAATTCCAACCTGACTCTGATATACATGACAGATAACAGGCTCTGAAGGAAAATAAGTATTCTACTCCAAAATATATTTATTTGACAAATTCTGAAATGGCCCTGAAAATCTGTCTCTTGTGGGGAAGATTTGCATTCTGTAGAGAGTCTCTTTCCCTTACTGTTTTTTTTTTTTTTTTTGAGAGTCTGACACCTTTTACGTTCTGATAAGAGACATTCACCATCTATTCCCTCTGAAGCTTGCTACTTGGAGGCTTCATCTCTATGACAAAAACCTTGGTTACCACAAACCCTTTATCTAAACTCAAGCATTTCTTTATGCTGAGTTCAAGTCTTCATGTGGAGCTTAACTCTTCCACCCAATTGCCAATCAGAACAGCTCTGAATCCACATATGACCTGGAAGCCCACCTCTCCCACCCATTCAAGATGTCCCACCTTTCCAGGCCAAACCAGTGTATACCTTACATGTATTGATTTATGTCTTTGCCTTTAATTCCTGTCTCCCTAAAATGTATACACATGTTCTCAGGACCTCATGAGGCTGTATCATTGGCCATGGTCCTTAACCTTGGCAAAATAAAATTCTAAATTGATTGAGTCCTGTCTCAGATACTTTTTGGTTTACAAATGGGACCTTCTCTGTACCTCTTCCTCTACCACCTTACAGTGACATCGAAATCAATCTAGTCAAACTGTGAATCTACACTTTGGAAAAAGAATGGTAAGAAATATTCCTTTTAGGCCAGGCACTGTGGCTCACACCTGTAATCCCAGCCCTCTGGGAGGCTGAGGCAGGTGGATCGCTTGAGCCCAGTTCAAGACCAACCTGGGAAACATGGTGAAACTCCTTCTCTACAAAAAATACAAAAATTAGCCAAGCATGGTGGCATGTGCTTGTGGTCCCATCTACTCAGGAAGCTGAGGTGGGAGGATCACCTAAGCCCGTGGTGGTTGAGACTGCAGTGAGCCATGATTTCACCACTGCACTCCAGCCTGGGCAACAGAGTAAAACGTTGTGGGAAAGAAAGAAAGAAAAAGAAAAGAAAAGAAAAAGAAAAAAGAAAGGGAGGAAAGGAAAGAAAAAAAAGGAAGGAAGGAAGGAGAGAAGGGAGGGAGGGAGGGACTCTTTTAGGAAGTTCTTAGTCAAAGAATGTAGAAACCACATTTCTATAATATTAATATATTGGTTTGAATTGAATTGCTACTTAGAAATATATTTACGAGGCCAAGAGTTACTAAGTTATTCCACAATGTCAGATAATTTAGTTCCTGGTATTTTGGGGTCCCATTTATTTACAGCTTGATTTCTGTTACTGTCTTTTTTCCCTTCCTTTTATTCTCTTCTTTTACCACTTATGTATATGAAAAATGCCTCAAGGTAAAATTTTCCTTCAGGACATCAATTATAGAGGAAGGCCTCCCATCAGGGAGTTATAATTGTAGTCAAGAGTAGTTTTCTAAAAAGAGAGGAAAAAAGCCTTTTTAATAGAGGGTAATGGGTGACTGGAAGAATAATTCTAAGCAATAGAAGTTGTCTGGGCTGGCAGTGGCTTTAAATAAGCAAGACGTTCATTGCTGTAAACAAGCTAGGGAAGGGGTTTCACAGTGTGCTTCAACAAGATACAGAGGATATAAATCAATAGGGCCTGACAGCCACACAAATTAATGACATAAATCATGAGTATTTTAGTTCATTTCTTGATAATAAAATGTCCATCACTTTACAGATATATTTACTAAAACAATTCATAGAGTAAACTTGACCATGAAATATTCTCTAATTACTCCAGAAAAGTTTCCAGTAAATGGAACCCATGCATTCAGAGGAACTTACAGGTATTTCAAACATGGATTAACTCTTTACCAAATGAAGAAATATTTTTAAAATATTATTCTGTCAAAGCATTAACGTTGACTTCTAAAAATTCTTTGCAATGTTTTAATTTGTTTAGCCACAATTAGAAAGTACCAGACACCTGCTCAGCTCTGCAGTTCCCAAGTTTCCCTACTCCCTTCCCCAGATATGGTAGGTTTCTATGTCTAATTTGTACATAGTAGTTAACTTTTATTGAGCTCTTCCAAAGAGCTAAGCATTCTATATGTATCCTATAATTTAACTGCCCATAGCATTTAATTGCCACATCAAAATATAGGGAAGGAAAAGTCACAGGAAGATAATGTTTTGTAGGGCAAATAAATCAGATGTTTCAGAGAATGTTTTTTCTCTTAATAGGCTTATACAGGCCTATATTTATGCACCTCAGGCTTCAGAGATTTTATTTTATGGCTTGAAATTAAAAGACACTTTCACATTTATTATTTCACATGATAGTTTTTGTTCTAAAAGATATGTACAGAGTACCTTGTAAACTGACCTCGCAATTGCCACCAAAACTGTTAAATTTGTTTTTTATAACACTATAAAATTGGTTTTAAATTATTTGTCTTTATATTGCATGCTTTACTGTCTTTGCATCTAGTGACCTTCCCATCCTTACCATTTCAGCCTCCACTCCCGTAGCCACACCCTGGACCATGTAGAATTACTCCACTACTGATATCTTAAATTCAAGCAATCCTGCTTAAATGACAGAAACTTATTTTCTCATAATTCTGAAGGTTAAACATCTAAGATCAATTTGCTGGCAGATCTGGTTTCTTTTTCTTTTTTTCTTTTGAGACAGAGTTGCTCACTCTGTCACCCAGGCTGGAGTGCATTGGCACCGTATCAGCTCACTGCAACCTCTGTCTCCTGGGTTCAAGCAATTCTCCTGCCTCAGCCTCCCAAGTAGCTGGGACTACAGGTGCCCTCCACCGTGCCCGGGGTTTCACCATGTTGGCCAGACTGGTCTCAAACTCCTGACCTCAGGTTATCCGCCCGCCTCAGCCTCCCAAAGTGCTGGGATTTCAGGTGTGAGCCACCGCGCCTGGCCCCAGATCTGGTTTCTTCTGAGGCCTCTCTCCTTGGCTTATAGATAGCCAACTTCTCTGTGTCCTCTCACGATCTTTCCTCTGTGTCTGTGTGTTAATCTCTTCTTCTTCTTAGGACACTGTCAGACCAAATTAGAACCCACCCTAATGAACTCATTTAATCTTAGTTCCCCCTTTAAAGACCCTATCTCCAAATACAGTCATCTTTTGCAGTACTACGGGTTAAGACTTCAACGTAGGAGTTTGGTGGGGAGCACAGTTCAGCTCATGACACCTTCATTCCTACCACATCTCATCTTTCACTTTACTGCGAAGATTCAGACCTTTAAACCCTTCTTTGCCTTCTTTGTCAAATCTTCATTGCCTTCTTTGCATGGCTTAGGACTCTTGTCTTTCACTTCAGCTGCCACCCTCAGAACAAAAGCTGCTACCCCACCATCCCCCTTCCTTTGAACCTATCTAGGAAAACTCTAACCTTAGATGAATTCACCTACTTTACTTCCTTCTCTGCTCCTAGATTACACTGCTCCCTGAGAAACATTACACATGCATGCAGAATGCTGCTATTGCCCATGAAGAAGTCCTGGTCTATTAGAAATCTGTGTTCCTCAACCCCAACCAGACCTTGATACCCCAGGCAAGCCTTATAGGTAGTTCCTGCCTTTATTTAACACTCCTGAAATCTACTACTTGACGACTTGCCCACTCATTCTCAGCAGATGACTTTGCTCCCAACATTATAGACAAAATTAGAAGCCATCATCCAGGAAATTCCTCAACTCCACCATGCCTCTTTCTTTGAATCCAGCCCACCCATATTTGCCTCTACTCTGTTTCTTACTACCTATTCTATCAGACTGGAGATCTATTTGATTCCAAAATTCATGTGTTCTATTTATATTGGGGGGATGGGTATTGCAGAGGCAGCAGGAAATGAGGAGAAAGAAGAAGCTAGCAAAGTAATTCTTTCTGGTACATAGTCAAGCATAAAAATTACATAAAATATTGTGTTATTTTAACTCAAAGTCTGATTGATATGGTTTTGCTGTGTCCCCACCCAAATCTCATCTTGAATTCCCACATGTTGTGGGAGGGACCCAGTGGGAGGTAATTGAATCATGGGGGCAGGACTTTCCCATGCTGTCCTCATTATAGTGAATAAATCTCATGAGATCTGATGGTTCTATAACGGGGAGTTTCCCTGCACAAGCTCTCTTTTTGCCTAGTGTCATGATTAGGCTTCCTCAGCCACGTGTAAGTCCATTAAATGTCTTTCTTTTGTAAATTGCCCAGTTTCAGGTATGTCTTTATCAGCAACATGAAAACAGACTAATACACTTGTATTTATTAATTTTGCTTTATAAAATTTTAGTATAAAATTATATGCCATCAAGCTTTATTAAAATATGTAGGTTTCTTCTTTCCTAAGAGGCTATCAGAAGTTCTTATAAAAGTTACAAGTGAAATTAAAAAACTAAAGCTTATCTTAAGGAGTTGAGCAATGTGGGATGGCAGGGGGTTGGGGGAGGGGCATGAGTTATGCATCATATGCACTTGAAACAGATGTCTACTGGGTGGCTGCCCCAGAAGAATCATTTTTAGTTCCAAGGTCCAAGCCTGTTAGACTACGTATCAATTGTGCAAAGCTTGGATGAAGATTCAAGGCCTTCCTGGCACATTCTTCAAGGCCCTTTCTTTTTCAGCTCTTTATCTAGTTCCTAACTTTTCTTAAACTTATAAAAATATTTCATTCTTATATTCAATAGTTCCTTGTACTCAATTTTTCTCAGTAGTGATCACATGTGAATCACATTTTATCTGCAGTATAGACAGCAGCTTAAGGATGTAGACATGAAATAATTTAACTGAACCATTTCATTAGGAATTTTTTTAACTCAGAAGTTTAGCTGCAAACGTGGAGGAGTTTTTAGATTACATATGTGGTGTTTTATCAATATCTTATATGTATTTTTAATGCAAAAATCTTCACAACCAAAAAGAGACATTGGTTTTTAAACAGTAATCATACGTTACTGCAGATCTATGTATCACTAACCTATGAAAAATCTGGCATGCTTTCTGAGGTCAATGTCAATACCAAAAAAGAGCCCGCATCGCCAAGTCAATCCTAAGCCAAAAGAACAAAGCTGGAGGCATCACGCTACCTGACTTCAAACTATACTACAAGGCTACAGTAACCAAAACAGCATGGTACTGGTACCAAAACAGACATATAGATCAATGGAACAGAACAGAGCCCTCAGAAATAACGCCGCATATCTACAACTATCTGATCTTTGACAAACCTGAGAAAAACAAGCAATGGGGAAAGGATTCCCTATTTAATAAATGGTGCTGGGAAAACTGGCTAGCCATATGTAGAAACCTGAAACTGGATCCCTTCCTTACACCTTTTACAAAAATTAATTCAAGATGGATTAAAGACTTAAACATTAGACCTAAAACCATAAAAACCCTAGAAGAAAACCTAGGCATTACCATTCAGGACATAGGCACAGGCAAGGATTTCATGTCTAAAACACCAAAAGCAATGGCAACCAAAGCCAAAATTGACAAATGGGATCTAATTAAACTAAAGAGCTTCTGCACAGCAAAAGAAACTACCATCAGAGTGAACAGGCAACCCATAAAATGGGAGAAAATTTTCGCAACCTACTCATCTGACAAAGGGCTAATATCTAGAATCTACAATGAACTCAAACAAATTTACAAGAAAAAAACAAACAACCCCATCAAAAAGTGGGCAAAGGACATGAGCAGACAGTTCTCAAAAGAAGACATTTATGCAGCCAAAAAACACATGAAAAAATGCTCACCATCACTGGCCATCAGAGAAATGCAAATCAAAACCACAATGAGATATCATCTCACACCAGTTAGAATGGTAGTCATTAAAGAGTCAGGAAACAACAGGTGCTAGAGAGGATGTGGAGAAATAGGAACACTTTTACACTGTTGGTGGGACTGTAAACTAGTTCAACCATTGTGGAAGTCAGTGTGGCGATTCCTCAGGGATCTAGAACTAGAAATACCATTTGACCCAGCCATCCCATTACTGGGTATATACCCAAAGGACTATAAATCATGCTGCTATAAAGACACACGCACACGTATGTTTATTGCAGCACTATTCGCAATAGCGAACACTTGGAACAAACACAAATGTCCAACAATGATAGACTGGATTAAGAAAATGTGGCACATATACACCATGGAATACTATGCAGCCATAAAAAATGATGAGTTCATGTCCTTTGTAGGGACATGGATGAAATTGAAAATCATCATTCTCAGTAAACTATTGCAAGAACAAAAAACCAAACACCGCATATTCTCACTCACAGATGGGAATTGAACAATGAGAACACATGGACACAGGAAGGGGAACATCACACTCTGGGGACTGTTGTGGGGTGGGGGGAGGGGGGAGGGATAGCATTGGGAGATATATCTAATGCTAGATGACGAGTTAGTGGGTGCAGCGCACCAGCATGGCACATGTATACATATGTAACTAACCTGCACATTGTGCACATGTACCCTAAAACTTAAAGTATAATAATAAAAAAAATCCCTTAGATGTTCACATTTTTTATTGATTCTTTTTCATCCTGAAAGTTCTTTCTATTCATTTCTCTTCAACTTGTACATATTCAGTGTTTATTTTCAAGGCTACAGCCCTGTCAAAGAGTATTAAAAACCCAGAAAAAATATCTCAAATGGCTCTTCCACACCTGTCACAGAGCAATCCCAGGACCCCACACGCAGATTCCTCAGGCTAATACCACCGCACTGTCCCTAGTGCCTTTCCATTTTAAATACCTTACATGTGATATCTTATTTTATTCTTACAACAATAGCCTGAGGCACATTGAAATTGATGAGGAACCTGAAGTCTAGGGATTCCAAGTGACTTGTTCATGATTAGCAAAATAGTTAGTGGGGAGAGTTAAGTCTTTGAACTCTAACTTCTAGTATTCAGTCAACTATATTAATATGTCTCTAATTTGAAATTTATTATAATTATTCTTTTTCATTGGGGTGATATCTTTAACTGGCACATTGTTAAATAATAAAGAGTAGCACAGTTCTAGACTCTAAACTCCCAATGGAATATCTGGATCAGGTCTACCATTTATTCTTATAAGTTAGAAAGTCAACAATTATGGTTGGAGAGAAGTTTTATTTCGATATCCCAGAAATGAGTTAGGACCAGAGATGTGAGAACCAGAGAAGGCCAGAAAATGGAAATACCAACCAAGCATTATGTATACTTATCTGATTTTTTTTTAACTTTTCAGCTATCTGTAGTGGTAGTCTGACTAAAACAAAAAAACATTTCAAAAATTAAAATTCTTAGCCATAAGTCTACTTATTCTTTACAATCCAGTTTCATAAATGAATTCTTATCAGAGTTGTGGTCTCCCTCTATTTCTGAAATAAGGTATTTGATTCAGCTCCCTTATATACTTTTATGGCACTCAATTGCTGGGGGATATTGAGAGGTATCTGCCAGTCTACACACCCTAGGTCTAATCTCTGTAGCTCACTTATAGCTTCAAATATGTATCACTTAAAAATATTTTCATTATATAAATTCTTTTCAAATACACATTCAAAATATATATATATTCAAAGCATTATATAAACAAAGTTTGAGTAATGAAGATGGGATGTCACAGAAGCCAAAACCCAACTGTGGGGAGAGACTAAACATCCCTGGCATTAGTGCTACTCTGTATCTCATATATTAACTCTGCTCACCACAAACTCCCATCTCTTCTCTTCATCAATCTTTTAGTATTTCTACCCTAAATCAATTGAAATTTTTATTGAGCACTTTTTTGTGATTGGCACTAGGAATGCTCCATGCTTGGCATTAGGAATAGTACCATGAATGTAAGATGTATTCGCTTTCTTCAAAAAGTTTAAAAGGCAATTGAAAAAACAAGACATGCATAGAAAATTAAGTAATAACACAAGAGATCATAATAATGCAATGCAAAATAACAAGCAAGGTAGTATATAAAAAGTGGCCATAAGTTAGGGAGAGAGAGAAAAAAAACTGGCATTTCTGAGAACCTATTTTATGACAAGTTCTGTACAAAGTGGCTTTATAGATTATTGCATTTCTAGATGGAAACAAGCTTCGTTAATCAGCATTATATAAATGATGTTGTTTCCCTGAGTTTTATCTATTTGAGATTTCTGGATCCTGAGTGTAATAGAAAGGATTCATTTAATGTAGGAATTTACTACTATAACACAATCCTATTAATATCTTCATTTTATGAAACAGAAAATTGAAGCTCAGAAAGATTAAATAATTGACCTAAGGTCAAACATCCAGTAGGTGGCAGAAGCAACTTTTAAATTCTAAACTTCATGCAAGTCACACAGGTTTTTAAGAGTATCTCAAACACACACTCTGGAATAAAAACCAGATGGCCTTCACTATAGCTAAGTTAATCATAAATATAAGTAGCATTGCTCTAAAAAACATGAAGCAGGATGCTGATATAAATGTCCAGTTACTCCTTGTTGAGGAATTGACCAGTGTAGTCTGAACTCCTAGCCCACGTGATCAAGGGTACCAAATCTAGTATAATTTGGTCTAGTTTGCACACTGGGCTCTCTTCATTTGTAAACTCAGCAATTCTCATGGTGAGGGAAGTTGTTTGCTTTCTTTGAGTGGTGGTAGGTGGGGAGAGAGTTTCAGGGGAAGTGACTCCTTTCTAGGCTTCACCCTTCATTTTTGACCCAGTAGGCTCAGGATGAGGCCTGGTAATCTGTTTCATTTTGATTTGTAATCCATTCACGTTAGCTTGCCGTTCGCTATTTAAGAACCATTGCTCTCAAGCATGTTTCAGGGCAATACAGATTTGGTTTAGCTTCAGTTTAAGTGACGAACAAAGTCCACTTTAAGTAATTCATCTTTTATTTTCTAGAGCTGCTGTGCTTACCTCTGCTAAAAGCTGCGAGACATACTGCCTTAACCTACAAAAGCTTCTCTGAAACAGAAGTGTATATTTTTGTGCCAATATTTTTCTTACCAGCTGTGCTTTCTTCCAGGGAGATCGTGCTTTGCCACTAAATGAGCCTGTGTGCAAAAATACTCTCTGCCAAGTAGAACCTTGCTGTTTCATATTCATCAGCTAATTTATTCCTGTGACCACCTTTTGCAGTATGCCTATTTTACAGATTTTTTTAAAAAGCAAATTTAAGAAAGGAAATAACTTTCTCAAGTTTATGCAGCTGATACACACTGGAGGTTGAGTTTCAAATTAGGTCTGCCTGATGCTAAATTATTTTCCTTTGACTTTTCTCTGTCTTCATTTTCTCTCCTGCCTTATCCGTTGCCCATGTGTTAAGTCCCATCGTGTTACCCACAAGCATACCTTAGTCTTATTCCTGGCTCTTAGTATTGAGGAAGTTGTCAACTTTGGCATTAGGTAGGTTTTAAACTGGATGTTCTGTTCATGTATGAATTTTATGAATAATTCATTGGTTTGGTGCCCACTAAAAGGACCAACAAGATTATTTTCTGGTAATTTCAAGTTTCATTGTGAAGATTACACATAAATTTTTTCTACTCCTTATTCATTCATCCAATTGTTTAATGCCTGTGTTTTATTGTCAAGGTCGATTTATTTGCCAGGAATATGAGGTCTCTGCTTGAAAAGAAAATAGTTTTGTTATCTTTTTTTTTTCCAGATCTGGTCATAATCCCTAGCAAAGATATACTGGTTAATGTTACCAATAGGGTAAAGGTCAATGAAAAGCAGTAAAACAGTATTTGTCAATGTTTTATGAATTTAAGTGGACTTAACTGTAGAGAAACTATTAAAAATCGTAGTCTTCTCCTCTGTACTAGGCTTCCTATTCTAAAATAGGGCTCATTTTTAAAACTTCTGACCATTCAGTAAATAATTTTGTGATCAACTATGTATGCATAGGGCATCGTGCTGAGGAAAATCCAAGTTAGACTACAAGACATGACTCCTACACTCTGTAAGAACTATCATCCATTTTCAGAAAGAAAAACTTATGTAATGATAATGATAACCAAGGAATTATAACTAGCGGATAAAGTGAAAGTTCAGATGTCAAAGTAAACAGAGACTTCTTTGAGTTGATGTAATTCCTGAGAAAAAAAATCATTTTACTATAAAATAGAGATTATATAACAACTTTAATTTTCATCACAAGAGAAAATACTAAGTTATGTGTTTGAACAAGTTTTTTGCTGTTGTTCTCTGGCAAAAAGATCAAAGAACATTTGAATCTCTTCCAGAACCTCAGAGGTCAAGCCAACAAAACTAGCTTACAAATATACTAGGTCTCCTATAAACAAATATATGCTGCTTTTCTCCAACATGGCCGAGCCCAGGGGAGGTGGTGTGCAAGTATCCATGACGGCTGTCTGGCACTAGAGTGGAGAGGGTAGCGGAGAACAAAGCACTTGCAGGGTGAGAATCTGAATCCGGCCTGAGCTGAAGAGGAGAGGCTTGTTGTTGCCAATGTTGGTTTAGGTAATGGTGTGAGTAGAAACCAACTGCTACTGGTTTTAGAGAAATGTGGACTGGTGGATGCTCTCTTAATGCCACCTTACAAGCCCTACTCATTTGAAAGATACAAAACTACAGAAGAATCTAAGAGAGCCTATGTTACTCTCAATGGGAAAGAAATAGTGGATGATTTAGGACAAAAGATGATTCTGTATTTGAATTTTGTGGAAAAAGCACAATGGAAGGAGTTGGGGCCTCAAGCCTTACCACTAGTCCTTATAGTAGTAGAAGAAATAATTTCTACTGAGGATGAGAAAATTCTTTTGGAAAGTGTTGATCAAACAAAAGATACAGACCATCAAAATTTTCAAAAATGCTTAAAACACAGAAGAGTAAAGCATTTTGGTTATGAGTTCCACTGTGAGAAAAACAATGTAGATAAAGATAAGCATTTGCCTAGGGGTCTTCTTGATGTTTGTGATAGCTTTTTGGAGAAATGGTTGAGGGAGGGTTACATTAAACATAAACCTGAACAATTGACCATAAATCAATATGAACCTGGGCATGACTGTCATGGATTTTAAGTACCCAGATGGTATCACAGTGCCAGTTATTTTGCCTTGTTTGAGTTGGCTGGTGATGACAGGAGAATCTAGATACCTTTGGGCCCATGGGTTACCCTTTGGCTTGTGATAGCCAGAGGAAAGAGACTCCTCCCTCCTTTCCGGAGAGTGATAAAGAAGCCTGACAACTAGAGCAACAGTACATCCATCAAGTTTATTAATAGATTGCTGGGCACTTCAGCAGCATGAGATATACAGCTTGGCCACACATCATTGAGTTTTTGAAGGCTTTGCCAAGTGGCTTAATAGTGGCTGATACTGGATGTGGTAATGGAAAGCACCTTGGCATCAATAAGGAGTTAGATGTGATTGGTTGTGATCAGAGTCAAAACCTTGTGGACATTTGTAGAGTGAGACAATTCCAGGCTTTTGTTTGTGATGCATTGGCAGTACCAGTCCACAGTGGGTTTGGTATGCCTGACTCTCCATTGCTGTTATTCCCCATTTTGCAACAGCAGAACATAGAATGACAGCTCTTCAAGAACATGTTGGACTCCTGAAACCTGGTGGGAAGGCACTCATTTATGTCTGGGCAATGCAACAAGAATATATTATAATAAACAGAAGCCCAAGTAGCTTACAGGAAACAGAACTAGCCAAGGAAAGAGAGAGGAGATAAGCAGTGACACCTCAGTGCAGGGGATGGTTGTGAAGCAAATGCCTGATGTGGGCAGTCAAGACTCAGCATCTTCTGTCTCCTCCATTAATGACTCTTAGGAGGGAGGATATAATTCAAGGCAAGTTACTAATTCCAAGCTGCCTATTCATATTAACAGGACTTCTTTTTGTTCTCGGGATGTACTGGTCCCCTGGTACCTTAGGGGAAACCCTGATAAAGACAAACCTGTTGAGCAATTTGGTCCCATATGATCCTATGACCCAAGTTCCATGTTTCATCATTACTTATGTGTTCTGTGAGGGAGAATAGGAAGTTGCCTGCAGGACTGTGAGTGATTTCAGCATTCTGCAAAGCTACTACGATCAAGGAAATGTGTGTGTGATTCTTCAAAAGGTCTGATTATTTACCTGAACATATCATGTATAAAAAAGAAATGCTCATTTTGTTTCAAAAAAAGGAGAACAATTATCATTTTAATTAAAGAGAAAACTAAGAAACTACCAAAGGAGGGCTCTTGAGAAAAATTTGGAAGTAGAGATTCATTAGGAGACATTCAGTCAGCTACTGTTGGCTGACCTCATAGATGTAGTCTCCTACAACTTCCCTACAAGAGATGGCTTCTAAAAGCAATTAAAGTAATTTGTGCAGTGCTTGTAATTCTTGGGTAAGAGTCCACCATTTTGAAGATAACCTTTTGTTATAAAGTGTTACTGAATGTACTAAATCATGTAGGATCTTAGTGAAGTAATTCTATCACATTTTAATAAAGGAAATATTTCTGGTTAATAAAAAAACAAATATATGCTAATCTTCAAATTAACTTGACTAATCTATTTATAAAAGCTATACTATTCATCACTATAACATTTTTTATTGTAATATGTAACATTTTCATAAACTCTAATGCAGACATGAATATCATGCTAACATCAGTCAATAGGGTGCCTGTTTTGCAGCTTCTCTTGCCTTCCTGTGTGTTCCTGGGTGGCCTATCAGTCTCAGGTGCAGTATGTGGACTCTAAGAATGAAATGGTCAGATTCTCTGGTGTGAAACTCAAACTACTGTCCTTATTTCTCATTTTTTAATTGTAGTGTCTAAGTGGCTTCTGTGTTACTTATGGGCCAATAAATGATGTGTAACCTCCTCTTGATGGTATTCTGGAGTCGGGAGAGGTAGTGAAATGGAAGAATAACTCAGGTGTATCACCTGTTAAACCCAGGAGGTGGAGGTTGCAGTGAGCAGAGATAGTACCACTGCATTCCAGCTTGGGCAACAAGAGCGAAACTCCATCTCATAAATAAATAAATAAATAAATAACTTGCTGAGGGGGTCCTAAATTTTAAATATATACCACTGTTGTCAGACACTTAGGAGTGGAACTGGAATACTGGCAACGAAGGAGATCACTGGAATAAGTTACAGAGAACATGTGTCACTAATACTTAGAACATTATCTGGAATATAATAGACACTCATTTACTAGATTAACAAATGAAAAGTGTATATGAATGCAGCTTAATGTGCCAATGAAAGGCATCATGTGCATTCTCCTTAGTTATAAGTTCCAACCAGCTGGCCTTCATTTTACATATTTGCTATTTTGGCTATTTAATATGCCACGCAACTCAGCATGCTGGACAGTGCACGTGTGTGTGATTTGTAACTAGTCAGCTACAACTACAAGTTGAATTAGTTAATTAACCTCCTTCACATTTTTAGGTCTAAAAACAAAATAGGTGTGTTGATCTATAAGTGGGTCTTGATGGCAGAAATACTTCCCCGTAGTGGCATCTGGAAATATATAGGGGTAGTCTTTTCTTTTTCTATGCCTAGTAGTTTTCACTGGCATTTATTGACTTAGATACTAGGTAAGCTAAATACCCTGCAATCTTAAGGATGATCTCACACAATGAAAAATTGCCCTGCCCAGGCTGACTTGCCATAGTGGCTCAAGCCTGTAATATTAGCACTTTGGGAGGCTACAGCTGGAGGATCACTGAGCCCAGGAGTTTGAGACCACCCTGGGCAACATAGCAAGGCCCCCATCTCTACTCTACAAAAAAGAAAAGAAAATTAGCCAGGCATGGTGGCACTCACCCGCAGTGCCAGCTACTTGGGAGGCAGAAGCAGGAGGATCTCTTGAGCCCAGGAGTTCAAGGGTGCAGTGAGCCATGATCGCACCACGGCACTCCAGCCTGGGTGACAGAACAAGACTCCAACTCAAAAAATAAAGAAAGAAAAAGAAAAATTACCTGGCCCAAAATGTTATAGTGAGATCGTTCATCAATTTAATCCTTAAAGTTCTTTAAAGTTCTAAAATTACATGATTCTAAGTGGAAAGTACATTTTGAAAATTATTGTTTTACAATGCAGACATGAGTATCAGGCTAACATCAGCCAATAGGGTTTCTGTTTTCTTCCTCTTTCGCCTTCATGTGTGTTCCTGGCTGGCCCATTACTTTCAGGTGCAATATGTGGGCTCTATGAATGAAATGGTCAGATTCTGTGGTGTGAAACTCAAACTACTGTCCCCATTCCTCATGCATCCAAAACTAGCCTGGAAAGTCTTTTTGGCCGTTATACACCAACCCAGTTCCAGGTGATAGAATATGAGAAATGGAATGGAGCCTAAAAGGCTATCTTGTCCCCTCACCTCTACTGCCCCCAAATTACCAAAGCAACTAACACAAGGGTTCTTTCTCTAATGAGCGATAAAAGTGATCTTTCTTATTCCATAAGGCTCCTGCTCTGGAAGGCTCTGGTAATGGCGACCATTTTCCTGGTAACTTAGGGTTATTTATAACTCCAGCAGCTGCCACGGAAGGCTCAGATGGGAACTCAGAGTTGTAAGATAAGCTCTTCTTCATTTATTTTCCTTAATCATGGCTGTCTTGGTTTTCCTGCCCCTGGGGCAATAGTGGCAATGTGAGGAACAGAGACCTTGCCCCTTTGTAAAGGAACAAGTGGAGTAACCACTCTGGACCTATCATTGGACCTGACTTTAACTCAGTGTTTCTCAACAGTGCAACCAAATGTCAAAAATCACAGACAAACATTGTTTGCACTTGCTTGTTAGTTCCAGGATTAAATAGACAGTCTTTTATTACCTAAGTTCTAAAATGTTTTGGTTTTATTTTTTCCCTATCATAATTTTTTACATTTAGTTTTCCTATTTTATTTATTCTAAGCTCTTTCATCTACTCACATATGATGACCCCCAAAGGTAAAGCATACTAACTGTTTCTTATGTATACATTCATATTTTTCTCCCTGATCAAAATCCATTACAGATCATATGAGTATGTCTATGTGTGTCTGTGTTCACATTTATACAGAATTTTTAAAAAGCAGCATTCATTTTTGAAATAAGGATCATATTATAAGCACTTTTTTGCATGTTGCTTTTTTCCTTTCTAGTACTTTAATGGGGTATTTCTCCAAGCTATCTGTTAGCTCTAATTTACAGAATAATTTATTCACTTCTCTAACAAAAAGCATTCATTCTGTCTCATTTTTGATACTTTGAACAACACTGAAATAAACTTTTTTATACAATTTGTTAAAGCATGCTTATATTTGTATTTTTATAAGATATATTCCCAAAAGTAAAATCACCTGATCAAACAGCATATATCTTTTTTCTAAAGAAAAACTGAAGATACTTTATTTTTATCATTATTGAAGTTAACAATTGACAAGCCCATTAGAGAAAACATTTTACATAATTTTACATCACTGACTTAGAGCCCACACATACATGACAAAGATAGCTAAAAACATATGAAAAAATATATCTTTGGAAATAAACACAGCATTCCTCTGGCTATGAAACTAAAAAAGTTTGAGACACTTTTTAAACTTGTAGCAGAAGATGCAACAGACTGTCAGCTTCATTTAGCACTGCCTGCACTAATTGTTGTTCACTCGATTCTTTACGAGATATCAGCTTCAGAATATGGACCCTAAAGAATCCACATCTTTGGAATGTTCCATCGTAGCTTTGATGATCAAGTCTGAGTCTCCAAAAGCCACTCTCATTTTATAGAAATCTTTCAACTGTTATGCATCATCAGACATGACAACAGGTGTCACAAGAGATATATGCCTTGCCTCCAGCAAATCAATTAGAAGAAAACAAAAATTTCTTTAAAATACAAAGAAAATATAGAGCAAGAGAACAGAATATGAAGTCTTCCACTCATATCCTCCAACAGCAACAATAATCTAGCAACCATCCAGGGATGAAAGTTTCTTCTTAGCAGTTTTGTGATTTGGAGGGGACAACAGAGTAGAGAATGCCCACTCCCCCAACCAGAGCCTGGGCATTTGAGATTCTGAAGATTTAAAAAGGGGCTCTGCAGAAAGCTGTGGCAAGCAAAGGATAGGCTAGAGAGAGACAGGACTAATAAATGTGTCGACTTCAGATACATTCTTGTGAAGGACAGCAAAGAATAGGTGGCCTTTTCACCTCCTAGAGAGATAAAACATCGGAGGCCAAGGTAGAATTGGGTGTGTCCTGCCAATCTTTAAATGAATAAGGCTATAGGAGTAGTATTGCTTCCTGAAGTAGTCACAATCTTTTCTTTGCATTATTTTAATTCTATTTGTGTAGCATTAAAAACTGAAAAGAAGTTCTATGTAAAATGAGAGCAGAGAAAATCATGTTGTCTGAATTGCAGCCCTAGAAAACTTCATGAACCTATGACTTGTTTTTAATTTTTATCTACAAGTCATATTTGCTCATTTTTAACTACATGCCACATTTTATATGTACCTATGTATACACGTATTTATGTGTACATACCCTTTAATCCTCTAATCCTTGTTAAAAAAAATAGCCAGACAGGTAGTAATAGTGTAGTTATCCCTATTTTATTAATGAGTAAATCAAGGATTGGAAAGGTTAAGTGACTTGCCCAAGGCCACAGAGCTATAGAAGTGATTTGGAATCTCTCATACTCACACTTCAGAGATGAAGATTACTGTCTTCAAAAGGCATGAAGGGTAATTCCTCAAAATTAGACATATACCAGTTTACACTAAGTATCACTTGCTTAATGAAGGAGTTAACTAGATAAAATGAGTGAGATGTTATAATTCTAAGTGACATCAAAATATAGTTGATAGGAAAACTTTTTTTGAAATTCTACTATATTTCATGACTGGGAGTTAGGTGCAGTTTATTTTGTCTAACTGCCAACATAATTTTACCTGGTACTAATTTTACCTGGTTCCTGGTACTAATAGATCAATTTGTGGAATTTTGATCTTTTCTGTGACCACACACTGTACTCAGAAACAAGTAAATATAAGCTTGAGAAATACAGGCCTTTGACCCCAAAATTCCAAGACAGGACATGAAAAGAGAGAGCAGAGCAAAGTCATCCTCCTTATTGGGCTATCTCAATTAAGTAGCTAAGTTTCTACAGTATTTGGAGGACTACTATGAGGTACCCACAAAAGAACTAGGAATAAGGAAAACAAGGTAAACTTTCAAATAACACATAATAAAATGGAGTACAGAACTGCAAAGTCACCTGGGAGAAACTACTTGACTCCCAGGCCAAGGGTCCAAGAGTATAACCAGCAGCTTGTGTTTACTATAATCAAAGGAAAAGTAGAAACTGGGTGGCCATGGGAGACTGGCCTAGAGTCCCATCCATCACAGAGGGTTGGAGTGTGCTCACCCATTCAAGGACCAATAAATGAGTATCTCTTTAAGAGCAGCTCCTCCCATTTTCCAACAATCTTCCTAATATGTAGGCTCACTAGAACATTTTCTCTTTCAAACTGCCCAGACGGTTGGACAGGACGTAGACACACAGAAGAAAAGAAGGCAAAGAACGGGTAGGAAAATTAAAAAGGTAGGAGGCTGAGGCGGGTGGATCACCTGAGGTCAGGAGCTCGAGACCAGCCTGACCAACATGGTGAAACCAAATCTCTACCAAAAATACAAAAATTAGCCAGGCGTAGTGGTGCATGCCTGTAATCCCAGCTACTTGGGAGGCTGAGGCAGAAGAATCACTTGAATCTGGGAGGCAGAGGTTGCAGTGAGCCGAGATCACACCATTGTACTCCAACCTGGATAAAAGCGAAACTCCGTCTCAAAAAAAAGAAAAGAAAAGAAAAGAAAAAGAATAAAAGGTGATATAGTAAAGGGTTGAGGGTGGGATGGGTAAATGAAGAAGGAGCATGCTGTAGTTTTATACCAAGTATGGCTAGAATGAGAATGATATAATTCAGGCAGTTTGTTTGTTTCTGGGAATCACGGATCATGATGTTTAATCATCCAAGTCTATTTCCCTGCATAGCTATGTGATTTTGCCTAAAAAGAAAAAAAAAGTAGTGAAAGAAGTAGTGGTAGAGCCTAAAGACAGTGTCAGGAACAGAAAAAAGTTAGGAAACGTAATTTTCTTAGAGGGGAATGGACGCTGAAGGTAGTGGGAAAAAACTGTTTTTAGGTAAGAACATGAATTCTTTCCCCCACCACCTCCCGGAGAGAAGGTCTCACTCTGTCACCTAGGCTACAGTGCAGTGCTGTAACCATAGCTCACTGCAGCCTCAAACTCTTGGGCTCAAGCGATACCCCAGCTCAACAGGACTATATAATCCCAGAGTAGCTGGGACTATAGGTATGCACCATTTACTTGTCTTTTTAATTGAGAAGGTGAAGAACATTATTGATGGGGAGAAGGGGTGACTACCTGGTACACTGAAATACAGACATCTTCAGACCTTGTTCCTCATTATCCGTATCTAAGTAAAAAGAAGATACAGATTGTGTGTGTGTGTGTGTGTGTGTGTGTGTGTATGACTGTGTGTGTGTATACATATACATATGTGTTTCTTCATTCCCATATACAGGCATATGTATGTGGGTGGGTGGGTGGATGTGTCTACAGGTGTTTTAGTTGCGAATCTTTATTTCTTCTGCTTACTCTTTTTGGTAGACAGTAAATGACAAAGTCCAAAAGCAAAAAAGATAAATATGTATGCTGGGTCATCAGTCTCTTAATTTTGGAGAGCTGATGACTAAAAACAAAGTGCTTATTTTTCTTCAGAAGAAAACTTTCTCTTTAGAAATTAGAGAGAAATGAAAATGTAGTTAGATCACTAAAAGGAATTTGTTTTCTAGAGACAAGGTCTTACTCTGTCACCCAGGCTGGAGTGCAGTGGTACAATCACGGCTCACTGCAGCCTGGAACTCCTGAACTCAAGTGATCCTCCCGCCTCAGCCTCCTGAGTAGCTGGGAGTACAGGCATGTGCCACCACACCCAGCTGATTTTGTTTGTTTGTTTTTTGTTTTGTTTTGTGGAGACAGGGTCTCACTCTGTTGTCCAGGCTGCTTTCAAACTCCTGGGCTCAAGTGACCCTCCCACCTCAGCCTCCCAAAGTGCTGGGATTACAGGCGTGAGCTACCATACTCAGCCAGTGTTTATTAAAAAGTAAAGTTTTATTAAGCCAAAGAGTGAAATCAAAATAAATAGATAAATAAGTAAACAAATTTTCAGCAATGTTGTTACTGGAAATGTTCTCTGGGCCTTTGCACAGGTGACCATGGGGAAGAAAGTGGCCATCATTGGAGCTGGTGTGAGTGGCTTGGCCTCCATCAGGAGCTGTCTGGAAGAGGGGCTGGAGCCCACCTGCTTTGAGAAGAGCAATGACATTGGGGGCCTGTGGAAATTTTCAGTGAGTAGCATGTTGTTGTAATAGACAGGAAAATAGGTTGGGAAGTGTATAAGAGCACGCTGTGTGCACACAGGTTTCCAAACCTGCTACCATGGCAGTTATCATATCTGTTAGAATTGGAATCCACTAAGTACAGTGTCAAGAGCAGGTTGGAAAGTAACCTCCTTGCAAGTCAGAAGTAAATTAGACAATGGGCTTTGAAATTCTCCATTACAGTTCTCCCTTGATAGATCATTAATAAGAGCCACTTGGACATAAAATTAGTGGTAAATATTAGTTAGGTTTATGTAGTTATAATTATTTACTCATTTAAAACACAATAACTTTTCACATCTTTTTTTTACAGATTTAGGGGGTACAAGTGCAGTTTTATTACATGGATATAATGTATAGCAGTTAAGTCTGGGCTTTTGTGTAGCCATGACCCAAATAATGTACATTGCACCCATTAAGTAATTTCTCATACCTCAACCCCCTCCCACTCTCCTACCCTTCCAAGTCTCCAATGTCTATTATTCCCAAATTCTATGTCAATGTGTATACATTATGTAGCTCCCAATCATAAGTGAGAGAATATGTGGTATTTGACTTTCTGTTTCTGAGTTATTTCACTTAAGATAATGGCCTCCAGTCCCATCCATGTTACTGCAGAAGACATAATTTCATTCTGTATTATTGCTGGGTAGTATTCCATGGTGTGTGCATATATACATACATATATATGTATATGTGTCTGTGTGTATATATACATATATGTATGTATATACCACATTTTCTTTATCCAATCATCCTTATTGGACAACAAGGTTGATTCCATTTCTTTGCTATTGTGAATGGTGCTGCGATAAACATATGGGTGCAGGAATTTTTTTTATATAATGACTTCCTTTGGATAGATATCTAGTAGGGGCATTGTTGGGTCAAATGGTAGTTCTATTTTTAATTCTTTGCGAAATCTCCATACTGTTTTCTATAGTTTATATTCCAACCAACAGTGTTTCCTTTTCTCCACATACTCACTAATATCTTTTTTTTTTTTTTTTTTTTTTTTTTTGAGTTGGAGTCTCACTCTGTCTCCCAGGCTGCAGTGCAGTGGCGCCATCTCAGTTCACTGCAGCCTCCACCTCCTGGGTTCAAACGATTCTCCTACCTCAGCCTCCCGAGTAGCTGGGGTTACAGGTGCCCACACCCAGCTAAT
Source organism: Pan troglodytes (assembly GCF_028858775.2). NCBI lineage: Eukaryota > Metazoa > Chordata > Mammalia > Primates > Hominidae > Pan > Pan troglodytes. The sequence goes on along the minus strand of NC_072398.2, from coordinate 78,014,481 downwards.
TTTTGTATTTTTAGTAGAGACAGAGTTTCACCATGTTGACAAAGCTGGTCTCAAACTCCTCAGCTCAGGTGATCTGCCGGCCTCGGACTCCCAAAGTGCTGGGATTACCAGCAAGAGCCACTGCGCCTGGCCTTTTTGACTTTTTAATAACAGCCATTCTGACTGGTGTAAGATAGTATTTTATTGCGGTTTTAATTTGCACTTTCTCTGGTAATTCGTGATGTTAAGCATTTTCCCATATGTTTATTGGCCATTGGTATGTCTTTTTTTGAAAAATGCTTATTTATCTCCTTTTTCCACTTTGTAATGGTGTTATCTGTGCTTCTTTAAAATTGAGTTGCTTGAGTTCCTTATAAATTCTGATATTTGTCCTTTGTTGGATGCATAGCTTGCAAATATTGTCTCCCATTCTGAAGGTAGTCTGTTCACTCTGTTAATTATTTCTTTTTATGTGAAAAAGATTTTTAGATTGTCTATTTTTATTACATTTGCTTTTGAGGCCTTAGTCATAAATTCTTAGTCATAGTCTAGGTAAAAGAGTTTTACCTATTTTTTTCTAGAATTTTTATAGTTTCAGGTCTTACATTTAAGTCTTTAATCTCTCTTGAGTTCATTTTTGTATATGGTGAGAGATACGGGTCCACTTTCATTCTGCATATGGCTATCTAATTTTCCAAGCACAATGTACTGAATAGGGTGTCCTTTCCCCAGCATATGCTATTGTCAACTTTGCTGAAGATCAGTTGGCTATAGGGATGAGGCTTTATTTCTGACTTCTCTATTCTGTTCCAGTGATCTATGTGTCTATGTTTATACCAGTACCATGCTATTTTAATTACTATAGCCTTGTAGTATAATTTGAAGTCAGGTAATATGATGCCTCCAGTTTTGTTCTTTTTGCTTAGAATTGCTGAGGTTATTTGGGCTTTTTTGGTTCCATATGAATTTTTAGAATTGTTCTAATTCTGTAAAAAATGGCATTGATATTTTGTTAGAAATTGCATTAAGTCTTTTGGGCATATGGTTATTTTAATGATATTGGCCCTTCCAATCCATGAGCATGAGATGTTTTACCATTTGTGTCAGCTACAATTTCTTTTATTCACGTTTTGTGGTTTTCCCCAAAGAGATCTTGCACCTCTGGTTAAATGGGTTCCTAGATAATTTTTCCATTGTTGTTGGCTTTTCCCATTCATTTGGTGAGGCTACCAAAGTGATTGGGACCATGGATTTTAAAGTTTCAGGTGCTGACTTTGGTCTTGTGAAACTACAAAACTGAGAATTGCTTTGAAGTTCCTCAATGCCCCTTTGTCCCGTGCATTTGTAATAAGGGTTCTATTAGCAGACATGCATGTATGCACTCATTAAATCACTTCATGTGTTGCCAAACAGCAGCAGGAATGGGGCTTCCCTATGTTCTCCACTCAATCAGTACAGTCTTCCAGCCTTATTGCCTGAGTCTTATTTTTCTTCTTCTGATAAACCCATTAATATATATGCAAATTTAGGAAGATTAATGACCCTTTTAAGCCACTATTTCCTCCTCAAATGCAAAATCAGTATTATATTATTTACCTCAATGAAAAGGTTGTATTTAATGAAACAGTGTCTGTAACAGCCGTTTAAATATTATAAAGACGAGATATCATTCTTATTAATATAGATATTTTGCAGGCTGCAAAAAACTCTTGAAACCACCCAGCATCTTTTTTTAAAAATATGGTATGTTTCTTTTATATATATATATAATATAAATATATATTTAATGTATATTTATATATATTAAATTTATAAAAAATATAAATATATATTTATATATTTATATATTAAATATATATAAATATATAATTATATATAATATGAATATATATAAGATATGATTATATATTATATATCATAATACATATATCATTATATCTAATTATAATATATAATATAATATATAATTATGTATAATATATATTTATGTATTATAATTATATATTTATAATTATATAGATATATTTTATATATATTTTATATATTAATCTACATATTATATATTAATATATAAATATATACTATATAAAAATATATATTTATATATTATATATTAATATATAATATATTATTTATATATAATTAATTATTATATATTAACATTTATATATAATTAATTATTATATATTAATATTTATATACAATTATATATTAATATTTATATATAATTATATATTAATATTTAGATATAATTATATATTAATATTTATATATAATTAATTATATTAATATTTATATATAATTAATTATTATATATTAATATTTATATATAAGTGATTATATATTAATATATAATATATAATATATAATTATATATAATTATATATTAATATATAATATATAATATATAATTATATATAATTATATATTAATATACATTTATATATTATATAGTATATATAAATATTATATATTATATATTATATATTATATATAAATTATACATATTATATATTATATAATTATATATAATATTATATATATTATATATATAAATTATATATATTATATATAAATTATATATAATATATAAATATTATATGTTATATATAATATTTATATATTATATACAATATTTATATATCATATATAATATATAATTTATTTATATATAATGTATAAATATATAATATGTAATATATTTATATATAATATATAAAATATATATAAATATATAAAATATATAAATATTAAAATTATATATTTATAATTATATATGTTATATATAACATATATATTATATATGTTATATATAACATATATATTATATATGATTATATATAATCATATATATTATATATGTTATATATATAATCATATATATTATATATGTTATATATATAATATATATATTATATATGTTATATATATAATCATATATATTATATATGTTATATATAATCATATATATTATATATGATTATATATAATCATATATATTATATATGATTATATAATCATATATATTATATATGTTATATATAATCATATATATTATATATGTTATATATAATCATATATATTATATATGTTATATATATATAAAATACATCATATATATTATATATGTTATATATATAAAATACATCATATATATTATATATTAAAAATATAATTAATATAATTATATTAAAAATATATATAATTAATGTAATTATATTAAAAATATATATAATTAATATAATGACATTAAAAATATATAATTAATATAATTATATGAAAAATATAAATATATTTTTTTATTATACTTTAAGTTCTAGGGTACATGTGCACAATGTGCAGGTTTGTTACATATGTATACATGTGCCATGTTGGTGTGCGGCACCCATTAACTTGTCATTTAGCATTAGGTATATCTCCTAATGCTATCCCTCCCCACTCCCCCCGCCCCACAACAGGCCCCGGTGTGTGATATTCCCCTTCCTGTGTCCAAGTGTTCTCATTGTTCAATTCCCATCTATGAGTGAGAACATGTGGTGTTTGGTTTTTTGTCCTTGTGATAGTTTGTTGAGAATGATGGTTTCCAGCTTCATCCATGTCCCTACAAAGGACATGAACTCATCATTTTTTATGGCTGCATAGTATTCCATGGTGTATATGTGCCACATTTTCTTTATCCAGTCTATCATTGTTGGACATTTGGGTTGGTTCCAAGTCTTTGCTATTGTGAGTAGTGCCGCAATAAACATACGTGTGCATGTGTCTTTACAGCAGCATGATTTATAGTCCTTTGGGTATATACCCAGTAATGGGATGGCTGGGTCAAATGGTATTTCTAGTTCTAGATCCCTGAGGAATTGCCACACTGTCTTCCACAATGGTTGAACTAGTTTACAGTCCCATCAACAGTGTAAAAGTGTTCCTATTTCTCCACATCCTCTCCAGCGCCTGTTGTTTCCTGACTTTTTAATGATCGCCATTCTAACTGGTGTGAGATGATATCTCATTGTGGTTTTGATTTGCATTTCTCTGATGGCCAGTGATGATGAGCATTTTTTCATGTGTCTGTTGGCTGCATAAATGTCTTCTTTTGAGAAGTGTCTGTTCATATCCTTTGCCCACTTGTTGATGGGGTGTTTTTTCTTGTAAATTTGTTTGAGTTCTTTGTAGATTCTGGATATTAGCCCTTTGTCAGATAAGTAGATTGCAAAAATTTTCTCCCATTCTGTAGGTTGCCTATTCACTCTGATGGTAGTTTCTTTTGCTGTGCAGAAGCTCTTTAGTTTATTTAGATCCCATATGTCAATTTTGGCTTTTGTTGCCATTGCTTTTGGTATTTTAGACATGAAGTCCTTGCCCATGCCTATGTCCTGAATGGTATGGCCTAGGTTTTCTTCTAGGTTTTTTATGGTTTTAGGTCTAACATTTAAGTCTTTAATCCATGTTGAATTAATTTTTGTATAAGGTGTAAGGAAGGGATCCAGTTTTAGCTTTCTACATATGGCTAGCCAGTTTTCCCAGCACCATTTGTTAAATAGGGCATCCTTTCCCCATTTCTTGTTTTTTTCAGGTTTGTCAAAGATCAGATAGTTGTAGATGTGTGGTATTATTTCTGAGGGCTCTGTTCTGTTCCACTGGTTTATATCTCTGTTTTGGTACCAGTACCATGCTGTTTTGGTTACTGTAGCCTTGTAGTATAGTTTGAAGTCAGGTAGCGTGATGCCTCCAACTTTATTCTTTTGGCTTAGGATTGACTTGGCAATGCAGGCTCTTTTTTGGTTCCATATGAACTTTAAAGTAGTTTTTTCAATTCTGAGAAGAAAGTCATTGGTAGCTTGATGGGGATGGCATTGAATCTATAAATTACCTTGGGCAATATGGCCATTTTCACAATATTGATTCTTCCTATCCATGAGCATGGAATGTTCTTCCATTTGTTTGTGTCCTCTTTCATTTTGTTGAGCAGTGGTTTGTAGTTCTCCTTGAAGAGGTCTTTCACATCCCTTGTAAGTTGGATTCCTAGGTATTTTATTCTCTTTGAAGCAATTGTGAATGGGAGTTCACTCATGATTTGGCTGTTTGTCTGTTATTGAGGTATAAGAATGCTTGCGATTTTTGCACACTGATTTTGTATCCTGAGATTTTGCTGAAGTAGCTTATCAGCTTAAGGAGATTTTGGGCTGAGACGATGGGGTTTTCTAGATATACAATCATGTCATCTGCAAACAAGGACAATTTGACTTCCTCTTTTCCTAATTGAACATGCTTTATTTCTTTCTCCTGCCTGATTTCCCTGGCCAGAACTTCCAACACTATGTTGAATAGGAGTGGTGAGAGAGGGCATCCCTGTCTTGTGCCAGTTTTCAAAGGGAATGCCTCCAGTTTTTGCCCATTCAGTATGATATTGGCTGTGGGTTTGTCATAAACAGCTCTTATTATTTTGAGATATATCTTCTCTAGTTCTTTTAATTGTGATGTTAGGGTGTCAATTTTAGATCTTTCCTGCTTTCTCTTGTGGGCATTTAGTGCTATCAATTTCCCTCTACACACTGCTTTAAATGTGTCCCAGAGATTCTGGTATGCTGTGTCTTTGTTCTCGTTGGTTTCAAAGAACATCTTTATTTCCGCCTTCATTTCATTATGTACCCAGTAGTCATTCAGGAGAAGGTTGTTCAGTTTCCACGTAGTTGAGCGGTTTTGAATGAGTTTCTTAATCCTGAGTTCTAGTTTGATTGCACTGTGGTCTGAGAGACAGTTTGTTATAATTTCTGTTCTTTTACATTTGCTGAGGAGTGCTTTACTTCCAACTATGTGGTCAGTTTTGGATTAGGTGTGGTGTGAAACCCCCCAGCATCTTATACAATGTTGTGGAGCCTACTGTATGTTATTAAAATGTGTTGACAGGGCTTCAGATTAACACACTGGTGATTCTTAGGGCTTTTTGGTTGTTGTTATTTTTGTTTCTTTGTGGCCAAACTTAGGGCTATTTTATCAAGCACTTTCTATATGACACATGACTTTTTCTATTTAATTAAATATTTATAGTAATCCTATAAGCTAGGTATATTTTCTCTCCTTTTACAAATGAATTTGAAGCTTCAAAAGAAAAGAAAAAAATCATACAGCTGATAATGGTGGAGAAAAGATCCCAATTCAAGCTTGCCTTTCTCTCCAGTCTATTCTTAACTCCTTTGTAAATTGCTGGTTGCCATTTCACCAAGTGGCCTATTGAGCTGACCATGTCTTTCTTTTTTTTTTTTTTTTCTTTTTTTTCTTTTTTTTTTTTAGACAGAGTTTCTCTCTTGTTGCCCAGGCTGGAGTGCAATGGCACAATCTCAGCTCACTACAACCTCCACCTCCTGGGATCAAGGGATTCTCCTGCCTCAGCCTCCCGAGTAGTTGGGATTACAGGTGTGTGCCATCACGCCCCGCTAATTTTTGTATTTTTAGTAGAGATGGGGTTTCGCCATGTTGGCCAGGCTGGTCTCGAACTCCTGACCTCAGGTGATACACCCGCCTCGGCCTCCCAAAGTGCTGGAATTATAGGCATGAGCCACCACTCCTGGCCAGCCATATCTTATACACAGTGATCTTAACCAAAGCCTCATACTCAAATTTAGTTTGCAAGACGTTGCTGAAGATAGAACGCACTGCTGATATGGCTATTGAGAGGAACACAGCGAAAGACAGCTAATTTGTCTTTTCTTGCTGCTCGAGGAAGGCTTTAAAATTTGAACCTGGCAGCATAGGTTGATAAAACTGAACTGCAACATGTGCTACCCTTCAAGAAAAAGAAAGGATAGCCCAGAGGGTAGAGCCTCAGGCCCTGAGGGCAGAGGCCCGAGCCAAAGCCTTCAAGCCTAAAGGAATTTGTCCTACTGGATTTCAAAATTGCTTGGGATTAGTGATTCTTTTCTTTCCTCCTTTTTCCTCCCTGGTTAAATGGGAATGTCGATAACGGTTACCCATGCTTGTCCCACCATTGTATTTTGGAAGAAGATAACTTGTTTTCTAGTTTCACAGATTCACAGATAGAAATTTTGCCTCATCCTGGTCCATATCCAGAGTCTCATTTATACCTGATTTAGATAATTTATATGATGATGAGATTTTGGACTTTTGAATTGAAAATATATAAATGAGAGTTGAGACATGATTTCATGCTGCTATGGGTTGAGACTTTGAGGATGTTGGGATTGGGTTAATGTATTTTGCAGATGGGATGGATGTGAATCCTTGGGAACCAGAGGATGGCCTGTAATAGGCTGAACAATTTAACAATGCCCCTCCTCAAAGATATCGCATCCAAATTCCTGGAACCTGTAAATGTTATCTTACTTACAAGAGAAAAGGGTATTTGCACATATAATTAAGTTAAAAATCTTAAGATGGAGAGATTTTTCTGCATTATGTGGGTGAGCCCCAAATGCTATAATGAATGCATCGTTAAAAGAGAGAGGCAGAGGGAGATTTAACACAAAGAGAAGAGAGAAGGTGATGTGATGACCTCAACAGAAAGAGAGAAATTTGAAGATGCCATGCTCTATCTTTGATGATGGCCAGAGGAGCCATGAGTGAAGGCGTACAAGAGGGGTCTTGCCACTGAAAAAAATAAGAAATGCCAGCATCCACCAGAAGCCAGAAGAGGCAAGGAATGGATTCTCTCCTGGAGCCTCTGAAAATGAACATGGTACTGTCACACTTTGTTTTCAGCCTACTGATAGTGATTCCCGACTGCTGACTTCTAGAACTGTGAATCAATTGCTATTATTTTAAGCCATTAACTTTGTGGTAATTTATTACAGCAGCCACAAGAAACTAATACCTTTGGTTTTTCAGCGTTTCCTATTTTACTACTGTGAGGGGGCTTATAGATTGCAAATGATGGAGCAAACAGCAGTGTTTCTCAGATCACTAGAAGTCTGCAGCAATAGGCTGAGTATTCACATTATAAGATTGTTATAAAATTGTTCTAATTTTGTATTTGCCTTCCCTTTGGTTTCTAACATCATCATTTTACATTATCTTAACTTTTTTTAAATTTCAGAGAGATCCAAACATTGGTTAAAACTTAGCTAACACTAAGGGTGCATATAGTTGAAACTGTTGGAGCTGTTTACTACAGCACTTTCTATGCCCTTCTAGTTCTGACTTCTAACCCTGATCTAGAGCCACGATGATGTATTTCCCTCACCTTCTTTGGTCACAGAAGGAGGACATTTCACCCAGATCTGCGGCCTAATCACAGGGCACATTTCTGAATAGGCCACGGATCTGGGTAAAATGTCCTCTTTTCTCAGGAGCTCCCCAAACAATAAATCAGTAAATCATATGAATTTTTGCATGAAGTTTTATGAATAGAGGCTTTCTTCTGGGAATACCTCCCTTTTTTAACTTCCTCTGATTTTTTTCTGGACTATGTATCAATTTTTTTCTTTAATGTTTCTTCTCTCTTTATGCTGATTATCATCTCTTTAAACTTACCCAACTCACAGAAAGCTACAAATTTTTGCACTTCCCCATCCCACATGCCTATAGCAGAGTCAACAAACCATGTGAGCAGCAGAAAACTCATGTCCTATTTAAAGAACACGCTGCTTTCTGAAATGAACATGGCAACTAATCTGCCAATTAATTATTTGTCAATAATGAAACTGCAGCCACATTGGCTTTTGATGTGATTGTAATATTCCAATATTATACTAAAATTTCATGTTCTGGGAGCCCTGACAACTTTGAGTTAGATGAGCTCTAATTAGAAGTTTCTAGTGCTCAGTACTTTCCACTATGAACTAGCAACTACACATAGAGATCTACAATCTGATCTTTCATCATGAAACTTGAGATGTAAGTACCTTGGTGCTTCAACAGAGCTAAACCAAGGCTCCACCTCTTCCTAATCATGCTCCAACCAGTTTTTTTTTTTTAACTTAATGCCTTTTATTCATTCAACAGCTTGCTTTGCAGAGCTCACAGCTGTAACAGATGTGTCCTATGGTAAGCTCTTCCGCAGTAACTGTAGCCTGTTGGTCATGAGCTTCTATTTGTTGAACTCTACATTGTGACTGACAAACTTGGCTGCACCTTAAAATTACCTGAAGAGCTTTTAAAACTTGCTGTCAATTAAATCAAATTCTCTGAGAGTGGGACCTAATGCTCAGTGTGTTTTTTAAAGCTCCCAGTTTATTTCAGTGTGTGGCTAAAGAACCACAACACAATATCCTAACCTTCTCATTGCTGATCATTCTTTCTTCAATGTTCTTTTTCTTTATTCATCATCACTTAACATTTCCTCTAAGGCTTTATTAGCATAGTTCTATAATTCCTTAGAGTTAAAGCAAATTCAGATATTTTTACATCATTGAAAGCTAAAACTTTGTTACTTACATAAGTGCTTAAAAGGCATGCAATGCCCATAAATTCTGTGTTAGATTCAAAATAGTTAACCTTATTTTATACATTATAGAAATTCTAAGGTTAATTTTTTTAAAATTAGGTCTTAAAATGCTTACATTTACAAATCTGATCAATAGTTGCAACCTCTTGTTACTGTTTGCTTTTATAAATTGACCATTAGATGCTTGTGCTCATGAGTTGACACATTGAAATTATGCAAGGTTGAATTTTGAAAAATCTCTGTCACCATATTTAATGGTTCAAGGGAATGAAAGGATTCTAGTTACATAGGCCTAAAGGACATAATGAAATTTAAAATTTGTTTCCCTTAGAAAAGATTAAGATATATTTTCTTAAAAGATATTAAGAAAGGTATTCTTCCATATCCTAAGTTCCCTTAGTAAGTTTCCATGATTAGCATCAATTGTTGAAGTGAAGTTAATTTATGTGTGTCTTACCGAATTTACTGTGGATAAAGGATGACTCAAATAAGTATACACTTGGCCATCTGTTTTTGCAAGTTCTGCATCCACAGATTCAACCCACCATTGATTAAAAAAATCCAAAAATAAAAATAAAAAAACAATACACTACAACTATTCATTAAGCATTTACATTGCATTAGGTATTATAAGTAACCTAGAGATGATTTAAAGTATCTGTATATAGGTTATACGAAAATACTATATCATTTTATATAAGAGACTTGAGCATTCGTAGATTTTGGTAACCACGGAGGTCCTGGAACCTTCCATAGATACCAAGGGGATGACTGTAATTACTTGGAACCAGCCCTGACCATGATCAGTATACTCATTTACCAATTCGCTTCCATTTGATACTATACATTCACAGGACCATGCAGAGGAGGGCAGGGCTAGCATTTACAAATCAGTCTTTTCCAACTCTTCCAAAGAGATGATGTGTTTCCCAGACTTCCCATTTCCCGATGACTTCCCCAACTTTATGCACAACAGCAAGATCCAGGAATATATCATTGCATTTGCCAAAGAAAAGAACCTCCTGAAGTACATACAATTTAAGGTAAGATGTTATCAACAATTTAGCTCTTGTCATAATGCTGAAGAAGTCTATGTCTACTACTGGATTCTCATTTGTTCCTTTCAGTTTCCCTTTCTAATTTGTCAACATTTGTAACAGTGTGGCCTCTCTAACTCTAGGTTTAGAGAATTACCTTCTTCTCAAGGATACATAGAAAATTCACAAAATTTGACCACCTACAGTTCTTAGACTAAATCACTACTAATTTAGAAATCAATACCAAAGAAATAAATGTAAAATACCTGTGAATTTGGAAATTTAAAACTCTTTTTATCTAAATAACATATAGGTCAAAGAAGAAATTTCAATGGGAATTTAAAAATATCTATAACTGAATGTTAATTTAGTCTATGTATCAATACTTGTGGGAAACATAGGAAGCTATATTTTCATGAAAATTATAAATGTAAATGTTTATATTAGAAAATGAAAAAGTTTAAAAATAAGGTAAGAAAGTTTAAGAAATTAGTAAAAGAAAGACAGAATAAACTCAAAGAACATAGAATGAAGGGGATATAAAAATAAATTTATAAAATGTAAAAAAGCATATGTACAAATTGAAAGTTAATTATTTGAAAGGACTAATAAAATAAACAACAGGAGCCAAGTGCAATGGCCCATCTTATAGTCCCAACACTTTGGGAGGACAAGGCAGGCAGATTGCTTGAGTCCAGGAGTTGGAAACTAGCCTGGGTGACATGGAGAAACCATGTCTCTACAAAAAATACAAAAATTAGCTGGATGTGGTGGCACATGCCTGTGGTCCCAGCTACTAGGGAGGCTGAGGTGGGAGGATTGCTTGAGCTCGGGAGGTAGAGGTTGCAGTGAGCTGAGATCACGCCACTGCACTCCAGCCTGGGTGACAGAGTGAGACCCTATCTCAAAAAATAAATAAATAAACAATAGATAAAAAGCTGGCAGTGTAAGGAAAAAATAATCAAAGGCACAAATAAATAATATTGCAAAGGAAAGGATAGACAAAATGGATACAGATGAATTAAAAAATATAACAAGAATACTATAAAAGTGTTTGCCAAGTAATATTTTAAGTTGGTTAAATTTTCTCAATTTTTTAAAACAAATCTTATCAAAACTCACTTAATAATAAGTAGAAAGCCTGAATTGTCGTTTGATGATTTATAGTTCTTTTGACCTAGAAATTAAAAATCTTCCCATAAAGAAAATAAACAGTTCCATGGGTGAGTACTTCCAAACTTGCAGTGAACAAGTTATTTCAATATTTTAGAAACTTTCAGAGACTTGAAAATGAGATATGATTTCCAAAGTTATTTTATGACATTATTACCTTTACATCAAAAGCAGACAAGATAATATGAAATAGGAAAATTACAGGCCAATCTCCTTCATGAAAATCAATGTAAAAATCCTTCAAAAATGAATCCAACAGAGTATTAAAAGAGATTAACTGGGTCAAATGGTATTTCTAGTTCTAGATCCCTGAGGAATCGCCACACTGACTTCCACAATGGTTGAACTAGTTTACAGTCCCACCAACAGTGTAAAAGTGTTCCTATTTCTCCACATCCTCTCCAGCACCTGTTGTTTCCTGACTTTTTAATGATCGCCATTCTAACTGGTGTGAGATGGTATCTCATGTGCCCTAAAACTTAAAGTATAATATAAAAAAAAAGAGATTAACTGTCTTGATTGAGTTTGGCCTAAGTATGCAAGAGTATTTTAATACTAAGAAATATAAATGTATATTTTACTACAATAACCTGTTATAGGCAGAAAACCACGTTTATTTAACAAATTCAGAATTTAAAATTCAGTTACATTAACTGAAATTTAACACCTATTTATGCGTGAAAGATAAAAAAAGAAAATCAAAAGAAAACTCTCGCCAAACTTAGAGCAGAATTGTCTTGAACCAGCAAAACATACGCAAACATTATCTTAATCTTTATCTTAATTTATCTTAAATCTGCACTGTTCAATATAGTAGCCACTAGTCACAAAACTGAGATGTGCTATAAGTATAAAATATACAAAAACTTTCCAAGTCTTATTATAAAAAAGGAAAGTAAAGTACCTTATTAATAAATTTTAATTACATTTTGAAATGTTAACATATCAGACAGATTGAGTTAAATTATACATTTTTTTCAGTTTTTAATGTGACTATTAGAATTTTTTTTGTTTGTTTTGACACGGAGTTTCCCTCTTGCTGCCCAGGCTGGAGTGCAATGGTGTGATCTCGGCTCACCATAACCTCCACCTCCTAGGTTCAAGTGATTCTCCTGCCTCAGCCTCCCAAGTAGCTAGGATTACAGGCATGCACCACCATGCCCAACTAATTTTGTATTTTTAGTAGAGATGGGGTTTCTCCATGTTGGTCAGGCTGGTCTCGAACTCCCAACCTCGGGTGATCTACCTGCCTCACCCTCCCAAAGCGCTGGGATTATAGGCGTAAGCCACCATGCCCGGTCTTAGAAATTTTGTAATTGCATATGTTGCTCATACTATATTGGTACTGGTCAGTGCTGTGCTAAAGGATGAAAAGTTAGAAGCATTCACTTTAAAGTTTCAGAACAAGATAAGAATTCCTAATTACTATTATCAATAGCACTTACTTCTTTTCAATAGTCTTAAGAAATTTAAGAAACAGTGCAGTAAGTAAAGAAAAATAAAGAGAATGACAACTCAAAAGAAAGTAAAACACAGTTATTGAAGATAATGTGATTCTCTATGTAGTAAATCCAAAAGAATATATAAATTACTAGAATTCATAGCAATACAAAAAGAGTTAGGCAAGGTGGTGGTATATAAGATCAATATATAAAAATGAATTGCATTTCTGTAAACCAGCAGCAAACAGAAACCTATCCAAAAAAAAGTTGCCATATATAATAGCATAACTAATTAACTAATCCCACAGTTATTCTAAACAAATTATGTATTAGGTCTTATGAGTCCATAAGTGCTCATTTTATTATATTTCATAACTAACAAAAATGTAACATATATGTGTTTGTGTATTTTCTTATATGTATGAAATAGTACATAATAAAGTTTTTAAGAACAATTAATACCAAATAGAGATTCTTTTTCCAATATAATCAGAAGAATTGAAAGATTTTTTTAAAACAGGGAGCACACCAACAGGCAGCCATTTAGCTGTGAACAAATATTTATCGATAATCTAGTCAAAGCTACTCAGTGTATAGTCCAAGTGACATCAGCGTCACCTAGGAGTGTGTTAGAAATTTGAATTTAATAGTTTTAACTTTAATGTAACAAATCTAATAATTTTCTGGATCACGTTTTCATATATTCTGGTTCAGTACATCTATCTTTGAGTTATTTAATATACTGAACCAGAACATACAGGAATGTGATCCAGAACATCATTGGCCATCAGATTTTCTAGTATATGTGATGTGCACCTCTTATAAATTATAATTGAATTCACTGCCATATCTCCAAGGGGTGTCACTCTTGTACTCCGGAAGATACTGGTTATGCACAAGAAATCATGCAGGGACAAATAGACAGATACCATTTAGTGTTTTGATTTATTCTGAGGGAATTTTAAATTTGTAATATGTATCTTAATCATTAAATATTTTTCTTAACCCACTTCTCTTTTTTCATACTGTATCTGCCAAAACCATTTGCTAGCATAGAAAAGAGGGATTTCTTTCTGTATTTCTCTTAGACATTTGTATCCAGTGTAAATAAACGTCCTGATTTTGCAACTACTGGCCAGTGGGATGTTACCACTGAAAGGGATGGTAAAAAAGAATCGGCTGTCTTTGATGCTGTAATGGTTTGTTCCGGACATCATGTGTATCCCAACCTACCAAAAGAGTCCTTTCCAGGTAAGGCCAAAATTTAAGCTGCTAGCCACATAACTGACAAAAATGAATATCTTGATAATGTCTTCTTTTTTCTAAAAGTATAAGCAGGTTAAATTAGATATACTTCTGTTATATCTAATATGCTTGGTGTGTTAAAATAGCACATTATTGTGACTGCATCTATTCACAAGGTCGCTTCTGTTAAAGTCTTTGTTTAAATATATGACTCAAACTGCCATATATTTCTCACTTTTCACTCAGGACTAAACCACTTTAAAGGCAAATGCTTCCACAGCAGGGACTATAAAGAACCAGGTGTATTCAATGGAAAGCGTGTCCTGGTGGTTGGCCTGGGGAATTCGGGCTGTGATATTGCCACAGAACTCAGCCGCACAGCAGAACAGGTACTACTCCCCGGGTACTCGGGTGACTCTCGTTACTGACAGAAGAGTTATTATCGTTTGAAAGGTGTGATATGAAATGTGGGGGAGGAGGGAAGGGTATCTGATGTAAAGACTAAGTGGTATTTCACATAGCTGAGCTTCCCCAAGTAACAGGTGAGGTTTTAAATCACTTCATAGACAAAGGCAGAATATCAGCAAGGAGTAACTGTCATTCAACAATCTCCTTCTTCAAGACATTTGATGCCTAATATCTCGGATCAATTTCTCTAAAACTAGCACAGATTTAGGGTTAAGGTTATGACTCTTAGACTCGGGCAAGTCCTTCAATCTCCCTGAGGCAGGTTTCTCAATGGTAAAACAGATAAAAATAGAACCTACTTCTGGGCTTGTTATAAAGTTAAAGCTTTTGAACAAGACTTAAGCAATACAGAGAGGCTCACTTATTCATTCATTTATGATGCATGCACACATTTATTCAATGACTACTTATTGAGGGCCTACTATGTGCCAGGCACTGGCTTGGGTGCTGAAGACAGTGGTGAACATAACAGGCATGATCCCTGCTCTGGAACAAGAGCTGCCACTGGAAAAAAGGATAAACAAGTGATTCAGGCACTAAATGCTATGATTCCAAAACTGGATGCTTCACAAAGGAGGTAGAACAGAACCAGTCCTTGAACAATAAATATAAATCATGAGACTGAAGAGGCGACAGAAGCTGTTCTTAGAATTGGAAATGCCACAAGCAGAGGCAAGAAGACAAGAAAATGAGCATTGTATATTTTACTATTGTAGGTTATAGTTTCATCTTGCTGGAATGGAGGTTCTTAATGCTAACAATTTGTATGATGCATTATGGTACTCAAATACCTTCCTGTAAATGGGCTCCTTTGCTTGTGGGAAGAAAGTAGTTTTATAACAGAAAGGATAAATGAGGACCAGAAATGTCAATTGTCTTCTTGAAAGTCATTGAGAAAATTAATGTTTGAGCCACTGAAGGGTTACAGAACTGAAAGCCAAAGCTTCCGAATCCAAGGAACAGTAGTCATAAGATTGCGTTACAGGAAAGAAAGATTGGGATCAGATTATATCACATATTTTAAGGACTTGAATGACAGGATAAAATAGATTTCTGTGTAAATAAAGGTAAATCATTATTTCAGCTTCTTGGGTTTAGGAAATTTATGATGAACTCATAGTTTTCAGAGATTTCTATTTGTATATGTGATTATTTGCATATGTGATACATTAAAGGGAAGATCAATTCCAGAGGCTATTTAATTAATTGATCCTTTAGTCTCTTCTTTTTTTTTTTTTTTTTTTTTTTTTTTTTTGGAGACAGAGTCTCACTCTGTTGCCCAGGCTGGAGTGCAGTGGCACAATCTCGGCTCACTGCAACCTCCGTCTCCCAGGTTCAAGCAATTCTCCCATCTCAGCCTCCTGAGTAGCTGAGATTACAGGCACCCACCACCACACCCCATACCCAGCTAATTTTTGTATTTTTAGCAGAGACAGGGTTTCACCATATTGGCCAGGCTGGTCTTGAACTCCTGACCTCAGATGATCTGCCCACCTAGGCCTCCCAAAATTCTGGGATTATAGGCGTGAGCCACCATGCCCGGACTCCTTTAGTCTCTTCTTGTCTAGTTTCTCTTATAACAAATGCCTTGAAGTGATATGGCGTATAAAAATTGGTTTTAAAAAAGACAAAGAAAGCCTGAAAACTACACTATTATGGATTAGCATAACAGAAGGGGAAGGAAAGGAAACTGACATTTACTGAGCACATACTATCTGCCAGGTAACATTAGCCATGTGACATAGTTTATCACATCGAATTAACGCTTACACAAATTTGATGAGGCAAATTTGATTCTCTCCATTTTAGGAATGAGGGAACAAGATTAGAGAAGTTAAAGGAATTTTTTCAAATCACATCATTAATAAGTAGGAGAGCCAGCGTTTGAGCGTATGGTTTTCTGATTCCAAATTTCTCACCTTCTTTCCAGATAGTAGCAGGCATTTTGCTTTAAAATGCCTATTTTGAGATCATAATTGCTTATTTGTAGACAGCAATAGTTAGATAAGCGCTAGGGAAAACATGACTAGAATTCAGTTATTAGTCACCTGTAGCAGAGATTGATTAAAATATGAAAATTTGCCTGCAGCACTGTGACAGGGTGGCTGACCCTAAGATGTAGATGTAAAGTTCAGACATTTATTTGGGAACACTCTCAGGATCAATACTTCCACAGGAAGGGAAGGAAGCTTCCATTTACTTTGAAGCTGGGATGGTCCTTTGGCATTGCCCCAATTTGAGGTGAGGGACTGGGCCTTTATACACCTGCATTGACCAGTCACTAGATGGAGGAAACTCAGAAAGAGTAGAAGATGTTGGGTGAGGCCCCTCTCTTCAGCCAAAGCAATGGTCAAAAAGGACTGACAGCTGAGAGATGTCTTCTGACACCACTTTCTGCAGCTGGGGTAATAGATCCATTCCTCAAGAGGGATCTGGGGTGCCCACCAGAATATCCACTACAAATGGTCACTAATTTCATGGTTGAATTGCTGTTTTTTAAGGTCATGATCAGTTCCAGAAGTGGCTCCTGGGTGATGAGCCGGGTCTGGGACAATGGTTATCCTTGGGACATGCTGCTCGTCACTCGATTTGGAACCTTCCTCAAGAACAATTTACCGACAGCCATCTCTGACTGGTTGTACGTGAAGCAGATGAATGCAAGATTCAAGCATGAAAACTATGGCTTGATGCCTTTAAATGGGTAATGCAGAGCTAAACGTGATATGCCTGCTGGCTTTTAGTTCAGTGTCAACAACCCTTAATGTCCTGTAAGCCCAAAACATAGTATTAGCAATCACAACTCATATATCAGAAGATAAAGAACTGCACAAATTAAGAGTGATTTCCTATTTTGCAATCCTCCTTACTATATTTACACAGCTGGAAAATTATATAATGCCTCAGGAATTAGTCCCGGGAGTAATGATAATCAAAGTTAACCTCTTTTAAGCATTTTATACATGTCAGAGATTTAGCAAGACTCTGCTAAGGCTCTGGCATATATTATTTCATTTTATCCTTACAATTATGAAGAGAGCTCTATTAGTATCTCCATTTTAGAGATGAGATAACTGCGTTTCAGTGTAGTTAATAACTTTACTAAGGTCCCACGGCCAGGAAGTAGAAGCAGCGTTCAAAACAAACCCAGATCTGCTGATTCTAGAGCCTCTCACTCTTGGCCACTTGCTCTACTACCTGTCACTTAATGGCAAAGTTAAGCACATCAGGAGAACGTTTCATGTCCTACCTTTCCCTTTTCGTTTCATCACCCACCCCTTAATGGACCTCTCTCACTAAACACATACTTACCAATGCTTGCATCTTCAGTCTCCTTCCCATCTTCTCCTATAACATCCTCCAAGCCAGTAACATAACAAGAAATGACTTTGACAAGAGGTGAAAAACCCAAGTTACGAGCTGTTTACATCAAAGTGAATTCATTAATTTGACAAACATTTATTACACGTTTATTATATGCCACGTCCTGTGTTTAGCCCTGTGGATATAGTAGTGAACAAAACAAGCAAAAATCCCTGTCCTCATGGAACCTACATTCTAAGTGGTGGGAAACAGACAAACAATAGCATAAGATCATATGGCGATGTGTGCTTTGGGGAAGAAAACAAAGCAGATAAAGGTAATGGCAAGTGCTGTCAGGACAATTTCCAATAGAGTCCTCAGAGTATGTCTCAGGGAGGAGACTTTTAAGAAAACCTCTGAAGGAGTTGAAGGAATGAGCCATGAGGGTCTCAGGGGAAGGGTATTCCAGACTGAGGACACAGCCAGGGCATTTATGGGCAGGGCTGGCATGATCAACAAACAACAATGGGGCTTCTCTTCCTTGAGAAAAGAGAATGAGGGGAGAATGCCAGGAGATAAAACCAGAGACATAAAAATTGTTGGATGGCGTGGGCCTTGTAGATCATTGTAAGGACTCTGGCTTTTACTCTGAAAGCAATGGGAAATTACAGCAGGCATCTGAGCAAATGAATTACAAGACCTAAATTAGCATTGCAGAGATTGATCGGCTGCTGTGGTCATCATTCAATGTAAGGGTAGGGCAAGGAAGGAAGTGAAATGACCAGGTAAAAAGCTACTCTCAAAAACCTGAATCAGAGGGGATGTTGGTCTGGACCAAAATTGTTAGCAGTGAGTGGTCAGAATTGGGCAGATTTCTGGATAGCTTGAAGGTAGACCCAAATAGGATTTTCTGTGGACTGGATAGAGGATGAGAGAGCAAGGAGGGAGTAAGAATGTCTTCAAGATATTTGAAAAAGGATGACATTGACATTTACTAAAATGTGAAAAACTGCAGGAGGAACAGAAGTTCAGTTTTAGACATATTAAAGTTGGAATGCCTATTAGACATTCCAGTAGAAGAATGTTGAGCCAGCAGTGGGAAACACAAGACAGGAGGGAGGCTCAAACCAGAAGTTAAAACTTTGGAGTCATGAGAAAATTTTTCCTGAAGAAATGGAACTAGATGACATCTCTTGAAGAATGCGTGTAAATGGAGGAGACTAAAGGTCTGGGGGCTGAGTCCTGAGGTATGCCATTGTCAGAAGTCAGGAAGAGGAGAAGAGAAGACTTCTGTGGGAGACAGAAAAAGAATAGCCAGCAAAGTAGGAAAGGAACTGAGAGAGAGTGATGACCTGGAAACAAAATGAATACAGTGTTTCAAGAAAGAGGAAACCATCAATTATGTTAAATGCTAAGTTGAGTAAAAGGGAAAGTGAGGGTGGACCACTGGATCTGGGAGCCTGATTCTGATGTCCTTGACAAGAGTAGTTTCAGCGTGGTGATGGTGGAGGTAAAAACCTGATGGCCACAGGTTTCAAATAAATGGCAGGTAATAAGTGCAAGTGAGTCAAGCCTTTTTCCAGTAAGATTCCAACCAATCTCATTGTCCAGCTCAGTTTGTTCTCCAGTGGAATCTGCCTGTAGCACTCTCTCACAGCTCCCACAGCCATACAAAAACAACACTCTTTCCTTCAACTGTATTCACATTCATCCCTGGGTTCAGATTTCTCTGCTCCCACTACAGATATTATTGAATAAAAAGTAGTCCAAAGCTCTCTATTTCCAGACTTGCAGTCGCCAAAGCCTCAAACTGGCACCCTCCCTCTGGCCTTATTTAAATTCCTGGGTGCTCCCTCCTTCACCTGACTGGTGCCTCTGTCTGCATGGGGCTCATACTTCATCCCTCAAGAGCCCAGCTGCAGCTCTCACACCTTTGACTTTCCTCCTCCTATTTGGTCTTCTCCACAGTATGATGACCACCTTGGAGTATACTGAATTAAGAATAACAGTTAACATTTTCGAGCTCTATGCATATGCTAGAGACTGTGCAAAACTCTTTATATCATTTAGGGAACTTCTGAGGTAGTACAAACATTACTGACATTCCAGATGAGAAATATGAGACACCAAGAATTTAAAAAACATAATCTTATCAAGGTTCCCACTGAATAAGTAGCAACTTTAAAAATGTAAACACCGAGGTACCCTCACTTCAGAGTTTTTCCTGAAACAGGCTTTAACAGGGAACTGGGCATAAGCCTTTATTCCGGGATTTGGAATGAGCTCCATGGAAGAGAAGGATCACAGAAAATAGAGATGGGGCCAGCAAATAACAACTTCTCTTACTTCCCAATGTTGCCTCCCATCAATTTTGTTCTTCAGCCATATTGGAGGTACTCTATGGCTCAGAAAAAAAAATCTTGGGTCATTTTTTCCTTCCTTATCAATTTATATATGGACCAATGAAACAAGAGGGAAATATTACACTTCCAATAATTGTCTCTGTTTTCCATACAGAGTCCTGAGGAAAGAGCCTGTATTTAATGATGAGCTTCCAGCAAGCATTCTGTGTGGCATTGTGTCCGTAAAGCCTAACGTGAAGGAATTCACAGAGACCTCGGCCATTTTTGAGGATGGGACCATATTTGAGGGCATTGACTGTGTAATCTTTGCAACAGGGTATAGTTTTGCCTACCCCTTCCTTGATGAGTCTATCATCAAAAGCAGAAACAATGAGATCATTTTATTTAAAGGAGTATTTCCTCCTCTACTTGAGAAGTCAACCATAGCAGTGATTGGCTTTGTCCAGTCCCTTGGGGCTGCCATTCCCACAGTTGACCTCCAGTCCCGCTGGGCAGCACAAGTAATAAAGGGTAAGTCAATAAAGAGGCTCATGGATTGCGAAGATGAATGCCAGTGACAATAACTTTGGATCTTTGTGAAAACAATAATCCTAGTTACAAGGTCCCCTTCAGTTTTGAAAATTTATAATTCTATATTCTTTGGTGCTATATTTTGTTAGCAATTTAAAGTATACCAGTTTGGATTATTGTATGAAATACTACAAGATATTATTAGAGGAGGTATTTTGTGACTTACAACTTCTTACAGCTGATAATTACCCAAGATCATTTATTAGACTTGAGACCACCAAAGCTTACATCCACTTAAGACTAAGTGAATGACAACTTTATAAAATTATGATTGCAAAACTCAGTAGAATTACAGTGCTTGAAAAGTTCATAAGAAAATATGTTTACGAGCCAACATCCAGCCAACTTCAAATATCCACAGTCATGGAAAATATGATTGCTGAAAGGTAATGGTTTTTCTACTATTATTTTCTTCCCTGACAAAAAAAGGACAAACAGTGGATCAACAGAGGCAGAAAGTGCTAAGAACAAACAGTGGATCAATAGAGACAGAAAGTGCTCAGTGTAGTAGATGATCAGTCTGTAATACATAAGAATACTGAGTTCTTATATTTTACAAAGGAAACAACAAACTTGATTGGGGTCAGGCAAGAAAGGCAGGCAGCATCCCCCAGCAGCAGGCTGGAATACAGTTGTGGGGAGATGCAGATCACACGACCAGGTAGCCAGGAAGGTAATGGCATGAAATTTCACTCAGGATTCCACTTAGGGTTCAGACCCAGAGAGGCTGGCATTAAAGGAAGGGTGGGACCCTTACTCTCTATGAGGACAAGAGTTGTAACTTGGGCTCTGAAGAAAGGAAACAAGGCAATTTATGGGGAAAATTGATGTACATGGCACAGGCTGTCTTAAGGGAAATGAGACACAAGGCAAACAACCTAGATTTGGAAAACCAGAGTACCAAGACAAGAGGGGCTAGTTACAAGCAACCCAATGGCAGTAGTTGGCAGGCTAAAAAACAGTCTCTTTCTTTTCAATCTCTTCCTCTGAAAAGCATGACAAGTTCCAAGGCCTGGAACCATACCATATCTACAAAAGCTGTTCAAGTGACCCTCCCTGTAAGAACTGTAGAAATGGGAAATTAAGCAAGCCATTGTAGGTCTTGAGTAATCATATCTGGGCTAAGAGTTTTATTCTCTTTCAAGTTGATTCCAAGATTACCAAAGAAATCATCCTAAATTTGAAGTATTTCTGGACACAAAAGGCTGTTTTGGTCTGGGTTTTAGAGAACTCTGCAAACTTATGTAAACCTGGATCCTGGGGCAGCCCCAAGTCAGATCTAGTCTCCTGGGTCTCCCTTATGTCCTTGGTGACTTGTGGACAGTCCATATCCTCAGTCATATTCAAGAACTACTGGCTTTCCATAGAAAAACTTAGCCCTTCACCAAATTCTATATCTTATCTTCTGGAAATTCCATTTTCTGGCAAAGCAGGATTAATTTCTATGAAGATTTTTCTTCATAAATCTTGGAAAAGTGATGCCAATTCACCTCTGTTTGGCTATAATTTAAAAGACAACATTCTTAAAATATGACTGAGATTAAAATATATCTATGAAACTGTTTTGAAACATCTTGTAACCAGTTTAAGAGCAAAGCTATTTAGGTAATGTTTTTTAATTATTATGACAAATATGAGTTCTGAGAAGACTAGAACTGAATTTGACGTCTGTCTGAAAATGAACACCAATTAATGTAATTCATAACTCATTATTAAAAAGGGAAAATTACAGGCTGGTCCTATGCCAGACTCATTTAATTACCATCGTGTCTTTCCTTCTTTATCAGGAACTTGTACTTTGCCTTCTATGGAAGACATGATGAATGATATTAATGAGAAAATGGAGAAAAAGCGCAAATGGTAAGAGTACCTATTGTAATAGGAGTGTAGGATTTCCATAGAAAAGTGAGAATTTATGAATGCTTGGAACTGTTTTAATCTTAAATTATCCTGAATGACATCATTGGAATGACAACTACAAGCTATATTCATCCATTCAACAAATATTAATTGAAGACCTACGTTGCTTCTGACATTGTATTAAGTTCTTTTTAGTACAAGGCACAGAGTAAATAATAGGATTGAGAATCTACATTACATAGACAGTTTTAGCCCTCCATGCCTCCTGTAATATATATCATAGAAAGGAGACCCAGAAAGGATTTGAAATCAGAGGAGTTTGGGAACACACGGATGTGGACTTCCATTCTCTAGCCCATAAATCCTCTAAGATGTAGAGGATATTTCAAAGGTATACCTCTAATGAAAATGACTCAGAAAAGTGAGAATGAATCTGGAGAACTGGGCTCCATTTCTAGTTGTCACTAATTAGCTCAGTGGCCATGAACTATTATAGAAGGGTCACTTGAGCAAGAGGCAATCTATCCATTTGTAAATAAGGATTAAAAAATGTCTTTCTTAGCTGCATTGCAGTGTTGGGGTATTTCCAAATGAAACCAATATGAAAGTTCTTTAAAAAAACCACAAAGTACAGGATAAACAAATGACATTCTCCTTATACAAGAAATTGATGTTGTCTGTCAGGGTAGTGTGGGAAATTTTTTTAGAAAGAGAGAGAGATTGATGTTAATTCTCACTGATATAAAGTTGCGAGCCATTTTCTCTGTTCTGTTTCTACACAGAGTTTGGGTATCCACAGTGGTGTTTTCTCTCCCATCTCCAGGTTTGGCAAAAGCGAAACCATACAGACAGATTACATTGTTTATATGGATGAACTCTCCTCCTTCATTGGGGCAAAGCCCAACATCCCATGGCTGTTTCTCACAGATCCCAAATTGGCCATGGAAGTTTATTTTGGCCCTTGTAGTCCCTACCAGTTTAGGCTGGTGGGCCCAGGGCAGTGGCCAGGAGCCAGAAATGCCATCCTGACCCAGTGGGACCGGTCGTTGAAACCCATGCAGACACGAGTGGTCGGGAGACTTCAGAAGCCTTGCTTCTTTTTCCATTGGCTGAAGCTCTTTGCAATTCCTATTCTGTTAATTGCTGTTTTCCTTGTGTTGACCTAATCATCATTTTCTCTAGGATTTCTGAAAGTTACTGACAATACCCAGACAGGGGCTTTGCTATTTAAAAATTAAAATTTTCACACCACCTGCTTTTCTATTCAGCATCTTTTGCAGTACTCTGTAGACATTAGTCAGCAACACAGTGTTATTTCTAGGCTCTGAAATAGCCACTTTAAGAATCATGTCATGATCTTAAGAGAGCACTAATCATTTCTGTTTGAGTTCCACTAACACTTCAAAATCAGAACTATGTTCTTTATATCTAACTTACATCATTTCCTGAAACATTTTGACATGATTCCTTTTTCCTTTTAAACAATGTATGAAAGATGTATTTTAAATCTAAATAAAGAGCAAATTAAGCAGAATAATTATAATATGATACTCTCAGGCTACTTCTATAAGCTATTTGCAGGGTCAAGGGGGGAGCTTGGCTATTACATTATTTTTCATTTGTTTGTTTTGTGCAACATAATCCAGGTAAGACCTCCTCTTCCCTGCCCAAGAAACATAGCATAAAGACCTGGTCTATATTGAAAGTTAACACAAAGTAATTTGTTTTATTTATATTCTCAATAAGGAAACAAACTTTTCAACTTCTAGCAGCAAAAGAATAATAGCAATAGCAATGAGTGTAGTACCAAATAATACACCTTTTAGCTTAATCTTTTAAAAATTAAATATTTAGCCAAAACTGTGACCAAAATCTAATGCTTATAGATTAAAGATTTATAGTCTTATATAGTCTGCCCCAATAAACTTATGAGGTACCAGAATAAATCTAAAACTGTATTTTATACTGTATTACATTTTATAGTTAAAATTTTCATAATTATGATTTTTAAATTTTGACATTATAGAGCAGATAAAATCACCTGCCAGAATCATCAGTCATCAGAGGGCTCCACCAGTTAGTTATCATACTACATATTTCTTACTAAACCTTCCCTTCCAACTTAGATCAATGGAACAAATATATATGTGTGTGTATATATATTCTTCTTAAAGGTCCACCAGTCCCATTCCTGTGATAATCCACTAATTCATTAATCCATAAATGATGCTTCAATTTATTTAGGCAGAGTCCTCATAACCCAATCACCTCTTAAAGGCCTCACCTTTCAATACTGCTACATTGAGGATTAGTTTTCAACATGAGATCTGGAGAGAAAAACATTCAAACCATTGCATCATACAAAAAAAGGATATTAAAAATTGGATTATAGCAACTTAATCTTCTATTTATTTTTTGTACTGGCATTTATAACATGAAGCAAAAAATTTTTATGGGCTGTGTTTAATTTTTAGTTATTTGATTCCATTTAGGGCACACGTTTTCAAGAAAAGTTTTGCTTCATTTGGGAATACTTGGGAATATTTCACATCTGGTAAGAAGACCTTAAAAGCAGAATGTTACTTTGCTACCACAAACAATTAGGAAAAAGAAAATATTTAAAATAGTATACAACATTTATGATAAATCTGAGCTTCAAAGATAAAAATATAAAGAAAGTAACAATAGAAAAGAAGAAAGCGTTAGGTAAAAATGTGATCTTCTTTCTTTCTTCCATTTCTATATCCCCCATATGTGTGTATGTGAGTGTATATAGATATAGATATAGATATAGATATAGATATATAGATATATAGATATATATCATATTGAAAGGAAAGCAATATGAAAGCACTCCCATGGTTATTGCAGTACTATTCACAATGGCCAAACCTAAGTGTTTGTCAACGGACAAATGGATACACCACATTTTCTTTATCCATGTACAAAGAAATGATAAATGGTTGAAGTGATGGATATGCTAGTTACCCTGATTTGATCACTATTCATGATATATATGCATCAAAATATCACACTGTGCCCCATAAATTGTATAATTATTATGTGTCCATTCAAAATAATAAAGGCAATAAAAAGATATTATAGGTCAGTGGTTCTCAACACAACATAACTTGGTGCAATGCCCTCTTTTAATAGCTAGAATTTTGTAACACTTTACAGTCCTGAAGTAAAATTAATACACAAATGTGTTAAATGTGTGTGTGTGTGTGTCACTATAGCCCCACTTGTAATGTATAGAATATTTTCAAGTTGTGCAACTGTAAGTACACATCCAAGAAGGCTTTGTGTCAAATCATTTTGCAGGACTTCACAGAGCTTCTACTAACTAGAACTCCTCAATCATGCAACAACAAAAACTCACCCTGAAAATTCCAAAAATACCCTAAATCAAGTGAAGTACCCCTAATGAGATTCACTATAAAATGAATGAAAAATCTAAGTCTCAGAGATTATGATCCAAGAACACTAATCTAAAAAGGGTAGAGTTTGAACCCAAAGCCATATCTCATGATATGTAATCTAGTAAATTTGTTTAGAATGTCGCAACTGCCTCCTAATTTAGAGTGGTTTTTCAGGGTGACATTTAAACTTTTGTGTCTGCCCAAGGTCTGTTGACTTTTAGAGACACAGAAATCATGCAGCACATAGTTCCATTCAATACAAAGTAATGGACAATCTAACTTACTGACATTGATATATGATGCTAGCCCCATACAACCAGCCCTTTTGGTTGAAATCCAGAAGGGATTGAGAATAGATGACAGGGTTCAAATTTATTTATTTAAATCATCTGCATAAGAATTTATAAAATTTCCAGATTTGCACATACCACTGCCTCCTTGATATCTTTTCTTGCATGTGCATAGGCATCCCACACATAAACTACTACATTTACCTCTCAGTTTTTCCCACCACCAACATTCCCATATAGATTCCAAACATGTTCTTTCCTCAATCTTACTCGTCCTGGTAATGAGACCTCTAAATACCCCATTTCTCAAGCCACAAAACTAGGCATAATCCTCAATTCCTTTAGCTGCCTCCTGTATTCATTAGCCAGGGATGCCATAAGAACGTACCACAGACTGGGTGGCTTAAACAATAAAAATTTATTTTCTCACAATTCCTGAGTCTAGAAATCCAAGATCAGGGTGTCAACAATGTTGGTTTCTTCTGAAGCCTCTCTTGTTGGTTTGTAGATAACTTCTTCTGTGTCTTCACACAGTCTTCTTCTGTACATGCCTGTGACCGAATCTCCTCTTCTCATGAAGAAACCTATTATATTGGATTAGGGACAACCCTATGACCTCATTTTAACTTAATAGCCTTTTTAAGAATGCTGTCTTCAAATATAGTAACATTCTGAAGTACTAGGGATTAGAACTTCAATATATAAATTTGAGAGTGACACAAGTCAGTCCATAACACCTCACCATTCCCCTACCTACAGCGTCAGCAAATGTTCTCACTTCTGTCTACCTCCACAGCCTCCACTCAGGTCAAAGCCACCATTAACTCTTACCCATTATTCTAAGAGCCTCCTTGATTCCATTCTTGCATCTTAACATTCCATTTTGTATGCAGCAGCAAGAGTAAACTTTTTCAAACACAAATAGGATCTTGTCACCCTTCTTGCTGTGTCATGTAAGGACATGCTTCCAATTCCTTGCATGCTGCTGGCTAATCTTAAGACATAGGAGGGAAGCACCCATAATCCAGAAACTCAGCTCTCTATTGACAGTTCTCTTGGGTTAAGATAATAGTATTTAACAAAAGAAGTTCTGTCCACCCTCTTATAATTCTGAGATGGTACCTACACTGCTCAAGCCTTTTCCTACAGACATTTATACCTGCTGTTATTTAAAACTTCTTTTCATAGGCTTGGTTACCAGATTTAAGTATGAAGAAAGCCCTGAAAATAGAAAGCTTTCTAAGTTGGAAACATAAGTTGGTTAGGATAATTGCCCATCTCTGATTGCCAAAAGGATTAAGTTGTAACATTAGTCTCCACATGGAAATGTATAGCCTCTTGTTTGTTGTGTAACTGTGTAGTTATCCAACAAGTAGAAATTTCAATTCTCTCTGTTAAGTTCATGCCACAGGTTTGTAGAAAGGCACTTCCTGATGTTGGGAAAAACTATGGAGGCAATGAGATTTACTGTGAAGTTACCAGCTTTCCCTTTCTGCTTTTGTGCCCCTTAGAATATTTTCATGTCACTCAAATAGCCACTGCCTTCACATTTCTTCTGCTTTCACACTAATCTCATTGAAGGATCTGTAGTTTGCTCCCACCAATAATGTTTTCCCATTAAGAAAACAGCTGAAAATGTCACCTTTCTTGAAGGGAGTACATTTCAACGTCTCATATAAGTGATTACTACTTTAATTATTGATATATGAGAATCTGGTACCTCAACTGTAGGCCAGTGTGAAAAGGAACAAAGTCCAAAATCATGCATATCACAGGCTTATGCAACTTACCTGACCACGATAGAAAGGTGGAAAGTGGTCAAAATTCCGGTGTCCAACTTGATTCAATTTATAGCTGGCATCCAAGAGGACAAGATAGTGAGTTTCTTGGTTTCTCGGTCATAGCTACAACGAGGACAAGATGAGTTCCTCAATTGTAACAAGAGTCAAAATCTTACAAATGGTTCCAGAAGACCAATGTCATTCTAGATAGCCCATACATTGGTGGAATAAGACTCCAGCCAGAAGTGAATGACATGAAGAAAAGATTTAGCACCTAGTTACAGGTAAGGGATACTCCTAAGAACCAGACAGACTACCAGAGTCCCAATCAAGTGGCCTGGAGATCAGAATAAGGCTCTAATAAGTCAAGTCATAGAGCATGGGTATATTCTCTAAGAACAGTCCTCCAAGGAGCATATGACAACATACGACTAAACATGCAAGGAATTGATCAGGAGAATACCTGTGAAAGATAATAGGAAAGGAGCTGGAAAAGACAGGGAGAGCTGTCAGACAGGGATGCAAGTATGACCCCAAGCGAAGAAGTGAGGGGAGGATAGTTGGGTGAAAACATTCCAGACTGCCAAGCAGTCTAGGAATGGTTTGGCAAAGCTGCAGGGGAATGCCTGAACAAAGTTGGGCATCAGAAGAGCCCTGTGTCTATAAGGCAGAGGCCTGCCTAGGTATCTCTGCCATACTCAGTCATTGGCTGGGAATAGCCTGAACAAGTACAGCCTCAGTTCAAAGGCAGCATTCAATGAGCAGCTTGGGTCCATTAGACAATTATGCTCCCTGTAGTTTGGGTCCATTGGTCAATTATGCTCCCTGTAGTTTGGGTCCATTGGTCAATTATGCTCCCCGTAGTTGGAGATCTGCAACTTCTCATGACCACCAGAAGGAGCCAGCCCAGTAGGATTTACCAAAGGATTGGTGAGGGAACAGGTGCAGAGTTTATACCAGATACCAACATTACCAAAGGAAAACTAATTTCAGGCCCTGCAGCTGACCATTGTTCACCTTTCGCCTTGGTTTGGATTGGCTTAGTGATCAGGAACAGCAAACTCAGCAGACTGAAATTTCTCTGTGTTTAGGTGAAAATGTGCTTCTGTGTGAAGGCACAACTGGCAATTATTAAACCTCCTCTCCCAAGCTTGAGTAAATTAAAGAGGGTCTCTGAGCTATGAATTTCAGCTCAGAGCCTTCAAAGATAAATGTTAAACTTTTGAAAATTTTCCAGCAAGATAATGGCAAATGGTTATCTAAATTTCACTGTGTAATTTGCATCCTGTCAGATAACACAACTCCTGTCAGTGTTTTATGTTGTTCCCCCAGCCTGTTTTCAAGCAGTTTTCTTCCTGTGGAACATAAAACAGACAGATAATAGTGGGGGTCACATGATCTGCTTATTTTTAGACTGCTGCTCTACTGCAAATAGCTTTCCAGTGCCACTGTGTCTCAGCCCATATGTGCTGCTATAAAGGAATATCTGAGGCTGGATAATTTATAAAGAAAAAAAGGTTTCTTTGGCTCATGGTTCTGCAGGCTGTACAAAAGCATTGCACTAGCAT
This sequence comes from Pan troglodytes, assembly GCF_028858775.2. Lineage (NCBI taxonomy): Eukaryota > Metazoa > Chordata > Mammalia > Primates > Hominidae > Pan > Pan troglodytes. The sequence continues at coordinate 77,984,586 of NC_072398.2, read as the reverse complement.
CTGCTTCTGATGAGGGCCTCAGGCTGCTTCCACTCATGATGGAAGGGAAAGGGGAACTGATGTGTGCAGAAATTACATGGTAAGGCAGGAAGCAGTAGAGAGAGGAGGAGGCATCAGACTCTTTTTAACAACCAATTCTCACAGAACTAAGAGTGAGAACTCACTCCCGTGAGGATGACACCAAGCAGTTCATGAGAGGTCCACCCTCAAGATCCAAATACCTCCCACCAGGACCCACCTCCAACATTGGCATCAAATGTCAACCTGAGACTTGATAGGGCCAAGCAAAGTATATCCAAATCACAGCACAGTTTTTCAGCTCCAGAATAATTATCATGTTTTCCAGTGCAAAAGTTTCCATAAAAATGATAATAGTAAAGGGCAAACAGAATTCATGCTTTCTACCAACAGTTTTTGTACTAGTTATGTACTAGGGTATATTCTAGGACCTGGAGATTTAACAGGAAATTATATTAAAATAATCCCACTTTTAAGAAAGTCACATTCTATCAGGGGAAAACAGTCTATTTAAAAATACACAGGCCAAACACAGTGGCTCACGCCTATAATCCCAGCACTTTGGGAGGCCAAGGCAGGCGGATGACGAGGTCAAGAGATCAAGACCATCCTGGCCAACATGGTGAAACCTTGCCTCTACTAAAAATACAAAAAATAGCCAGGTGTGGTGGCGGGCACCTGTAGTCCCAGCTATTCAGTTGGCTGAGGCAGGAGAATTGCTTGAACACGGGAGGCAGAGGTTGCAGTGAGCTGAGATCGTGCCACTGCACTCCAGCCTGGCGACAGAGCAAGACTCCGTCTCAAAAAAAAATTAAAATTAAAATTAATAGAGAACATATCATGACATAGAATAATAGAAAACAAATGGCCTTAAAAGTTGTCTAGTCCAGTCCTCTAGTTGTAAACCAAAGCAACCCAGGAAACATGTGAGGCCAGTGGTTACCAACTCCCTTTGAGTCCCAGGTGTACTTTTTCTTAAGCTACTGAAACTATATTGCTTACAGTGTATCAGCCCCAAACCTGATGGATTTCTAGTCAATTTATCAATATTCTGAAGTTCTATATTTCCCTAATCTCTAGTGCAGAAATCCAGCTGCAATTCCTTCTATTTTATCCCAGTAAGATCTCATTCTAAATCAGCAGAATGCTCCTTTTTGGCATCTTCAATGCTTGTTCCCACCCCACTGTGCCTTCGACCAATTCATTTCGTCATTTCTTCTCTCTATCTCTCATTTTTATGCTACCCATACCCAGACTCAATATTTCAGCCTCATTCTCTCTTCCCCTGGCTTGAATCCCCACTTGCAATCTAAGGATAGGTTCTATGAAGTCTACTTTCTATATCTCTTTTGCCTCTTTCTATCTTATAATTCCCACTCTGGCAAATTAGATCTGGCTATCATTATTTTTTTTATTTTGATATAGTATTATTTGTCTATTTTGCTTTTGCTGCCTGGTTTGTTTTTTAATTTTTTGTTCATGTTTTGTTTTGGTTTTTTTAGAGGCAGGTTTTTGTTATGTTGTCCAGGCTGGCCTGGAACTCCTGGGCTCAAGCAGTCCTCCCATCTGAGCCTCCCAAGTACATGGAACATACCACCCCACTCCCAGCTATCATAATTTCTTAGTCTGTTGGAATAAGCCTCTAACTGGCCAGCTAGACTTTAGTTTCCCTGTCATAGTTTATCCTGTATACTACTGCCAGGATCATCTTCCTGAAGTGAGCCTCTAAAACACATTACACGTGCATACAATTCTTTACTGGTTCTTCTTTCTCCCCATTTAAATCTCATACGAGGGGCCTCCCAATATGACTAAAGCTACTTTTCCAGTCTTATTTGTAACTATGTTCCAGACAAACTATACTATTTAGAGTTTTCTCCCTGAATAAACCCACCTTCATGTATATATTTATGGTTATACATGAAATATATATATAACCATAGAAAAATGCCTGAAATCCAGGCGTTTTTCAAACCCGTCTTAAATCTAAATTCTTTCCTTTGGGGTCAGACTTTGTACCTGTTCCCAGGAGCATGCTGAGATCTAACTCTAGTCATGAATCTAATGGCAGCAAAGGCTGGATTGGGGTACTTCTTGAGAATAGCCATCCTTTTGCAAAGCAATTGCCACCAATGAGTTTATTACAGGATTTTTAAACATCCTCAGACTTGGGATGGTGGGCTGCTTCCACTAGAAAGAGAAGCTCAAAGTGATTCGAAGGTTTGAGATTCTCAGCTTCATTAAAAGACTTGCTGAGGCTGGGTATTCAGCATAAGTTGTCATTCTGAAACCTGCAAAATTAAAATTTGTTCTGATATTCAGACAAGTTGAACCTTTGTTGCAAGAAATAAAATATTATTTTAAATCCACCACAGGAGCACTCTGGCTGTCTGGCATGACTTGAGCCGAGAGTTGAAAAACCTGTGCCTGTCATCTTCTTTCTTAAGTGCTTCAGTGCACTCAGAAGTTACCATTCCTACCCTTGATCTTGTGGTCATTACTGCCATCATGCAGGTAAATGTAGCAGCCACTTGTCGTCTGCCCCACCCCCACCCTGCCCCACCAAGGGACTTGCTTCAGTAGGTACTTCCTCACAATCAAATAGAGGTGATAATGTGGTTAATTGTGATGCCACTGCTTGCATGGATTACTGTATCACGATTCTCAATTTTTAAGGAGGTCAGCACTGCATTCAAGTCCAAGGACATGACCAAACCAATCCCAATATCTTATTTTTAAGTGTCCATTTTCTTGGACCATTCCTGGCACCAACTTGTGTATCAGTTAGGGTGCTTTCAGGAAAGAGAAACCTTATCAATAGTTTCAACATAGAGAATATTGATATAGTTTTGCTGTGTCCCCACCCAAATCTCATCTTGAATTCCCAAGTGTTGTGGGCAGGACCCAGCAGGAGGTAATTGAATCATGGAAGCAGGTCTTTCCTGTGCTGTTCTCGTGATAGTGAATAAGTCTCATGAGATCTGATGGTTTTAAAGAGGGGAGCTTCCCTGCACAAGCTCTCTTCTCTTGTCTGCTGCCATGAGAGATATGCCTTTCACCTTCTGCCATGATTTTGAGGCCTTCCCAGACACGTGGAACTATAAGTCCAATAAATTTCTTTCTTTTGTAAATTGCCCAGTCTCTGGTATGTCTTTATCAGCAGTGTGAAAATGGACTAATACAAATATAATATATAAAAGCATTAGCAAGGTATCAGAGAGTCTTAAAGGTGAAAAGAGAACTCAGAGTATCACACAGATAGTTTCTATAGAAGGAGTTGCCTCTCCTATGCCTGAAGAGAAAACAGAAACAGGTTGGAATTATTAAAACTTAGAGGCTTAGGAGGAACTTGCAGAGCTGGAATCTCATCTCTGAAGAGGGTGCCAGCTGGCTGATGTTGCTCTCCCTGAAGTCACATGAAGAAACTTGTTCTAGGAGTTTGGGAACAACTATAAATCGGAACTAGCTACAGCACCAGCATGGCTGCAGGGGTGAAGACCTTTTTCTGCAACAATACTAACAGGAACAGGAAGCAACCAGGAAGGAGGGAAGTGGAATGAGGTTTGCAAAGTCCCAGCCCCAGCAACATAAAGCACAGCATAAAAGAACATGTTTGAAGTTGAGAGAAAGTAACTTAATCAGGAAGCCTTCTTTAAACCCATCTCAAGTGGATTTAAATCCTCCTCCTTTGAGGCTTTCTTAATTTACTCTCTATATATGTGTTTTTCTCTCTCCTTAGAATCTCTACAGCAACTTAGATGCTTTTTGGTGTCACTTATATTTTGCCCTGTACTACAGGTATCCCTATAGCTGTCTTAATCTCTCCCCTCTTCATTGTCGTTCTTCTCCATATACAAATACATACATATTAGAAAAAAATCAATGAATGCTGGAATAGTGTTTCATTTATTTCCATATTGCCTCTGACTTCTCAATAGCTAGTTGTTGAACTCGTTCACTGCTGAATCCCAGTGCTTAGAACTGGACCTAGAGTATAATACCTCATGTATGTATGTGTGTGTGTATGTGTGTGTGTGTGTGAAAATAAATGATTAGTTAGTGAATAAATTTAACTGAATTGAATGTCAGTCCAGGAAGTCAGACTTGAATGACAATAGGGGATTCTGCATATGGGAATGCTTTGATTAAACAGTAATGCCATTTGAGGAAATAAAATAAAATAAAATAAAATATCTTCTTTTTACGGTGATTAACCTAATCTCAAACTTGGAAAACTTCTCAGCATCTAATTCATTGCCTTCTTTCACTCCTCCCCTTGACCATGTCAAAAGAAAGATTTAAGTGGATCCAAACCTGAAGCTGTTCCCATAACATAACAAATGTAGAGAATGTGTTTTGCAACCAGTAGTAATGACCAAAAAATGTATTTGACATAGACTTGCTTGAAAAGATAAACATAGCATATGATATTCAGAACAAAAGAAGAATGGCTCTTAGCATTCCTGTGGTAAGAAATAAAGTCTGTTCCAAATCCCAAGGTACCAGAGAGCCTAAAATCCCCTGGCAGATGAATTTAATCACTTTTCCACGTTGTTAATAAGAAACACTACAGAATGTCAGCTGGTGGAATGGGAATTTTCAGTGCTCATTCTCTCACAGTAATGTCAATTTTAATAACCATCCACAACAAAAATACCTGCACAAGACCTAAGGAATCCAGGTGAGAGATTACAGCACCTGAATGGGGCACAGAAATAAGAAAAAACACATAGAAGAGGATAGGAGGGACAGTTTCACACTACCTGTATCACCTCTCCCCCAAGCCTAGGCAAAACAGTATGGAGACAGATGCCCTCCATTTAAGTAAGGAGAAGAAAATGAGTATGCAACTTTGCTCTGGACCCTATTACCAGGCCTGCCCTGCTAAACCCCAGTGCCAGGTGAGTCCTCACAGACCCAGGCTCCAGGCTTAACCAGGTGTCAGGCCATATCTAATGGTCCCAGGCTGCAGGATAACTCCTGCGAACCCAGTTTTCCAGATCTGCCTGAGATTTAAAGGCAGCAGCCCTCATGGCCCCAGACACCAGACTGACCACTGAGAACCCAGGTTTTAGGCCCACCCCAGTACCAGGCCAGCCCCTGTGGACTTGGGCCTAAGAACTGCCCCAGTGCCAGGATAGCTCCTGTAGACATAAGCTTCAAGTGCACCCCCATGGACAGTCACTAAGCCCACCCCAGTGGACCACAGAGCCATGCTGGCCCCTGTGGATGCAAGCACCAGGACTGTCCACATGGCTGCAGCTTCAGGCCAAGCCCGATGGACCCAGGCTCCAAGTCTTTCCCATGGACCTATGCATCAAGTTGACCTCTGTGAACCTAGGCATCAGACCTGTTCATCTGCTAACTTAGGCACCAAGCCAGCTCACCTGAGGACTTCAGTAGCAAACCTGTCATGGACCTTGCATGTCAGACTGCCAAGAATCTCTGCCCAGTCTGAATGTAAAGGGATCTCCCTGCCAAAACCTGTCTCTAACAACTAGAAGAGGTCCTTACTTTTTAAAATCTGCAGACAGCAGTTCAAGACCACAAGATTACAAATAATCTGGGAAATGTGACACCACCAAAGGAACAGAATAAAGCACGAGTAAACCAACACTAAAGAAATGAAGATCTACAAACTTCCTGAAAAAGAATTTAAAATAATTGTCTTAAAGAAGTCCAGTGAGCTAAAATAGAACACAGGTAGGCAACTAAATGAAATCAGGGGAAAAATACACAAACAAAATGATAAGTTTAACAAAGAGATAGAAACCATTCAAAAAACACACAAAAAAATTCTGGAGCTGAAAAACACAATTACAGAACTGAAAGATTCAACAGAGAACTTCAACAGCAGACTTGATCAAGCAGAAAAAAAAAATCAGCAAACTTTAAGACAGATCAGTTGAAATTACCCAGTGAGAGAAACAGAAAAAAGAATGACAGATAGTAAAGAAAGTCTACAAGACAAATGGGAAACCATCAAGTCAACCAATATATGCATTATGGGAGCCCCACAAAGAACAAAGAAATAGAGGTAGAAAGCTTATATAAAGAAATAATGATAGCAGACTTTCCAAATCTAGAAAGGGAGCTAAACATCCAAATCCATAAATCCCAAAGAATTCAGTTAGATTAAACATAAAGAGATCTTCACTGTGACACATAATCAAATTCATAAAAGTCAAAAGACAGAATTTTAAAGGCACCAAGAAAAAAGTGATTCATCACATACAAGAGAACACTCATAAAACGATCAGTAGATTTCTCAGTAGAAACTTTGTAGGCAAAAATGGAATGATATACTCAACATGCTGAAAGAAAAATAAAATGCCAATCAAGAATACTATATGTGATGTGTTAATCTGTTCTTGCATTCCCATAAAGGAATACCTGATGCTGGGTGATTTATAAAGAAAAGAGGTTTTATTTTTCACTCACAGTTCTTCAGGTTGTATAGGAAGCATAGTGCCAGCATCTGCCTTTGGTAAAGGCCTTGGGAAACTTGCAATTACGGCAGAAACTTAAGGAAAGCAAGCATGTTACACGGCCAGAGGGGGAGCAAGAGAGAAAGAGAGGAGGTGCCACTCAGATCTTGAGTGAACTACCAGAGCAAGAACTTACTCATCACCAAGGGGATGGCAATAAGCCATTCATGAGCAATATGGCCCCATGATCCAAACATCTCCCACCAGGCCCCACTTCCAATATTGGGGATTACATTTCAACATAAGATTTGGAGGGCACAAACACCCAAACTACATCATTCCACCCCAGCCCCCAAATCTCATGTCCTTCTCACATTGCAAAATATAATTATCCCTTCCAATAGTCCCCAAAGTCTTAACTCATTCTAGTATTAACTTAAAAGTCCCAAGTCCAACATCTTATCTGGAAATGAATCCCTTTCACCTATGAGCCCACATTTGTCTCAAGTGCACATAGACTATTCTCCAGGATAGATAATATGTTAGGCCACAAAACAAGTCTTAACAAATTTAAGAATACTGAAATTATATCAAGTATCTTTACTGACCACATGGTATTAAATCAGAAATCGATGACAGAAAGAACTTTGGAAAATTTACAAATACATGTAAATTAAATAATATTCTCCTGAACAATGACTAGGACAAAGAAGAAATCAAAAAGAACATTTTAAAATATCTTGAGAGAAAAAAAATACCAAAACTGATGGACGCAGCAAAAGCAGTTCTAAGAGCAAAGCTTACAGAGATAAATGCCTACATTTTAAAATAAATGAAAGAAGAGACATTATACAGATGCCTCAGAAACAAAAAAGATCATAGGGGACTATTATGAACAATTATATACCAACAAATTGAATAACCTAGAGGAAATATATGAATTCCTAGAAACAGATAACAAACCAAAACTGAGTCAAGAAGAAATAAAAAGCCTGAATATATAAACAAAAAAATTTAAGTAGTAATTTAAAATCTTCTAATAAAGAAAAGCCCAGGACCAGGCTGGACATGGTGGCTCATGCCTGTAATCCCAGCACTTTGGGAGTCTGAGGTAGGTGGATTGCTTGAGCCCAGGAGTTTGAGACCAGCCGGAAACATGGTAAAACCCCATCTCTACAAAAAATACAAAATTAGCCAGGTGAGGTGCTGTGTACTGGTAGTCCCAGCTACTCAGGAGGCTAAGGTGGGAGGAATAGCTTGAGCCAGGGATATGGAGGTTGTGGTGAGCAGAGATAGCCTCATTGCACTGCAGCCTAGGAAACAGAGCTAGACCCAGTCTCAAAAATAAAAAATAAATAAACAAAATAAAGAAAAAAAGCCCAGGAAAAGATGACTTCATAGCTAAATTCTAGAAAACATTCAAATAGATAATATCAATCCTTCTTAAACTCTTCCAAAAAATTGAACCAGAGGAAATCAAACTCATTTTATGAGGCCAGTGTTATCTTCAAAACAAAACCAGACAAGGATACTATAAGAAAAGAAAATTCTAGGTCAATATCCCTAATGAACATAGATGCAAAAATCCTCAACAAAATGCTAGCAAACTGAGTTTACAACACATTAAAATGATTATACATTATGACCAAGTGGGATTTACCCTTGGGATAGAAGGAAGGTTTAACATATGCAAATCAGTAAATGTGATACATCAAATTAACAAAAAGAAAGACAAAAAAGAAGATAATCTCGATTGATGCAGAGAAAGTGTTTGACAATTCAGCATCCTTTCAGGATGAAAATTCTCAACAATTACATATACAACAAATGTACCTCAATATAATAAGACCATATATGATAAGCTTACAGCTAACTTCATGCAAAATAGTAAAAAGCTGAAAGCTTTTCTTTTAAGATCAAAGACAAAACAAGAAAGCTAACTCTCACCCCTTCTATTCAATGTAGAACTGAAAGTCCTAGCCAGATAATCAAGCAAGAGAAAAAAAAAATCAAATCAGAAATGAAAATGGTAAATTGCCTTTATTTACAGTTGACATCATATTTTATATAGAAAGCCCTAAAGACTTCACCAAAAACTTTTATAACTAGTAAACACATTCAGTAAAGTTGCAGGATACAAAATCAACACTAAAAAATTGATTGCATTTCCATACACCAACAACAAACTATTCAAAAAAGAAATTAAGAAAGAAATTCCACTTACAATAGCATCAAAAAGAAAAAATACTTAGGAATACAATTAGCCAATAAGGTGAAAAATCTGGACATTTAAAACTATAGTCTTTAAGGCAATTGAGGAAGACACAAAAGAATGCAAAGATATTTTGTGTTCATTAATTAATATTGTTAAAATGTCCATATAATCCAAAGCAATTTACATATTTAATGCAATCCCTTTCAAAATATAAATAGCATTTTTCACAAAAATATGAAAAAGCATTCCTAAAATTTATATGGAACCAAAAATATCCCAGATAGCCAAAGCAATCTTGAGCAAAAAGAACAAAGCTGGAATCATCAGACTACCTGATTTCAAAATATATTACAAAGCTATAGTATTCAAAACAGTAATGTACTGGCACCAAAACAGACACAGACCAATGAAACAGTATAGAGAGCCAAGTAATTACCCACACATATACATCCAACTAATCTTTGACAAAAGTGCCAAGGACACACAATGAGAAAAGGATAGTTTCTTCAATAAATGGTGTTGGAAAAAACTGGATATCCACATGCAAAAGAATGAAATTGGACCCTTAGCTCACACAATATGCAAAAATTAACTCAAAATATATTAAAGACTTAAACTGTAAGTATAACATGTATATAAAACATGAAACTATAAAACTACTGAAAATAAAAACATAGAGACAAAGCTTTTTGAGATTTGTCTGGGCAATGATTTTTTCAGATATAACCCCAAAACCATAGGCAACAAAAGCAAAAAGAGACAAATGTGACTGCTTCAAAATAAAAGGCTTCTATACAGGAAAGGAAACAACATAGTGAAGAGACAACCTATAGAATGACAGAAAAGATTTGCAAACCATGCATGTGATACAGGGTTAATATCAAAATATATAAGAAACGTAAACATGTTAACAGCAAGAAAACAAATAACCGGATTTTAAAATGGGTAAAGGACCTGAATAAACATCTAAAAAAAATGGCCATATGAAAAAATGCCCAACATCACTAATCATCAGGAAAATGCTAATCAAAACAACAAGATATCACCTCACACCTATTAGGATGGCTATTATCAAAAAGATGAAAGATAACAAGTGTTGGTGAGGATGTGGAGTAAAGGGAATCCTTGAACGCTGTTGATGGGAATGTAAATTAGAATAGCCATTATGGGAAACAGTATGAAGGTTCCTCAAAAAAGTAGAATAGAACTACCATATGATTCTGCAATCCTACCTCTAGGTATATATCCACAGGACGTGAAATCAGTAAGTCAAAGACATGTCTGCACTCCCATGTTCACTGCAAAATTATTCACAATTACCAAAATATAGAATCAACCTAAGTGTGTATCAACAAATGGATAAAGAAAATGTGGCACTTAACTACAGTGGAATATTATTCAGGCTTAAAAATGGAAAACATCTTGTTGCAACAATATGGATGAACCTGACAGACATTTTGCTATGTGAAATTAACCTAGGCCCAGAAAGACAAATACTGATCATTCTCACTTACGTGCAGAATCTAAAAAAGACAAACTCACAGAAGCAAAGAGTGATTTCCAGGGGCTTGAGGGTGGGGGAAATTGAGTAATCTTGGTCAAATGGTACAAAGTTTCAGTCATGCAGGATGAATATGTTCTGGAGATGTAATGTACAATATGGTGACTATGGTTAAAATACTGTATTGTATGCTTCAAATTTGCTAAAAGAGTAGATCTTAAATGTTCTCACTCAAAAATAATGGTAACTATGTGAGGTGATAAATATGTTAAATAGCTTGATTATCATTTCACAATGGGGAGATATATATATATACCATGTTTTGTGCCTTAAATATATGCAGTTTTTATTTGTCATACACCTTACCTCATGGTTTGCATTCTGCACTCTGCCCAACTCTCTGTGTGCACTCTCTTGGGTATGTGCTCTTGCTCCCATGGTCCCTGTAGCTGACAACACTTTCCACCCATTTCAAACCACACATTTTTCTTCATTCTTCAAGTCCTTTCTCAAACACTGATGAAAATGCAAATCTTCCTCCAGTCCCCTCCCACAGAGTAAATTTCTCACCCTTCTAGGTTTAAATAGCCCCTTTTAAGACTCTGTTACTATGTGAATCGTGGTCAAAACTGTAGCATAGTTAACAATGTATGTGTCTTCCTCCCATCTATCTGGCCTAATGCTGTGACTGATACCTATTAAATATTTGGTACATAATAATTCCTTTTCCTTTTTGTTTCTTTTCTTTCTCTTAAGGGGAGGCAGCACACCTTCACAGTCCTGCCACATCTTAGTTGTATAATTGTGCCAGGTTAACCTGCTAAGCCCCAGTCTTTCTTCAGAAAAATGGCCACAGTAATACTTGCCTTATAAGGTACTTTTGAAAACAAATAACATAATGTGTCTAAAGTGCTTAGTTTAGCGCCTGGCACCCAGTGAATGCACATTCTAAAGTGATTATTTTTAGTGGTATTTTCCCCCATCATTTCCTGACTGTGAGGCAGTCTGAAGCATTTTACATACCATGTCCCAGAGTCTGCACTAGAACTTAGCTTCCTAGGAGACGGTACTCTGTCCTTTTTTGTTGCCGCTGTATCTGTAACATTGCAAACAATGCCTGGCATGCAGTAAATGCTCGATTAATACTTGTTGAATAACCCTCTGAAGGTTCCATACTCTCTAAAGTAAGAGTATCTTCTTCACACTCTCTAAAGTATGTCTTCTCACTATTCCCGTTTATAGGGTATTGGAAAAAACATAGCATCAAGTCATCAATTTTTGCTGGCTTAGCAAATTTGAACAGTTCAGTTTTTCATTAGTATATTGAGGATAATAATACCTGCCTCACAAGGTTAATGGAAGAAAATAAATGAAAAGCACTTTGAAATATGTGTCAGCATTCTGAAGATGTTCATTAATCTCAATCTATTCTTAATCCTGTTCTTGGAGTGGCTAGTGTGAACCATTAGGGGCTGCAAGCCTCAGTGGTATGACCTATAGAGCCCTGAGCTTTAAGGGAAAAGCATGGAACTTTAAGTACAAGGAGACATGGAAAGGCCACAAAGAGGTAGATTCCAGCTGAGGGGGAGGTAGAGGAGCTCTGGAAATGATCACCTTTATCCCTGGCCTTAACATGTCTCTTCCTCCTGGGTCCTCCATAGTGCTCAGGGTCAGCCTGAAGATGGTTCACCAGTAGAGAACTGCTGGCGCTGAGGAAGAAGAAGACACTGTGGACAATGTTCTCCCCTTGTTTCATGATCTTGCTCACTTTGGCCTATCAAATAACTCCAGGGACTTCATCTTTTAGTTGATTAAGTACCTGGGATACCACCTTCTTATAGCTCTAAAGACACTGCCAAGCTATGAGAATGCAGGGGGAGGCAGGAGATCCACAAGGTCTGATTTTCCTGATCATTTTTGAGTAACAGGACTTTCTGTGATCTCATTAAATCACAAATGCAGTCTCAATCCGGAAAATAGATCCCATCATATGTGATAATCAAAACCTTGGACTTTACTTTCAGCTGTAATCTTTTCAGTATTACCTTCAGCTGAACCTGCAGCTAGGGGAAGCCTGAGGTCCTGGAACACAAGCATGAGGCTTTTCTCCTATATCGCCTTATGCTTCCACTCCTCCTCCCCATGATGCTGATGGAAAAGTTTCCAACCCTTTCGGAAAATTATATTTTCTGTCTTTGAAAAGCTGACATTTTACAAATCTCTTAATTTCTTAATACACTGAGGTGTATGCAGGAAATTAAGAGATTTGTAAAATGTTGAAGGGATATTAGTAATTACTTAACCCAATTTGCTTATCTTACAGGGGAAGGATCTAAATTCCTGCAAGAATTATCCCAAAATATACAGCCAAAGAGATGAATCATTGAGTTTTTAACTATAATATTAGATAATAGTATGAATATTTTTAAAATTTATAAGAAGGCAGAACTGGCTTTCATTTAATATCATACGTATTACAAGAATTGGAAAGCTAAAAACCACATTTCTAAGACTCTCTTGCAGTTAGGGATTGGATGCAATTAGTTTTGCCAGTGAGACAGACATCTAGGCTCAGAAGGCAAAGGGAAGCAAAAGCTAAATTTTCGTGACAATGTTGATGGGCAAATGTATTCCAACAGGTGTGCTTACATCAGCTGAACTCCATGTTCCACCTTTTAGCCCCCCAATTTGTAGGTTGCAGGCATCTGCGGTGATAGAAGCAGTTTCCTGCTCTCTGGATAGTAGCTCTAGTGGTGTGACCTCTCCAGTCCTGCAGCAACCTCCTAGTTCCTGCTCTTTCAGCTCTTTGACCTTTTGCAAGCACCTAATTCCCTGTAGTATATACCTTTCTTCATGATATATAGTGTTTTTTATCTCCTGCACTAAATCATGAGTATATGCATATAAATCATAATATGAAATCTTAAAAACAGAAGTACTTTTGCTGAGGCATTAAGCATATAATCAGTCAGCAGGTCCCCAAACATCTAATTCCTGAATATCTCATATATCCTGTCTCCATTATCCATTCCTCTAATGCTACTCTAATTTAAGTCCTCAGTCTCTCTGGCCTAGATTGTTGAAATAACATCCTGGGTTTTTGGTCTCCTTGATTCTATTCACCGTCTGCTCTAGCCTCCAGGTGAATCTGATCTTGTCTGATGTTGTCACTTCCTTGTTAAAAATTCTCGAATGGACAACCGTAATCCAGAAGATAGTATCCAAACCTGTGATTGTGGCACTTCAGTATCCTTCATAACCTATGTCCTGCATGTTTAACCCATATTTTGCTATTCCCGTCACTTATGGTCCAGCAAAACTGAACTAATTGTAGTTCCCCCATCACGTGTTCTTACTTTTCTATGCATTTTCACATATTTTTCTCTCTGCCTTTTTTCTATTTCTTGTCCCTTATCTGTCTGGAAAACATCTATTCTTCCTTCAAGACTCAGCTGTCTTCTCACACTCCTTGAAGCCTCTCTTTTTCTTCCTCCAAGTGGACCTAGATTTTTCTTCCTACATGCTAGCACTACACTGAACCATACTTCCACTGTGACATTTATCATCTCCCTCAACACTAGACTTCATGGTTCCAGATGGAAAGCACTGTGTCTTCTCACCTTTGAATCCCCCAAAAGACTATTATAATGCATGACATATAGTAGGCTGTCAGTACAGTGAAAGGAATGGCCAGAGGAAGGAAAGGAGGGAAACAGAAGCAGAAAGGACAGGTATAGAAGCCGGAGGGAGCCAGAGACAAGGTTCAGAGACCACAATTCTGTCTTTTGAGTTCACTAGTTTTACAAGCTCATCTACAAGCGTTAGTTCAGCAACTCAGATCAGGCCCTAGGTTTCCAGAAATTTGAGCTACTTTTCACTGTTGGCACAACAAAACGTTTCATTATAGTCCAGGTGCATAGCCTTTGTTTATATATTCTATATTTCCAAAGCAAAAATAAATGAAAGAATCATTGTTCCCCTAATCTCCCAGGAGTTTCACCTTACAGCTCCAGTGGCCATGGCAGTCACTGTTTTATATTTTTTATAACAAGAACCAAAGACTTCATTCTTGCCTTTTTCCTACCCCTTTCTTTTTACTTCACCCACGCCTCTCCTGTTCTTCTCTTATCCCTACCACACTCAGTCCTTCTCTTTCAGATTTTACTATGGCTCTATACCATTAAAAATACAAGAAAAAAAAGGAATTTTTACTTTAAGAATAACTCCTCCCCCTTCCTCAATTTTTACATCAAAAGATATTGTTAAATGCCATTCTCTTCCATATTTCGAGAACTGCTGATCCTCTGGGGAGAGAAAGGTGATTGCTTAAGAGGTGAAGCCCCTTAGAGCATTCAAAATGAGGAGTGATTCTGTACAGAGGATATCTTGCAGCAGGCTGGATGTCTAGTTCCAATTCCTTTATTTGTTACCTCTGAGACCTTGAAGAAGTAGTTTCTAGTCTCAGCATACCAAAGCGTCATCTGCAATTAAGAGCATTGGATTGATGATCTTCAAGGTCCTTCCTGCTCTAGCATTCACTGAATCTGCTATTTTTGACATATTGAATAATCAGAAGCAGCCAGTTTTAGAATCTTATTATAGCAAAAGTGGTAAAAATAATGAGCATATACTATCAATGTGCATCTATGTCTTCTTATGTTTGAGTGAGGATCCTGATACATAAACCTTGGCTGATAATTTCTACTGAAAAAAATCGTAAGTATTAAAGACACTCTTCTGAAGATGTTCTCTCCAGACTCTGCTACAGGCAATCATGAGCAAGAGGGTTGGCATCATCGGAGCTGGAGTCAGTGGCTTGGCTGCCATATGGTGCTGTCTGGAGGAGGGGCTGGAGCCCACTTGCTTTGAAAGGAGCGATGATGTTGGAGGCCTGTGGAAATTCTCGGTGAGTGGCACATCATTAGAACACCAGTGGAAGGAGATGGATTCCAATGCAAATCAAATCTGATCAGTTCTAATTCAGATTTAGAAGGCAGATCACAAAAGCTCCAAATCTGGAAAGTAAAATCTTACCTCTCCAATCACACTAATGCCCAAAAAAACTATTTCATACCAGCAAAATTTGTCCTGAAAAGGACATTTTCAGCTCATTAAACATCATCACCTGCATGGTGAAATCCAGATCTCCAAGCTGTAAAGGGCACTAATGTTGGTAATTAGTCAAAAATATACCATGGCCTTCCCAGGTAACTGAAATGATTCTATTCTTTATTGCTCTTAAATGCCAGGAACACGATTAGAAAAGAGACAAACAAACCTGGACTGAGATCCTGAGGTCAGAAGTCCTGAGTTCTAATTTCAACTTGTAGGTTTTCTAGGCAGATAAGATTTCAGGCCAGTTGCTTTTGTTTCCCTGGACCTCAAATGCTCATTTGTCAAATGCAGAGGATAGGATTCTATAATTAACTTATGTCTATTGGGCAGATAGAAATTATTATAGATGATGATTGTGTGTGCGGCTGTTGAATAGCCTATCAGCTCCAAATCCAGAGGGAAAAATTATGGTCTTTGCCATTTGGGCTCATTGTAGAAATAATATAATTAGGAAATAGTCCTTGTAAACACATTTTTTTTTTTAATTTCAAAGCCAAGTTTGGAGAAACTTCTAGTTCTTCTGTCCTGGATTTCCCAGCCATTGTAATCAGTTGTCGATGATACATATTTGGCTTGAAAACATATTCACATCATTCATATTGTAACTACTTCCTGTCCTGGTCTCAGTTACTGCTCTGCCTGCGCCAATAGCCTCCTCCAATAGAGTATATCAGTGCTAACTTAGAACACATTTTTATTCTTCTCCAAGCTTTTTTTAAAAAAATTTGTGGTTTTGTAACCCTGAAAGCACTCCATGAGATATAAGGTCATTAATTTTTATTTCCCAGTAGGGGGTAATCAAGAGTTAATATTTTTCAAGAATTTAATTTTCCTTATTTACATTTTCTCAGGGAAATGTGGACAGCTTAGAGTAAATCATAAAATGGCTTTCTACCATCTCCCTAGTAACAATTAAATGATGCTTGAGCATCTATTCTGGTAGTTTGTGCTAAGTACTGGGATGACAAATATGGAATATAATCACTCCTTGTAAATGGTTCCATTTCATTTGATTAAGCAAGCCATAATATAATTCCGTAATCCTTTCATAGCAAATGGGCAAAAACTCATTTGATAGCCGAACCTCTTCTGAAATCATAAGGTTAAATACCGTGAATTGGATCAACATGAAGCTAAGGCTCTCTTTCTGTTGCACGGCAGAAATTTTATTGCATTTGACAGATTGCTGCCCCAGATCTCACTAGGAGTATTATGGAGCAAAATCCAAAAATGTACACATTCCAAAATATATCTGGCCCTAAGACTTTTAAAATAAGAGATTATATAACTACAACAACAAGATAGACCTTGTCACCATCAATTCAATGGACGAGTGCCTCGAGCGTTTAGAAGAGGGTGGACTACGGAAATCTTAGTAGGTCAAAGAAAACCTCCCACAGGGATGACACTTAGCCTTGAAGGATAACCCCAGACAAGCAAAATAGAGGACCACCCGTGACACAACTCCTAGAGAGTGCATTTCCCAACAAAGTCTGCAAATGGCACTCCATAGGCCTCTGCAGTCATTGGCAGTGTGCCAGCACCAGGTTAAGAGAGACCAACAATCCATGAAAGGCACAGAAAAGGCAATGAACATGGTGTGTGCAGAGAGGGATCCATGAGTTAGCCAATATAGCCAGATCAGAAAGTTTACTTAAGGAAGCAATAATATGATACAAAGATCAGTAAGATTCAAAGTTGGATTCTGAGTTATCCACAAGAGGAAATTCTTCTTTTCCATAAGGTCATGTCTATAAGCAAAATTCTACTCAAAGTCCTGGTGAGGATATGGACTCATACAAATACTCAAAACTTTAGCCCCCTCCACATACCCCAGCCCTTCCTTCTTTTCTTAGAAAAGTTGCTTGGCACAATATATAATCAGAGAGGGATTTTTTTAATGTGTTACATAAGACTTTATCTTGTAAGCCTTTTTTAGAAAGTGTTCTAGCAGACAGAAACCTGATAATTCTGAACTTTTCACTATTTGCTTTTTCTGAGAAATGGAAACCAAATGGGATTTAAATACTAGCAGGCTGAATGTGTGTTTTAAGTTTCATCCACTCCTAAATAGGGCCTCGTGTCCTCAAAAGATTTCATTACTGCTGTAATAAGGAGTTGCTTAACAGCCAGGTGCGGTGGCTCATGCCTATAATCCCAGCACTTTGGGAGGCCAAAGCGGGTGGATCACCAGAGGTCAGGAGTTCAAGATCAGCCTGGCCAACACAGAAAAACCCCGTCTCTACTAAAAACACAAAAATTAGCCAGGTGTGGTGGTGGGTGCCTGTAATCCCAGCTACTCAGGAGGCTGAGGCAGGAGAATCTCTTGAACCCAGGAGGCAGAGGTTGCAGTGACCTCAGATCATGCCACTGCACTCCAGCCTGGGCAATAGAGAAAGACTCCATTAAAAAAAAAAAATGCTTACCAATAGGTTAGTAGCATTTTGATTGCAAAAGCTGAAGCCAGGACTATTTGAACTTTTTCCCACTCATTTATTCCTTTGTTCATTCAATGAATACATACTGTGTACTTTATGTGTAGGGTACTATATTAAGCATAAGCTGCAGATAAGAGGCCAGCCAGCACTTTAAAAGCCGTGAGAAAACAAGTATTAGAATAACTATAAGTGACTATATAATTAGGGCAATAAGGATAATGGGAGCTTAGTAAAACTAAAGATGATTTGGCAGTAGCTGAGAGGGAAGGTAAAGAAAGGCATGACAAAGTTGAAGGCAACTTTTGAGCATATTTCAAGGGCATATTTAGACAAGGAGATATGGGACTCATAAGCAGAGCTGGAATAGGAAAGAAGATCAAGGTGAACTGCTTAGATGCATGTACAACATTCTGAAATTAACCTCTGACTTTGCCCTCAAGTTACTTATGTTCTCGTGGGAAAGATGAGAGATGAACACAGTTATCATCCAAGACAGATGGTGCCCACAGCTGCTTAGATCTCTGGTTCCAGGGTAAAGCTCCCTCAGCTAGAGGCAGAGTCAAAGTTGAATTTCCTCCTTACTGGCTCAAACCACACCTCATATTGAAATAATAAAAATGCATGCTCCCTGGAGCAACTGACTTGTTATCTAATACATTTGCTTCTTTGTGTTTGTTTGGAGAACAGTCTTTTCGGAAAAATTCCAAGGAGCTGTAGTGTACATACTCTTCTCTCCTTGTATTATAATTGGCTGAGGTCACGGGGCAAAAAAGCAGAGATTCATTCAAGATGGAAATATTCCAAGGCCTTAGCATCTGTTTCCCAGAACAGAGTCTTACATTCTTTAACCAGTCTCCATCCCACAGTTCAGCCCTGCCTCCTTTCAATAGGCAGCTGAAAAAACCTCCTTCCCACCTCTCCTTCTTCTCACAACCATCAGTAGAAGGCACTAGCTGTGGGTGAAAGGGAAGCACTCAGCCTGCCAAACTGCTGGACATGAGCCTTCACCCTTTTTCTGACCTCCACAAAAATTTTAAAAAGTTTAAATTCCTGTGCTTCCACGCTTATGAGAAATACAGCAACCATGAATAGAGGAAGATTATGTTTTCAACTTGAGAAAAAATACTGAGGCTTTGGGCAGCCCCCCACTTCCCCACGGGGACACAATCCTCTCAACCCTTTCCAGCACTTTTTGTCTCCCTCTTCCAGAGGTCATCTGGTGTGAGAGGGAGATACACATCTTGAATCCAGCAGCAACGTGACATTCCATCTCTTTCCCCCATTGCACAAGAGTCCCTTCCGGACCTCGGGAAGCAGAAGCTGCCAGCTCTGAAATGTATTTTCAAGGCAGCACATTGTGTGCACTTTTACCCTACCCTCACAACTGAGAGGAAATGTTTATTTTCAATTTAGCTTTTGACTGCTTCTAAAAAATAAGCCACTTTTCAATTACACAGAGGCTTTACAATGAAGTGCCAAGATTTAACACATGTTCTAAGGGCTCTGGTTTCCTGTGTTTCTTTGGTGAGGAGTGAAGTCCAGCAACTGGTGAGCCAAAGAATAGGATTCATTTACAACAGAGCAGTGGTTCTCAAAGTGTGGTTCCTAAACCAGCCACATCAGCATCACCAGGAACTTGTTAGAAATGCAAACCACCCCAGACTCCACCCCAGACAGATTGAATCCGAAATTCTAAGAATAGGGCCCAAGAATCTACGGTCTAGGGAGCCTCCAGGTGATTCTCATTACGCCAAAGCTGGGAAACCACTGCAATATTGGGTTGTTGCCAGTGAAGAGTTTGCTAAACTCCAAAAGCAAATAAATAGGCTAGAAGTCAGAGCCTCTTCTAGACAGTTTTGTTTTTTGTTTTTTTTTTAACCTGAGTATAAGATCAGAACCAGTGGTGGCACAGGAGAAAGCAAAAACCACTAAGTGGCTATAAAGACAGAGCTAACACTGAGGGTAATTACAGTAAGAGGATTCACATGGAAAGAGCTCCAGTTCTGTGCCAGGTGCTACGCGAAGGGCTTTCCATTCCTTATCTTACTGAGAGCTTTTAATTTTTGTTTATGCTTTTAAACATGAAAAGGGTTTTAGTCAACCAAGAATTTAACCACTGTGTTCACTGAAGGGAACACAATTCTTGGCTTTCTCTTTAAGCTTTCTTATTCTCCCTAGGACCACACAGAAGAAGGCAGAGCCAGCATTTACCAGTCTGTATTCACGAACTCTTCCAAAGAAATGATGTGCTTTCCAGACTTCCCTTACCTGGATGATTACCCAAACTATATGCACCACAGCAAGCTCCAGGAATATATAAAGACATATGCTCAAAAGAAGGATCTTTTAAGATACATACAGTTTGAGGTAGGGGTCTCATAACTTGTACTGTTGAAATTAAGATATGTGTGGGTTAGAGAAAAAGGAGGCAGCAAACTATTATAAAAATTAGAGCCAAATGTTTGGGCACCTCAGTAATCAAATGTTGGCTCTGATTATAAAGCATTCATGCATTGATTTTTTTTCTCCTAGACTTATTAGTTCACTAGTCTCTGAGAGCTTTCAGACTACCTTAGAAAATGGAGGCAGCTAGCCCATCATTGCCCACTTTCCACCCTCATGCTCTGATGTTTTGGAAATAATCCAAAATGCTTTAGTATATATTAGGAATTTTCTCAGTTCAATGCCAATGAGTTGTGGTTCAAAAAATCACAGCATTTGGTAGGGATTCTCCCATTACATTATGAAAAGGTTAACAACTTAAATGGGAAATATACTTATTGCTCCCATCTTTACCCACTCAGTTCGTTAGTTTTTTTTATTAAAAAGACGAGATTTCAGCATTGTTTCTGCGAGAATAATGTTTTACATTTATTTGGGACTCTTTATTGAGCATTTCTGTCTGTATGTTTGGAACTCTTAACCTCAATTAACTGCTGCTAAATGCAGAACACATGCATATAGTGGGAAAAACCATCAGCAAAATTATGAACCATGGTGATATTTACATCATTATTTTACCTGGAGTAGCCCCAAATGTATAGTTAAAATAAAATTTTCCAATAGTCATTTTATTCCATTCATTCATTACATTCATTTGCTTCCATTATGGTGTTAATATCAACAAACATTAATGAAGTTCCTATTGTGTGCTTGCATTGTGCTATGTGTTATATGTAAAAGAAAAAGAGGTCTAAGACTTAGCTCTCAAGAAGTTATTTCAAAATAAATATATAAAGAGTAAGTAAAAAGATTCCAGTAACAATTTCAATCAAAGAGAAAATTTTTTAAAGCTGTTTATGATTTGTTTATAAATAAAACAATACTATGGAGATCATGAAGCAAGAGGCAACACTTTGGGGGAAGGTATTTTCTAGAGGAGGTAAAATTTAGTTGTATTTAGTAGGTGTTTTAGATAAATGAGTGGCATGAGTAAAATTAGAGAGGTGGGAAAATGCCCTGCTCATTTGGAGAACAGTGGGCAAACCAAGTTGGTTAGGAGGGAGATATATATGCTAGGATGAGATATGGCCACATATATCAGTAAACTAGTGTGTACTGTGACTTTGAAAAATAGAGGATTATTTTGCAACCATGTAATAAAAGTCCAAAGAAGGGACATCCAGAGCTTATGTGATGGCACCAAAGTTCTCAAAGATTCAGCTTCACCCTTCTTAGCATGCGGCCTACATCATGAGGTTTGCCTTGTGGTCCAAAACAGTTGCTGAAGCTTGAGCCTTCACATCTGCCTTCTAGGCAAAAACAAAAAAAAAGGAAAGAATGAAGGGCAAAGGGATGTTCTCTCAGCTGAATCAGCTCCCCTTTTACAAATTCTCCTGAAAAAAACTGTCCAACATTGCTTATATCTCACAGGCCACCCTAGTTGCACAGGAACCTGGAAAATGCATCCCTTTTCTGTGTATGTTGTCGCTCCAAACAAAATCAGGGTTCTGTTAGTAAGAATGAAGGGAGAATGGACATTAGGGAAGCAATTTGCAGAATATGTCCCAGAAAAGTCTGTGGGAATAACAGAAAGTAAAACTAAAAGAGTAAATTGGAAAAAAATTGTATGGACTTAATAGTAATCGCATTCAAAATGTAGAATAAGTTTTAGAGGCTGTGAAGTAACAGAAATTGAGCAGGAGACATGAAATGAATATAGTCCTTCAGGAAGATTAATCTGACAAGCAGGACAAAGGATGGCTTGTAGGAAATGGGAGGCTGAAGACAGGCTAGTTATAGGTTCTTACCGTAGTCCATGCAAGGGAGTGATAAGGACTTGAATGAAGGCAGTGTTAGCAACCATGGAAAGAAAGCGTGAGATTGGGAGAGAAATATTGTTTAAACATGAGGCAAGGATGGAGAAATAACAAGGAAAACAAGTCATGGATTTGAAGCATAAGTGGCTGGGAGTTTCGTGTCATCATTCAAAGAAATAAGAAAGTCAGAAGCCAGTTTCAAAGGAAATTTAAGTAGGTCAATCAAAACCTGCTACATATGAGGAAGTATTAGGTGGTCCTCCAGATGGAAAGGTCAAGCTAAACTGGATAGAAGAGAGACCAAGGATAGATGTATTTGTATATTCATACCAAAGTTGCTAATTTTTTTTTTTTTTTGAGATGGAGTCTGGCTCTGTCGCCCAGGCTGGAGTGCAGTGGCGCAATCTCGGCTCACTGCAACCTCCGCCTCCCGGGTTCACACCATTCTCCTGCCTCAGCCTCCTGAGTAGCTGGGACTACAGGCGCCCGCCACCACGCCCGGCTAATTTTTTGTATTTTTAGTAGAGACGGGGTTTCACCATGCTAGCCAGGATGGTCTTGATCTCCTGACCTCGTCATCCACCCGCCTCGGCCTCCCAAAGTGCTGGGATTACAGGCATAAGCCACCGCGCCTGGCCGTAAAGTTGCTATATTTCTAAGATAAGAGTATTTATGCAGAGCAAAAGAGACGCCAACGATCAAACCTTGAGATATTCCCATATTTATTGAGTAGATGGAAGATGAGGTCAGAAAACGAGGAAGCCATGTCAGTAGAGGGTAGCCATAAGAAAATAACACAGATTTGTTATATGACATCATTCACAAAAATATTCAGTGTGATTTACCCCTAAATCAACTAACTTGATGTCAAAAAGTAAATGTACTCCAGTGAGTAATTTTTCTTGTGAGATTCAAAGACTCACTGAAGATTCACTGTGACTCCAATTTTACTATCTTTCTATACATTTCTGAATGACCAAGAGAGCTTGTAACAATTATTTCCTCCACAGAAACAATGCAAGAAGGAAAAAAACTTTCACATATAGAATTATAAATAGAAAAATAAATTTTCTGGTTTTCTTAAAGACCCTGGTTTCCAGTATAAAGAAATGTCCCAGCTTCTTAGTCACTGGCCAATCGGTTGTTGTTACTGAAAAGGATGGGAAACAGGAATCTACTATTTTTGATGCTGTAATGATTTGTTCAGGACATCACGTATACCCCAATCTGCCAACTGATTCCTTTCCTGGTAAGTTTGGAAAATATATAATAATCTAGGGACTTATATGCAAACATCAAGAGTTAGAAACATATCTTTCTATAGGTATTACATAATGATTATTCTTAGATTTCAAAAGAAAAAAATTAAGTTTAATGATAGGATATAGTAATAAATAGCCTCATAAGTCCTTATATTAAAATAATCAAGGACTGCAAGCCAGAGATCAGACAAACACAAGTTCCTGTTTTACAGACAGTAACTCAAATATAAGTTCTGACAGCACACGGGGTCTCCAAGCACAGTTACATTCAAAAAAAGTAGAGTCCAACTGCCAAATGGTTTAAAGAAAGACACGTTTACTTATGTTATTTATAGGAGACTCCTAGGTTTCTAATTTCATCTTCATCCACAATTTGCAAATAAACTTTAGAAATCTCAGTGATTTGTGTGTGGGTACACACATGGGTGTGTGTATAGCAGCATACTTCATTACCATCCAAAAGTGGCAAACCTCAAATAAATACAATATACATGGAGGCTGCCTTCCATTTTTCCTTCCTTCCTTGCCACAGGAACACAATCTACTCAAAGATATTAGAGTTTCCATGTCTAGGTATGATGTCCATAGGCCAAGGCAAATTAAAGAGTGAAGGCTCAGGAGGAATATAAGATTAAAACTCTTAATGTTAACGGGCAGCATATTTAATGTTTGTGAGCATGGGATCAGAACACCTGGCCTCAACTTACTATTCCACTAGTTCCTTACCACTTAACTTCTTTGTCTCAATTTCCTCTTCTTTTAAAATAGGGACAATAGCCCACCATGCAGGGATGTTATCAAGATTAAATAGTTAAAACGTGTAAAGCATTTGTCAGAGGATCTAGCCCACAGAGTTAACTTAATAAATATTAACCATTATTATTATCGAAACATACATTCTCATGCCTTAAGATTTTTTAAGGAACTAAAAGTAAGTTTTAGGGGGCTTAATGTCAAAAAATGCTAAATGGATAAATGCACTTCAACTAGGGAATTTTTTAATTACAACTGATAATAGGTTTAAAAAGACACAAAGAAAACATCTTCATAATTTCTGAAAATCAGTTCAAACAACTTGCCATGTTCCACTTAGGCCTGGACCAGTTTCGAGGCAACTACCTCCATAGCCGGGATTATAAGAATCCAGAAGCCTTCAAGGGGAAGAGGGTCCTCGTGATTGGTCTGGGGAATTCGGGATCTGACATTGCTGTTGAGCTCAGCCGTCTGGCTACACAGGTACATGACGTAAAGGTTTTGGGAAATAAACCTAAGGTAGGGCTGTGCTTCTAAATCAGTAGCCAAGGCACTGAGGATGGTACTTCTATGCCACACCACAAGAGATCCACCTCTTCTATGTGGCCCTTCAAATCAAGGAGGACTTGAGACATCCTCCATGTGAAGCCAGGTAATGTGGCCCATGCTAGTAAGGAAGTACATTCCATTGAATCCAGAAGTAAGTGCATGAGTGTGTGTATGTACAGATGAGTGTGTATGTGTGTATTTCTTGTTTTCATTTTATATTCTGATCACCTCCAAATAGACTAGTTCCTGGTCAGGCTTAATCTTTATTTATTTAACAGTATTTATTATAACATATCATGCAAAAAGCACTGTGTTTACCACTCTGAAGTTCTGAAAGATATGCATGACTTGGTATTTACTAACATTAATTTAATCAACAGCAGATGCTCAACAAATATTGGGCACTTACTATGCTTACTATGTGTCAGAACTATGATAAACTAAAAATAAATGCATAAATAAGTTAGACTAGTTCCTGACTTCAAGAAAGAGTCAATGGATGGAGATGGAGTTGACAGGTACACACAGACTATCACCAGAGGAGATGGTGAGTCTTCCAGTAGAATTAGGTGTGGCAATAGCAACACAGGGAAAAGAGAATCTAACTTAGCCTGGATGAGGTCAAGGAAGACTTCTCAGAGGACTCCAAGCTAAATCATGTATCATCGATAGACCCTGAAGAAACAACATATTTTTAAGAAAACAGGTTCTCAATGAATAAATTCTTAAATGGATGTAAATAAAACCTAAATTTTTTAAACTAAAAATTCCCTTCAGTTATCACAAAGTTAAAGTCTATTTTGCAAAGACGGTAAAATAGATAAGCAGCCAGACTCATCTCAGGGCTGAGGCAGTTGCCATGGTTTGGGTTGCTCAGGAGAAGTCCTTGGGGTATGTGTATAGGGAGAACTGGAAAAGGCAACCAGAGACAGAGAACAGAATTAAATCCTTGACATCTCATCAGCCTAATTTCAGCTAGAGATTTAGCTACACTTTTCCCACACCTAGTCCACTATCACCAGCCACAACCACTGGGGCTCACTGGATCATCTGGTCCCTACCAGACTTGCCATCTTAGTCTATGAGTATGTGAAGATTAAACCATCACAGTTGAACACAGAGCCCTCTTGTTCCTAGAGGTATGATTCTAATCCTTTCAACAACTACACACCAGCCCTCAGGGGCAGTGAAAGAATCCTGTCTCTACTAGTTTAAATTTTAGACTTTAAAAAAAATTTTTTTTATTTTAAGTTCTGGGATACATGTACAGAACATGCATAGGTCTGCACATGCCATGGTGGTTTGCTGCACCTATCAACCCTTCATCTAGATTTTAAGCCCCACATGCATTAGGTATTTGTCTTAATGCTCTCCCTCCCCTAGCCCTCCACCCTGCCGACAGGCCTTGGTGTGTGTTGTTCCCCTTCCTGTGTCCATGTGTTCTCATGATTCAACTCCTGCTTATGAGTGAGAACATGCGGTGTTCGGTTTTCTGTTCCTGTGTTAGTTTGCTGAGGATGATGGTTTCCAGCTTCATCCATGTCCCTGCAAAGGACATGAACTCATTCTTTTTTATGGCTGCTAGACAACTTATTTAGACTCGCCTTTTAAAAGTGTTCCTACTTGGATATTGAGGAAAATGCACGGAAGTGCCCAAAGAAGTGTTTTGTGTTTGCTTATTTCTTACAGAGTAATGCTGAAATCTGTGTTGCTTTTCCCCACCAGGTCATTATCAGTACCAGAAGTGCTTCCTGGGTCATGAGTCGGGTCTGGGATGATGGCTATCCTCGGGATATGATGTATGTTACCCGCTTTGCATCCTTTCTCCGGAATGTCCTTCCTTCATTCATCTCTGACTGGTTATATGTCCAGAAGATGAACACGTGGTTTAAGCATGAGAACTATGGCCTGATGCCTTTAAATGGGTACTTAAAAATGGAAATTTTTTTTATTCAAAAAAGGGGGGCACTCATTTAATGAATTTATTCTCTCTAGAACTTACTTTTGTTGTCTCATTGAGCCTAGAAACATTAAACTCAAGGTTTCACAGGTGACGGAATATGCCCAGAGACCACGTATGGCTTGGAAAACTTATTGAAATTAGTCCAGTACAGAAAGGGTATGGAAAAATCTGAAATGGAGATGACGCAGGCAGATAAATCACCCTGACATGCATGATTCATTTGTGGTAGCTACAAGCTATAGCATAGAACTTTGAGGACTGAACAAACTCAAATTGGTTTTTTGGAAGAATATCTTGTCCGTGCTTATGGGTGTATGAAGACATCAATAATAATACTTGCTTCTCAAGATGGTTGTGGTATTCAATAATATAAAAATATAAAAATTGCTTTCTAAATGATAAAGCTTTAAAAAATTGGTTCTTCTTAGTCTCAATTTTTCTAATGTGCTTCAAAGGAGCAAATAACAAAATAGTGTTAATCAACATGTCTCAGCAAGTAGGAAGTCTCAAAACAAAAGTGCACACTTCCTCCACCCCTGAAATGTTGACATTTTTGCAGAACCATCAGGAGGCATGGAACACATAAAGTAATGGAGAGTCACAACTAACGTGGCCTGTAAGATTAGTCAGATTCATTTATTTACTTCTTTATAGAGACAGGGCCCAACACTTACTAATTAGGAAGTCATTCCAGGTAGAAGAATCAGCATATCAATAGAAAAAAAGAATATTTAAGTTGGTAAGAAAAGAAAGAATTGAGAAATTTTATCTCCTGGCCCATGCTAGCCAAAAAGTTTCATTGTGTTTAGAGAAAGATGGTAAGAAAAAGGAGGAACTGTAAATCAAAAGAGCAAATGCCAGATTTAGGAGGTAAACTGTCAGTCCAAAGCACTCATACTACCAAGTCTTGCAGGCTGCTATAACCCTTTAAAAAATGTTGATTTTATGCATTTAAAATTATGTTTAACACTGGGGCTTGCTTGACAGTAGAGGGTGGGAGGAGGAAGAGAATCAGAAAAAAATACTTATCAGGTACTATGCTTATTACCCAGGTGACAAAATTATCTATACACCAAACCCCTGTGACACACAATTTACTTATATAACAAACCATGGACCCCCAAACCTAAAATAAAAGTTTTTAAAAATTATGTTTAATATAAGTCCCATAGCTTGAGCTAGTTAAGATTTTTTATCTTGTAAGAGTAACTATAAATTATATTTTGGCCTTGCCATTTAGACAATTAAAACATAGTTTTAGAAATTCATTCATTCTGAAAACTAAGCTTCCTTTTGGAAAGGGTTCCAATTACCCTAAGTTTCTGGAGGGAGAAAGGGGGAGGAAAAACAGGTTTCATTGTGGTCTATGTTTTGCTACCTTGTAAGGTAAAAGAAGAGGTTGCAGGATTAGATAGAAAATGATGTGGAAGTATAGAGACAAATTTCAGGATTTACAAGGTTTCTTTGTGTCTGAGATACTTGCAGGAAATTCCGGAATCTCAAAGGAAACTTAAATCAAAATGAAATATATTGTCCTGAAAAATATTATTCCTAGAATTTTGGCAACTAAAATGCAATATCAAAGTTGTTACACTTTTTTGTGGACACAGCTGATGAAAGAAAACCAAACATGGCAATAAAACTTCCCACCACTGCAAGTCTGATTTCTCCATGTAAGACAAGACTTTAAAGTTATGATAATATTGCACTTATAACAACAGTGCTTGCATGTGCCAGGAACTGTTTTAAGTGCTTTAAGGATAATTGATCATTTAATTTTCACAACAACCTATGAGGAAGATTCCATCATCATCCCCATTTTATACATAAAGAAACAAATACAGAAAAGTAACAACTAGTAAGAGATGGAGCTAGGTTATGAACCTGGGCCATCTGCTTCCAGATTTGGCGTTCTTAACCACTTTAGCATGTCTGTAAATTAGTTTTAGTCTCATTTAGGAAAGGAATTGCCATGAGAGAAGAGAGTCAATGGCACTTATGCTGATGTTTAACTGCTCGATGTTATTTCAATGTTATGGGCTGTTGCAGGTATTTCTTGGAAATGAGCTATTTACAGCAAGGGTGTTTGCCTCTCATTGCTGTAGTTCCCTGAGAAAAGAGCCTGTGTTCAATGATGAGCTCCCATCCCGCATCCTGTGTGGCACTCTGTCTATCAAGCCCAGTGTGAAGGAGTTCACGGAAACCTCAGCTGTGTTTGAGGATGGGACCGTATTTGAGGCTATCGACTCTGTCATCTTTGCAACAGGCTATGATTATTCCTACCCCTTCCTTGATGAGACCATCATGAAAAGCAGAAACAATGAGGTTACCTTGTTGAAAGGCATCTTCCCCCCACTAATGGAGAAGCCAACCTTGGCTGTGATTGGCTTGGTTCAGTCCCTTGGAGCTGCCATCCCCACAGCAGACCTGCAAGCCCGGTGGGCTGCTAAAGTATTTGCAAGTAGGTGGGCCATTCTGTCTTTCATTCATTTTATCAATGAACATTTACTGAACACCTGCTATATGCAAAGCACTTTGCTAGGGATACAATGAGAACAAGGCAAACATGTTCCTTGACCTCTCAAAGCTTAAAATGGGGTGTGGGGGATGCCATAATAGGGGAAATTTGGGGGGGTTCTAGTGAGGGGAGTTGGACTGTTGCACAGAGCAAACAGTATACAGGAAGTCATAAAGGTGAGGGAAAGCATGAAATGTGTAAGGACCCAGAAACATTTTGGTGGAAGGGAATATAAAGCAGAGGCAGGGAGTGGCAAGAAATATAGGTTTATAAGCCACGTTACAGAGCTTAAACTTCTCATAGGGATTAAGGACTTTGCAAGATTTTAAGCAAGAAAAAAATAGCAGAGGATAACTGCAATGTCAGGCTACATTATGAAGATTGGAAGGGCCCTGGTGAGGGTTGGAGGTGTGCCAGAAACCTCACTGGTGTCAACTTCTGTCAGAATAACAAAGTCAGGCCACTCTGATTCTCATGACAATCTTCTTCTTCTCTCCCTCTACTCTAGACCTCATGGTCTCCAGGGGCTACAAGCATGCTTATGTGAGGAAATCAAGAATATGAGGATTACATGGAGAAAGGCAATGTCTCAAATATATTAATTTACTCCAGTCATACTGAATATTATCATTATTATTGAAAAGTGTTCTTTTATTCATGTATTCTCCAAAATATTGACCAATATAGGTATAACTTACCTAACATAACTAATCCATAAAAACTTACACTATTGGTAATTAATAAACCATTACAATCATGGAATATATGTATATATATTGTCTAAAACTTTGTAGATAAATAAATTTCTATTTCAATTACACCATGAAAGATCATTATTTAAATAAACCCCATCATGAAATCTTTTGTAAAGGTGCTCCCTGCAAAATACTTCTATTGCCTTTTTCCTTCGAAAGGTACAACAATGCCAAGAGCCTGAGGTATTATGAGAAGACTGGATATAGTTCATAAACCTAAGAAATTTACATGAAGCAAATGGTATCATTTATTTATTCAGCAAATACTTATTGAACACCTACTATGTGTCAGGCTCTAACCTGGCACTTAGGACACAACAACAAATGAAGCAGAACAAAATTCTGGCCTCTTACTTTCTAGCAGGGTGTCCAGCCAATATCAATCATAGAGTACTACCAGGCTGACATAAGACCCTAACGATGACTGGGAAATATTCATGCACTGCAAATTTTAGAGCAACTTTCTTCCACTGTTACAAAGGCAAATAAGCTACCATCACCAGTTAAAAGAAGTGGCATTGATGTAGTGAAATTCACAAAAAGCTAAAACTTGTCTGCTGCCCCTTAAAACACCTTACATAGCTGCAGAAGATGTTTAAAATCCTATGCTTCCTTCTATTACCTCATTTAAAATGCCAGAAACCTTAAAGGGAACTGTTTTACCAGATTCTTTCTTCAGAGAAGTTTTAGGATGAGGATACAGAAAAAAAAGGAAGAAATTATTAAGCTATTATATGCATGAAGTGTACTGAGCACATATGTTGAGGATTAGGTCCTCTATAATGTTACCGAAATAAGAGACTGAGTGATTTGAAGCTACGAATGTCTCTGCTGTCACTATCTCACTACAGGCCAGCTTTGCCATTCCCAAAGGTTCATTAACTTTTCAGGTCTTTGTTTCTACGAACTGGTATTTTGCTAAAGATATCAAAGACATCTCCAGCTCCTTTTAATACAAAAGTTTTCAGGAATACAGTTTATAAAAACCAAATGATTTCCATCATATGTCATTATATATTTCTGATTTGTGTTTTTCAATATTTTTCTCTTCATTTCTTTTCTAGACTCGTGTACCCTGCCAACCACGAATGAAATGATGGATGACACTGATGAGAAAATGGGGGAAAAACTCAAGTGGTAAGCAGCTAACTGTACTTGCTAATAGAGCAAGTCCTAAAATGTGCCTTTACATGTAGAAAAACATTAATATGCTTTAATATTGTCATTAGTCAGAGTTTACATTTTCTGAACACTTGCAATAATCAAAAAATGTTTAGATAGTAAACAGTCATCACACTTCTTTTGTGTAACTCAAGAATAGAGGTTTTCTATCAGGGATAATTTTGCCCTCCAGGGGACATATGGCAAAATCTGGAGACACTTTTGGTCATTGTGAGTGGAGAGGGCATGCTACCAGCATCTTATGGGTAGAGAACAGGGATTCTGCTAACCATCCAACAATGCAGAGCACAGTCCATCAAAACAAATAATTATCTGGCTCAAAATGTCAATAGTGCTGAGGTTAAGAAACAACTCTATAAATGACTACAGTTGACCTTTGAACAACACAGGTTTGAATTATTTGAGTCCACTTATACGTGGATTTTTTTCAATTAACATAATGCAGACTGGGCACGGCAGCTCACGCCTGTAATCCCAGCACTTTGTGGGGCTGAGGCGGGTGGATTACCTGAGGTCAGGAGTTCGAGACCAGTCTGGCCAACATGGTAAAACCCTGTCTCTACTAAAAATACAAAAAAATTAGTTGGGCGTGGTGGTGTGCACCTGTAATCCCAGCTACTCGGGAAGCTGAGGCAGGGGAATTGCTTGAATCAGGGAGGTGGAGGTTGCAGCGAGCCGAGATCGTACCACCGCACTCTAGCCTAGGTGACAGAGTGAGACTCCATCTCACAAAAAAAAAAAAAAAAAAAAAAAAAAAATGCAATTTTTTGGAGATTTGCAGCAATTTAAAAAACTCAAGGCCAGGCACAGTGGCTCACGCCTGTAATCCCAGCACTTTGAGAGGCCGAGGTGCGTGGATCATGAGGTCAGGAGATCGAGACCATACTGGCTAACATGGTGAAACCCCGTCTCTACTAAAAATACACCAAAATTAGCCGGGCGTGGTGGCAGGCGCCTGTAGTCCCAGCTACTCGGGACGCTGAGGCAAGAGAATGGCATGAACCCAGGAAGCGGAGCTTGCAGTGAGCCCAGATTGTGCCACTGCACTCCAGTCTGGGCAACAGAGTGAGACTCCGTCTCAAAAAAAAAAAAAAAACAAAACCTCAAAGATGAATTGTGTAGCCTAGAAATATTGAAAAAAATTAAGAAAAAGATGCCATGTTTAAAATATTTTTAGATACTAGTCTATTTTATCATTTACTACCATAAAATATACACAAATCTATTATTAAAAAATTAAAATTTATCAAAACTAAATGCATACATACAAACTCTTACAGACTATACATGGCACCATTCATAGTCAAGAGAAATGTAAACAAACATAAAGATGCAATATTGTCATAACTGCATAAAATGTAGCACATAATGTACTAGTATAATAATTTTGCAGTCACCTCTTGTTGGTATTGCAGTGAGCTCAAGTGTTTTGAGTATCTACTTAAAATGCTCTGTGACATTAGTCATTTTCACCTGAGCAGTTCATATCTCCAGTAAATTCTGCATCACAGTAAAAAGTGAACTCTCAAGGTTCTCACATATTTTTATCATGTTTAGTGCACTACCTTAAGCCTTTAATAACACCATGGGCTCCATATGAAGTGTCATTAATGATGTTGGAAGTGCTCCCAAGAAGCAAAGAAAAGTTACGACATTATAATAAAAAAACTGAGTTGCTTAATATATACTATACATTGAGGTCTGCAGCTATAGTTGCCCACTATTTCAAGATAAATGAATCCAGTGCAACTATGCCAGCAGGCATGAAATCTTGCACTTTTTGTAAAATATCTTTTTATTTTGGATTGAAAATGCAGCTTTTTATGTGGGTGCAGGATTGCTATAAGAAAGTATACATATAGACTCTAATATAATTTGAGAAAAAGTGAAGTTATTATATGACAAAGCAAAAGGAAGGTGAAGGATCTAGAGCTGGAAAAGTTAATGCCAGCAAAGGATGATTTGATTATATCAGAAAGAGTTTGGCTTAAAAAATGTCAAGATAACAGGAGACATGCATGCTGCCAACCAAGAAGAAGGAGATGAATTCCCAGATGTCATTATGAAAATCATTGAGGAGGAAGGATTTCTGCCTGAACAGATTTTTAACGCAGACAGAAGTGCCCTATTCTGGAAAACAAAAAAAAAGCCACAAAGGCCATTAATAAGGAGCAGAAGTGAGCACCAAGATTAGGCAGGAAAGAATAAGCTAACTACTGTTTTGTGCAAATGCAGTCAGATTTATGATCAGGATGGCCCCTATCTATGAAGCTGCCCCCTCAAGCCTCAAAGGGAAAAGATGAATATCAGCTTCCTATCTTTTGGTTATACAAGACCCTTTTTCTGGATTAGCTCTGTCAATGCTTTGTCCCTGAAGTCAGAAAGTTCTTGCCAATAAGAGACTGCCTTTTAAAGTTTTTTTGATATAGACAATGCCCCTGACCACCCAGAACCCCATGAGTTCAACATGGAAGGCATCGAAGTAGTCTAATTTCCCCCAAACACAACATTCTAATTCAGCCTTTATATCAGGGAGTCATAAGGACCTTTAAGGCTCATCACATACCATACTCTATGGAAAAGATAGTCAATGCTGTGGAAGATAACCCAACAGAGAGAACATCATGAAAGTCTGGAAGGATTATACCATTGAAGATGCCCTAATTGTTATAGAAAAAGCCATGAAAGCCATCAATCCTAAAACAACATATCTCTCCTGGAGAAAACTATGTCCAGATGTTATATATGACTTCAGAGGATTTACAGCAGACCAGTCACAGAAATCACGAAAAAGATTATGGATATGGCAAAATAAAAAGGCGAGGGTGAAGGGTTTCAAGATATGGATCATGGAGAAATTCAACAGCTAATAGACACCACTAATAGACACTTTTAATTCCACACTAGAGGAACTAAAAGATGACTTGATGGAGATGAGTCCTTCCAAAGCAGTGCCATATGAGAACGAAGACATAGAACAAGCCATGCCAGAAATAAATTGACATTAGATAATCTGGCAGACAGTTTCCAGTTATTTAAGACTTCTTTTGACTTATTTTATATAACATGGACCCTTATATGATACAGGTACTGAAACTAAAGCAAATGATAGAGAAGGATTACTACTATATAGAAAATTTTTAGAGAAATAAAAAAGCAAAAGTCAGACAGAAATTACAATGTATTTCCATAATTACACCAATGGGCCTGCCTCTCCTGCCCCCAATTCTATCTCCTCCATCTCTTCTGCTTCTGCCACCCCTGAAACAGCAAGACCAACCCCTTCTGTTTCTCCTCCTCCTCCTCAGCCTACTCAACATAAAGTTGATGACGATGAAGACATTTATGATAAACCACTTCCATTTAATGAATAGTAAACATATTTTTTCTTCCTCATAATTTTCTTAATAACATTTTCTTTTCTCCATATTACTTTATTGTAAAATAGTATTTAATACGTATGACATATAAAATATGTGTTAATCAACTGTTTGCATTATTGGTAAGGCTTCCAGTCAACAGGTTATTAAGAGTTAAGTATGTGGGGAGTCCAAAGTTATACATGGATTTTTGACTGCAAGAGGGCTCAATGCCCCTAACCCCTGAGTTCTTCCAAAGTCAACTGATATAGGAAGTTTCTTTACTTTTTCAAACATTTAACATGGCATTGATATGTCAACCTAAAGGAAAACACTGAGGCAAATTTAATATAAAAAGAGAATTGATTTGGGCCAAGTTTGAGGACTGCAACTCGGGAGCACAGAGTCAAATTGTCCTGAATATACACTCCGTTGGCAGCAGTTACAAGTAGGTTTTTTAAAGGAAATACAAAAGAGTCAACTTCTAAGTTGTTTACCAAGAACTTACATTAAAATTATATAAGCTATTGATTGGCTATATACTGTTCTTCGTATCACAAATTCTAGGAATATGAAGATGATGAGTGAGATAGCTAGTCAGGAATAAAAATGCCTTTTAACAATTGCCCCCAGGCATTGGTAGAGGGCAGCATGACAAGTCCAATACACGTGGCTCTCTGAGCTTGATAAATTTTGCATACCTCACATAGCGCAGACTACTCTGAGCTATTTTTCTTCTCTCACATTGAATGCCACAATGTAGTCACCCATTCAGGGCCTAGAGAAGAAAAGAAATGGAACCCTCAGATTCAACAAAACCTCCCCTGCACAACTTCATCCAGTTCAAGAACAACTTTCAGAGTTGGGCACTTTTATGTGCTAACAATTCATGCAGCTTGATACCCTTTCCTTTAGAGCCCAGTAGAAATAAAAATGAGGAAATAGGTTAAAATGTTCATCTTATTGCTTAAATGATAAGCTGCTCTTCAGAGTTTCAAAAAGCAAATTACTCCACATTCCAACTAAAAGAACTATAGAGGCGGAAAGGAGGTGATCTCTTTACTCTCTGTCATAAAAGGTAAAGGCCAACACCCCTATAACAAAAGACAGGTTAACAAGAGAAAATGTAACAGATTTATTATGTGCACATGTGTGCATGAGAGCCTTACAAAACATGAACTCAAAGGAGGGCCAGATCATTCATGTTTAAATATTCTCTTCACTAGGGTTAGGGGAGATGGAAGTGTAAAAGTAAATGATTTTTCAGAGGAAATTAATAAGTCCAAAGAACAGCAGCTTAGACCCAGTTTCTCTGGGCTTTGGGGGAGGTGTAATCACCCAACAGATTCATCTTGCTCACTGCCCAGAAAAGCTGATGCCCTGAGAACAGCAGGTTTTTCCAATAGAGAGAGTTTAATAAACACACAGCTGTCAGAGGCATTTGAACCAGAGTGACTCCATCTTGAATAGGGGCTGGGTAAAATGAGGCTGAGACCCACTAGGCTGCATTCCCAGGAGGTTAGGCATTCTTAGTCACAGGATGAGAAAAGAGGCCAGCACAAGATTCAGGTCACAAAGACCTGGCTGATAAAACAGGATTCAGTAACGAAGCTGGCCAAAACCCACCAAAACCAAGATGATGAAAAAAGTGACCTCTGGTTGTCCTCACTACTCATTATATGCTGATTATAATGAATTAGCATGCTAGAAGACACTCCCACCAGCACTGTGATAGTTTACAAATGCCATGGCAATATCAGGAAGTTACCCTATATAGTCTAAAAAGGGGAGGAACCCTCAGTTCTGGGAACTGCCCATTTCTTTCCTGGAAAACTTATGAATAATCCACCCCTTGTTTAACATGTAATCAAGAAGTAACTATAAGTATACTCAGTTGAGCAGCCCATGCCACTGCTCTGCCTATGAAGTAGCCATTCTTTTATTCCTTTACTTTCTTAATAAACTTGCTTTCACTTTATGGACTGGCCCTGAATTCTTTCTTGTGAGAGGTCCAAGAACCCTCTTTTGGGGTCTGGCCAGCTAAACGGAAGGGCAGGAGTTTATTACTACTCAAATCAGCCTCCATGAAAATTCAGAGGCTAGATTTTTTTAAGGATAGTTTGGTAGTCAGGGGCTAGGGAATGGGGAATGCTGATTGGTTGGGTCAGGGATGAAACCATAGGGAGTCAAATCTTGTCTTCTGGTCTTCCTGGGAGGAGACCACATGACAAGATGAACCAGTTTACCAGTCTGGGTAGTGCCAGCTGGCCCATCAGAATGCAGGGTCTGAAAAATATCTTGAGCACCAATGGTAGGTTTTATAATGGTGATGTTATCCATAGGAGCAATTGGGGATTTCTGACTGCATGACTCCTGAGCCCTAATTTCTTATCTTGTGGCTAATTTGTTAGTTCTATAAAAGCAGTCTGATCTCCAAGCAAGGAGGGGGTTTGTTTTGGGAAAGGGCTGTTACCATCTTTGTTTCAAAGTTAAACTGTAAACTAAATGTCTCCCATAGTTAGCTTGGCCTATGCTCAGGAATGAATAACGGCAGCTTGGAGATTAGAAGAAAGATGGAGTAATTACATTTTTTTTCACATTTTTTTCACTGTCATAATTTTTTTAAAGGTGATTTCAGAGGTAACATCACAGGACATGGGAGACTAAAGGGAGGAAAGTATGTCAAACAAAGGCTGTCCTGTTCTGCAGACGAAACCTCACAGAAAGCAACTCTTAAGAGTCAGTAGCCTATGATGAAAGTTTCTCTGTCAGACATTCAGCGGTGCCTGACTCTCAGTCTCTCTCTCCTGCAAGTTAATCTTTCCTAGAGTGGGCAAGGGAGGCCTCCGAGAAAGCCTAGTTTCCATCTTCTGTTTACTTCCTTTTATTTTCTCCACAGATAAAAATCTCCTTCACAAAAGGCAGCTTTTCAGGGCTGTTTCTGTCTGCAGGCCCTCTGAAGAGCCATCTCAAAATCTGTCAACGAAGTATATATTTTGCAGTAAAATATTTTTTGTTTTCTTTAGTATGAAACAATTTATATTATTAGATTACAGGAGTATTAAAACCA
The DNA here is from genome assembly GCF_028858775.2 of Pan troglodytes. NCBI lineage: Eukaryota > Metazoa > Chordata > Mammalia > Primates > Hominidae > Pan > Pan troglodytes. The sequence continues at coordinate 77,947,201 of NC_072398.2, read as the reverse complement.
TCCATGATCTCACTTTTAAACAAACCAATCTGAAAGTCTAACATTGGGGCAGATTCTAAGCAATGTCTTATAAAGAATAATTATGTGTTAATGAGTAAACTAAGTTAATTAGTCTCCTTAAACCAGAGGGTCAGTTTACTCCAGGCCACATGGTCAAAGGCAAAAGTCCAACATTACATCAAACTCAAATAGAGATTAGGAAGGAGGAGAAAAGCAGCTCACTTAGCTAAAGAAAAAACAATAAATTCAATTTTGTGGAAAAGGAGGGCATAAATGGAGGTGCTATCTAAAATGTTATTTTTCTGAAAGAAAAAATAAGAAATTAATGCTCCTATTTGCAACTGTAACACTTATTCCAGTATGTTCTCTTCTTTCTTCAGGTTTGGCCAAAGCCAGACTTTGCAGACAGATTACATCACATATATGGATGAGCTGGGCTCTTTCATAGGGGCCAAGCCTAACATACCATGGCTCTTCCTGACAGATCCCCGCCTGGCCCTGGAGGTGTACTTTGGCCCTTGCAGCCCATACCAGTTTCGACTGATGGGACCAGGGAAGTGGGATGGGGCCAGAAATGCCATCCTGACCCAGTGGAACCGGACAGTGAAGGCAACCAGGACAAGAGTTGTCAGTGAAGTTCAGCGACCCCATCCCTTTTACAATTTGCTTAAAATGCTCTCATTCCCATTACTCCTTCTGGCTGTTACACTTACATTTTATTAATGAGAAAGTCTTTGAGGTCTCAAAATTCAGCACAGAAGTGTAATCACACAATACAACACACACACACACACACATACACACACACAATCACAACATAGTTCCTCTCTCCTTTCCTGAAGATATGAAAATCCGTCTTGGCCCATTTGAATTAAAGTATAAGTAAAATGGAAAATACTCAGCCTCTCTCACTCTGTTGGGAATCTGTTCTCTAAAAGGCTTTTCACATGCTGAATTGGCAAATTTGGGGATGCTTAAGATAAGACAGGAAGTCGAATAAGCATGAGCACAGATTTTCAGGCTGAACAAAGTTTAACAAAATGTAAAGGCATTTTATTTTGTCCATTATAGTATATCAACCAATGTATTTTTCATATTAACTGAAGTTCTTGACATTAAATCAACATAGAGAGATAAGTTTATACCAATACAACAACAAAGATAAAATGAACACATTGCTTGAAAGATACATACTGCCAAAGCTCTCCCAAGAAGAAACATATAACCTGAATAGACCTAAATCTATTAAAGTACTTGAATTTGTAGTTTAAAAACTCTTCCACAAAAACAGGCCAAGAACCAGGTCTTCACTGGTTAATTCTGTCAAACATTTGAGAAAGCAATATACCAATTATATGCAAAATTTTCCAGAAGATTAAAGAGGACAGAATAATCCTCAGCTCATCGTAGCCCTGACATCTAAACAAGACAAATGCATTCTAAAAAAATAAAATATAGATCAATATCCTTCATGAAGATATATGCAAAAATTCTTAACAAATGTTAATATAATCAAACAGTTTATAAAATGAATAGCATAACCATGCAAGAATTATTCTGGAAAAGCAATGTTGGTTTCATAGTCAATGTAATTCACCACATTTGTAAACTAAAAATGAAAAACCATAGGATCATCTCAATAGATGCATAAAAAGCATCTGACAAAAGCCAACATCCATTCCTGAAGAAAACTCTCAACAAAGTGATAAAAGGAAACTTCCTCAACATGAAAAAGGGCATCTATGAAAAACCTACAGCTAATATCATACTCAATGGTGAAAAACTAAATGCTGTATTTCTAAGATCAGGAACAATATAAAGGCTTTGGTTCTCACCACTTCTAGTCAACATCCTACTGGGATTTCTAGCCAGTGCAATAAGGAAAAAAAAAGAGGAATAAAAGATATCAAAAGTGGAATGGGAGAAGTAGAACTTTCTTTATTCTTAGACAATATGATTGTCTATGCAGAAATTATTTTGAAATCTACATAAAAATTACAGAACAAATAATTATATTTCTATATACTAACAGTAAACAGTAGAAAATTAGAAAATTGTAAACTATTATTTATAACATCCAAAAATATGAAATATTTAGGATAAGCCAGCATAAGAAAGGTAAAAACTATACACTGAAAGCTAAAAAACATAGTTGAGAGTAATTAAAGGTCTAAATAAATGGAGAGTTATACTATATCCTGGGTTGAACCACCGATATTGTGGTGATGTCAATTATCCTCAAGTTGATCCATAATTTCAATGCAATACTAATCAACCCTCTAACATGCTTTTTTATAGAAATTGAAAACTGATTCTAAAATGTACAAGGTATTTAAAGGACCTAGAATTGTTAAAAAATAACTTTGAAAAGGCTGGGCACGAAGGCTCACGCCAGTAATCCCAGTATTTCGGGAGGCTGAGGCAAGCCGATCACCTGAGGTCGGGAGTTCGAGACCAGCCTGGCCAACATGGAGAAACCCCATCTCTACTAAAAATACAAAATTAGCCAGACGTGGTGGTGTATGCCTGTAATCCCAGCTACTCAGGAGGCTGAGACAGGAGAATTGCTTGAGGCGGAGGTTGCAGTGAGCCGAGATCGTGCCATTGCACTCCAGTCTGGGCAACAAGAGCCAAACTCCATTTCAAAAGAAAAAACAAATGTGGAGCATTAACACTACCTGACTTCTGATTTCAAAATTTCTTATTTTATGAAGCTACAGTAATCAAGTCAGTATGTTATGGTGTGAAGATAAACAATAGGTCAATAAAAAAGAATGGCATATCTGGAAATAGAACCACACAATATGGACAAAGGTGAAAATTCAGTAAAGACAGGAGAGTCTTTTCAACAAATGATGTGGGAACCATTGGATATCATGCAATATGGAAAAAAAAAAACCTTCAGTCAATACTTTGTACTACATATAAAAAGTAACTGAAAGAGGATTATAGAACTAAAACCCTAAAACTTCTAGCAGAAAATGAAAAAGAAAATCTTTGGGTTAGGCAAAAATGTCTTAGATACAATACTAAATGCACAATATTCATTTTAAAAATTGTGTAAATTGGACTTCATCAAAATTAAGAACAGTTCTAGCATATTCTCACTCATAGGTGGGAATTGAACAATGAGATCACATGGACACAGGAAGGGGAATATCACACTCTGGGGACTGTTGTGGGGTGGGGGGAGGGGGGAGATATACCTAATGCTAGATGACGAGTTAGTGGGTGCAGCGCACCAGCATGACACATAACCTGCACAATGTGCACATGTACCCTAAAAATTAAAGTATAATAAAAAAAAGAACAGTTCTAATATTCCTTTAGGAAAGAATATAGTAAGTACATTGATGCTTATGACATCCACATTATTTGTATCTAATAAAAGCAGGATGAATATTCTAACTCAATTTGTCTAATTGGAGAGATGGATAAGACATAGTAGAAAAAGTTCAGACTTGAAAAGAAAAATGTATACCAAACTATCTCAATTTGTTTTTAGAATACATATAATTTATCCTAGTAATCAAATTTGGTTCAAACCAGATGCGTCTCCAAAGTATTCTTGTGTACATGTGTGTATGTGTACACACATGCTAGTGTTGTGTTGTGTTTAGTATGATGCTAGATTGTGTAACAGAAAGAGTCTGTAAGAATTATAAGCTGATTTTCCAAATATCCTATGCACATATTTCTGAGTCCTCTGTTCAATCTGGGGACTACCAATGAAGACTAATCTGGAATCTTGGAGAAAGACACTTGGGAAGAACAAGAAAAATAATATTTTGAGTGGGGGTCTCTTTTCTGGAACATGTTTCAGGGTGTGAGAGTCTCATTCCCTCCTCAGATCTATTACTAGAGGGATGTTCTCCTCAACAAAGACTGTGGTGAAAGTTGGCTAAATGGACTGCTGAGCCCTTCAGACTTAGTTTATTTGAGCCAACTAGAAACTTTTTTGTAATTCAGACTTCTTGATATTTTATTCAATCATATGGATAATATTAATTTGCACTAAATTAAATTTGATGGAATGTTGCTTATAACCTCTGTGTATTTGGTCATGTGTAGTAAGTAGACATAAGTGTGGTCCTTCCCATCATCTTTACCAACTATGCAAAATAAAGTGAGAACAAAGAGCCATTAAGGAGTGACAAAAGGCGAGGGAGCATGCTAACTCAAAGCTAATTCATGCACCTCATTCTACTGATTGGGTAGCCTGCTCATCTGTGAAATCTATGTTTGTGTGTATATACAATCTGTAATTGAATCTAGTGTAAGGACTATACCAGACAAACTCATTAATAAACTAACTAAATAAAACCCTTTCACCAGCTGATTCCCAAAGACAATCAGCTTTTCAGTCAGATCAATAGCAAATCTCACAGTTAAGAAACTACTATGTTTTGCATCATCAGACACAGAAGAAACCATATTTTTAATGTTTTACTTTGCCTCTAAAATCCTAGCATAAATTAGCATATTTTTAAAATAGGGTTAAGAGTAGTAGTTTATGCCTGGAACCCCAGCATTTTAGGAGGCCCAGGCACAAAGATTGCTTAAGCACAGGAGTTTGAGACCAGCCTAAGCAACATAGCAAAACCTTGTCCTACAAAAAAATTAAAATTAAAAAATTAGCCAGGTGCTATGACTCGGATGTGTGTCCCCTCCAAATCTCATGTTGAAATGTGATCCCCAGTGTTGGAAGTGGGGCCTTGTGGGAAGTGATTCTCTCATAAATGGCTTAGTGCCCTCCCCAGGGTAATGAGTGAGTTCTCACTCTGTTAGTTCACGAGAGCTATTATAGTTGTTTAAAAGAGACTGGCACCTCCTCTCCTCTCTCTTGCTCCAATTCTCGTGCTCCCTTTCACACCATGTGACATGCCTGCTCCCCCTTCACCTTCTGCCATGATTGCAAGCATCTTGAGGCCTCACCAGAAGCAGATGTCGGCACCATGCTTCTTGTACTGTCTGCAGAATGATGAACCAAAATACACCTCTTTTCTTTATAAATTACCCAGTCTCAGGTATTTCTTTATAGCAACACAAACTGTGTAACTGGCAAAAGGGTCCTGCTGCTTGCCACTTTTAGAAAGATACCAACATAACAAGAGCGAGATGTGACAGAGAAAGAGTGAGTTTTATCATCTGTGTTAGCAAGGAAAAGAGTGGGCAGAATTCTTTCCCAAAATTTCCACTCTTCAATTTGTGGGAGGAACACAGGGTTTTTTTTTTTAAGAGACAGGGGTTTGGAATGCAGGAGAGGAAAAGGGCAGCTACACAGATCAAAAGGCAGGCCCTTAGACATGGCACCTTGCTCTGTATATACCAATCTCTTTAAGGATATAAACCACAATCTGGTTTATACATTACGTTGATGATTATAATACTTTGATAATTAACAATGGTATATCTGGATGCAGTGTCATAATATGGCTTTTTAGTAAAAAGTACTTGAAGGCAAAATGAATAATTAGATTAAAAAATGAAGCCACAGGGAAATGATAGCTGAAATTTAAGCCACAAGGAAATGATAGCTGAAATTTCTATGCATATATTTAAAATTTACATCTTACATTGAACTGCAGTGATCTAGGTGCCTTCAACTGCCCTGTCCTTAGATTTAATAAGGTGTAGATAGCTTCACAGATTACCTTTTCTTATATTATAATAAAAGAAGTATAACCAGAGCCTTTATGACTACATTTGTTAATTTCTCCTCTCTGAAATAAGACAATGTAATCTTCAGGTATTTGGTTTACTAATATATCACAGATTCATCACCACCCCACCCAACTAATCATCAAATGAGTTTCGAAGCTAAGAACTGACTCATGTTCTATACCTGCCTTCTTAATGTATTAAGAAAATCCTTAAGCTCCATTAGGCTTTGGCCAATATGAGACATCCAAATCCAGATACTTTTGGGACTAGACTGAAAAAATAAGTAAGTAAAGCAGACAGATTGCATATTAATCATTCTGTTGGCACATTAAACATAGAGAAATCATCCTTTACTTCTGCAAAAATATTTGCAGGCCCAGGACAACCAGATTTTCTAAACTTTTTAGAGAAGCCTTGTATTGATATTTCCATCTCTTATTTTCTGGATTTTTAATGTTTAGCAACAACTTTTAAAAAGAGATTTGTAAGTCTTAGATGGGCTGGAGAAAACTCAGTAAGGGCAGATTTCAGCTGAAGAACCTCCACTTCTCCTTACCTTCTCTGGAAACAATATGTATTGCCATCTTCCAGCCACCATTCTCAGGGTTCAGAGGGAGTTTAAAGATCTCCTAATTCAACCCTTGGTTGATATTTGTGTTCTTTCTACAATATCCAGCCTCCTCTTTAACACCTCTTTGGACACAAAATTCATTCATTACCCTCTGGAGCAGCCTTCAGATAAATGACTGCCTCTGGCATTTACCCAGTACAGCCACCATTCATTCACAGTGGCGAACACCAGCCCTGTGAGATAGAAAGAGGTTCAAATGCGGGAGTCACAGCTACCTGCTCAAAAACTCAAAGCAAAACACTGAACTTATTCCAAACTAGAGTCTTCGTAACTTAATAGAATATTTAAAAAGGAATAATTATTTCTAGGAATCTGTTATATGGATATTTTTGCATTAAAGCACAAAGATGGATGAACAAGGAAAATCATTGCAGTCTCATTTATAATCATGAAAACCTGGAAACAATTCAAATATCTATAATAGTATAAAATAACATATAGTAAAATATAGGAGATCAACGTATATATACTGACATGGAACTCTTTTCAAAATATATTGTTTAATGAAAAAAGCAAGTAACAAAGTAAACAATATTTCTTCATTTATGTAAAGTCTAGTATCTGTGTATACAAATGTTATTTTTACACAGAAGGAAATGTCTGAAAGCCAGTTGTCATCAGTAGTATTCTCTGAAGATTAGACTGGGGCTGGAAATGGGAGGAAGGAGTGGGAACCGCACTTTTGTTTCTACATACTTTTGCATTGTTTGAGTTTTTTCATTGAAGACATTTTCATACATGACTTGTTTTATATGTAAGAAAATAATTTTTTAAATAGGTACCATTTAGTCTAGAAAGCACCTACAAGATGCCTGATTGGTGAAACTTGTGAAGACAAGAGAAAAATGAAAGATTTTGTGTATGAATTTTAGTCTCAACTGCAAAATATTTTTCTGCTTTCTCAATGACACTACTTTGTCCTGTGTGTCATGTTACCACTCCCTGTGTTCAGATGACTGTGTTTGTGCATTATATAACAATATTAATTGTGCTATTGCCAGAGAGGGCTGTGACTAATGAGGTATATACTAATTAGAATGCACTTTACCAGAATACACAGTTGTGGATAAGCCAACAAAAGTTTGAGCGCAGGTTGTGAACTTCTCCTTACCTTTCCTGAAAACAACATGAATTGTCATCTTCCAGTCACCATTCTCAAAGTTCAAAGGGAGCTCAAAGATCTCAGCTGCTTTGCCCTGTACATGAGAAAGGGAAGAATAATGGAATCGCAAAAGTCCCCAGGTAATGCATGTAATTTTTTCATAATGCATCACCCAGATCAATGCTGAGATCTGGAAAGAGAGGACCATAGGTTGTGATAATGCCCTGCCACCTCCCCATCTATCCTCAACTCTGCTGCAAGTCTGGCCATAGCACGCCCCGCTCAAAACCCTTCAAAGACTTCTCATCACCTTTTGGATAATGCCCAAGCTCAAGAGCAAATGAGGCCCTCTACCATCTGGCTCTACTCTTTCTCATTTTTACCTCTTCCTTGCTCCCTCTTAGTACTCTGGTAGTATTGGACTGGTGATATTTCCTAAACTCATACCATAATGATCCTCACCTCTTTGCTCCAATTCCTGCTGTTCCCCTGGTCACAGATACCTTCCATCACCCCACACACATCTCTACCACCATAGCCTTGGGCAACTCCTGCTCCTTGTTATTTATCTTTATTCTTTCTGCACAGTGGCTTTTCCTGGGGACCATTGTCTTCATTCCTCTTTGCCTATACCTATCCTTACATATACATGTTGAAATGATTGCTACAGTCAAGGCAATTAATATATCCATCATCTCACCCTTCCCTAATTGGTGTGTGTGTGTATGGTAAGAGCACCAAAAATCTACTCTCTTAGCAAATTCCTAGTATACAATACAATGATATCTGCAAGAGGCAGGCAAATGCCTAGGCAGACAGGGGCAGGTCCCTGGTGAAACCCCACCTTCAAGCCAAAGACAGTTTAAAGCCTGAAAGCCAAGCTACAAGTCAAATCCACAGACTGGATTGAGAACCTCTCTTCCCATTTGGTACACTTTCCTCTGAATGATCCCTACATTTCACCTATTTTATATATACCTACCCTTCCCTAATTGGTTTTTTATACTGCCATGCCCACTGAGTTGTGCCTTTGTTTTAACCTTTTTTGCATACTCACAAACCAATCACCACTCCCCCATTCTGAGCCCATAAAAGCCCCGGACCCAGCCACACTGAAGGGGAGACCACCCAACTTCATGTGGTGGACCACCCTCATGGCCCCTCTTTGCTGAGAGCTGTTCTGTCACTTAATAAAGCTCTTCTCTGCCCTTCTCACCCTTCAATTGTCAGTGTAACCTCACTTCTCTTGGATGCAGGACAAGAACACAAGAATTGCTGAACATAGGTATGAGCTGTAACACAGGTGGGCTGGGGCACTCTTGGGCCAGTCATGGGGTGAGCTAGTGTGCAAATGGGCAGAGTACCTCCTGCAGCAGGCCTGGGGCTGAGCGAGGCCCAGTTTGGGGCATCGCCAGCCAGACACTTCCAGCTGGCAAAAGTGACAGAAAAATCCTGTATCAGCAACACTATTAACTATAGTCCACATGCTGCATATCAGACCTCTAGATTTATTCATCTGACAAAACTGCAACTTTCTTTCTTTTTATCTACATCTCCTGATCTCCCCCTACCTCTGGTAACCACCTTTCTACTCTGTTTATGTGTATTCAGCATTTTTTAAGATGCTGCATATAAGAAAGATGTGGAATACTTTTTTTTTCTGTGGCTTATTTCACTTAGCGTAATGTCCTCTAGGATCATCATGTTGCAAATGGCAGGATCTCCTTCCTTTCTAAGGCTGAATAATATTCCTGTGTGTGTGTGTGTGTGTGTGTGTGTGTGTGTGTGTGTAGAAACCAGCCCTTTCAAAAGATTCCATGCGTGATTTCAACCAACTGCCTGACTGATAAGAGATCACTGATGACCACGGAGTGGTTCTGGCCAGTCTGCAGAGAATGCACAGTGAGGATTTTGTGTCCTCTGCTTCACCTTTTGACATCAGAGGGCCAAAAACACCACCCTTGGGTCATGCTGATCCTGCCATTTTTTGAACATGGGTCCCGTGAAGGAAGATGAAGCTCAGATGTGCACATAAATGTTTCTCATTTCATAAATACTCATGATTCCTCCTATAGCATATTGAATTTGCATATTTAGCCACCCTGCTCAACATAAATTCATGTTCCCTTTGCCCCACCTCCACACCCCTCCCCCCAAAAAGTGCCTGCTTCCAGCTTCTGGCCAGAGGCCATGCTTCCCAGCTGTCAGAAGGGCCACCCTTCAGGCTATAATCATTTATGAGAAATAAAGCTCTCCTTCACAAATTTATGAACCTTGTCATTCTTCAACTGACACTAGTATATCATGATCCACCAAGCTTAAAATCTTACAAATAACCTTTATTGTCTCTGTGTCCTTAGCTATTTGTAGTTATTAGGTCACCAAGATCTGAAAATAGACACATCTATGGGAATAGAAGAGGCAAGGTCAAACCACAAGATATCTATATTCTTCCTGAATTCCTATGTGAGCATGTATGCACATGCACTCATGGACATGCACATGAATGCACACACACACACGCAGATTTGAACATGAAATACATTGGGCTTAAAGTAAATAAGTTACTCCTGTTGGCAACCTGTTCTTGTTCCCACTTTAAAGTAAGACTCAGCTATTCCCTAAAAGTACATCCGATTCTATGAAATGTTAGCAAATCATTCCAATTTTTCTATAGGAAGACAAAAGAATACACCTGACAACAAAAACATTAATAAAAAATCCTCATTAGATCTCTGTTTCCTCTCAAGGTTCTTCTCAGATGACTTGTCACCCCCACCCTTTTATCAACCCTTCCTCCCCAGAGCTTCTCCATCCTTGATTTCAAACTAACTGCCTATTCAGAGCAAGGTCAAAGAATTATTTTATGGCCTATTTCAGGGAAGAAAGACAGCAAGAAAGTCAAGGAGTACTTTCTGCTTGTGCTGTTTTCTCAAATGCCAAGCTGTCATATTTTGAAGCAATGTATCCTCAATCCCATCACCACCAAGCTTCCACTCTTTTCTCATTAGAACAATTCAGTTATCTCTGGCTTTTCCAACTCAGTACCCTAACATCTATTATCTCAGTTAACAAAAGATTATCCTTTGAAAATATCTGGGAATAGTCCACACAACTACTTTTCCTCATGTGTCATAATTGTTTGTCCTGTGACAGGTACATCCAGTACAGGCTTGAAAGGTAAAAGAAGCCATAAAGAAGCATCTGCAATCAGAAAGAGGTTGTAGAAAAGAAGAAAAAGTCAGTTATTTTGCTTTCTCTACAGTTAGAGCCAAGAAAGCTATATTTAGAAAATTGGATTTTATTCTAAAATTTGGAGATTTTTCCCACATGTCTTCTCTGGATAGATTATAATTCTATACCCCTATCTCAAAACTTTTAACATATGCAGAATAACAGGTATTTGCATTCCTCTTAAATATCTGGTTGTGACAAAGCTTGTTGTTGATCAGACTCCGTTTCACTCATACATATTATAATGGTTTTGTTTTATAAATGTGTTACACACAACCAAAATGTGATTGCTTCAAAATATTTATAAAACATTGAGGAAATTCAGGATGTACCACCCCAATATAACTGTAGGAGACCAGACTATGCCACCTTAAGAATGCCTCTTTGGCACAAAAAATTACTTAAAGTTGATTATTTTGAGAAACAGCAGACAGAAGAGAAGCTTTGAAAACAGAAGTTATTATTTTGTAAGGAAAATTTATATCTATAAAGGAAATCTTCATTTGTAAGGGTATCTCCCTCTCTGTACCAGGAAGAGAAGGATTACTTAATCATTAGAAATTCTTATCAGTGGAAAAGTCATCAGCAAAAATCTGCATAATAAACCTTGTTCTTGTTTAACAGGCTTTTCTTGGCATAATTTTTTTCTTGTCATAACTGAGTCTCTCTCACATACTTCTTTGTATCAGGGAACCATGGTATTTAAGCTCGAAGTCAAAGCCACCTGTTTCAGATCTACTCCAGAGAACTCCTCATTTTTCCCTGAAAACGTATAGATAAGATATACATGTGATTAAATTTCTGTTTGTTTTTCTCTTATTAATCTGTCTTTTATTACAAAGGTCTGTCCCAACTAAGAACTCATGCAGGGTAGAGAGAAAATCGTGTTTCTTCACCTACAGCTCATTAAATGACTCAAAACAATGTTTAAATAGGAAACCAATGGGGTGTTTAAGCAGGGAAGTAGCAAAAATTGATTTAACAGTATAGGAAAATACTTTTACCTTCAAGGCAGAGAATTTATTATAAATGGGAAAGACTACAAACAAGAACACCAGTTGAAAAGCCACTGCAACAATCTAGGCCTGATTTCAATAATTCAGAACATATGACAATTTTGACAAGAACATGGCTGAAGTGTCCCTTTATTTTATCTATAAAAGGGATATTTCATGAACACTTAGCACTATAAACAAAATTGTAAGAGAAAGCTTAAACTATTATACAACACAAAATATTTTAAATACCGTGGAAGCAATCACATTCCCACAATTAATGTACTAGTTATAAACTATTACGTGCTTTTGAAAGTATGTTCTTGAAAGACTTTCACTGGGAAAGCACTTGTTCAGTAGTTCAAGTATGTGCAATACCTGGCACACAATATGTACTCAATAAATATTTACTAAATAAATCCATACACTCATCATTTCTTTAAAAATAGCACCCCATTCAGATATCACACCAATTTACTGGCTTTACCACCTCCACCTACCACCCTGCCTCCAGTTACTATGGAAAAAAAGTCTTTTATCCATAACATATTCTCATAGAATATGAGCTACAATCCTAGTATATAAATATTTTAAAATAGACCAGAAATTGTCTTTGACTTATAAAATTAAACAACATAATTTTAAATCACACAAAATATAGTAGGATTAAAGTTATGAATGTATCTACAGAGAAGCCAGCAAAAATTCAAGTTGTTTGTTTTCCTAAACATTAGTCATATTGGAAATGTGTTGTGTTAAAAGACAAAATTACAACAAATCTAGTTTTACAGGCGTTAATTGGCCTTTATTTGTGACTTTAGAATTGAACAGCAGTTCAGTCCAAAAATGGCTCAGAATGTTCCACCCCACCAAATGTGTAGGTTATATTTGTAACTAGAGAAAAGGAAGTGACATACAGAAAACTGCACTGAGGTACAGAGATAGCCCAATTGGTTATAGTTCACATCTGTCTTATTTGAACATGGTTTGAAGAATTGGCCGTCTGTGATTGGCTGAGATTCTGTTCCTAAGTTACGTTTTCAGTTTGTTTAAGTGCTGAGTTGGGCTGCATTTAGGAACTCACACATAGGCCTCCTTGGGCCCACTTTTAGTTTGTTTTAACAGTTGTTCATGTGATTTAATGGATTTGATTAAATACAGTAAAGAACTTCCTGGTGGTGAGGACAGGTAAAAGAATGAGTGATAAAGAGAAATTCAGCATCTCCCTCTCTAGGAAGCTTTATAAACACACTAACTCCTGATAAGTCTCGGTAAATTTCTATGTAAAAGTCATAATGTCATGGGTATAGTTTGAGCTAAAATTTACTTCTGCTAACTATAACTTCTGTTTTTAAGTTTGCAGAGTAAATAAATTAAGTGAACAATATTTCAATGGGGGAACTTAGACTACTGAAGAAAACAAAATGCAATCTGGTACTATTTTAACATAAAATCCGTACAATTAAGAAATATAACAATTATAAATAATTACTTCTTTGCAAAGAAAGTGCTCCCGAAGGTCCTCACCACACCTGAAAGTAATCATACTGCATTTATTTTTAAATAAATCATTATTCAAAGCTTTCACTAATTTTCACTGACATCCTAAAACGTAAATACTAGTCAGTCTCTTTACATTTTGTTTGTTTGTTTGAGATAGACTCTTGCTCGGTTGCCCAGGCTGGAATGTAGTGGTGTAATCTCAGCTCACTGCAACCTCCACCTCCCAGGTTCAAGCAATTCTCCTGCCTCAGCCTCCCAAGTAGCTAGGACTACAGGCACACACCACCACACTGGGCAAAATTTTATATTTTTAGTAGAGACAGTGTTTCACCATGTGGGCCAGGCTGATCTTGAACTCCTGGCCTCAAGTGATCCTCCCGCCTTGGCCTCCCAAAGTGCTGGGATTATAGGCATGAGCCACCACACCTGAATAATTTTTGTATTTTTAGTAGAAACGGGGTTTCGCCATGTTGGCCATACTGGAGTCTCTTTACAGTAAATTCAAAAAGTATCATAAAATAAAACTAGTTTACATTAGAAACTGTAAAAAAGCATGTAAGCAAGTCAGAGTACTGGCTACTAGAAAGTAATTTCAAATACTAGCTATTTAAAGGACCAGGCACCATTGAAAAGGATTGATGCAATATAAAGAGACAGGTGAGATTTAAAAGGATAGACTACATTTTAAAAGTTGGTCTTTGAAATGCATAGCTCTGAGTGAGAAAAGTAAAGGCAAAAAGAAGGAAGACAAGCCCTGTGGCAATTTGGCAGTGAAGGGAGCAAGAAGAAAAAAAGGAAGAAAAAAATTAGGGTCCTATAAGACAAAAAAAGAACCATAAAATTGGAGGATTCAAAACCCTTCCCCAATCATCATCGTTAAAACAAACAAACAAAAGGAAAACTGTTAAATATCTGAACTTTTCTACTTTTTCAGAAGAGGGCACCACTAAATAAGGAATCTGGTAAAATATCCTAATTTCATAAAAACAAATAAAGATAAGCTATGTCCAGAGAGATAGGAGAGAGATGAAAACAAGAAAGGAAGGAAGGAAGGAAGGAGGGAAGGAGGGAGGGAGGGAGGGCGGGCGGGCAGGAAGGGAAGGGGAGGGGAGGGAGGGAGGAAGGAATCAAAAGGTTTTCTAGAGATCCACTGGGAGAATTCTGTTTATACCTCATTGGTCAGAGTGGAGATTGCATGGTGACTTCTAAGTACAAGGGCATCTGAAATAATGATAAATAATTTTTCCCAGCCTATAGTGGAAGGTAAAAAGAGAAAAGTGAACTTGGAAACTTTTGGGTAGCCAATAAACAGTATGTGTCATACCTCTTCTGTAACTGAAATATATTACTTCCATGCTCACACTTTATTAGTAATTTAGCTAAATGTAAAAGTATAAGCTGAAAATTATACTACCTTAGACTTTTAAAGTCATTGCCCCATTGCCTTCGAGCTTCAATATTGTTAAAAGCCCATTGTTCATTCTACTTCCTGTCCTTTATATGCGACTTGTATTTCCTTTTCTGAAAGGTTGTGGAATCTCTATCTCTGGGGTTCTGAAATTTCTTGGTGAAGTGCCCTGGTTTTGAGTCCTTTTTATATTATCAGGTCTGGAACTTTACCAGTTCAATTTCCACAAAGATCAAACCTCCAGTCTCCAACCAGGATGAAGGAAGGTCAGTCTCATAGTTGTTTGCAGAATGGGGATGAGAAATATCCATTTCATAAAAAGACTTTCAACGAATTCCTCTGTTATGTCCCATTACCAACATCTTTGCAGTTCCTGATGCCTCCAATCACTCACTAAGCTATCTTAAAATCATCTGGCATGCATTCACTTTTTTCATGATAGCATCCCATTTGCAAGCCCTTGGTGTTAGCGTTCTCTTTTCTGATAATTCATCAACTCACTTCTCATCTTCAAATAGTGTGTTGACATTTCTTCTCACTGTAATCCCAATCTCTTACTTCATTTATCCTCTAAGTTTATGCCTTTTAAAATACTCTTTCATGAGATTTCAAGAGGAAGCAGAGGAAAATGTGTCTTCAGTCCACCATATTTAATCTGAAGTTCTCTCAATTTCAGCTGTAGTGTAAAGAATGAATTGGTAGGGGAAGAGCTAGAAGTGGTTGGAGTGGGAAGGCGGTGGTGGGTCAAGACTGAGAGGGAGGAGACAATCAAGACTTCTAGTAAGAAGTGGTGAGTATCTGAACCATGATAGTAGCAGGAAAAATAGAGATAAGAGGACACATTTGAGACAAACTAAATTGATAGAAGCAACTGGAGTTGATAAGTGTCGTAAAGAAGTCCAAGAGGTACAGCACATAAGAGGAATTTCTGTAGGTTACATTTCAATAGTAGCAACAGTGAGCTTTAACTCCTGGCTGGGGTAATCAGAAAAAAATGGGTGAAATTTGATAGATGGGGATGGAGGCAGGGCATTCTAAGTTAGATGATTAATCATGAGCATTTATTTGTAACAAGTGTTTTGTGAAGACTAGAACTTAGAATGTTCTGAAATAGAAAAACTTTTATTTTGACAAGCACAATTAGTGTGTGTCTTCCTGAGTGGGGAACTGTGATTTGCCTTTTGGGCATATCTTCCCTTTGTTCCCTTTGTTCATTCCTCTATCATTTCAGTAATGACCATGTAAGGCAAGTGCTCAGACATTTTACTTAGGCAAGCCTGAAATCAGAGAATCAACCCAAATGTCGATGGTTTATTGATCATGGGCTAACAATAAGTGTTGTGTTTGTGCTATTGTTTTAAGTTATATGTTCTCATGATTCAAAAAAAAATTTAAGTGAAAAAAATCTTACTTTCACTCCCAGCCTCTATCTGCCTAAACACTGCCTTCTTCTTTTCAGTTCCCACCCCCTGATCCTCTCAAGTGTCCATTCTTACTAATTTCTTGAATATTTTTCAGATTTATGCAGATATGAGAAAAATAAATTGTATTTTCCTGTTTACACAAAGCATAGCATTGTGTATATGCTGTTCTGTATCTTACTTATTTAATGATATACCTTGACAACTAATATATAGAGAGCTGTGTCATTCTTTTCAAAGCTACATGTTACTCAATCATAGAGATGTACCATAAGATATGGAACCAATATTCTATTGATGGACATTTTGTTAGTTTTTGGAGCGTTGATGGAAAATTCCCCTCTGCTCTCTGAAGATTTGCTAAAAATCTACTGACAAAAGGCATATTAATAGAAGAAAATGTACACAAATTTATTAACTTCCACAGGAGTTGGGGTAAAAAATCACATGATTATCCCAGCATGCAATGGGGTACAGATGCTTATATACCCCTTCCTTAGGTGACAGGGAGATGAGAAAGTGTAGATTGATTTTAGGGTGACTATGAAATGATCTCTAGGGGACCCAACGGGCTTGAAGAACATACAATGGCCTGGAATAAAGTATGTTGGGCCCTCAGCGCAAACAATGGCTTATGACAAGTCTGTCTAGGTGTGTTGACAGAATTCTTTCTTCCTGCAGTATGAGTTCAGTTAATGAAAACTCAGGGAAGGTACCAAAGGTAATTGATTTCTTCTTTGGCAAGTCTAGACTTTAGGCAAATAAGGGAACTGCAGAGAACAACTTCACCCTGTTTTTTGGGAGAGTTTTGGGGGATACAGAGGATTGAGATACAGGAAGAAAGGGAAGGTCAGAGAGATCCTGAGTCGTCTTCTTCAGTTCAGCATGTTAAAGTGCCATATTTTGGGGTATTGGTTTCTAAGTCCCAAAATTTGCAATCTTATTTGGCTTCAGTGAATAACCTTACACATGAACCAGTTCACACACATTCAACTGTATTTGTAAAAAGCAAATATTTTAAGGAATAAAAATTGAGTGTTTTAGCAAAACTATAATCATGCAGACCCAGTAAAATGTTTAGCCTTGTTTTTCTATTTTTTCATAAATCTGGAGCTAGACCAATGTATGCTTAAAACCAGTTTTTGAGTAACTTCTGTGAGTTTGTGTTTACTTATAATTTAACTTCCAGGATACTAAAGTAGAATTGAGAGCACAGCTAAAGAAATATGCAGGAAGTCCTCTGAGAGAAGAACGGGGTAGAATGATATTGGCCTTGGCAGCACAATATGCCCCAACTGTTGGAGTCACCCACATGGTGTTGAGGCTTTCTAACTCCAACTTTGGGATATCTCTACTGTCATTCTAACAGTCTACCAGTTTTTTGTTTTGCTTCACTTTGTTTTGTAGAGATGGGGTCTCACTATGTTGCCCAGGGTGGTCTCAAACTCCTGAACTCAAGCAATCCTCCTGCCTAAGCCTCCCAAACTGCTAGAATTACAGGCATGAGCCACTGTGCCTGGTGTACTGTTATTCTATTATATTCTCATCCTATTAACCTATTATTATGTTCTGCCCTGACCATACAGACCAAAGATATTCTTTATGAGAATGGATTTTCCCTGAAGAATATTAAATTCTCATTATCAGCTGAATGGAGAATGGGATAATCCTCAGGCAGCACATGAGGTGGACATTGGTGAACTTGATCTCTGCGTTTTGCAGGCAATTTGGCCTTCGCTTCAAGGTTGGTGCCTCCTAGAAGCTAAGCAAAAAGTTGGTGAGAGACTCTAAGGTCTAATTTAAGTATATGGGCTATAAGAGAAGCCAATTCTGGGCTGGGCACCGTGGCTCATGCCTGTAATCCCAGCACTTTGGGAGACCGAGGCAGGTGGATCACCTGAGGTCAGGAGTTTGAGACCAGCCTGGCCTACATGGTGAAACCCGCCTCTACTAAAAATACAAAAATTAGCTGGGAGTGGTGGCATGTGCCTGTAACTCCAGCTACTCAGGAGGCTGAGGCAGGAGAATCACTTGAACCTGGGAGGCCAAGGTTGCAGTGAGCTGAGTTCATGCCTTTGCACTCCAGCCTGGGCAACAGAGCAAGACTCCGACTCAAAAAAAAAAAAGCAACTCTGGCCAGGCACAGTGACTCAAGCCTGTAATCCCAACACTGAAGCAGAAGGGTTGCTTGAGACCAGGAGTTCAAGACCAGCCTAGGCAACATGGGGAGACCTTGTATCTACAAATAATTTTTATTTAATTAGCCAGGCAGTGTGGCATGTGCCTGTGGTCCTAGCTACTGAGGAAGCTGAGGTTGGAGGATCACTTGAGCCTAGGAGGTCAAGGCTGCAATAAGTTGTGATGGCTCCATTGCACTCCAGCCTAGGCAACAGAGTGAGTCTTGTCTCCAAAAAAAAAAAAAAAAAAAAAAGAGAGAGAGAGAGAAGCCATTCTACCAATTATTGTATCAACTGTTAAGTTACTCTCTGATTGTACTGCTACCTCCAAGTTTTTCTTAATTCATAGCATTGACTAGTAATCAAGGAAATACAACTTAAAACCACAATAAAATATATTTTCACATCTTAAAATCAGCAAATAAATTATAAAAGTCTGACAATATCATGTATCAGATAGAATGAGGAACAAAAAGAATCCTTCACAGTTGCAGGGAGCATAAATTGGTACTAACATTTTAAAGAACAATTTATCACCATCTAGTAATGTTGAAAATATGCATATTCAACAACCTAGCCATTCCACAGCTGGGCATGTACTCTGGAGAAACTCTTGAATGGGTGTACAAGTAAACAAGCACAAGAATGTTTTTGTATTGTTTGTATTAGAAAAAATGGAGAGAATATAAATATCAATGGGAAAGAGCTAAATGAATTCTAATATATCTATATAAGAGAGTTTTTCACATAATAAGAATAAAATAAAGTTGCTTAAATTAGAAAATAGATCTCACAAAAACAACGAGCAAAAAAGCAAGCTGAACAATGCATATACCTCAATAAATTGTTGTAATAATATAATGTCTTGATTCATACATAGGACTTTGAATTTTCCTCTGTTAATTAGAACTAATTCTGGAGGCAAATACTCCTGCTCCCAATCCCCATGCTGGGAGATGATGGGTGGAAGCATGAAGGAAGAAAAATAATCCCGGCTGTTACATAAGCTCTCATTTATTTAATTACTTGGATTAACATCCCACAACCTACTCCTCTTCCAACGGTGATTAAGAGCATGTAGTGCATAGATGGCCTAGATTTAAAACCCTCCTCCTTGTGTTTTCAGCATTTTACTTAATTATTCTGGGTATCAACTTTCTCACTCAAAAAATGCAGCTAACAAGATTTACTTTTCACAAGATTGTGATAACAAGCAACTTAATCTACGTAAAACTTAGTGCCTGGTAAATAAGAAGTACTACGTAAATGGTAGGGGTTATGGAGCCTCTCACAGTTTCTACTGATAAGAAAACCTCCCATCTCTGCTCCAGGCTTCTCTCATCCGTTCTGGGGCATGGTTTCTCCTCTGGTTTGTCAAGATGCTCCCATGCAAATTCCATGTTTCAGAAACATCGTTGATATCTAGTCCATGGGTTGGTGAAGACTTCTTAGATATGATACCAAAAGCACAAACAAAAACAATAAAATGTACTTTATCAAAATTAAAACTTTTGTACTTCAGAGGAAACCATCAAGAAAGTTAAAAGACAATGCCTCAAAAAACAGAAAATATTTGCAAATCATTTATCTGATAAGAGAATTGTATCTAGAATATATAAAGAATTCTCACAGCTCAATAGGAAGATGAAATGGGCAAAGGATCTAAATATGCATTTCTCCAAAGAAGATATACAAATGGCCAACAGGTATATTAAAAGATGGTCAGTATCATTAGCCAGATGGTAAATAATAGGAAAATGTAAACAAAACCACAATGAGATACCACCTCACATCCACTAGAAGGGGTATAACCGAAAAGAAGAGTTGGAGAGGATATGAAGAAATTGGATCCCTCCTATATTGCTGGTGAGAATAAAAAATGTTAAATGTGCTTTATAAACAGTTTGGCAGTTACTCAAAATGCCAAAGATAGAATTACCATATGACCCAGCAATCCCACTAAACATATACCCAAGATAAATGAAAACATATGTCCATACAAAAACTTGCATATGAATTTAGATAGAATTTAGATAGAAGCATTATTCATGACAGCCAGAAAGTAGAAACAACCCAAATGTCTATCAACTGATGACTAGATGAATAAAATATGATATTCATACAATAAAATACTATTGAACAATAAAAACAGAAGGAACCACTGATACACACTGTACTATGTGTGAACCTTGGAAATGTTACACTAAGTGAGACAATCCAGTCTTAAAAAAATTGTATGATTTCATTTATATACAATTTCAGAATAGGCAAATCTATAGAAATGGAAAATAAATTGGTAGTTGCCAAGGGCTGGGAGTGAGGGGAGCTTGAAGCAAAATAGAGAGAGACTGCTGACAGATACAGGAGTTTTTTGGGGGGAGGGGGTGGTGATGAAAATGTTCTAATGTTGATTGTGGTGATAATTGTACAACCTGTGAATATACTCCAAACCACTGAATTTTACATTTCAAATTGATGTAGTTTATAGTATATGAATTACATCACAAAACCGCTTTTTAAAAATCTGATGCACAGAACACTTCCCTTTCTCAGGGCTGTCATGGATTTAGTTCTTTTGTATAACTTTCTTACCACTTTAATGAGATTTTTGAAAGGGTTAGCAAATGTGCTTGCTCAGTCCACTCTTGATCCAGAAGCTTTGGAGGGATTATTTTTAAAAAGAACTGCCCCCAAAAATATAGAGGACACACAGAAGTTATGGAACTATATATGTCACACAGGAAATGCAGATGGGTTCATACAAAAAAAAAATTGAGTCATAGGCGAGGGAAGAGAAAACCAGTTTGGTTGTTATTTCTCTAAGGTATAAGGCAACTTAATGAGAGAACTTGTTGGTTTGTTATTTCTCTAAGGTGTAAGGCAACTTAATGAGAGAACTTGTTGGTTTGTTATTTCTCTAAGGTGTAAGGCAACTTAATGAGAGAACTTGTCCTCACAACTCTGTGCTTCTCAAAAAGTACCATGTGGTTTTAAGGAGTTTTCTGTTGAAATATGTAACAGAAAGTTAAAAATGAAGGAGGAGATACCAGGGCTGATATGTATATTGTTCTTATGATAATATACACAATTAAGGGAGCTTGGACTCATCCAAGAATGGTTCAGGGGGGTGACTATGGGGCCCCTAACCATGTAGAGGGTTGAAGGGGGCCAACACCCTCTTATTCTCCTATAGTAACCGGAGTATTTTCAAATCCAAATACTTCTCAGCATTTTTATGCCTATCTTAAAACTTTAATGGATGATAAGATTTCACATCTAAGACCCTAGACTCTTGCAGTTAGTGACATTACTCCTCTTTCACATGCTGCCTGAATTCCTCTCTTATCCACTAACAAGTGGTCATCTAACCTTTGTTTGATATTTACAGTGATAGGGAATTCACTACTATACAAAACAACTCACTCTATATTTGTACAGCACGGTTGGCTAGAAAGTTCTTTCTCACATTGAGACAAACTCAGTTTTTTTGTATCATTAACATATGTAATCCTAGAGAGACTTGTTTCTACCCAAAATAGGCTTGTATGACCTTTTCCGTATAGGAACCTTCTTGAAGGCAATTGTCATGGATTTTTCAATATCTCCTCTAGGCTAAGCATCAGAAGTTTCTTCAGTGGCCCCTTATGTGACATGGCTTTAAGAAGTTCATTGCCATCTTGGTTATTCTTAAATTCTCTGGTAGCTAAGCCAAGCTTATTTCCACATGCGTGAAAGATGGATGGGTGGTAAGGCCTATGGTCCTGAACTAGTAAATGAATTAACATATGTGAAAGTGTTTTTACAACTTAAAACACTTTGTAAACACAAGATACTATTAAAACATATCTCCTTCATAGAAGGCAACTTGGCAAAGCATATTAGAAACTTGCAACTCAAAATATGGTCTAAGGGTACACCTGGCATCACCTGGAAGCTTGCAAGAAACAATTTCAGGCCCACCTCATATCCATTAAATCCCACCTGCATTTTGACAAGATCTCCAAGTGTTTCATTTGCACATTAAAGTCTGAGGACCTCTGTAAACTTAAAAATATGCAAACACTTTCACTAAGCAATCCTTGTTTTTAGGTATTTATCCTGAGAAAATGATTAGGTTAAGTACACAGCATTTTTATAACAGCAAAATCTTACAAAGAAAGTTCCACTAATAGAAAATTGGCCAAGGTGCTTTACGGTTCTTCTATGAATACACCATTTGCCAGCCAAGGCTAACTCTATAAAGCAAGCTGGTTCTTCTCAGCTGGTGCTGGTACCTAGAAGATGCCTGCTCCTCAGCTGATGCATGCCACCGTGAACATAGATGTATGTTTAGTTGACACAAAAGGCCATTAATATCCCCACATCAGTTATCCCTGGAGGAGAACTAAGCCATCTGCCTCCATCATCTTTTAAGGGTTCAGTCAGTTTAAAAATTTGCTTCTATACCTAGGTATTTTCTTTTCTCTTTATGTTGGTCAGGTACAATTATTTTTAACAGGGCTTCCATCAATATCATAACTACCTAGAGAAGACATTGCAAAGATAAAATTGGAGAATTGTTAACAGGCTGTTAACAAAATGTGTACCCAACTGCCAATGAAGTGGCTTGATTTTTTTCTTTTTTTAAAATTTTTCTTTTGTATCCTTTTATTTTATTTACTTATTTTTTAGAGACACGGTCTCACTCTGTTACCCAGGCTGGCGTACAATGGCACAATCATAGCTCACTGCAGTCTCGACCTCCAGGGTCTCAAGCAATCCTCCCACCTCAGCCTTCCAAGTAGCTGAGACTACAAGTGCATGCTGCCATGCCTGACTGATTTTTTGTTTTTTGTAGAGATGAAGTCTCACTATGTTGCCCAGGCTGACCTTGAACTCCTAGGCTCAAGCAATACCCTACCCTGGCCTCCCAAACTGCTGGGATTACAGGCATGAGCCACTGTGCCTGGCCTTTTTTCATTTTAACTGAGAAATGTGTTCAGCTCTTTTGTTCCTTAGTCATTGATCATCACTTTTGTTATATCTGTTAGTCTTGTCATAGAGTTGCTGCACTTATTACACAGAGAAGGCCTTTTATCACGACCAATTTATTTTAGGAAATTTCAGGGAAAACGTTTTTCTAGAACACCTTATTTGACATTATAAAACAACTCTTCACTCTTGCACTCCAGACCTCCCTTTCCAGTTTTCTTTTTCTCCATAGTGGTCATCACCACTTGTTTTATTTTATTGATGGGCTGTCTGGCTCCCTCAACTACAAAGTAAACTCCACAAGGGCAGAGAGTTTTGTCTCTTTTATTCATTGCTGTACCTGCATCACTTAGAAAGTTTCTGGCACCTAGGAAGTGTTCAGTAAATATTTATTGAATAAGTTTATGTAAAACGTCTCAGACTCCTTAGAGAAACTGGTCTTTTGGGGTTGGAGAATAAAGCTCTTTACCTCATCAGTTAGACTCTATCTAAGGTACACAAGGGCTTGCTAGTCTCCTAAGTTAGTCTGCTAATAAATGTTAACCCTAATAACTGAAATTGTTAGCAGAGGTAATTATCCAGTTCTATATCAAGGCAAAAAGACAGCAGTGGATAGAAAGATCTTAGAAGTCCCACTAGGTTCATCCAAGCCACCATACACATAGGCAGAAAAATCAAAATAAGACATGAGTCTGGACAGGGTGAGCAATCTGGGAAAAGATGAACACAGTATGCTAGGACCCAGAAATCATCAAGTCTATGAAAACTAAGCCAGAACACAAATGTGAATTCCATAAGATCAGGAACATAATCTGTCTTGCTCATCCAGGCATGGTAATCTGCCAGAAATAGTGCTTAACTGTAAGAACTGAATATTTGTTAGATAATTAAACCATCAACTAAATGAGATTCATGCAACCTTGAAAAATGCTGCTATAGGTACACAATATTGATATACTAGAAAGTTAAAAAATCAAGTTGGAAATTAGACTATTCCATTTTTGTTTGTGTATATGTATCTATAAATAGGTGGAAGGATATACCAAAATGTCAACAGCAGTTACCTCTGGGTGGTGAGGTTAGGAGTAATCTTAACCTTGTTATTTATCCCTATATGTTCATTTGTGAATGAATATTTATTACATCATTATAAAAAGGATTTTTAAACTATCTCTATGTTTAAGAGTATATGTTGCTACTATGTAAGAGTATATGCTGTTACTGTAAAGACATTGCATTACTACTATTGACCTCAGAGCACACGCCTCTTGCCTAATTCTAGGACTCCTAGCTAAGTCTTTGGAGTTTCAGCTGGAAGAATGCTGGAGGAATACGGAGCTCCTCCCATTTCTCACAGCCACCTCCAACTCTTAAAAACGCTTCCAACTGCCTCCCAGCACACAACCAAGGGAGAAAAGTATTCTGTCAAAGAGACGGTGCCAAAAGGCAGAAACAAAGGTAAGGATGATCGCTGGGGAAAGAAGCTGAAAAGGAAAAGCTCAGAACTCTAGCTGGAAATTTGGCTCACATCCCTAGTATGTTACTGCATAGTCTGGCTTTGTTGAATGGGTCGCTTTTAAATATTAAAGCTAGATGTAAGCAAGGTTTGCAACAAAGTCCATAAGACAACTCAGCTTTTCTCAAAGGCAAGAAGAGAGCAGGATTTTTGACTGGCTCTTTATTCAATAGTGCTGCTTATTAAATTACCACTGCTACAATGTTTAAAGCCAATTACCTGACCACATCATAAGGATTCTCTTACCGGTTGTCCCAGTTAAGTAATGTTGATTGATCAACTCCTTGACAGGAGCTGATGGCAAAGAAGGTAGCTGTGATTGGAGCTGGGGTCAGTGGCCTGATTTCTCTGAAGTGCTGTGTGGATGACGGACTTGAGCCCACTTGCTTTGAGAGAACTGAAGATATTGGAGGAGTGTGGAGGTTCAAAGTAAGTGAGATTTTCTTGGGTCTTGAACAGGTTGTGTTGTTATTTCAGGGTGAATCACAGTTACTGATGGGTCATATTGAGAAATTTATTAAACAACACTGATCAGATTTTATTTCTATTTATTGATGTGGCCATAATGGAACTGAAGTCATAGGCTGGCATCTCTCCCCCAGTCAACACTAACCCAACCCAGGTAGCTGACCCAGGCATGTAAAAGATCTCTTCTTTTGGATTCAGCAATGGTCTTACAGCCCATACTTTTGTCATTCTTTAATACGCTAATATTAGAGAACGTTTTACAAAAATAGAAGTAACAGGGATTCTTCTCAAGATATCACTTCTGTTTCAATTATTAAACCAAATGCTTCTTTAGAGACCATGCTCTTATCATTACTATTTTTCTCTGACAAATGAAGCATGTTTGTTTACTGAGCTTTATCAATGACATTCTAGTATAACTGCTGTGAAACTCTTTGTTAAATATGTTTTATTAAATTTATTCTATTAATCAAACCAAAATATTGATAATGCTAGTTGTCTGTATTAGTCCATTCTCATGCTGCTATGAAGAAATACTGAGACTGGGTGATTTATAAAGGAAAGAGGTTTAATTGACTCCCAGTTCCACAATGCTGGGGAGGACTCAGGAAATTTACAATCACGGCAGTGGGAAAGAGAGGTGCTGAGCAAAGGGGGAAAAGCCCCTTATAAAACCATCAGATCTCATTAGAACGCACTCACTATCATGAGAACAGCATGAGGGTAGCTGCCCCCTTGATTCAATTACCTCCCCCCACCAGGTCCTTCCCAAGACATGTGGGGATTGTGGGAACTACAATTCAAGATGAGATTTGGATGGGGACACAAAGCCAAACCATGTCACTGTCCTTAAAAATTTGTATAAAAATTAGAAAGTTGCATAGATAGCTATAAGGAGTTACAATTATTCCTTCCCACAACCTCTCAATAGGTAGTAGCTTACCACCTTCTAGCTGTGAGATCTTGAGCAAGTTATTTACATCCTGTGTTTCAATTTACTCAGTTATAAATGGATATAATAACAGGAAAGCGTGATTATCTCATAGTGCTATTTTGAAGATTAGGGGAGATAATTCATATAAAGAACTTAGATAAATTATGGACTCATAATAGAGTTCAATAAATGTTAGCTACTAATAATAACTATATATTTTATAGATGAGCAAACTGAAAGTGAGGGAGGTTAAGTGAGATGGCCAGGGCCACACAACTGGAGGAACTGGCCTTCAAACCACAGCCTACGTGACTTCTAAACAGATAAGCCCTGACTTACAACCATGCCCTAACTTGCATCCTTGCTCAAAAAGATTAAACAAAAGTTTAAGTTCAGAACCCAAAAGCAATGACTTTAGAATTATGTAATCAGGTATCTCTGAGATATTAAAACACATAAGAATATTCCAAATGGGAGCAAAAGGTTTGAATACATGAAAATCAAACTCATATCAGCAGAGACCATACAAAGGTCTCTCACTGCAGGCTGACTATTTAGGAGGATGGCAAGGTGATCC
This sequence comes from Pan troglodytes, assembly GCF_028858775.2. NCBI lineage: Eukaryota > Metazoa > Chordata > Mammalia > Primates > Hominidae > Pan > Pan troglodytes. Next base: position 77,920,600 of record NC_072398.2, on the reverse strand, counting down.
AGGACCTGTGCGTGCTTTGTCAGTTCAAATTGAATCTCATGCCAACAGGGATATTTTTTAACATGTAACATTAGGTGTCTCAGGTACACATGATCATAAACCACACCTGGAGGGTTTCTTTTCTTTTCTTTTTAATATTTTTCTGAGACAGGGTCCTACTCTGTCGCCCAGGCTACCATGCCCAGCCATGGAGAGTTTCTTTTTTTTTTTTTTTTTTTTTTTGAGACGGAGTCTCGCTCAGTCGCCCAGGCTGGAGTGCAGTGGCGCGATCTCGGCTCACTGCAAGCTCCGCCTCCCGGGTTCACGCCATTCTCCTGCCTCAGCCTCCCGAGTAGCTGGGACTACAGGCGCCCGCTACCACACCCGGCTAATTTTTTGTATTTTTAGTAGAGACGGGGTTTCACCGTGTTAGCCAGGATGGTCTCGATCTCCTGACCTTGTGATCCGCCCGCCTCGGCCTCCCAAAGTGCTGGGATTACAGGCGTGAGCCACCGCGCCCGGCCGAGAGTTTCTTAAAGATACTGATTCCTTTGGTTAAACCTGCCACCAAAAAATAAAAAAATAAAAAAATACTGATTTGTGGGCACCATCCCAAATCTACGGAATCAAAATCTTCTGGGGGTTTTTAATAAACATCTCAAATGAATCCTATGATAAGACAAATTTGGTAATTGTTACACAAACACCTAATTTAAAAATCTGATCATTCTACTATCTAAACACACTCAGAGTTAATGAGGGAGAAGGGAGAAATTGATTCTTCTGTAAGACAGGTAGCTTTGCAAAAAGGAAAACAGCTTAAATCACATTCATTTATTATTAAAAGCTGATGATTATCATTTTAGTTTTTCCTGGGATGGTGATATAATATGGTGGTCATTCCTGTCTTAACCAAAGATATTTTTGTCCACTCTAGGTTCACATGCAGATTTCAGCTGGAATTTTTTTTTTTTTTTTTTTTTTTTTTTTTTTTTTTTTTTTGCTCCCGGGTAGATTCTTAACCTAAACAAGAAATGTAGAAATTACAGTTGGTCCTTGGTATATGCAGGAGATTGGCTCCACAAACTCCCTCCCCCAGTATACCAAAATCCTTGCATACTCACATCCCACAGATTTATTGTCAGCAAAAGAGATGAGAGTTAGTTTGAATAGTCTGCCAACAATATGATTTGGTGAATTCTAGGAAGGTATTGTCTGCAGTAAAATATTTCTCCAACTATCCTTTTGCCAGTATCTAAAATTTCAGATTAGAGATACCTTCCTATTCACTAGAAAAACTGGATTAAAACCTGATTAATTAGGCTTTATTGAATATTAAAGGTTAAGTATATAACTGTGGAACTTGTAACAGTATGACATTTCAAATTTCTCTTAAAACTATATCCAATAGAGGAATGTAAACTATTGTCTCCACTCAACGAAGTCAAAGAGTCCAGAGTCTCCCTGCAGAGTGAAACATAAAATAAGCAAAATTTAACAGGCTGCCTGCACTAGGGCTATGTGAGGGTTTTGGTTACCAGGTGACTGGGAGTTTCCAAGAAGGATGCTGGGAGCCCCATGCTCTTCCCTGGGAAACTTTGCCTTTTCACTATTCTACCATCCAGAAGCAATTTTTTAAATGGGTTATTTATTAATTTTTGTATTTACACAACTCCTACTGAGATTACTTAACATATTTGGTGGTGACAAGTTAACAATAAATAAGTAAATTTAAGAATCCTTGTCCTATACCCAACCCAGACAATACAGAATTCTTCCAGACTCTCCAGCACCCCCTAGTGGCACATATGGACCATGGGACAGGTAGGTAATTAGCATGTATTTTTCGTTCTGTTTCCAGCAACGGGAAGCACTTGGCAAGCAGCACCTTCTTTTCTTCGCAATACTGCTAGGAAGTATGTATTACGATTATCTTTATTTACATATTAAGAAGAAATAGTTTTCAGATAAAGAATTTGCTCAGGGGAACATAGGTGGCGGGAGAAAAAAAACGAGGGTTTACAATTTCGGAGCTCTCACACTTAATAACCTTGCTGAAGTATTGATAGAGGAAAACATGATCTTCTTTCAGCCGCTAACCTTCTCTGTTTCCTTTATTGTTCCTAATACCTTGTATTCACGTGGGAGTTACCATGTACATTTTTTTTTCCTGTGGGTTTTCTTTTAATATTTGGATTTGGATCTCCTCCTTTTCCAGATGTATATGTTTAGTTATTTTAATTTTCATGTAATACTCTCTAGACATATCTCAATCTTGGTTTTCTTCCTCTAAGTTCAATCTGAAATATCACTTTCTCTCTTAAAATTTGGCTCCCCCAAGATCCAACATTCCAAACATATTGCCAATGAGTGTATACCTTTTACCTTGAAAGCAGCAGGAAAAAAGTAGTAAATACCTGAGCCAGGGAACTTAATTAGGGGGTTCTATCAGTGATCAAGGCCAGTGATCAAGGGAGACATCAGCCTAATGAAAGATGACAGAAGATAGCAATACTCTAATAGAGATGTGGTTCACAAAGTTCATTGTGCAGAAGCAGCTAGGGAGAGCTTCTAAAATACAGAAATCTGAGCCCGTCTTTTTTCTTTTTTTTTTTTTTTTGAGATGGAGTCTCGCTCTGTTGCCCAGGCTGGAGGGCAGTGGCGCAATCTCAGCTCACTGCAACCTCCACCCCCCCGGGTTCAAGCGATTTAGCTGGGATTACAGCCTTGTGCCACCACACATCTTCTAATGCAACTGGTCCACTGACTGGCATTTGGGAATTGCAATTTTGCCTCTAATTGTAGGACAAGGAAGTAAGAAGAGTTTTAATCATATTCAATTCAAGTAATGGAGCAGATAGATGTAAGGTCCATCTGAAAGAGTGAAATGATAGAATCACAGAATATTCTTAAAGAAAGGCAATTTTATTCTTTCTAACTGCTTATGGTAACTACCTGTGAAAGCAAAAATATTGATTGGTAAGGGTCAATATAATGATGTTTCACGAAGAAAAAGTTTAATTTGTAAGTTTTTGTAATTCACATTTATAATAAATAAATCTGTTTCTGCTTTATAAATTTCCTCGCTTGAGTAGATTAAATATTACTCTTATAATCTTCTTTAAACTTACTGTTTACAACCTTTTCATTGTCATGAAGTCAAACATAAGCTTCAATTCAGCTCGTGATCAAAAGATCATAAATTCTAAATAAGTGCTATCTGAATTAACTTGGTTTGCTAGAGTTTTCTGACATTCTGAAAATTCTATATTAGAAGAATTCTTTATTATATGATAATTTATGTTAAACAAATTATAGCAAATTCTATACATAAGGAAATTCAGACTATGTTTATGCTTAATTATCCAGGCAGTAGTAGTACTTAAGTAAATATGTGAGTTAAATTTATCTGTTTTGAAAAATGTGTCTCTGTCCTCCTCTTGATTGACAATAAACCCTCTGTCTCCACTTTCACATCTCCAAAGTTCAAGTGCATTTTAATACAATATAACAATAAGCTCCATAAAGATATAAACTATGTTTGTACTGTTAGCATCTTATCCCTAAATCCAAGCTCAGGCCCTGGTCAATTCAAGCATTTGATACATACTTGTCTATTAAATCAACATTAATCATCTCTTCATAACTAGGAAAACTAGGCCAATTTTACCCAGATTTGTCTAAATACACAGATGCCTACTTCAGCAAACTAAATGTAGAAGGAAGCACATATGAAGACAAGGGGGTCTTTTTTAGCTGCTATTTACCAATTAACCCAACAATAAAAGTTTATCACTTGGCTGGGCGCGGTGGCTCACGCCTGTAATCCCAGCACTTCGGGAGGCTGAGGCAGGTGGATCACCTGAGGTCGGGAGTTCGAGACCAGCCTGACCAAAATGGAGAAACCCCACCTCTACTAAAAATACAAAATTAGCCGGGCATGGTGGCGCATACCTGTAATACCAGCTACTCAGGAGGCTGAGGCAGGAGAATCACTTGAACCCAAGACGGGGAGGTTGCAGTGAGCCGAGATCATGACATTGCACTCCAGCCTGGGCAACAAGAGCAAAATTCTGTCTCAAAAAAAAAAAAAGGATTATCACTTGATCTTCAGAAAAATAGTGAGGTCATTATTGTTTGCTGACAGACTACACAAGTAAAATCTCCCAAAGGCCAGTTTTGCCCTGGCCCTAAGATTACTGTAGGGCCTCAGACATCAAATCAGTTCTTCTCATCACTCAAAATTCCCTTAAAATTGACCTGATACAGAAGCCAACCACATTTTTAAGCCAAATTGTTGGGTCTTTTAAAAACTAGCATTTTGGCTGTAGTATAACAGTCTTAGTTTAACTGATTCAAAACTATGGCTGGCTTAGTAAATTTAACGCTAGTGGCCAATAATAACAGAAAAGAGATAAATATTCTTAAGTATGTATTTTGAGCCAGGGATTCTGCTAAGTACTTTATTCACTCTCATCAAAGCCTTGAAACAATTGTTGCATGTTTAAGTTATTAATGAGCCCCATTTTACAGAGGAAAATGAGGAAACTGACCTATGTAACTTGCTCATGGTCACAAGCCATTAAAGGTGGCAGAATTAGGATATCAATCCAGTCGGTGTGACTCCAGAACCCTCCTATTTACTCTATACTACTCATAAAATTATTTGGTCTTGGGGCTGGGCGCAGTGGCTCATACCTGTAATCCCAGCACTTTAGGGGGTTGAGGTGGGTGGATTGCTTGAGCTCAGGAGTTTTAGACCTGCCTGGGCAACATGGTAAGACCTCATCTCTACAAAAAAAAAAAAAAAAGATACAAAAAACTAGCCGGTGTAGTGGCACCCGCCTGTAGTCCCAGCTACTTGGGAGGTTGAGGTGGGAGGATCACCTGAGCCCAGGAGTTTGATGCTGCCGTGAGCCATAATCATGTCACTGCATTCCAGCTTGGGCCACAGAGTGAGACCCTGTCTCAAAAATAATAATAATAATCTGGTCTTGAGAAAAAACAGTATTTTTTTCTTCATAAAATGTTTTCCATTTTGAGAACTTGATTAAGAAACTCATTGTCTTGCCAATGACATTACATTCAATCATGCTGAAACATCCAGAAATAGTTTACACATCAGTTTGACATCAGTATTATGCAATTTGAAGCCAGTGTTTGAAAAATAAAAACACTGTACCGTGATTTGTTTATCCAGAGTTCAGATTATTATATCCTTGTATATGAGACAGAAACCCCCTTGTATTCTAGTGCAAACTCTCTTTGGATCTTAATATGTATAGTTAACAATAACACCATACTACATTCTAACTACCTAGAAAGCTAGCATACCTTAACCTGATTAACTTTTACCAAGTTACTTGAAATTATAGCAAAGTTACCATTTAAATCTTGATTCTGGCCAGGTGCAGTGGATGAACCAAGCATGGTGGTGCCTGTAATCCCAGCACTTTGGGAGGCTGAGGCGGGTGGATCACGAGGTCAGGAGATTGAGACCATTCTGGTTAACACAGTGAAACCATCTCTACTAAAAAATACACACACAAAAAATTAGCTGGGTGTGGTGGCAGGCACCTGTAGTCCCAGCTACTCGGGAGGCTGAGGCAGGAGAATGCCGTGGACCTGGGAGGCGGAGCTTGCAGTGAGCCAACATCACGCCACTGCACTTCAGCCTGGGTGACAGAGCGAGACTCTGTCTCAAAAAAAAAAAAAAAAAGATTTGATTGTATCAGTCTACTCACCTTTATCGCTTGACAATGATTGATTTGTGTAAAAGGATTCAAATCAAAATTTGCAAACTCCCTTCCTCCAAAGGTACTCATTTTATAATACTGAAATTCTCTATTATGTTCTCTGCCCAGTGTCCCAGGGTTTATTGGTTTCTAAAGAGGTAGTGGGTATATACAGCCTCCCCAAGGGGAATTTAGGAAGTAAGCTGGTTGTCACAAAGACTGGCATTAAATAGGTAGAGACCTAGGATGCTAATATCTTGCAATGTGCCAAAATAATTGTCCCTGTCCCCAACCTCACCATTGCCAATATTACCCCTACCCCTCACAGTGAGCGTCACAGGCAGGCAACAAACTGGTGTCGTCACAGAATGATTGATGGAACACATAGACTGCATTCATTACCTAAACATTGTCGTCACACTGCAGCAACCAAAGACAATCGCATTACCCAGGGGTTAGACGTAGGAAGAGTAAAAAACAAAAAATTTTTGAATGCGTAATTATCACTAATTATTTTATTTGATCCTTCAGGAGAATGTGGAAGATGGCCGAGCAAGTATCTATCAATCTGTCATTACCAACACCAGCAAAGAAATGTCCTGTTTCAGTGACTTTCCAATGCCTGAAGATTTTCCAAACTTCCTGCATAATTCTAAACTTCTGGAATATTTCAGGATTTTTGCTAAAAAATTTGATCTGTTAAAATATATTCAGTTCCAGGTATTGTATTTTTGGGGAAATGGGTTTCTCTGCATTAGTTCAGCTCATATTTAAATAGAAAAGTTACTCTGATAATGAAAGCAATTATGAATGAAGTATCCCATTCTAAGTATTTGTTGAAATATAACAGCCTCATATAAAACCCAAAAAGTAGTGTCATTACCCTTGGTATTACAGATTATATACATTAATTGAAGAGGAAAATCATCTGTTAAAATTAAAGGTTTGAATAATAATATATTGATGTCAAAACTTTTTTTTTTTTTCTCCCTGAGACAGAGTCTCACTCTGTTGCCCAGGCTGGAGTGCAGTGGCATGATCTGAGCTCACTGCAACCTCTGCCTTCCAGGCTCAAGTGATTCTCCTGCCTCGGCCTCCGGAGTAGCTGGGATTACAGGCACACATCACCATGCCTGGTTCATTTTTGTATTTTTGGTAGGGACGAGGTTTCACCATTTGGGCCAGGCTGGTCTCGAACTCCTGACCTCAAGTGATCCACCCGCCTCAGCCCCCCAAAGTGCTGGGATTACAGGTGTGAACCACCGCACCCAGCCTCAAAAATTCATTTAAACTAATATCTGTTATCATTGAATACACCTAGCTTCATTTGCCTTGAAAGGGCGTATACCAAAATTAAATTGCTGTTTTGTTTTCTTAGCTTCTTCATAGAAATGGGATTTCTTAGATGTGTATTAAATAAATTCATTGGTCTCTGTTCATACTAGAAGGCTGTGGGAAGTATTTGCTTATCATTTTTTTCTGAATGCAATCTCTTACAACCTAAAGATGGCCAGATCATTTTGAAAAACACTTGGAATTACCTTTTCCTGTGCTTCCTCAAAATCAACAAAAAGCAATATTTTAATTAAGCATGCTGAATTTTTATCAATGGTCTATACTTTGAGAAATAGCTACTATGCTTAGAAAATAAAATATAAATCACATTTCTTGGCCAGGTGTGGTGATTCATGTTTGTAATCCCAGCATTTTGGGAGGCTGAGGCAGGAAGATCACTTGAACCCAGGAGTCTGAGACCAACCTGGGCAATACAGTGAAAATCTGTCTCTACAAAAAACTTTTAAAAGATTATCCAGGCATGTTGATACCCACCTGTGGTCCCAGCTATTCTAGAGACTGAGAAGGGAGGATCGCTTGAGCCTGGGAGGTCAAAGCTGCAATAAGTGGTGATTGTGCCACTGCACTCCAGCCTGGGCAACAGTGTGAGACCCTGTCTCAAAGTAAATAACTAACATTTCTGGATAAATAACTGTTAGTGAGGCTTATTTTTTAATACATGTCATTTTCTTAGTAATTCTAATACTAGGCTTATATAATATCAACTTACAATAGTAAATTTTGGTGAAAATTTGTATTTATAAATTCCATTAAAATGTCCAGTTCTACCTAATGTAGTTTTTCACCAATTCCTGGTAGATCTAACTTCTGAATAACAGATTAAGTATACCAGAAGGTTTTGTAACTTTGTGCACTTAACTATCAATCTACTTAACAAATATATTGCCTTTTTATGATATATAACTTCTATTCCATTCTTTTAAAGATCATGTTAGAGTCACAAGGAAGTCATTTCTCTTGGTTATTGTGTTACTGCTACTTTTGTTTCTTGGAGAGTGAAGAGGGGTTGGGAAGAAAGGTTTCTGTTTATTGGTCTCTGAGTTGGTGTAAGTCATAGGTGTTAGAGCTCAACTCGAGAAGCAGGCAAACTGTAACAAGCCCTGTTGCTTATGATTGTCAGTGTAATCTACATCAGTGCTTCTCAAACTTTAATGTGGACATGAATCACCTGGATATCTTGTTAAAAATGTAGGTTCTAATTTAATAGGTATGGGGTAAGTTCTGAAATTCTGCATTTCTGACAAGCTTCCAAGTGATACTGAAGATCCTGGTCCTCAAATCACATTTTGAATAGCAAGGATCTACAGCACTTAGTTAATATACTACTTTGAACTACCATCTGAAATCTTTTCTTTCATCTGAAAACTGCCCAGATATTTAAAGCCCTTTTACAAGATTTCTACTAATATTCTATATACATTTTTAAGTTGAGACAGCTTAAAAATTACCAACCCAGCAGTTGGAAAAATATCTGAAAATTTGAGATATATAAAAGACTAAAATACTTGCAAATGAGAAGCATGCCATTCCTCTAGCATTATAAACTTTGCTTCCACTTGACATCTTTTCTTAATCCAGCAGATATGAAACATTTATGTACAATTTTAAAAATTAACAGACCTCCAGTGAGCTACATTTAAAAAAATCAATGAACCAATAAATCATTTTATTCAAATAAGATCATGAACTGTCTTGCTCACACGATGTACTCTGTTTTAAAAACAGAAAATGTTAAAAACTATCATTCAGTGGAATGCTGACCATGTGTCAGGCTCTCTGCAAAGTGTTTTGCGTGAAATATCTTCTCTAATACAAAGTCCACAAAGAGGCGGCTACATAAAACGTTCCTGACATATGCCAATCGCATGATCACTTGAATTATTGGTTTGTTTCCTTGTTCAGATTATCAAATAACAAACAGAGAGAAGTTCTTTAAAAGAAAAGATATTTATTTGGTGATAGAGCATTGTAATGAGAATGTACATGCCATGGTAAACTATTTGTGTATTCAGGGAGTTAAAGGAAGACAAAGGTTTTTAAATGGGGAAAAAATACAATTACATAATTGTTTTGAAATAATTATATAAAGAGCAATAACAAGGGTGATGCCAGTCCGAGATTGGACAGTTACTGAGCAGATGTTCTTGAAGAAGTCATTTTTGTGTAAGATTATGATGGTCTTTGTGTAAGGTGGTGGTTTTTGTAGTTTTTGTTATCAGGCACACATCATGAGAACCCGCTCTTTCTGGCCTTTCCCAATTCTATTTGTCGGGTTTCTTAACATTAGTGACTCCATCTAGATTCTGACAGTTTTCATAAGAACTTGCTTTTCTTTTCTCTCTCAAGTCCTTATTCAGTATTCAACACCCTTAACAGATTAGTCCCACTGCTGAGTCAGGCCTCTTGCATGAAGCAGCAATGAGAAGGACACACTTGGCCCATGTTATCCTGGAGTAATTCTCAATGATGCCTTCTCTGTGTTTCTTCAAGACAACTGTCCTTAGTGTGAGAAAATGTCCAGATTTCTCATCCTCTGGCCAATGGAAGGTTGTCACTCAGAGCAATGGCAAGGAGCAGAGTGCTGTCTTTGATGCAGTTATGGTTTGCAGTGGCCACCACATTCTACCTCATATCCCACTGAAGTCATTTCCAGGTGAGACCCGCTGGGATTCCCAGCTTTTTGGAGTAGGTTTCCAGGTACTTTATATGTAGTTTGGATTGACAAGCAGGATTCATTGCTGCAACTGGGCAGAACTTGGCTCAATAAGATTGAGACAGAGCTAGAAAGATGAAAGACACCAAACATCATCTTTGTTTCTATTGGCCTCTGAGTCTTCATCACACATAGATCTCAGAGCCAACTTCCTTGGAAGTCACTAAGTCCTTGGCATAATTTTAGAGAATTCACATCAAACTGGTTCTCTGTTGGAGAGGCCCTTTTAGCCATGTGCCTGCGTTGGCCTTTTTCTACCCTGCCAAACATCGAGCCTTTTTCACAGGGCCATGCTCACACACAAGGGGAGAGCTTCTAGAAAGAAATGCTTTGCAAGTTAGTGATAGGGAGAGAAGTGCAGGAATAGAACCCTGCATCCAGCTGTTCTGGTCCACCCAAGTCTTTCCTCAGAGAACACACTTCTTTCCCAAGGCCCTTAGGAAAATATGTAATATAGTGGTTCATAGTCCAGGCCTCATATTAGAATCACCTGGGGAGCTTCTAAAGCCCTGATGGCCTGGGGACCTACCCCCAAAGATTCAAACACTATGGAGTAGGGTTAGAGCAATGAAAGTTTGCTCAGGTGATTTTAATATACAGTCAGGATTAAGGCCTGCTCATCTAAAGCAATTGTTCTCAAATAGAGTCACCTGGAGGGCTTTTCAAAGCACAAATTGCTAGGCCCCACCCTCCATATTTCTGATTCAATAGGTGCTATGGCTTGAATGTCCTGTCCAAAACTCATATTGAGATTAATCCCCAATGGGGCAGTATGAAGAGGTGGGGGCTTTAAGAGGTGATTGAGTAGTAAGAGCTCTGCCCTCAAGAATGGATTAAGCCATTTGTGGATAAATAGGTTAATGGATTATTGGGTTACACAAGAGTGGAACTGGTGGCTTTATAAGAAGAGGAAGAGAGACCTGAGCTAGCATGTTAGCATGCTTGGCTCCCTCACCATACAATGCCCTATGCTGCCTTGGGACTCTTCAGAGTCCAAACCAGCAAGAAGGCTCTCAGCAGACGCAGCCCTTCAACCTTGACTTCTCAGCCTCCACAATTGTGTGCCAGAAGAAATAACTTCCTTCCCCTATAAAATATTCGGTTTCAGATATTTTGTTAAAAACAATAGAAGACAAATTAAGACAGTAGCTCTGGCATGAGGCTGAGAATTTGCATTTCTAACACCAGGCAATGCTGATATTGCTGGCCATGTGACCACACTTTGAGAACCAATAATCTAAAGATTCTTTCAAGCAACCCCACCGTCAATGGCAAATACTTTATAAAGTCATGTGTTTCTGAGAAGTGTAAAAGTAGTAACTAGGAAAGGACACAGAGAAGCTTGTCTGTGATTAACCACCAGCAAGTCACTGATTTACACAATATGGAAACCAACTCCTATGTGCCTGGTTTTTAGTTTTAGTTTTTGTTTACTTTTTGAAAATAAGATTGCTAAATTGTATTCTAACTATTACACAGTTATAATAATAGCACTTCATAATGTGCTTAAGAAATATTTAAGAGTATCTGATAAGCGATTTTTTTTTTTTTTTGAGATGGAGTCTCACTGTCACCCAGACTGGAGTACAGTGGCACGATCTCAGCTCACTGCAACCTCCACAACCTCCATCTTCCAGGTTCAAGCAATTCTCCCGCCTCAGCCTCCCAAGTAGCTGGGATTACAAGTGCAGGACCACTCCTGGCTAATTTTTGTATTTTTAGTAGAGAGAGCCTCATCATGTTGGCCAGGCTGGTTTCAAATTCCTGACCTCAGTTGATCCGCCCGCCTTGGCCTCCCAAAGTGCTGGGATTACAGGCGTGAGCCACCACACCTTGCCTAATATGTGATATTAAAGGGTCAAATGTCATTATATAGTCCAAAATAGTATATAATAGGCAGCCAGAAGACAGTATCTGGTCCTGCTGTGTTCATCACCATTTGTTTGTCTCTGATAAAGACAAACTGCAGCCATAAGCTGCAGCCTCTGAAATAAAAAATCAACCCCTTTGGTCCTGTTTTTTTGTTTGTTTTTTGTTTTGTTTTGGTGTTGTGACAGTCTCTGTCACCCAGACTGGAGTGCAGTGACGCAATCAGGGGTCACTGCATTCTTTACTTCCCAAGCTCAAGCAATCTTCCCACCTCAGTCACCCGAGTAGCTGGGACCACAGGCATGCACAACCATGCCCAGCTAATTTTTGTATTTTTTGTAGAGACAGGGTTTCACTATGCTGCTCAGGCTGGTCTCAAACTCCTGGGCTCAATCAACCTGCCTAGGCCTCCCAAAGCGCTGGGATTACAGGCCCCACCTGGTCTGGTACCTAAACTTTCTTATGTGCTTTACTCCTATAGAGAAGAGGCAAAACAAATTATTAACTCCAGAAAGGAAAAGCTGGCAATGCAGTTTTATTGAAATTAGCTTGACATAGTTGCTCTGGAGCTCACAGACTTCTCTCTTCTTCCCCCTGAAGGTATCGAGAGGTTCAAAGGCCAATATTTCCATAGCCGCCAATACAAGCATCCAGATGGATTTGAGGGAAAACGCATCCTGGTGATTGGAATGGGAAACTCGGGCTCAGATATTGCTGTTGAGCTGAGTAAGAATGCTGCTCAGGTGTGATGCTCTCTGCTTACCATGTACCTGGAGGGGAGGAAGTGGGGATGCCATACTGGAGAACCCCAGCCATATAATCGCGGCTCCAATCCTCATTAACTAGTTGGTTGGTAGCGCATTGTGGCATCATAGAAAATCTGGAAGTCAAGAAACCACTTTACCTCCTAGCTCTGTCACTAACCAGCCATGAATCCTAGAGTGATTCATTTCACTTCTCTGGGCAATGGCTCCCTCATTTTTAAAATGGGAACTTTTGACCAGATGATTTTCCATATAAGAGGCCTTTCATCAACATGGCTCACTGCAGCCTTGACCTCCTGGGCTCCAATCTTCCTGTCATCTCAGCCTCCTGAGTAGCTGGGACTACAGGCACATGCCACACCACACTCAGCTAATTTTCATATATTTGTAGAGATGAGGGTCTTGCCATGTTGCCCAGGGTAGTCTCAAACTCCTGAACTCAAGCAATCTGCCCGCCTCAGCCTCCCAAAGTGCTGGGATTACAGGCATGCACAACCACATCCAGCCAAGAGGCCTTGTTTCTACCTGGATGTTTAATGAGAGGTTAATCTGTTCATATTCTGGAGGGTGGCTTTTAGAAATTTAGTGCATATTTGAATTATATTTGAAATATAGATAACCTTCAGTTACCCAAATATTATGAAAAGAAAGATTAAATAGATAGTAGGTCTCTCAACTAAAATCATAGATATTTAGGTGCTTCCTGAGGCCTTCTAACCACTGTCATCTTTGCACCTGCTCAGGAATGACACCAGCTGAGCTGCCAAAGAGTCAAACATTCATTACACGATGATGCTGCTGACAGTGGTGGTCAGGAATAGCAAAAAATAAACTCCTTCTGCAAGGACAGACCTAGGCAAAGAAGGGAAAATCACTAAACATCCTTTCCCAAAGTATCCCCTCTCAAGAAGGCCTGAACCAGATGCCCAATCACTCTTACCCTAGCTCTTTCAGCCTGATGTCTCTGGCTACCCAGGGCTTACCATGGCCCTGTGCACAACCAACAAATCATTTCCATCCTAAGTCTTACACTTTCAGGACTCTAGATACCCAGCGGCAAAAGTTACAAGCAAACATGACACCCGCCCAGCAGGTTAATGAAGGGGTTATACTGGGACCTGTCAGAGTCATCTATCAGTCAGTTAGTTAGTGCCAGCCCAGGAACAGAGCAGGTCACTAACACCGGAAAGAGACTTACTAGACCCAATAAGTCTTCACTTTGTGAAAATAAACCTCTTGTCACTTATCACCTCAGTGTGAAGAACAAGTGAGGAGGCAGGAACTGTGACAGCCTGGAGAAGAGCAGAGCTGGAAAATGAGAGTACCAGCTCTAGGCTCTTTCATGCTAGGAATACCCGCAAAGCCTTAGGAACAGTGTGTAATGGGGCAGTATGTGAGGAGCTAATATAGCAGTCAGCCAAGTGAAGATCCATCCTAGACTACTTCACGTTGTCAGACCAGTGATTTGGATTTAGATCTCTTCATTCCAAAGATATCAAATCTGGGGGGGCGCGGTGGCTCACGCCTGTAATCCTAGCACTTTGGGAGGCCGAGACGGGCGGATCACGAGGTCAGGAGATCAAGACCATCTTGGCTAACACGGTGAAACCCCGTTTCTACTAAAAATACAAAAAATTAGCCGGGCGTGTTGGCGGGCGCCTGTAGTCCCAGCTACTCGGGAGGCTGAGGCAGGAGAATCGCGTGAACCCAGAAGGCGGAGCTTGCAGTGAGCCGAGATCGCGCCACTGCACTCCAACCTGGGAGACACAGCGAGACTCCGCCCCAAAAAAAAAAAAAAAGATATCAAATCTTAGATGGCAAGAACCAGTTCCTTGTATGGGTCTTGTCCTACAGAAAGGCTTATGGTGCGAGATTCAATATTAAGAAACTACCTTGGCTCTATTTGCATGCCTTACAGCTTCTTAAACAATCTTTTGCACAGAGTGCAAAAGACTTTGTTTCCATCTCCCTCTATCAGTGTAAATGCCACTAGATGCCCCCTTTTTAGGAGGTACTTCACTTTGAGGTCAATCATCTTTAAAACAGAGCCTCAGTAAATTCTGGGGCTATGCATGTGATACATCACCTACATAATAGATTCCTCCTAAATATAATGTTATAATCATACATTTCCAGGATTATACTCATTCATCTGCACTAATCTCTTCAATATTTATTAGAGTAACAACATAAATCTATAACTATGATAAAACCTCTTACACAGAGTAATATACTCTCAAGCCTTCTGTGAAAAGACTAACCAGAGACTTTACAGGAGCTATATATGCTAGGAACGGAACTAGGCGCATCTGCAAAACTTGAAATTACAACCTGAACTCACCAAAATTCTGAGTGTGCACTGCTCTGTTAAAAGAAATTCACCTTCATAAGGATACAGCACCCTCTACCACAATCCAAAAGCACCACTCAAGATCATATGGGATGGTGCTGCATCGTTGTATTAGTCCATTCTCAACGCTGCTATGTAGACATACCCAAGACTGGGTAATTTATAAAGAAAAGAGGTTTAATTGACTTACAGTTTGGCATGGCTGGGGAAGCCTCAGGAAACTAACAATCATGACGGAACGCACCTCTTTACGAGGCTGCAGGAGAAAGAATGAGAGCGAAGGGGGAACCCCTTATAAAACCATCAGATCTCGTGAGAACTTACTCCCTATTAGGAGAACAGCATGGCAGAAACCTCCCCCATGATTGAATTATCTCCACCTGGTCCTGCCCTTGACACGTGGGGATTATTATAATTTAAGGTGAGATGTGGGTAGGGACACACAGCCAAACCATATTAGTCATTTACATACTTCTGACCAAAAACCAAATCTCTGGCCTTTGACCTAAAACATGCGTCTCAGAGAAAGCAGCCTGAGCCTAAATCCTCATGTTTCTCTCACTGTTGCAGCTAGTGTCATTAAGGCAGGTTAGACCACCCTGCTGTAGGGAGGGTCACAACAGAAAAAGAGTGAATCAAACAGGCAGAGCATTCCATTTGAAACATGGTTTGCTCCTGAGAAAGAAGAGGTGACAGTAAGTAATGGAAAGAGACACTAATGAAAATATTTTTGTATCTAATATCTAATCAAAGTATTGCCAAGTCAGCCTATAAGGGCAACGGCAGGAGAAATTCAGAACATAGGTATATACCACACACAGACCAGCAATATAGGAATGCTTGGTATAGGTGCTACTTCACAAGCTGGGAATGTAAGGCCCATCCCCACAAAATTTGTCTCCAAATTCTGGTTTACTCCAGACATAAGGCACTATATGAAACTCCTCTCTTCCAGCCTAACTTTATAACTTAACAGCTAGCAGTACTTATCACTTGCCAGGCAATATTTCAAGTACTTTATATATACCACCTCATTTAATCTACACAAGAATGCCATGAGGTAGGTACTGTTAATACCCCCATTTTACAGAGAGAGAAACTGAGGCACAGAGAGATTGAAATAATTCAACCATGGCAACACAGATTGAAATAGTTCACCCACAGTAGTGTGATTGGGATTCAAACCCAAGCAGTCTGTATCCAAACCTCTCAAGTAAATTGGTTACCTTGCAAGTGAATCTTATGTGTTTATCAAGTATAGCCTTAAACAAAAACTTATTGCATGGTATGTAAAAATTTAAGAAGCAGTTCAAGTATGCATTTGGCCGATGGGGGAGTAACAGCAAACACAGCAAAATATACATTTGAAAAGAGATTAAATGTACATTTTGGAAACAAGGGAAATCTTAGTAAACAAGGTAAAGAAAACACCTGAAAGAGGATTCAGATGTGCACTTTAAGAGAAAGAGAATCACAGTATAAGTTCAGAGTTTTTAACTTTTAAAATACATTACAGGCACTGTGTCTCATGCCTGTAATCCCAGCACTTTGGGAGGCTACGGCAGGAGGATTGCTTAAGCCCAGAAATTTGAGACCGACCTGGGCAACATAATGAGACCGTCTCTACAAAAAAATTGTTTGAATTAGCTGGATGTGGTGGTACATGTCTGATACTGAGGTGGGAGGATCACTTGAGCCTGGGAGGTCGAGACTGCAATGAGCTATGACTGCACAACTGCAGTCCAGCCTGAGTGACAGAGCAAGACCCTGTCTCACACACACACACACACACACACACACACACACACAAAATAAAGTCTTTTAAGTATGGAAGGAAGATTATTTCCCCTGTTATTCTCCATCCAGGGATATTCAGATGCATATACACTTATACTTGTGTAGTCACTAGGCTATAATTGCACATTTCCAAGGATTATAATCATTCTACCTGCGCTATAGAAGAAACTTAGGTGAGTGGAAAACATGAGAGGAGGGAGGGAGGAACTTTCTCTTAAGGAGCAGCAAACCACAACTGTAAACATGGGAAAGACTTGTGGATTTTATCATCAGAGTTAGCCCAAAGACTTTCTCATGTCTCCATGAAGTTCTCAAGATTTTGTTGCAGTCTTCCTGCATCAGTGTAAATGCCACTGGGTACCCCTATTTAGGAGGTACTTTACATTGAGGTCAATCATCTTTAAAACAGAACCTCTGTAAATTCTGGGGCTACACATGTGATATATGACCTTCATAGTAGATTCCTCCTAAATGGGACAATGCCCTAATTTAAACTGCATTTCTTTTTGCTTGCCAGGTTTTTATCAGCACCAGGCATGGCACCTGGGTCATGAGCCGTATCTCTGAAGATGGCTATCCTTGGGACTCAGTGTTCCACACCCGGTTTCGTTCTATGCTCCGCAATGTACTGCCACGAACAGCTGTAAAATGGATGATAGAACAACAGATGAATCGGTGGTTCAACCATGAAAATTATGGCCTTGAGCCTCAAAACAAGTAGAGTTATTTTGCTTTTTTAATGGTATACTCGTTGGTGAGCAAAGTTGTCTGAAGGTGTCTCCCTTAACAAAGATTCAAATTGCTAACAAGGTAGTTAAAACTACAATCTAACAATATGAGTATCTTATAGGTCCTGGAGTTTAGCTTCTAAATTTGTTCTGTATGCCTTTAAAAAATACTTAAGAAGATGAAGCAGAAGTGTTATAAGCTGCTCCAGAAAGCAAAACTAGGGGAGAACTTTCTAATACCCAGAGTTATCTAACATTGGAGAAAACTGTTTCAAGAGATTACGACCTGCCTTTCAGAGGGGTGTGGTGGGAAACATATAATTCTCCATCTAATAATTTATGCTTTGCTAACCCTATAGCATGAAGGTTCTTCCCATGGGAAACCTTTGAAAACACATTCCTTTTTCTTTGCTAAAAGACAAATCTCTGTTGACGTCAAAGTTATATGTCAGTGATTTAAGCACAAGCAAATGTTATGAATGGTTCTTTTGCTTTAGTTGTTACAGGCTTCTTCCCTTAAAAAAACAGAAGAGCTTTAGAATCTTTTAACAAATGCCTGCCGTGCAACTACCATATTCTAAGATCTGACATAAGTGCCACGTATCGTCTATTAAAAAAAGAAAAAGAAAATGTTCTCAAATCTACAAAAAAAATAAGCGGACTTTGCATCAACATCCATGCTATTACTAACAGAGACTCCATGGATATTTGGGATTAACAAATATCACCAAACCTAATTTTATACATTAATTTTCACATTGATCCCTTCATAGATTTCAAAACTAGTGGAAATTTAGCAAATTTTTTCTTATGATCAAATAGGGGTTAAATAAAACAGCAAAATAATAAAAGCTAGATAGCATGAAAAAGGTTAAAAACAGAAATGGTATAATAACCACCATAATACTTGGGGATTGACCATAGGCACAGGCATTTTGTCTAAGCCCTTGGGGATGCTTCCTTCCTTAAAATCTCTTTCACTCACGTTGCCTACATGTTTTCCCTTATTTATTGACAAGAGTTATTTGTGACATGAGAATTAAGTCAGAAAATAAGGATTTGCACAGACAACCCGTTAAGTTAGAGTTTTACAGATATTTGAAAAGCCCTTTTATTTTCAGAGCCGTACCCCAAAAATATCAAGAGGGTTCAAGATTCCTCAGCAAATGATCCTTCAGAATGTTTTTCTTCTGTATGTCTCAGATACATTATGAAGGAACCTGTACTAAATGATGATGTCCCAAGTCGTCTACTCTGTGGAGCCATCAAGGTGAAATCTACAGTGAAAGAGCTCACAGAAACTTCTGCCATCTTTGAGGATGGAACAGTGGAGGAGAACATTGATGTCATCATTTTTGCAACAGGATATAGTTTCTCTTTTCCCTTCCTTGAAGATTCACTTGTTAAAGTAGAGAATAGTATGGTCTCACTGTATAAATACATATTCCCCGCTCACCTGGACAAGTCAACCCTCGCATGCATTGGTCTCATCCAGCCCCTAGGTTCCATTTTCCCAACTGCTGAACTTCAAGCTCGTTGGGTGACAAGAGTTTTCAAAGGTAAGTGTGTAGGCAGGTGAGTGGCTAAGCATTTCAGATCTGGTGAAGTTTATCGATAATGATAAGAAGGTTGCCTGAGATAAAAAGGTTGCCAAGAAAAAGTTTGACAACCTTGGCTGCTCTCACAAGACTAACATTCTAAAAAGTTACTGGAGAATTCAAAGAAAAACAAATACAGGAATTTAGTAATAATAAATACCTGCAATCATCCTTTTAAAATATTAGACAGTCAAGAGAATTTCAACTGGCATAAAGCTAAGTGCATATTAACTTTTCTTTGAATCGTGAGACATAAGTTTAAGAAAAAGATCTGTCTCCTGGTTTTACCTATATGTTGTTTAAAAATTCCTCAGCATATCTGCAAATCAATTTAACTCTTAATACTTGGGCAGCTCAACCTCACAAATCCCTACAAGTTATAAAATTATTAAAAGGTTTCTTTCTGGGTGTCTGTGTAGCACTTCATACCCCTCAGGACGGTGTTACCTCCCTGCCTCCAGGGTTCAATTCTGTTCAGCAAAAGCTTACTGAATACCTTGCCCTGTGCTGGGAACTGGTGGGACAGAGAGAAATTTAAACAGATCATTTCAACATAACATGACAAATTCTTTGATTGAGTAATATATGGAGTGCTCAGGGAAGGAGAGAAAGGGCACTTATCACGGTAAAATAAGGGAAGGGCACATGATAAAGGAGAACGTCCTGGATAACTGCATTTCTCAGGGGCAGAAAAGGGGATTGCCTGAACAAAAGCATAGAGTCAATGATGCATATGGAAAGGCACATGCTATTTGACATTGCTAGAGCATGACGTATGAGGCAGAGAGAGATGAGCCATTACTCTTGGAGAAGAAGGAGACAGGACACAGGAATTTTGTAAGGCATGCTATGGAGCTTAGATTATAAATTATAGATCAGTTCTTCCCAAATATGGCTACATATGAAAATCATCTGATGGATCCTTAGGGACCCTGATTAAGTAAGACTGGCCAAGGGACCTGGAATCTGCATTTTAGAAAGCTCTTCAGCCCGGGGCACCAATGAAGGGTTATAAGCAAGGAACAGGCATTAGCAGATTTACACTTCAGACAGATTGTTTCAGCAGTAGTGTGGAATATAGATTTGAAAGTGGGGAAAGACTACAGCCTCAGGGATGAAAGAGAAAGCTACTGAAATAGCCTATGCTAAAATATGATGCATCCTGGGCCAGGGCAGAGACACAAAGTGGAAAGGAAGCCATAAATGTGAGAAATCATTAAGGGAAAAATCAGCATGACATTATGATTGGTTCGATGTGGGAAAGTCAGAGAAATAGAGAGGAATCAAGGAGGACTTACAGATCTCTGGCATTGGAAACCAGGTGGACAGTAGTGCTGTGAATACAGAGGGG
Organism: Pan troglodytes; assembly: GCF_028858775.2. NCBI lineage: Eukaryota > Metazoa > Chordata > Mammalia > Primates > Hominidae > Pan > Pan troglodytes. The sequence continues at coordinate 77,900,360 of NC_072398.2, read as the reverse complement.
GTGTGCAGAAAATGATGCAAGTCTGGACAGGAGGGCTTCAGTGAGGAGCTCAGGTCTGGACTACTTGAACATGAGATGTCTGATGACTCTAGGCAAGGGGACTTGACCATATTTCAACCCATCCAAAGCTCAGGGGACACTTGTGGGCAGGCGATGGAGTCATGAGCACACAGTAATAACTTCTGCATCAATCTTTCCCTATCTCTACTGCCCTACTCTCATCTCTCGCCAGGTTTATTTCAACAGCCTCTTTACTGGTCTCCCCAGCTTTGGGCTTGCCTCCCTGGAGTCCATTTTCCTAAATTCAGCAGCCAGACAGATCTTTCCAAAAAATAAATCTGATCTTCTCACTTCATTCAGACTACTCTTCCACTGATTTGATTTGGGGCCTCCTGTCACCTTCAGGATAGAGCCCAAACCAATAGTCATGGCTGCCAGGCTCCCAGACACACTTCCCTTTTCCAGCCTCTTCTCTTGGCCCTCTCCACTTGTAGTCCATGCCGTAGACTGTGCACCCTGGACAGTGTCACATAGAGTGCTATGGGGGTGGCACCCCCTGAAGTTCAACAGCATGGAAGCCCTGACTGGTATGACATGGTTCAATGTCCAGAGTTTAATTTTAAGAATCAACAACTAGACAAAGTAATGATATTGACTCAAACTTACTATTCAAACCAACCTTTTATTCCTTAGGCTTGTGTAGCCTGCCCTCAGAGAGAACTATGATGATGGACATTATCAAAAGGAATGAAAAAAGAATTGACCTGTAAGAATTTTTTTTTAATTCTTTACATGAAGCAGTGTTTCTCAAAGTACAGTGATCTAACAACTTACAAGAACCACCTAGCTGCCTGATAAAATGCAAATTTCTGGGCTATAGCCCAGATGATTGAATCAGAAACTCCGGTGTGTGAGTCTAAAAATTTGCATTTTTATCTTCTTTCTCAGCGATTCTTATACATACTAGGTTAAGAACCAAATACTTAAAGATAAGAATTGTACCAAATCAGAGCACTTCTCCTTGGCTTAATTTCATTTCAGTTTTATATGATGTCTATGTCAGATTCCATAACTTCTCAAGCCACCTACACTCTGTGGTTAGAGAGGGAATGGGATGAGACAGTGGTGGTGATAGTAGCTTGAATAGCTGTGAAAAGTTAGAGAATCCCCATCAAAATAAATTAGGAAGGGGTTGGTGTGAAGGTTCAAGGATTTGTACTTTGTGATGAGGTAAAATGAGGTTCAACAGTGATCGAGTACCCTTGGAAAGTTGATTTGGGGCTTACATCAGGTGTAAGGAGTTTTCTCATGTTCAAATTCAAATTTACCTAAGATTGATTGAGTATCTACTATATGCCATCCAGACTGCCAGGTACTTTAGTAATTTAACAAGCAAATATTAAGCATCTCCTTTGAGCAAGACACCAAGCTATGCTTTCATATGCATTATCTCATGAATTCCTGCAGCCGCCCTGGCTAGCATGTACTTGCCTGGAGATTTGCCACTGCTTAAAAAATGCCAAACAATGGTTACCAATCTTGTCACATTTCTAGAGCATCCATGAATTCATGGCTCTTTATTTGAGGGCGTATTCTCAATCTGAGATATGAGCCTCCTGGTATGATAAACTCAAACTTTCCACCAGAGATTCATTGAAAACTCATTCACATATTCACTCATTCCTTCATTCCTTTAGCAGTTTTGAATGCCTAATATTCTAGAAAACTTAGAACATTCTGTGAACATTCCCTTTTTACTTTCTTCACTAAGGTTTGGAGAAAGCCAGAGCCAGACGTTGCAGACCAATTATGTTGACTACTTGGACGAGCTCGCCTTAGAGATAGGTGCGAAGCCAGATTTCTGCTCTCTCTTGTTTAAAGATCCTAAACTGGCTGTGAGACTCTATTTCGGACCCTGCAACTCCTATCAGTATCGCCTGGTTGGGCCTGGGCAATGGGAAGGAGCCAGAAATGCCATCTTCACCCAGAAACAAAGAATACTGAAGCCACTCAAGACTCGGGCCCTGAAGGATTCATCTAATTTCTCCGTTTCTTTTCTGTTGAAAATCCTGGGCCTTCTTGCTGTTGTTGTGGCCTTTTTTTGCCAACTTCAATGGTCCTAGTCAGCATAATGCTTTGGGCTTTATTATCTTGTCAGTCACTACCTCCTAAAGAAAAAAAAAAAGGCTAGAAGAAAAAACATTACATTCATGTTCTAATTATAGATTTTAGAGTTAGGTAGTACAGGTAAGGGGGAAATTGTAAAGAATTAGCAGAATTAGGCATATATACAAAACCAAAATTTTGTCATGAAATTTTGCCTTTCCACGCTTCCCTCAGTTCACCAAAGTTACCAAAATGTAAAATAAAATAAGACTGGCTCAGGTAAGTAGTGCTGCCAACCCTGATATAGGGGAGTTGTATGGAAAAATAGTAGAATTACACAGCATGAAAAGCAGCCCATGGTTTAAATTATTGGACAATTTAAATTGTGGGTAAATATTTAAAACTCCTGAACAATGTTTCTGATGGTCTTCTATCCACCCTACTTGGTAACAAAGTTCTCAGATGTTAGGTCATGTTTCATTTGCTCAGTTGGGGATCACTCAAAACTACTAGACAAAAAAGTGAGAGGATAGATTTAGAAAACATCAGTGATGCTCAGATGAACTTTTAGGACCTCACATTAAGAGCTAAGCAAATGGCCACATTTCCTATATTTTGACAGAGATACTGCTGGAAAAATTAAAATTAAAATGCCATAATAGCTACCTAACAAATATATATGTTTAATGTTTATCATAGGCCAGACATTGTGCTATGTGCATATCATATGTATTATTTCATTTAATTCTCACAACAATTCTGTGAAATGGTTACAGCTATTATAGTCATTTCACAGATGATGAAGCTAAGATTCAGAGCAGCTGATCTTGTGAGGCAGCTGGAATTGGAACTCAGATTTGTTGAACTCTAGAACTAAAGATCATAATGTTGTCTTGTAATATATTTATTTACAAAACACTTCATTATTTATAAAGAATTTACTAACAGTTTATCTTATTTATACCCATACATCTGCTACTTTGGGAGGCCCTTTACATAGAAAACAGCATTCTTTTTGCCAAATATGACCAAATTACTTTTATTTATAATTTTTGATTTATATTTCAGCTAGATCTAAAAAGCATCTGAAGGAATTTACAATGAAAGATACCTATGCAATAACATTTAGGATAATCTTTGACATTTTGGAAAAATAAGAATTGAGGAAAAAAAGTGTATCTTCCAAGTAGATGCAAAGCATTATAATGATTGACACTTGTATCTAACTCCAGTCTTACAGATAACTAAGGCAAAAAGCTAAATAAACAATATGTAACCTCTAACATTTGGTAAAAGGAAGTATACTGGTCTGTTAGGAGAGACAAACTTTTTTTAGAATTGAAGTCTGAAACAAACAAAAGCAATTCAATGTCAATAGACATTAAGCAACATAATAGACAAACATCTCCTAAGGGAACATTTGTTACAGCTGCTCCTTCCCTGAACTGTGCTTTGGAAGATAAGCTCTGTCCTGAGTCCAAACCAAGCCCTTCCAAGAGAGAACAAAGGTCGGAGATGTTGAAGATTCCAGCAAATTTCTCCTCTTATTTCTACCAAGCCTTTGTGAACATTGCTCTTCATTTTGGCCTGTACTTCTCCCTCAGGGACGTAGAACAATGGAATGTCAGTCAGTCTCTGTAGTTAAAACTTTTTCTTTAAAATTCAATTAAGTTACACCAGGATTTACAGGCAAGATTTTTTTTTCATTGCTCCCATAAGCAAATTTGTTTTAAAATAATTGTAAATGAGGTATATACTTAGTTCTTGGTTAAAAAATATATTGCTTTGTTAAGTATTAAAGATTATTTGTAAGTCATTGTATTAATAATACTAATAAAATTTATCAAGCCTTTATAGTAAGGGTCAGTGAATTACCACTGCCTGTGGGCCAAATCTAGCTCACTATCTGTTTTTGTAAATAAAATTTTATAATAGTACACAGCCACACTCATTCATTTATTTTCTGTGGTTGCTTTCAAGCTACAATTGTAGATTTGGGTAGTCGCAACAGAATCTGTGTGGCCCACAAGGCTAAAATATTTACATTCTCACCCATTACAGAAAAAGTTTGATAATTCCTGCTTTATAATATGTAAGGCATTGTCCCATTTTGCATAACTTGCCTTATTTCATCATTATCACTACCCATTTAGTAGCTATGGTTGTTATCTTACTTCTACAATGGAAGAGATTGAAAAGCATTTGTCAGGTTAATGCTAAATCAGTGCGGAAATATAGCTCCACTAGGAAAATATTATTAAATTTATATCCCTAAAATTTTTAGAAATCTCTCAAAATCTTTCCAAATGTTCTGGTATCTTTGAAAAATGTAAATAGTTTATTTATAGAGAACCCTACCTCTGAGGTTGACTCAAAGGTTAAAGAAGGCTCATCAGTCTATCCTTCTGCCTCCATATATCCTGAACATCAAACTATCCCAGGAAAACCATCTAGAGTAGTTTGTTTCAAAATATTAGCCACAGACCACCTACATCACAATAACTCAGGGAGCTTATAGAAGTGAAGATTCCTGAATATAAACATAGTAATAATTCAACCTACTGAATAGAAATCTCTGCTGAAATCCACAGTTTTCATAAGCTCCCCAGATGATTCCTGCGTACATTAAATCTAGAAACCATTAGTTTGAGATCTCTCAAAAATAAAAATAAAAATTGCTTTCAGAGAGTAGCCCATGAAATTTCCCATTCTTCAAGGACAAATTCCTCCTTCTGTTCAGCCTTGGTGCTCCAACTGCAGTTTACAATTTTTGTTCTTCTCCTGTAAAGAATGTCAACTGGTTATCACCTTCAATAGTTTCAATATGTCCCCCAAAGTTATGTGTTTGAAACTTGTAATAGTATTGGGAGATGGGGCCTAATAAGGTGATTAGGTGAAGTCTCTGCCCTCATGAAAAGATTAATCCCATTATCTCAGGAGTGTGTTGGTTATAAAAGCAAGTTTGGCTCCCTCTTTTCCCCACACACTCTTTTTCCCTTCTGCCTTCACCTTTGCCGTGGGTGGACACAGCAAGAAGGCCCTCATCAGATGCTGGCCCCTTGGTCTTGAATTTCCTAGCCTCTACAACTAAGCCAAATAAATTTATGTTTATTATAAATAACCCAGTCTCAGATATTCTGTTACAGAAACACAAAATGGACTAAGACACCACCCTTTTCCAAAATCTCTCCTTGTGATGGCTCCCTTTACTAACCTTTCTTTTAGCTATTCCCTTTATGATAGTTTCTTAATTTTTTCTATCAAAAGCTAAATATGGCACACTTGTTCTTTACAGAAAAATAAAGATATTTTAAACAAAATACTAGGGCCATGGTATGTAATAAAATTTGAAACAATAATTTCAAATAATAAAGATTGAAAATGCTTAACCCAGAAAGAATCCAGCATCCACATTATAATGAGGATAAAAAAGGAAGCCTCTTTTGTACCATCAGTCTTTCATCCTGGAAGCTGCTGCTCCTGACCTGCAACTTTGGCTGTTTCCAAGGAGGCAGAATGTGTTAACAGGACTCACTTTCTTGCCCATTATGCCCTGTGACTAAATGGATTAATGAAGCTAAGTATAAGGCTTCTAAGACTAGATTCTACTTAATCCAGGTCAGATGTCAAAATGAGACTAAATATGCAAGGATTTTATTAAGGAAAATACCCGTATAAAGGAAAATAAGGAGAGAGTATGCTAAGGTTTGAGTGTGTCCCCCAAAAGTCCATGAGTTGGAACCTTAATTCCTCCATGCAGCAGTGTTGGGAGGTAGAACCTAGTGAGAGGTGTTTGGGTCAGGGAGGTTCCAGTATCACGAAGGAATTCAGACAGCCATCTCTTTCCTCTTCCACATGTCCACTTCCGCTTTCACTTCTCTGCCATGTTATAGTGCAGATCAAGACATTCACCAGAGGCCAATTAAATGACAGTTCCTTAATCTTAAACTTCCTAGCCTTCAGAACTATAAGAAATACATTTCTTTTCTTTGTAAAAGAAAATAAATTTATTTTGCTTTATATATTCTGCTATAGTAACTGAAAGAAGACTAAAATAAAGGAGTGAAAAGCTGGAAGAGTCATCAGATTGCAACAAGTCTGACACTGAGTGAAAAAGAGAGGGGAGAAAGGTTGGGTAGAAACATCTTAGACTGCTGTGCAGTCTAAGGAAGATTCATCAGGGCCATTGAGAAGTCTTCAAGCCACCAAAGGTGTCCCAAGTCTCTCTAACATACTTACCCACTGGCTGAAAACAGCTCATAGGAAAGTGAGACTTAGCACAAGCACCGAAATGTATCTCAAGTACAGCAGCTAAAGAGCTTGGTCAATTATACTGCCTGTACTAACTATATTAGAGATCCATGAGGCACATTCTCATAGCTGCCACAGGTTTATCACCTCCTTTGTCATTCAAAACTCTCTAATTGATTGTAACCTATCTTCCCAGCCTTACCTCCCACTGCTATGCCCACCATGCTTGCTTTCCGGCCAAACCACATGACTTACTATTCTACAGAGATGGCGGCACTTGGTCTTGCTTTGTGCTGTTGCAGGATTTTTCCGTAGTTCAACTAAAGTCGGGGTTCTTTGTCCCACAGCCATGAAAGTTCAGGCTCACAGACAATTTGAATGGTGAGTAAGACAGGGCCTTATTGAGTAAAAAGGAAGAATTAAGAGGAAACAGGGATTCTCCGCAAGGCCAGAGTCCCTTGCTAGAGTGCTTCCTGCCCTGGAGTTCAAACTCCAGTTTCCACACGGGAAGAGGAGGGGCCAGGCTCCTCCCCGCTACAAATGGTGCAAATTTTTGAGGCTCCACCCCAGTGCGCAGGTGGGTTGGAGTTTTTCCAGGGACCTTCTCCCACTTGGCTGTCTCATTCCCCCCTCTAAAGAAGTACATCTAACTGCCCTTAAAATAAGGATAAGGACAAAGACCAATCTTAACAGCTTCCTGCTGACAGGTGGCACTGTTTTGGGGAAACAGCAGTCAGAGCTTCCTCAGAGGCCTATTTAAGGGTTCCTGGCAAAACGGGCCATTGTCAGAGGCTCTGGTTGCATGACCATTTGGAGTTCGATGGCCTGAAGGCAAGGACAAACAAACCGGGTTATTAGAAAACATATATCAAAGCAAAACAAAGGGAGGGACAAAGACAGCTCAAAAATTCTAAGGTCTTTTTCCAGTTTGCACAGGGAGAGGGAGGCCAAAAGCCCGACTGGTTAAAAAAAAAATTGTTTAAAGTAAAAAACTTCACCTTTTTGCCGGAATGTTGGGCTTCTGGGTTTCCTTCCCCTGAGCCCAATCCTAAGCCAACCAGTTTAAGGTTTGGGAAATTAACTCTTTCCAGTTTGGAGGATGCATCTGATGTGAGTGTCTCATAGTATGAAGATGCAACTACCTATTTGTGAAGAGAACTGAGGGGGAAAAAGGAAAAAAGAAGGCATTTTTTAAAGGAGTCCCAGGGGTTCAGGATGCATTCGAAAGAGGTACAGACTGAAGATGAATCGCTACCCATCTAGAAAGAGGAGAGCAGACATCTCTGGTTCCCTTCTTTTCCTAGCAGATACATGGGATACATGAGGGAGAGAGGGAAGAGTGTCCTCTTTTCATCTTCCATCCTTGCATCCCCAAGTTCCAGTGACCTTGGCAGGTGCTGCCATGGGTTTTAAAGTGGCTTGCACCCATGAAGCAGGGGGGGTCGGCAGGGGAGTCATCCACTTTTACTCACGTATGCCGTTTCCCCTGCTGTCAGTAGCCTTGGAGTTCCCTAGATGGCATTTATGCTATGGATATTAATATAGCCTGTATCCATGAAACAGGAAGCTTGGGCTTGGCTTAATCAGCAGGAATGAGCCACACTCACCTGTGCTGTGCCTTTTAACCTCTGTTGCTATCTGCCTCTGGATTCCTCAGATCCAGTTTTCTTCCTAGGGCTTTGACCCAACACTTGGAACTGAGTCTGGGACAAGAATTTATCTTGGGGGGTTGCATGGACTCCTTATCATAAGCCAAATGCTAAAGTGAGGCTGTGGAATTAAGTCCTCCTCCAACAAGGGAGAGGAAAGGATGTCTTGTGACACACCCAGATAACTGGTAGCTGTAGTTACGCTTGCCGGGATTTGGGTGCATGATGCTCAGTTTTGGTTAGCTCCCTTGGTCTCACTTTCCCCAAAAGAAAACCTCCAAGTCTGGGGCATCCTATTTATTCCCATCACCTGGCAGGATTTGCAGGATAATTGCTCGGAACTAGACTATTGATCCAGATTTCTATGTTACCCATCCCTTTTGTTCTTTCTGAGCTGCAGCCAGGGATTGCTGGTTGGTTCACAGGAGCAAGCAGGGTTAGTCTAAAATATAGGCAAAAACTCAAAAACAACTATTGAGTTTAGAATTTAGTGACAAATATGTGATAAGTTTTGGAACGTAATTTCTGTCTCTCCAGTCCTCATTTTTGTTAAGAAACAAATAATCATAGGAATTAGTTGTTTAAATAGACTTTAGTCTTATACTTGGCCTGATTATTTGCATAAAGTCCAGCAAGAATAATTATTTTTACATAGGCCTTTTAGATTGGCTTTGATGGAAGTCTGTTCCACAAGGAGTCTCAGATAAGACCTTTTAAAACTGAGCCCATCCATGGGTTTGTATCCTTAAACACCTGTGAGTTGGGTGATCCTCTCAAGTTCCCAAGATAAACTTGGAGCTCCTAGACCTGTTAGAAAGTGATATTCTTTACTGACCACAGGTCAGGAACCCTGTACAGGGACTATGTAGACAAGGGTATGAGGCCAGTTTCCCCACTGGGCTTTTATTGGCTCTGTCAGTTGAGATTAACTCCTTAAGAGGAAGCATACCCTTCCAGTCAAAGCCTTGGTAAAATAACCACTTTCTCCAATTGTGTTCTGTTGCAAAAGAAAAATGGATTCTTATTGCACGGATGCAAACAACTATATTGCCAGAAGTTAAGAATACTCACAGATAGGTTCTAAATTCTGGAGGAACTGGGCAGAGAGAGAGAAACAAACATGCTCCAAATTTTGATAATAGGAGTACACCTTGCTTAATTATTAAAGGCCATAAATAGCTCAAAATGAGTTTCCTTGACTGAAAAACAAAATAAGGGTCATCAATATTCCAAGCAAAAGTCAAAAAGGTTGCTTCAGCTTTCTCAGTTCAGTCCATTTAGTTAACTCTTGTTTTGCTTGATATTTGTGAATATTTCAGCTCTTTATGAGTCCTGTACATTTTCTTTTATTCCAATGTTACAATCTCTAAAGTTATCAGAAATCTGTTTTTGAGAGCACCTGTTAAAGTTCTATAGCTTGTTATAAACAATCTTTTGAAAAGGATTAGAACAAGACAACAACTGTCTGTGAATTACAAAATGTCCAGGGTAGTTACAGTTAGAAACAAAACTGACAAAGAAGTTTGGTTATCTCCATGGTTTACAATAACATCACAACCTTATTATGATTGATAGCATACACTTAGACATTAGAATTTTAGAAATCCCATACAATATTGGAACATATATTAGCATTATTTACCAAGATATAACCTAAAGAAGACTGAACATCATTTTGGCAATACCATGTACCTAAACATGTCAAATAATCCTGTTTACTTCTCTTTTCTGGACATTCTAGGGGCCCTCTGGACTATCCAAAGAGTTAGGTGTCAGGAAAGACCATTTGGAAACTGAAGTTTGATTTTGGGAAGCCTATTAAATATGTTTAAAGCACTTGATATTATGAAATAGAATTCCAGGTTACCATAAATTATTTATTTTGCCAAAATGATACTGAGAAATTTAAAAGAAGCAAAAACTTTTATAACCCTTTGAATTTAGCTAATATGTTCACATAGACAACCTCTTCTGCAAGATTAACTTCCACAATGCTTCTATCACTTGTTTGAACGTTCAACTTTTCCTACCTAACTCAAAACAATCCTTTAACCCAAGGCAAAAGTTTACATTTCCATGCCTTCTTATAACCTTTTACTAAAAAACACATTTTACCGTTCTTAGGCATCTTGCGTGTAAATCTATTTTTAGATTATGTGATATAATGGTAACTCCTGGCAATTTTTAACTTTAATGTAAAACCTGCTAAATTGCTTTAACTGTGTGGTAAGGGCTGCAAAGGTTTGCCTTCTTAATCTAGGGTGTGTTTAGTTCCATATATCCCCAGGCCCTACCAATTGTGAAGCAGGCAAGACAGACAGGTCTCAAAACCCAAAAAACAGTTTGTAACCTCAAAAAACTTAGCAAACCTTGCATCTGACCTGCATTTTACCGTAGTCTTTACGGCTGGTTTTATTTCTTAAAGATTAAAGTCAAGTGAACTGAAAGGTACCAGAAATTTTATCTTTCCTTTAAAAAATATTAGATTCAAGTGTTTGTCCTTCTTTGAGCCAGATTAATTAGAGCCGTTTTTACAGACGTCACACACAGTACACAAGCAGACAAGCACAAGAAAACCCAGTCACTGGGTGGGTACCTTTAAGAGACAAGGCTAGGAAAACATGCAGACATCAAACCAGAGAGGGCTCATCCCCTAAGGCAGGATTGCTAAGCAAAGCCTTGCCAAGCAGTGGTTACCAGCCATGCCCTCAGGATGTAAAACAAAATGGAGGCTTGATTTCACAATAAAAGCTTTGCAGAAAACATAAACGGTGATAGGTGTGGGGCCTGACCTAGTAAAAACGTCTTCTAAAAGAAAAAAAAAATTAAAGGTTCACTGCTGATGGGGTGGGGCAGATAAAAGAAAAAAAGTTTTAAAATGCCTGGGGAAGACCCTCTTATTCTTACACAACTGGTTCCTCCACCAGGAGAAAAGCTTAATTACTGTCCAATGGAGTAAAGCCCCTTAGCAGGGGAAGGTGAAGGCTTTGGTGGTGCATGGTGGAAAACAACAGCCAGCTGGCTGTACAGGACACTTGGACCATGCGTTCCAGCCCCAGAAGGGAGGGGAGAGCAGCGGGGAGCTACTGCTTGCTGGTCAGTCCCAAAAAAGGAAGGAAAAGGCCTGGGAGCAATAGAGGATTGGGGAATGGTTTCCCCTACCCTCAGAAATTTGAGGATGAAAAGGCTTAGAACGAACGTTGAGAGGTTTTGAGTCCCCAGTTCACTTGCCACTTCTCAAGCCCCACGTTGGGTGCCAAAAATGTTGTAGGACTCTTCCTTAGTTCAGCTAAAGATGGGGTTCTTTGTCCCACAGCCACAAAAGTTCAGGCTCTCAAACAATTTGAATGGTGAGTAAGACAGGGTTTTATTGGGTGAAAAGAAAGAAAAAAAGGAAACAGGGACTCTCTACAAGGCCAGAGTCCCCTGCTAGAGTGCTTCCCACCTGGTCATTTGAATTCCAGTTTCCACACAGGAAAAGGAGGGGCCAGGCTCCTCCCCACTGCAAATGGTGCAAATTTTTGAGGCTCCATCCCTGTGTGCATGCTGGTTGGAGTTTTTCTGGGGACATCCTCCCAGCTGGCTGTCTCAATGCTACTCCACTATTGCCTCCCCAGCCTCTAATAGTTAAAATTCCATCCTTCCTACAATGCCTAGGTCAAATGTTGTTCTCCCTCAGGCTTTCCTGAGTCCCTCCAGCCAAAAATAGTCTCCTCTGCTTCTGCATTACCAAACCATTTTGTTTTAACTCTGCAATAATGTTTACCCTCTTGCCTTCTACTATTAGGTTACTTTTGTAGTCTCTAGAAAAGTTACCTCACCTTTCTGGGACTGAGTTTTCTCATCTCAACATATAATAGAGGGCAGATAATGACTAAAGTCTATCAAATCCAATATTCTATAATCCTAATTCATCCACTGTCAATGCTTTTATGATGGTTAAATTGAATGTCATTTTATCATGGTAACTGACACTAATGGCAAGATGACAATTTTGTACCTAATAGTCACATTGCCACTCTTCAGCATTGTAAAAAGTAAAGTAGAGGTTCCTCTTCAAAGACTTTCCTCCTTATCTAATTAGGAATAAATAGTAACTTCCCTTAAAAGCAAAATTTATTCAAAGACCTATACTAACATTCTTAAATATCTGCTAGCCATAATAAAGAAATCAATGTACTCTATGTTCTTAGCTCTTACAATTTAGCCTAAATATTTGCCTTGGCATGCTTATACTATTCCAAGCAAGCATTAGGTCATAGCCTGTTTCTCTTCCTTATTTGAAGGTGTTTTTACTTTTCTCAACGTTCCACAAGTTATTTCCCCCTTCCTTTGTTCTCCTCTGCCTTTGCCTCTTTTAAAAAGTTCTAAGTTGCTAGCCAATCGGGACAAATACAGAATATGAGGTCCCATTCCAGCCAATGGAAACTGAACACAGCAGTAAGGTGGACACATCAAGTTATAAATGACCCTGTCTCCTTTGTTTGGTGTACTGTCATGGCAAAACTGCTGGCAAGTGTACCCTTTCTGCAAAAAGCATAAAAATGGCCTTGCTGAGGAAATTAAATTTATGTTCAAGTGCTATTTCTTTACAGCACCAAGGAACAAACATTTCAAATAATTTGGTGGCCTGTACGGGGATACATTCTCATATGGAGGCAGTCTCCAGTCCTGTCTCATGAAGAAGCATGGTCCTCTGCCTCTCTGCAGTAGCCTCAAGGATAAGGACTCGAGACCCACCCAGTGTGATGAATAAACCCAGACTCTCAGTAACACACACACACACACACACACACACACACACACACAAAGAAAAGAAAAAAAGAAAGACAACAACAACAATAAAAACTGGCTGGCAACCTGGAGTAAAGGATCCTCACATATCACATGAACCAAGAAACTCTGTACACAGAAAAGAAAAAAAAAAAAAAAACAGAAAAGCCAGTAAAGTATTTCCTTAGTAGTCAAAACCAAAGAAAAAGCCACAAGGCAGTAAAGCATTCCTTAATTAAGACATTCCGAAAAAAGAGAAACCACAATGGGGGTAAAGCATTCCTTAGTCAGGACTAAGGAAAGAAAGCCTCGGGGGTGGGGAGGGGGTGGTGGTGAAGTATTCCTTAGTCAAGATGTCTTGGAAGTTAAAAAGAAGTAAGAAAACCCCATTAAGAAAGAAGTTGAACCTCAGAAAGAAGTGAAAAATCCCCATGGGGGGTTGAACCTCAAAAAGAAGTAAGAAATTCCCACTGAGAGGAGGTTGAACCTCAAAAAAAAGTAAGAAATCCCCATTGATAAGAAGTTGAATCTCAAAAAGAAGTGAGAAATCACCATTGGTGAGGGGATTGAACTTCACAAAAACCTCTGGTAGTAAAAAAAATTATATATACGTATATATTCAAAATTCTCCTTTTCCCTCTTCTCCGGGAAAGAAAAGGCTAAGCTCCACTCCCGCCGGTTGCTCCCCTAGGGGAAGGGAAAGGAGAAAGACAGCAAAAACAGCAAGTGCGACACCAGACAGCCAGGCACACCAAGAGTTAAGCCCCTCTCCCCAGCCAGGCTCTATGTGAAAAAGAGGGCAGGGACTGATGCCAGGAGAAGAGTGTGGGGGACTGCCTGGGGCCAGGACTGCAGCTGTGCAAATCCCACCCAGCCCAAGAAACTAAGTGTAGGAAGAAAAGGGAAAAAAAAGTAAAAAGGGAAATCGGAAAACAAACAAACAAACAAACAAAAACAGGAGAAACAGATGGCAATGTATGCGCAGGGGTGGGGCCCGTGCCGTGGCCTGGCCCTGCCGGTGGTGGGAGCCAGAGAACTCAGGAGGGGAAAAGGAAACGGGATGACAGAGAGAGAGAGAGGAAAACAGAGTGCAAATGAGAGAGAGATAAATAGACGGAAAGAGTAAGTGAGAGAGAAACTGGAAGAGACAGAAATCAAAGGAAGACACAGAAGGTGAAACTACGAAAAGAAATAGTGTAAAAGGAAGGCAGAAAGTTAAGGCATGTTGAAGATTGTCTGTGAAAGTTGTAAGGAAAGTTATGAAAAGGAATTTATCCCAGAAATATTGTATAATTTAAAAAGTAAGTAGGGCTCCTGAATGTAAAATTATTTAAAAAACAGTTTATTTACAAGGTATGTAAGAAAAATAAAATATATTTTTAATAACAGGATTATAAGGAGGCATAAAAATATAGGTTTTTACATACATTAAAAAGTTAAAAATATATATTTTGTTTTAAAAGTTTAAGCAAGTTTTAAAATGTTAATTGTAAAGGAAATTCTGTGTGTAAACATAATGGCTAAAGTTAAAGAGGTATCATCCAGTTTTTCTGTGAACTGGACATTAAAATAAAAGCACAATAGATTTTTCTTAAAGCACTAACCTGCTATTTAACAAAAATTATAAACAGTTAAAAAGAGTCTATAAAAGTCTTACCTTATAGTCAGACATCAAAAATAGATTAAATAATATCTACAAGATTTTATTAAAATTAAGCTTAACATCAATAGCACATTAATATAAAAAATTTAACTTATCTGGTATAAAATCATACAAAAACACTGTCAAATATAAAACGGTGTTTAGCTTTCTTAAGGCCCAAAAGCGGCTGGGTAAGTCACAAGGCTCCTCATCCCCAAGGCCACAGCGCACAGGGGCAGTGAAGGCCACAAGAAGGCCAAGACCTTAAGAGAGGGCAAGGCCACAGCATCCCCTGGGCAGTGCTGAGCAGGGATGGAGCAGGAGGTGTCACCATGAGGCCTCAAGCCCCAGGATATGCAGCAGAAATTACACACTTAATTTATCTTCCACTTTCCCTTCCCTCAGAACTGAAAGTATTTTAGCACAAGTACCATTCCTAGAATTTCCAGTACACCAGCAGCAGCCTGAAAACCACATTCTCATCAAAAGATAGAAAAAAACTCAAGCCAGCCTGGGAAGGATCCTATTTTATGCTGTTAACCACTGAGATTGCCGTCCACACAGCTGAGAAAGAATGGACCCACCATACTCGAGTCAAGAAAACATCGTCCTCTTCAGAATCATGTTACTGTACTAAGATCAAGCCCTAGTAAGTTAAAGTTAAAGAAAGCTTAATTTTCATATACCTTCTATATTGCTTCCTTTCCTTTCCTTATTCTGTTACTAGCTTCTTTGTTATTAATGTAACTAAGTCTGACTCACCTCAGACCATTACCTTTAATGCTTGCTCTGTCATACCTTGTGGAGATGTAAAAGATCAATGACAGCTAGCCTTTTCACACAAATATTTATGACCCGGCTCTCTACTGGACACAGTTACCCCTAGCACTCATCATTGTGATCAGCTGCAGCCAAGACACTGATTTTCCGCTCCTGCAGCCTGGCAACCTTGTAGAAAATAGGACTATGTCCTTTAAACTACTTAGAAGCAAAGTTGGACTTCCACAAAAAAGGTTTGTGCAGATCTAAAACCCCTCATCTATTTCACTAAAAGGACTACCCCTTCTAACTGGCAGCCTTATCTATGTAACCCTGTCCTTCTCTTTATCACCACCTCCACCTTGACTAACTCTAGACCAGCCCTTAGTCGCTTCTACGGTATGAAGATTGACGTAAATGGAAAAGACCCCTAAGTATTTTTAAAGTATGCATGATTCTCCCATCTTCCCCTTCTTCAGTAGCCTCAGTTCTAGATCCCACACCAGTTGCTTCTACATCTAATAATAAAACTAAGCTGTCTGTTGCAAAAATAAGAGATCTAAGACAGACCTTAGCCATCAAGACAAAAATATCAAGATGCAAATGCCTGGCTGGAATGAATTAAATATTCCGTTCGCACTTTAAATAAAAGCGATTATTATGCTTGTACGCATGGTAGGCCAGAGGCCCAGATTGTCCCCTTTCCACTTGGATGGTCTCCTTGTCAACCAGATATGGAGTGTATGGTGGCTCTCTTTCAGAATCCCATGGCTTAGGATAATACATCATGCCAAGCTCTCTATCTGCTATTTCCTGAAATTCAACACCCTACGGGTCAGCCCCCAAGGGCAATCCAGCTTCCATCTCAGATGGCCAAGTTTACTTCATGCCTCTCATAGCAAGAGGAAAATTTGGTGTTCCTTGGAAGCATAAAAAAAATGCAAGGAGCTCAAGTCTTTCCAAGAGCTTGATTATCAGT
This sequence comes from Pan troglodytes, assembly GCF_028858775.2. Taxonomy (NCBI): domain Eukaryota; kingdom Metazoa; phylum Chordata; class Mammalia; order Primates; family Hominidae; genus Pan; species Pan troglodytes. The sequence continues at coordinate 77,884,201 of NC_072398.2, read as the reverse complement.
CTATGCTTAGCCATCCCCAAGCAAATGTATAGTAGTACTGTAGAAGACCTTTATTAGACACTCTGCCAAATAATTAGAACAGTACTTGTGCTCTAATCCAATTCGCTATCCCTTTCACCCTAGCAATTCATCAATCTAAAAAGGTAAAAACAAAACACCTCAGGCCAAAGGAAACTCCTTATGAGTCCTTTAATCCTCAGGTTTACATAAATGCCATTAAAGTCCTGTGAGAAGTGCCAAATAAGTTTAAAGCACAAAATCAATTAGCTGCAGAATTTAAATCCACATTGTTCTAGTAAGTAACTATAAAAAAAAGTAGGCTAAATAAACTATATCTATTACAATCAGCAACGATTCATAAATTACACTGAGGACACCATCAAAGAGATACCTAAGCAATTAGGACCTATCAGCCAGATGGCCTAGAAAAATAAAATAACTTTAAATATAATATTAGCAGAAAAAGAAGATGTTTGTGTCATACTTAAAATTTAATGTTATACCTTTGTTCCTAAAAATACTGCCCCTGACAGAATTATAACAAAAGTGCTACAAGAATTAAAAGCCCTATCCAATAAACTTGCCAAAAATAATAAAATAAATAACCCTTTTTCTAAAGTAATAAAACATTTGTTCAGTAGATAAAAAGAAATTTTAACTTCAATTCTCACCTCATTTGCTGTTGTTATTGGTGTACTTATTCTTGTAGGCTGTTATATTATTCCCTACCGTCGAAGTTTTACACAAAAACCTGTCTCTGCCATGCTTACAGAGTTAACTCCTAACTCTCCTCCACCCTATTCAGAAAAATTACTTCTCTTAAAAGGACAAACAAAGCAATTAAGTCAAAACATATTAAACAAGTTTGAAGAAGAATTATGAAATAAGAGGAGGAATTGTAAAAAGTAAAGTAGAAGTTCCTCTGGAAAGACTTGTCTCCCCATTTAATTAGGAATAAATAGTAACTTCCCTTAAAAGCAAAATTTATTGAAAGACCTATAGTAACATTCTTAAATATCTGCTAGCCATAATAAAGAAATCAATGTACTTTATGTTCTTAGCTCTTACAATTTAGCCTAAATATTTGCCTTGGCGTGCTCATACTAGTCCAAGCAAGCATTAGGTCATAGCCTGTTTCTCTTCCTTATTTGAAGGTGTTTTTACTTTTCTCAGCATTCTACAAGTTACTTCCTCCTTCCTTTGTTCTCCTCTGCTTTTGCCTCTTTTAAAAAGTTCTAAGTTGCTAGCCAATCGGGACAAATACAGAATGTGAGGTCCTGTTCTAGCCAATGGAAACCGGACACAGCAGTAAGGTGGTAAGGTGGACGCATCAAGTTTTAAATGACCCTGTCTCCTTTGTTCTGTGTACTCTCATGGCAAAACTGCTGGTGAGTGTACCCTTTCTGCAGAAAGTATAGAAATGGCCTTGCTGAGGAAATTGAATTTACGTTCAAGTGCTATTTCTTTACAGCACCAAGGAACAGGCATTTCAAAGAGCGTGGTGCTATTAAAATAAAAACTTTAGACAAGTTAAGTTTAACATAATTTATTTGAGCAAACAAATGATTCATGAATTGGGCATTACCCTGAACCAGTAAAGGTTCAGAAGACTCTACCTGGCAATGTGGGCAGTCCATATTTATAGATAGAAAAAGGAAGTGACATACCAAAATAGCCTGATTTGTTACAGTTTAGCACTTGCTTTATTTGGACATGTCTGAGCAGTTTGCAGCCTGTGATTGGCCAAAAGCTCAGCTGCTACAGTTAACTAAGACTCAGTTGCTTGTTACAAGAATGTAGTCTCAAGGTAGGTTTATATATATATATATGTTTATACACATATATAATGTATATATATAAAACATATATATAACATATATTATGCTTTATTTATATATATTAGGTTATAGTTTGCTTCATTTAGAGACAGCATTAGGCCAAAGTTTAATTTAACAATTCCCCTCTTTTATCAGCCTTTGAATTTTGAGAAATTGACCATAACCTAGGTCCAATTTTTTTCACCATCATAATGGACTTGTTTGGTCTCAGTATAAAATTCACAATTCACAATGTCGAATTTGTTGGATTATTCTTTATGTTTTCCTGATATTTTTGTTTTTCTAACTATAATGAGATTAGTTGATGTACAACGGATGGCTCCATATGAGCATTTGAGACTCTTAAGGGACCAGGCATGGAGGCTTATGCCTGTAATTCCAACACTTTGGAAGGCCAAGGTAGGTGGATTGCTTGAGCCCAGGAGTTCAAGACCATCCTGGGTAACATGGCAAAACCCCTTCTTTACAAAAATATACAAAAATTAGCTGGGCATGGTGGTGCACACCTATAGTCCCAGCTACTCTGGAGGCTGAGGTGAAAGGATAGCTTGGGTCCAGGAGGTGGAGGTTGCAGTGAATGGAGATCATACCACTCATACCACTGCACTCCAGCTTAGGTGATAGAGCCAGACCCTGTCAAAAGAAAAGAAAATAAAAGAAAAGAGAGAGAAAGACTCTTAAGGGATACAATACATTAGGAAGAATATTATAATGGTTATCAGGAGGAAAAATACAAAAAATTAAAAAATTAAAGTACACTACTTAACAGGAGTCTCTACAAACCAAAATAATCTAAATTAAGCCATTTAAAGTTCAAGCAATAATAAAGACAATTCAACAGTATTCAAGTCCTATTGGTTATAGTCTTTGTTCAGGGCATGACGGTGATTAAGGGCCATAGTTAGTAGTAAAATGCCCTCCTTTAAAGAGGTGCCTGATTCTGTAGTTAGCCTGGTAACACAAGTCGTACTAGTCTGAAGACCTACTAAAAGACACATAAAGATTTTAAAACCTTGGAATATTAGCCCCAAATGATTAGGCTAAAAATAAACAATAAAAAACCTTCCAATAGCCAAGTCTGCCATCCACCATTCCACCATTCTGGATACCTGCAAATCAACCGTTAGCTTCTCCTGTAAACACATCATGTGTTCCTTTCCCGTGAGAAATTTCCTTGATGTATTTGGTGGCAGTGTCTAGAGAAACATCAGTATCAGCCACATTTTAAATTAAGCTTTTTGTAGTAGTAAAATCAGGAGAAAGGTAAGTACAACATTCAGTTTCGTTTAGCACTATACACAAGTCCTCAATGTAGGCAAAGAGAAGATCTGCGTGATGCTCCATTAAGTATTTTTGTTGAACATGAATGTTTTCATACACCTTTCAAAGAGCAGCTTCTATGCATCTGAACTTTTGGGTGGTCACATTGGCTACAAAATCTAAGATTTTTCCTAATTTACAGACTATCTTCAAATTCTATACAACCAGCACCCCAATACTGCCAAGAGTGTGCCCCCAATAACCCCACAGGAACATTTCCTCCAAGGAAACTAACTTATCTCCATCTATTTCAAGGTTTGTGCTAATTTTGGTTATTGATTGCTTTGGCCTCTGGTTATGAAAGATACAATGGGAACTTTCAGGAAAAGCTATTCAGAAGGTAGGAGGGAGCCAGGCCATATAGCAAAATCTGAACCAGTGAGGAAGAGGAAAGTAAATTCTCTGCAGTCCCAATGTAGGCCCTCAGGGGCTAGGAAAGATGGCCACCTAGTGGTGTTCGAGCAGAAGTCAATTAAATTTGTCCACAAGTTCACATAGCTCCTGAGTAAGGTATAGTGAGAAACTTACTCAAAGGGTATGCTGTAAGGGTGCATAACCACATTTAGTGGAAAAGGAGCTTCCAGATTTAATTCAGTGACATCATACAAGCAATTACTCATACCTGCATTGGTAGTCCCCAGGTCTTGAATATGTGATATACCTTTTACAGACATCACTCAGATATGTTTTCTATATTTGGTAACAATTAGGTTATTAATTGGAAAGTTCATGGTACTATTTCTAGTGAGTGTAGAAAAGTAAGTAGCAGTAATGTCTAGAATTTTAAGGAAAGCTTTCCACTCTTCCTCTAGGGCTTCATGATGACTCTCAATGGGAACACAGACATTGGCATGAGAGAAATTGTTTTCTGATATGGTGGCATTAGCCTACGAACCCAAAAATTGCTCTCATTTCTTTTTAGGGCATAAGCTCTTGATAAAGCCACACACAGATTATGGTCCCGTGGATTTTCCTTTAAGGAAAAGGAAGTGATTCAGACAGCAGAAAACTAGGGGGAAAGGGGAGAAATAAGGCTTTCGTGATGACAGAGAAATGTTATTCCATGGTCTTAGGAAAGTGTCTATGTCTAGGATACCATCTGCTTCTGGGGAAAAACTTCCCCGGTCATCTTTACCTTAAGGCCTCCAACAAGTATACACCAGGAGTCTGGAGGAGCCCTTCTTAGTAAAAAGATGTGAATACGAGACTCAAAACCCTGAGGTTTTGCTGCAAAGAAGAACTTGGTATAGTCCCTATCAAGGGCAGTCTTCCTCTGGTGTCATTTCCAAAAGACCCAACCTCATTGCTCTAAATCATGAAAGGTCTGTTTGTCATCAATTTGTGAGTCACAAAGGGCTTTTCTTACCTGGTGAAAATATGCTTTGGCATAATGCGTCAAAGCATGGCACTATTGAGTCATGTCAGAGTTTACAAAAGCAAAAGATCCATAGGTTTTATTATTAACGGAATAAGCCTTGAAGTAACTATTTCATAATTTCAAATATTTAATTTCATAAGCAGTCAACCTAGATTTCTAGTGAGGATGAGTGTGATTGCCATCAGTTGATAATTGCCTTTGACTAAGGCAATCCAATCAATGTAGTTAGCTTCGCCTAATGCCATTGCATTTATAATATCTTATTTAACTGTTTTACAACTTGTCCAGTGAAATTCAAAGGTGAAGCAGGCTAGGCTTCTGGGTTGGGTGGGGACTTGGAGAACTTTTCTGTCTAGCTAAAGGATTGTAAACACACCAATCAGTGCTCTGTGTCTAGCTAATGGTTTGTAAACGCACCAATCAGCACTCTGTAAAAAAGGACTAATCAGCACTCTGTAAAATGGACCAATCAGCAGGATGTGAGTGGAGCCAAATAAGGGAATAAAAGCTTGCCACCCAAACCAGCAGTGGCAACCCGCTTGGGTCCCCTTCCACGCTGTGGAAGCTTTCTTCTTTCACTCTTCACAATAAATCTTACTGCTGCTCACTCTTTGGATCCGCACTACCTTTATGAGCTGTAACACTCACCGGGAGGGTCTGCAGCTTCATTCCTGAAGTCAGCGAGACTACAAACCCACTGGGAGGAGCAAATAACTCCGGATACACCATCTTTAAGAGCTGTAACACTCACTGCGAGTGTCCATGGCTTCATTCATGAAGCCAGCGAGACCAAGAACCCACCGGAAGGAACCAATTCCAGACACAAAATGAGTACCTCTATCACTGAAGATTTCTCCAGGAATGAATAATAAGGGAAACACATTTTCTTTTTTCCTTTTTATTTTTTTATTTTTTTTGAGACGGAGTCTCACTCTGTCACCAGGCTGGAGTGCAATGGCGCAATCTCGGTTCACTGCAACCTCTGTCTCCCTGGTTCAAGCAATTCTCCTGCCTCAGCCCACCCAGTAGCTGGGATTACAGGCACGCACCACCACGCCCAGCTAATTTTTGTATTTTTAGGAGAGACGGGGTTTCACCATGTTGGCCAGGATGATCTCGATCTCCTGACATGATCCACCCGCCTCGACCTCCCAAAGTGCTGGGATTACAGGTGTAAGCCACTGTGCCCAGCCAAGGGAAACACATTTTCTAATAAACTTTAGCTATTATTATGGCATCAGCCTTCCTGCATGGGAAAGCTTCTATACAACCAGAAAACATACGTTTAATGTGTCACTTGAAGGAACTCCATTTTTAAGTGTTCAAATGATCCAGCAGGTGTGTATCACCTGAAGTTTTTATTTTCTTATCAGAACTATGAGTTTGACCATTTATAACCAAAATTGGTTATAAATTTTAGCAATTTTAAAAGTCATGCCATCAATATTTTTTCATAATTTGAATCATTTTATCTCTGTCATGATGAATATGGAATTCAGAGCTCTTAATAATGGAAGCTTTAAGGACTCAGGAAGGACCAAGCAGCTGTCCAGACTCTTCATGAGTTAATGCTTAATATTGCATTTACGTCTTTTTAAATACCAATTTTGTTTCTCCAATTCAGGTGAATAGTACTGCTCATTAAATAGGTTATCACAGGTAATTTGACAGTGATCAATCTTTTAAAGTTTATTCAAATTGCATATCTTAACAATTTCAGTACTGGCTGACTTAGCATAAAAGTCTGCCAAATCATTTCACTGATATCTAATTAATTCTTGTCCTGACATATATTGGGTTCACAGTTTTATGAACCAGTCAATTTTTTCATTGTAGAATTCTTAGCCAGTCCAATGGTATGATCTTAAAGTTATCAGAAAACTATATTTGTCAGTGTCCTTTTCATGAATCTTCTTGAAGATGAAACACTTCAGGCTTATAGTTGCCCAGGAAAGTACCATAGTAAACAATTAACCATCTGTGAATGACAAGACTTAAAATTGCCATGGTTAAAAACCTGATGAGACCAGGCATGGTGGTACATGACTCTAATCCCAGCACCTTGGAAGGCTGAGGCAGGATGATTGCTTGAGCCTAGGAGTTCAAGACCAGCCTGAGCAACATAGTGAAACCCTGTCTCTACGAAGAATAAAATAATTAGCCAGGTGTTGTTGTGCATAGTAGTCCAGCTACTTGGGAGACTGAGGTGGGAGGATTGCTTGAGCCCAAGAGCCCAAGGCTTCAGTGAGACGTGACCATACTACTGCACTCCAGTCTGTGTGACAGAGTGAGACTCTGCCTCTGAAAAAAGAAAAGAACAGAAAAGAAAAGAAGATAAGAAAAAGCAAGAAAAGACAGACAAGAAAAGAAAAATAAAAAGACCTAATGAAAATTCACTACAATAATGATGGAATTGATAAGGAAATGAAGTTACTTCTGTTTCATACAACATTTTAAGATAATAACTAGAATTATGAATACCAGCATTATATGAGGACAACTTGATGTCTATGAATTTCATACAATTTCCAAACCATATAGTAATAACACATACACACGAAAATAACCCAAAGAAAGTTAAGCATTACTTATTTTTGACAGTACTATTCATATAATTTAATGTATCAAATAAGCCCAAATACTTATTATCTATCTTTTGTAAGGATGGATATCCTTTTGATGTGTTCCAAGGGCCCATGTGGAAAATCTCAAAGTTAATTCAAGGTCAAGAAAAAGGTTTAATTTTACATTTTATATTTGGGAAGTCTGTCCAAAATATCAAAGGTTTGAAACACTTGAGCAAAATATTTAATAGGATCACAGGTCACTGTGAATAGTAGTAATTTATTTAACCAAAGTGATAATTAAAACACTTCAAAGGCAAATATAGAAAGCTACATAGTTGTAGAAAAACTTTAGCTCTCTTAATAGAGAAGACTCAGTTCTCTTATGAAATAAAAAACCTAATAAAGACAGCATGAAGCACTGGACATTATCTTAGTAAAATACAGAATATTTATCTCCTACACCAATTATCTAAAATGGAAAGAAAAACCTTTCACAATTTCCTGTTAGAAGTAGACCAAGAAAATGTTGTTTTAACAGAAACACCAAATTCTAGTTTTGTATCAGTGTAGTTCTCATACTAATACTGAATTTTTAGAAAAACTTGTAAATAGTTCTTTCTAATCCTAGCTAGCCTGGTCACACATGAAATTTATTCCACATGATTCATCTTCTACATTGAAAGAACATACAAGAAAAAAAAAAAGATTTATCTTCCACAAACTCTCTACAACTTTTTCATCATTCAGTTTTTGTCCTGTACTTTACCTCTTCTCGTTTTGGAAAAAACAGTCATTCTACTTTAGTACAAAAATTATTCTTTTTTCCTTAACAAAACATAACATTCTCATATCTTATAGCTTTTCCTTATCAAAAGTAAATCTTACTTTCCTTGTATTCTTGCATACAGAGTTGTTTCCATTATTAGTTCTAGTGATCTTACTTACATGTATTAATTAGAATTCTTAATCTCTAGTGACTTTAATTTCCAGTGAACATTAGGAAGCAAGCAGCTGTGAACTGTCTGTCACACCAGCAATCTTTAAATTGGCAAATGTATGATCATAGTTTCTAGAAGCACATCCTTTCTCATAGTACAATTTGTCAGTGTGGCATAGAAGATATTTACTAACATTCCCAAATATCCTTAGTCTCTCTGCAATAAGAAACTGTAGAGGAGGCAAAATTGCATGTCTGTCCTCCTAAGGGTTTGTTTTTGTTTGTTTGTGTGTTTGTTTGTTTGCTAGGCCTGAGAATTAAATTGTTGTTATTACAGATTACCCTCAGCCTCAACTTTTCTTTCTTGATAAGAATGTCAAAACTTTCTGGTACAGAAAGAATTTTTTTACATGAGAACTTTATCTTACATCCATTTAACTCACTTTTTTAACAATTTCACTTGGATTGCTTGTAAAGGTTAAATATTAAGCAGCTAGTCATCATCTTATTTTTCTTGCTGACAAGTTTTGTAATATAGACATAAAATAAATTTATTTTATTGGTAACCCTAGGCAGGAAAAGTCATGCATCTGTATTATATTTAGTACTGAAAAATCTGAAGACATGCCTGTTTTAATTAAACCAACAGTATCCTAATTTATCAAAGATTACCCAAATCATGTGAACTTGAAAACTACTTGGGTTAGTTCTTATTTTTCTAAACAAATACTTCATTTATGTAAACACTTATTTTTCTTAAAGCCAATTAGAGTTCTTTTAGCACTTAATTTAGCAATATCATAAGTAGATAGAAAAACATCACACATAGATATCATATATAGAGACATATATAAACATATAGACAGAAACAGATCTTACAGCTTTCATTCTGATATTTTAGCCGTGTGCCAGTGCAATAATACAAGCTCACTAATTTATTAAAGAATATCTGGATCTAGGCTTGGAACAGCGGCTCATGCACATAATCCCAGCACTTTGGGAGGTTGAGGTGGGAGGATCACTTGAGATCAGGCATTCAAAACCAGCCTGGGTAACATGGCAAGACACTATCTCTACAAATGAATTTTTTAAATTACACAATTTTTTTTAAAGAACATCTGAATCCAAATATTTTCTGTTCATTAGAACTAGGATTTTTTGCCCAATGGCTAAAGATTTTGACTGGCATTTTTGAAAAATACTTTTAAGATGCTTTTCATTTGCCTTCTGTAAAGAACCTTTTAAAGAGAGAATCTTTGATTCATTTAATCTTTTAGATGCCTCTTTGTACCACTTACAGAATGCATTCCATTTTTTTTTTTTTTTGGCTTTTTGCATTTGTTTTCTAATGCACTTTGCAAGTGAACAATTTTATCTAGGTTAAAACATCCCCACTGTAGTCACTAGTAAAGTTAACCCATTTTCCCCAGAACATACAGGTTCTGGGCCCAGAATTTGTGCACATAAAGGTAGCCAGTGTGGCAGAAAGTGGAGTCTCAGACTCCTAGAGTCCCAGACTCCTTTTTGATTTGAAAGGTACCTACATGAGGCCTCTAACTAGATCCAGTCTAGTTAATTATGAAGTCCAATTTGATCCTAGACCCAGTCAACTAAAAAGTGCTCAAGTAAAGTTAGAGAGTTTATCACACAAATCCATGGAGCTCAAATTCAGGACAGAATTCACCCATGACTCCAGTTGTTACAAGAGATCAATGGGCACAATGAGCCCTGGTGAGTACTTTTATTTTGTCACTCAGTGCTCCTGGGGGTCCCTGAAGGTCTACTCCAAATCCAACTTCTGACACCAATTGCTCAAAGAAAAGCTGTAGACAAATTAAATTTAGCAGAGTTTATTTTAACAAAGAAAAAAATGTATTAATCAGGCAGCTGCCTGAACCACTAAAGGTCCAGAATGCTTCTGGCAGAAAGGTCCAGATGGGCAGGCAGTATTTACAGATGGAAAAAGGAAGTTATATACAGAAAGAGCCTGATTGGTCACAGCACAGCATTTGCCTTATTTGGACATGTCTGAGAAGTTTTCACCTGTGATTGGCTGAAAGTTCAGCTACTATAATTGGCCAAAACTCAATTACAAAAATGCACTCTCGAGTTAGGTCATAGTTTGTTTACATTTTAAGTTAGAATATAGTTTCCTACAGAGGCATCTTTAGGCCAATTTAATTAACTAAATTTATTGATTAAATTAATTTATTAGATAAATAACTTATTAATTTCAACAATACAGTAATAGCAATTATACTTTGCAATCAAAGCATTACCACAAGTCATTGGATCATTTTAGGTGTGGAAGGGACTGAACAGAATGCTCTTAGATAAGAAAACAGGCTGAGAGAAATCAAGGCACTGCCCAGGGTCACATGACTGGTCAAGTCTTCTGAATATCGTGTATTGCTTCTTCTACTACCAGTCCAAACAAACCATTGTAATAACTGGCTACTCAAATCATGTAGATGACAGTTGTATATCTAAAACTTGTGCTTTAATACTTAGGTTTCCATCTATATGCTCTCATATTCTGGGAGAAGGATTTTAATTATAACTAATAAAAAGAGTTTTATTGTTAGACATCCCTGCACTTTGAGCTGCTGGCTAATAGAGTAATTGATTATTAAAGAGCATCAATTTCTCTAGATGTTGAGCTATTTCAAGTTTTAGCAACTTAAGTAACCTGGATAAAATACTAAAAGCCACTACACATTATAAACAATCCAATTTTATTTAATTATATTTAATTCTGACAACCTCTTTTGTGCATCAGGAAACTCAGAGAGTCAGAGTGATATGGTTTGGCTGTGTCCCCACCCAAATCTCATCTCAGATTGTAATCCAAATTGTAATCTCCACATGTTGAGGGAGGCACCTGATGGGAGGTGATTGGATCATGGGGATGGTTCCCCCATGCTGTTTTTGTGAGAGTGAATGAGTTCTCACAAGATCTGGTTGTTTGATAGGTGCCTGGTGCTTCCCCCTTCTCTCTCTTTCCTGCCACCATGTATCCTGCCACCATGTAAGATGTGCCTTGCTTCCCCTTCACCCTCTGCATGGATTATAGGTTTCCTGAGGTTTCCCCAGCCACATGGAACTGTGAGTTAATTAAACTTCCTGTCTTTATAAATTACCCAGTCTCAGGTAGTATCTTTATAGCAGTGTGAAAATGGACTAATACACAGAGTAAACAACTTTCCCAAGTTATATGGCCTACAAGTGGGCCCAGATGGGGTTTACTGCCAGGACTGTCTGACTCTCGGCCCTGTGCTAAATGCTGGCATATAGGATGATTAAACTATTTTTTTAAATCATGTTTTATCTCTGAATTCTTCAGTGTGCATCTTATATCCCAGATGGAATATTATGTTAATGTTTTGTTCCCTCTTTATATACAAAAATTACAAGTGATCCTCAACAGTATTGAAAAGTTGACAAACTACAGGTTGTCAAAGAAATTTCAGAAATGATTTTAAGATAGGTCTGGTAGTGCACGCCTGTAATCACAGTTAGTTGTGAGGCTGAGGTAAGAGGATCACCTGAGCCCAGGGAGGCTGAGGCTGCAGTAAGCCATGGTTGTGCCACTGCACTCCAGCCTGGGCAAGAGAGTGAGACCCTGTTTCCCCCTCAAAGAATGGTTTTAATTTGTTTGTGTCCACATTCATAAATATGGTAATGATTTAGGTATTAAGGTATCTGTATAAAAAAGGGAACTGCATTTGTTCACTAAAAATATCCTCATAAGTGCCTGAAGAAAAAAGTAGATACTTTGAAGGACCTTGTTTTGGGCAGAATTGCATTCCTCAGGATAACAGAAAGAACTTTCAAACAATTTAGAAGAGGAATGAAGGAAAAAATTAAGAACAAAAAGAAAGAATAGAGACAGTGGGATAACAGAATGCTGTGTAGGTTCAAAGTGATGTCTCCCTGTGGCCCTTTGTATATTCAGTAAAGTTATTAAACACAAAAAATATGTAGTGGAGGTGGATTTTTTGTGGAATTGAAAAGGAGCTAAGCTTTATACATAGATTGATAGGAGGCAAAACAATAACAGCACAATCTGAGGCCAATGCAGACATGGACGAAGCCATGAAGTAGTAAGCAGAAGTCATGGACAGAGCTGTGAAATTGATGGTATGTGCCTGGGTACAGGGAGACCCCAGCTGCTATCCAAGTTACATAAATCTTAAAAAAGTCCTCAGGTTGCCTGAGCCTTAGAAAAGTTGCTAAAAACTCTGTGTATCACATAAGAGACCAGCTTGGAGTTGTTACTTTTACAAGACTCATAGTATCATAGAAAGACCTAAATATCCTCTTCAAGCAAGGACATATGGCTTACAGTTTATTCATTTATTAAACATTTATAAAGCACCTACTACATGCCAGGCACTGTGCTATGTCTGGGAATACCAAGAGGCACAAGAAAAAAACAAATGCAAACTTTTGAGCTTTAGTTAATAGAGTTCTGCAACTATTTACAAAGAACTTCTATAAATATTATCCTACCTGATCCCCACCGCAACATTGTGGGTTAGGCAAAGCAAAAATGATTAACCCCCTCTACAGATAAGGATGTTAAGGAACTTTGATTCCTCACTAGTATCCTTTCTGCTTCACTCCACTATACTATACTATTCTAAATATAACAAGGCTGTGGGACCAAGATGGACAACAAGAAACAGTGGCATTTGAAGGCTCCCATTGAAAAAACCATAATATGTATTGGGGGAATCTGCCCCCAATATTTCAACGTAGGTTCTTTCTATTTTCCGTAAGTGTCAGTCAGCTGAGAAATAAAGAGAGACAGTACAAAGAGAGGAATTTTACAGCTGGGCCGTGGGGGGTGACATCACATATTGGTAGGACCATGATGCCCACCTGAGTCTCAGACCAGCAAGTTTTGATTAAGGGTTTCAAAAGGGGAGGGGGTATAAGAACAGAGAGTAGGTACAAAGATCACATGCTTCAAAGGGCAAAAAGCAGAACTACTAATAAGGGTCTAACAAAGATCACATGCTTCTGAGGGAACAGGACACTTTCTGGAAAAAGCAGAACCACTGATAAGGGTCTATGTTCAGCGGTGCATGTATTGTCTTGATAAACATCTTAAACAACAGAAAACAGGATTCAAGAGCAGAGAACAAGTCTGACCACAAATTTACCAGGGGGGAGTTTTTCCCCACCCTAGTAAGCCTGAGGGTACTGCAGGAGACCAGGGTGTATCTCAGTCCTTATCTCAACTGCATAAGACAGACATTCCCCAGGTGGCCATTTATAGACCTTCCCCCAGGAATGCATTCCTCTCCCAGGGTATTAATATTAATATTCCTTGCTAGGAAAAGAATTTAGTGATGTCTCTCCTACTTGCACATCCATTTATAGCCTCTCTGCAAGAAGAAAAATATGGCTGTTTTTGCCAGATCCCACAGGCGGTCAGACCTTATGTATGTCTTCCCTTGTTCCATAAAAATCGCTGTTATACTGTTCTTTTTCAAGGTGCACTGATTTCATATTGTTCAAACACACATGTTTTACTATCAATTTGTACAGTTAACACAATTATCACAGTGGTCCTGAGGTGATGTACATCCTCAGCTTATGAAGATATAAGTGATTAAAGTAAACACAGGCATAAGAAATTATAAAAGTATGATTTGGGAACTGATAAATGTCCATGAAATCACAATTTATGTCCCTCTGCTGCTGATCCAGCTGGTCCCTCTGTTCAGGGTCCCTGACTTCACACAACAAATATGCATGTGAATCCTTCACTGGCAACCAAGGTATCCAGGTTCTCTCACCAGAACTGATTAGGACGCTGGTTTGACCCACTGAGAGAAGGAAGAACAGTGTAGTATGGCGGCCCACCTGAGAGCCACATGGGGCTGGGGAGCCCCCTCTGCCTAGCCAAGGGGGGTGGTGAGCATATTACCCAGCTGGGAAAACTGTGCTTTTCCCATGGAACTGTGCGACCCATGGATCAAAGAATTTCACTCATGAACACACATCACCTGGGCCTAGCATCCCAACCCCAGGACATGCAGACTCTTAACAGCCTTGCAGCTGGAATCTGCTTAAGCCTATGGAGCTCCCAGGGGGAGGGCCGATCAGCATCATGGCTGCATCTGCCTGCTGTCTAAGCCATTTGAGCTCCTTGCGGGAGGGGCAGCAGCCAGCACTGGGACTCACAACTGCCTAACACGCTGAGCTCCCTGGCAGAGGGAAGGGCAGCACCCATCTCTATAGCCCCAGGCTGTGCTTGTCCCCTGCTGGAGCCAGGGAGGCTGGACAGCTTGCTCCCAAGACTTGTCCCCCACAGCCCAACACACCAGCTGTGGCAGTCTGCAGGCAGAGTGCCTCTTCAGGCCTGACCCTGACCCATCCTTCTTCAATGGGTGGGGCTTCCTTGCAGGAACTCCAATAACTCCAGCCAGAGGCTCAGAGACAGAATGCAGATTCCCTGGGGCCTTAGCCACTAGCAGGAGATGTGGCTACAGTCTCCGCAAACCAGAAGACAGCCTTTCTTCCTGGTAGTTCTGAGGAATCCATACAGTCTAGATGACTGGGTTTCCCCCAGTGAGGCACACCCCCTCCACCAAGGGACAAAGTGCTCCATTAAAGGGGTCCTGTTCCCCATGCCACCCACATGAGTGAGACTCTCCAACAGCAGTTGTCAGACACCCCATACAGGAGCAATCCTACTGGCATCAGGTTGGTGCCCCTAGAGGTCAGAGGTCCCAGATGAAGGAGCAGGCACCCATCTTTGCTGTTTTCCAGCCTCCTTGAGTGATATCTCCAGGCACAGGAGCGAATCAGATGAATAAGACCTGAAGTGAACCCCCAGCAAACTGCAGCAACCCTACAGAAGAGGAACCTGACCATTGAAAGAAAAACAAACAAGCAGAAAGCAACAACAACCGAATCACAACAACAACAAAAAGCCCCCACAAAAACCCCATTCAAGGGTCAGCGGCCTCAAAGACCAAAACTAGACAAACTCACAAAGATGAGAAATAATCAACAAAAAAATGCTGAAAACCCAAAAGGCCAGAGTGCCTCTTCTCCTCCAAATAATCACAACGTCTCTCCATCAAGGGCACAGAACTGGACAGAAGATAAGCTGAATGAATTGACAGAATTAGGCTTCAGAAGATGGGTAATAAAAAACTACACTGAGCTAAAGGAGTATGTTCTAACCCAATGCAAAGAAGCTAAGAACCTCGATAAAAGGTTAGAGGAATTGCTAACTAGAATAATCAGTTTAGAGAGGAACATGAACAATCTGATGGAGCTGAAAAACATACGATGAGAACTTCATGAAGCATACACAAGTATCAATAGCCAAATAGATGAAGCAGAAGAAAGGATATCAGAGTTTGAAGACCACCTTGCTGAAATAAGGCATGCAGACAAGACTAGAGGAAGAGAATGAAAATGAATAAACGAACCCTCAAAAAAAATGGGACTTTATAAAAAGAGCAAAGCTACAATTGATTGGAGTACCAGAGGGAGACGAGGAGAATGGAAACAAGCTGGAAAACACACTTCAAGATATTATCCAGGAAAACTTACCAAATCTAGCAAGACAGGACAACATGCGAATTCAGGAAATACAGAGAACACCACAAAGATACTCCATGAGAAGACCAACCCCAAGACACATAATCATCAGATTCTCCAAGGTCGAAATGAAGGAAAAACTGTTAAGGGCAGCCAGAGAGAAAGGCCAGGTCACCTACAAAGAGAAGCCCATCAGACTAACAGTGGACCTCTCAGCAGAAACTCTGCAAGCCAGAAGAGATTGGGGGCCAATATTTAACATTCTTAAATAAAAGAATTTTCAACTGAGAATTTCATATCCAGCCAAACTAAGCTTCACAAGCAAAGGAGAAATAAAATCCTTTCCAGACAAACAAATGCTGAGGGATTTTGTTACCACCAGGCCTGCCCTGCAAGAGTTCCTGAAAGAAGCACTAAATATGGAAAGGAGAAACCAGTACCAGCCAATGCAAAAACAAACCAAAATATAAAAACCAATGACACTATGAAGCAACTACATCAATTAGTGTGCAAAATAACCAAATAGCGGCATAATGACAGGATCAAATTCACACATAACAATACTAGGCTTAAATGTAAATGGCCTAATGCCCCATTGAAAGACACAGACTGGCAAATTGGATAAAGAGTCAAGACCCATTTGTGTACTATATTCAGGAGACCCATCTCACATGTAAAGACACACACAGGCTCAAAATAAAGGGATGGAGGAAAATTTACCAAGCAAATGAAAAGTGAAAAAAAGCAAGGATTGCAATCCTAGTCTGTAACAAAACAGACTTTAAACCAATAAAGATCAAAAAAGATAAAGAAGGGCATTACATAATGGTAAAGGGAATAATTCAACACGAAGAGCTAACTATTCTAAATATATATGCACCCAATACAGGAGCATCCAGATTCATAAAACAAGTTCTCAAAGACCTACAAAGAGACTTAGACTCCCATACCATAATAGTGGGAGATTTTAACATCCCACTGTCAGTATTAGACACATCAACAAGACAGAAAATTAACAAGGATATCCAGGACTTGAACTCAGCTCTGGATCAAGTGGACCTAGTAGATGTCTAAAGAATTCTCTACCCCAAATCAATGGAATATACATTCTTCTCAGTGCCACATAGCACTTATTCTAAAATCAACCACATAATTGGAAGTAAAACACTCCTCAGCAAATGCAAAAGAATTGAAATCATAACAGTCTCTCAAACCAAAGTGCAATCAAATTAGATCTCAGAATTAAGAAACTCACTCAACTACACAGTTACATGGAAATTCAACAACGTGCCCCTGAATGACTCCTGGGTAAATAATGAAATTAAGGTAGAATCAAGAAGCTCTTTGAAACCAATGAGCACAAAGAGAAAATGTACCAGAATCTCTGGGACACAGCTAAAGCAGTGTTAAGAGGAAAATTTATAGCACTAAATGCCCACATCAGAAAGTTTAAAGATCTCAAAAAAACACCCTAACACCACACTTACAAGAGCTAGAAAGGCAAGAACAAACTAATCCAAAAGCTAGCAGATGACAAGAAATAACTAAGATCAGAGAAGAACTGAATGAGATACAGACACAAAAAAAAACCTTCAAAAAAAAAATCAATGAATCCAGGAGCTGGTTTTTTGAAAAGATTAACAAAGTAAATAGACTGCTAGCTAGACCAATAAAGAAGAAAAGAGAGAAAAATCAAATAGACACAATAAAAAATGATAAAGCGGATATCACCACTAACCCCACAGAAATACAAACTACCATCAGAGAATAATATAAACACCTCTATGCAAATAAACAGGAAAATCTAGAAGAAATGGATAAATTCCTGGACACATACACCCTCCTAACCAGGAAGAAGTTGAATCCTTGAATAGTCTAATAACAAGTTCTGAAATTGAGGCAGTAATTAATAGCCTGCTAACCAAAAAAAGCCCAGGACCAGATAGATTCACAGCTGAGTTCTACCAGAAACACAAAGTGGAGCTGGTACCATTCCTTCTGAAACTATTCTGAACAATTGAAAAGGAAGGACTCCTCCCTAACCCATATTTTGAGGCCAGCATCATCCTGATACCAAGCCTGGCAGAGACACAACAAAAAGAGAAAACTTCAGGCCAATATCCCTGATGAACATCAATGCAAAAATCCTCAATAAAATACTGGCAAGCTGAATCCAGCAATACATCAAAAAACTTATCCACCACGATCAAGCCAGCTTCATTCCTGGGAGGTAGTGCTGGTTCAACATGTGCAAATCAATAAAGGTATCATCACATAAACAGAACCAAAGACAAAACCGCATGATTGTCTCAATAGATGTAGAAAAAGCCTTTGATGAAATTCAACATCCTTTCATGTTAAAACTCTCAATAAAATAGGTATTGATGGAACATATTTCAAAATAAGAGCTATTTATGACAAACCCACAGTCAATATCATATTGAATGGGTAAAAGATGGAACCATTCCCTTTGAAAACTGGTACAAGACAAGAGTGCCCTCTCTCACCACTTCTATTCAACAGAGTATTGGAAGTTCTGGCCAGGGCAATCAGGAAAGAAAAAGAAATAGAGTGTATTCAGATAGGAAGAGAGGAAGTCAAATTGTCTCTGTTTGCAGATGACATAATTGTACATTTAGAAAACTCATGATCTCAACTCCAAAACTCTTTAAACTGATAAGCAACTTCAGCAATCTCAGGATACAAAATCAATGTGCAAAAATCACAAGCATGCCTTTACACCAACAATAGACAAGCAGGGAGCCAAATCATGAACAAACTCCCATTCACAATAGCTACAAAGAGAATAAAATACCTAGGAATACAGCTAACAAGGGATGTAAAAGACCTCTTCAAGGAGAAATACAAACTACTGCTCAAGGAAATAAGAGAGGACACAAACAAATGGAAAAACATTCCATCCTCATGGATAGGAGGAATCACTATCATGAAAATGGCCATACCACCCAAAATAACTTACAGATTCAACGCTATTCCCATTGATATTCTTCACGAATTTAAAAAATTATTTTAAACTTTATATGAAATCAAAGAAGACCCGGTATAGCCAAGACAATTGTAAGCAAAAACAACAAAGCTAGAAGAAACACACTACCTGACTTCAAACTATACTACAAGGCTACAGTAACCAAAATAGCATGGTATTGGTACCAAAACAGGCATATAGACCAATGGAGTAGAACAGAGACCTCAGAAATAACACCACACATCTACAACCATCTGATCTTTGACAAACCTGCCAACAACAAGCAATGGGGAAAGGATCTCCTATTCAGTAAACGGTGCTGGGAAAACTGGCTAGCCATACGCAGAAAACAGAAAGTGGACACTTCTTAAGCCTTATACAAAAATTAACTCAAGTTGGATTAAATACTTAAATGTAAAACCACAAACCTTAAAAACCCTAGAAGAAAACCTAGGCAATACCATACAAGACATAGGCATGGGCAAAGACCTCATGACTAAGACGCCAAAAGCAATTGCAACAAAAGCCAAAATTGATAAATGGGATCTAATTAAACTAAAGAGCTTCTGCACAACAAAAGAAACTATTATCAGAGTGAACAGGTAACCTAGAGAATGGGAGAAAATTTCTGCAATCTATCCACTGACAAAGATCTAACATCCAGAATCTATGAGAAACTTAAACAAATTTACAAGAAAAAAAACAACCCCATCAAAAAGTGGGCAAAGGATATGAACAGACACTTCTCAAAAGAAGACATTTATGCAGCTAACAAACATGAAAACAATCTCCACATCACTGATCATTAGAGAAATACAAATCAAAACCACAAAGAGATACCATCTCACACTAGTCAGAATGGTAATTATTAAAAAGTCAAGAAACAATAGATACTGGTGAGTCTGTGGAGAAATAGGAATGCTTTTACATTGTTGGTGGGAATGTAAGTTAGTTCAACCATTGTGGAAGACAGTACGGTGATTCCTCAAGGATCTAGGACCAGAAATAACATTTGACCTAGAATTCCAATACTGGATATATACCCAAAGGAATATAAATTATTCTACTGTAAAGACACATGCACACATTTATTGCAGCACCATTTACAATAGCAAAGACATGGAACCAAACCAAATGCCCATCAATGATAGACTGGATAATGAAAATGTGGCATATATACACCATGGGATACTATAAAAGGAATGAGATCATATCCTTTGCAGGGACATGGATGATGCTGAAAGCTATCATCCTCAGCAAGCTAACACAGGAAAAGAAAACCAAATACCATTTGTTCTCTCTCATAAGTGGGAGTTGAACAATAAGAACATATGGACACAGAGAGGGCAACAACAGACACCAGGGCCTGTTGGGGATGAGGAGTGAGGGAAGGGAACTTAGACGATGAGTCAATCGATGCAGCAAACCACCATGGCGCATGTATACCTATGTAACAAACCCACGCATTCTGCACATGTACCCATTTTTTTAGAAAAAATTTTTAAAAATGATACCATGTAATACCTTTTGTATTAATTACAAACCCCTTAGGCAGACTCAAGATAGAATTCTAAGTGATATGATAGATATGATACTTTCTAACGTACAGTTGCAGGCTTTGTCACAAATGTTTATCAAGCTATAAAGATGTTTAAAGAAATTCTAAAAAAGAAAAACATAAAAGTGGCTATTTCCTCCAATCTTCAGATGGTGGATATGTGAGTCACTGAATCACCACTACTGACACTAGTAAACTCATTTCAAGCATAATAATTGGCCTTAAGTAGTCTTGGTTCTCCCTCCAACTCCACTTTCAGTGCTTTCATTCTAAAGGTGGGTTCTCAGGAAAAGAAAAATAATAACCTCGAGGTGTAAGGAACAGAGGGAATTACTTCCTTTAATGTGTGGCATTAAAAAACAAACACTCACATTTTAGAGTTACAGGCATCTGTGGGGAAGATCTGTGTAGGTAGGGGACCTTTGATGCTTCGAGTGTAGCGGGAAGTTGTGAGTTAGGGAATTGTGTTTGTCTTAACTTTGTTTTTTGTAGAGAGAAAAACAATTGCACGGGGTGGGTCCAATTTTCAGACTAAGTAAATTCCGTGCTCTCTTTCAGCTCTAAAATTCTGTGGCTCTAACTGTGAATCAGAGAAGTGAAATAGAGTAATGGAAGTGAGACTGAAGAAGATGGTTGACAACTCAAGATGAATGAAAGACAAATCTAACACCTGAAACCATGAAAATACTAGACGATAACATCAGAAAAACTCTTCTAGACATTGACTTAAGCAAAGACTTCATGACCAAGAAGCCAAAAGCAAATGCAACAAAAACAAAGATAAATAGATTGGACTTAATTAAATTAAAAAGCTTCTGCACAACAAATGAAATAATTAGCAGAGTTAACGGACAACCCACAGAGTGGGAGAAAATCTTTGCAATCTATACATAAAACAAAAGACTAATATCCAGAATCTACAAGGAACTCAAACAAATCAGCAAGAAAAAACGAACAATCTCATCAAAAAGTGGGCTAAAGACATGAATAGACAATTCTCAAAAGAAAATATACAAATGGCCAACAAGCATATGGAAAAATGTTCAACATCACTAATGATCAGGGAAATGCAAATCAAAACCACAATGCAATACCACCTTACTCCTGCAAGAATGTCCATAATTTTAAAAATATAAAATTATAGATGTTGGCATGAATGTGGTGAAAAGGGAAAACTTTTAAACTGCTGGTGTGAATTTAAACTAGTACAACCACTATGGAAAACAGTGTGGAGATT
This sequence comes from Pan troglodytes, assembly GCF_028858775.2. NCBI lineage: Eukaryota > Metazoa > Chordata > Mammalia > Primates > Hominidae > Pan > Pan troglodytes. The sequence continues at coordinate 77,862,814 of NC_072398.2, read as the reverse complement.
CCTTAAAGAATTGAAAGTAGTTCTACCATTTGATTCAGCAATCCCACTACTGGGTATCTAACCAGAGGAAAAGAAGTCATTACACAAGAAAGATACTTGCACAAGCATGTTTACATCACCACAATTTGCAATTGCCAAAATATAGAACCAGCTCAAATGCCTATCAATCAATGAGTGGATAATAATTTGTAATACATATATATATATACATATATATATACACACACACACACCATGGAACACTACTCAACCATAAAAAGGAACAAAATAATGGCATTTGCAGCAACCTGGATGGAGTTAGAGACCATTATTCTAAGTAAAGTAACCCAGGAATGGAAAACCAAACATTGTATGTTCTCATTCATAAGTGGGAGCTAAGCTATGAGAATGCAAAGGCATAAGAATGATACGATGGACTTTGGGGACTTAGGGGAAAGGGCAGGAGGGAGGTGAGGCATAAAAGACTACACATTGCGTACAGTGTACACTGCTTGGGTGATGAGTGCACCAAAACCTCGCAAATCACCACTAAAGAACTTTTTCATGTAACCAAACACCACCTGCTCCCTAAAAACCTATCGAAATAAAAAATATACTTTTTAAAAAAGAAGATGATTGAGAAATACAATGAAGGAGCCAAGAAACATCCCTCTAGTGCATTGATCAATAAAGACTTGGTATGATGCATTAACAACCAATCCCCAAACCTCGATACCTTGAAATAAAACAAAGATTATTTCATGTATGTGTCCATTAATGTAGGCCCTGCTCATCACATTCACCAGGTATTCGGACTAACAGAAGAGCCATCTTGAAAGTTGCTGATTACCACACTGAAGGAAAAGAAAGTTCTATGGAATCTTACTGGCAATTAAGTGCTCTAGCCCAGAAAGGACACTTTACTCTAGCTCACAGTTCTTTGACCAGAACGAGTCACATTCCTCCCAACCAACCGCTAGAGGGCCAAGAAGAACAATCCTACCATTCATCTTCCCTGAAGGTAGGAGGTCCAGAATATTTCCTAAAGAGCATTATTGTCTACCAATTCAGCTTCTTAGGGTCTAGGTCCACTCGAATAAGGGGACTACATATCCTTCCTTATCCCATGGTCTAGAGTATAACTGACTAACAAAAATCCCTAAAAATAGCAGAAACTGAAGTTGCCACCGAAGGCCGGTCTTCTCATTTTTAATTACTACAAGTCTCTTGCTGATTATGGAAAATGAGATGATATAATAAAATCATCATCTTATTCTCAACCAACAGTTTAAAGTCCTATGATTCTCCTTATGTTAGCAGCATGCCTGGTAAGGCCCAGGGACAAGTTAAGTCCCACCATTAGTGTACCAAATCCCAGTACTTACATACTTACCTTGATGTGTATATGCTGCACACCAAGGTAAATTACAAATCAAACATATTCTGATTTTTGAAAACATACTTGAACTAATAGTCATTTTAAAGGCTTACTCTCTGGGTATAATTAAGCTTGAAATCATCCAAATATTATTATTTTCATAGCTGCAGCAAAGCAGCTGAATTTCACAGAGCTAACAATGCTGTCTCTGTGCTGAATACTTAATAAGCCAGAAATGAGGCAAAAGGTGAGCCCAATGAGCAAGCAGTATACTCAGTGATACACAGGACCTCCAGGTCAAAGGGTTATACCATGTTGAAAATCAAGGAAAAAGACATATTCTTTCAGAAATTTCTCTCTGCTTCAGTCCACCAACCTCTCATGGAATTTATTCTCTGTACCTGTGGGAGTCATTTCAGTGTTATGAACCAGCAATCAAGACACCTTATCTGGTCCAGCAATGACAGCAGCATCATCATCATCATTATCATCATTACAATCATACATAGTATTTACTATGTATACACAAATCTCTTGACATAGATTATCTCATCTAATCCCCACCACAACTATCTGATGCAGATGTTATTATGCCTGTTTTATTTATTTTTTAGAATTTTTTATTTTATTTATTTCAATAGCTTTTGGGGGAGCAGGTGGTGTTTTGTTACCTGGATAAGTTCTTTAATGGTGATTTGTGGGTTTTGGTGCACCCATCATCTGAGCAGTGTACACTATACCCAATGTGTAGTCTTTTATGCATCACCCCCCACTCCAACCCTTACCCCAAGTCCCCAAAGTCCATTGTATCATTTTATGCCTTTGTATTCTCATAGCCTAGCTCCAACTTATGAGTGAGAACATAGAATGTTCAGTTTTCCACTCCCAAGTTACTTCACTTAGGATAATGGTCTGCAACTCCATCCAGGTTGCTGTGAATGCCATTATTTCATCCCTTTTTAGGGCTGAGTAGTATTCCATGGTATGTATATACCATGAATTATTTATCCACTCATTGATTGATGGGCATTTTGGCTGGTTTCATTTTTTGCAATTGCAAATTGTGCTGCTATAAACAAGTGTGTTCAAGTATCTTTTTTGTATAATGACTCCTTTTCCTCATTTTCAAGACAGCATCAGCTGCGGTAGTATAGGGAGAATGCAAGATTGCCCTAAGGTCTTCTGGATAAGTATTGGTGTTTCTCAGGCTAATAGTCAAAACTATTACAAAGTTCAGCTGGAAGTTTCCTTCTCCCTGTGGTCCTTCCTCAATTTCACTGGCAGCCCTCCTCAAGGACCCCTGTGAGATAAAGTCAGAAATGACTTCCCTGGGCACCAAGAGTACCTACAGGGATCTTCCCACTGCTTCTACTTTTATATTTCGTTTTGCTCTCTAAATTCATCTCAGCTCTAGGTAAGGTTAAATCCTTCTCCTGTGATCTGGATTTTTAGGTTCCCTAGTGGGTTTGCGTGTTTGGAGGCAGATTTTTTCCCCCACTCACACTTTGGGCACTCACAGTTTTTCAGCTGTCTCATGGAGTTTGCAGCGGCAAGCCACTTCTTTCAAAGGTTCTGTGAATTCTTTTGGTTTTCCTGGTATGTTCATGCAGTACTTCTTGGAGGAAAATTTCACTGCGTGAGTCTCCACATGCTGTTCTGTCTGTCTGCGTGGAAACTGCAAGTTAGTCCTGCCTCCTATCCACCATTTTCCAACAATCTGTCGTTAACCATTTCAAAGTATAGAATTCAGTGGCATTTAGTACATTCATAATGCTGTGTAACCACAACCTCTATCCAGTTTCAAAACACTTTCATCACACCCAAAAGAAAACTCCATACTCATTAGCAATCCTTCCCCATTCCCTTCTTTCCCCAGCCCCTGGCAGCCACTCGATCATGCCTATTTTAAATTGAGGAAACTAAAGCTGAGAAAAGTTATACAATTTTTCCAACATGACTCTGATAATAGCTGGTGAACACAATACTCGAACCCAGGACTTGTGATTCCCAAGATCAGACTCCTCCCATATACCTGTCTTTTATTTCCCAAGTGCTTGGGCAATCAGCTGCACTTAAAAAGCCTTTACAAATTGAGTTTACTAATGTGAGTAATATATGATTTTTTAAAAATAATAATTGTCCCTAAAGGTGAAATGGATCAAAGCCCTTAAAAGTGAATCTGTGGTGTAGTAACTGTTAACATAATTGTCTTATTTTATTCTCATCCCCTTAAAGAATAAAATTGATGAACAAGTGAGGATGCTGGTGTAACTCCCTAACTTAGTTTATAGTCTGTAAGCAGAAGAGTGAGTCTAAAGTACATATCACCAGACAGTGTTTCTCCTAGCATTTCGCTGTTGCATTAATCAACAAGTTAAAATATAAACAACGGCTAACCTTGGGTTTCAAATTTAACATTCCTTATCTCTTAGACCAGGTTTATCCACTGTGCTGGGGACTCCCAAGCCAGCACTGGCTCATACTGATTCATTTTGATCTCTGCTAATACCAGAGTCCTGCGTGGCAGAGCCATTGGCACCAGAAATTATAAGTACGTAAAGTAAGTAACCAGATATAATCTCTGATTTCTTTGGATGAGGAAAGTGGGGCCTGGAGTTTTCCTGTTTTGTTATTGTGCTCCAGGGAAGAACCACCTTATCAGAAAGCAGCTTTCTCTGTCCAACCCTGGAGGAGCTATAAAGCTACTCCTTGGCCCAAAGTATAGGAGTAGTAAATGTTTGGATACTTATAATGGGACAATATCATTGATTCAACCACTTAATAATCTACCCAGCAGTATACTTACCTGTGTACATGGAAGACAGGTAAGTATACTGCTGGGTAGATTATTAAGTGGTTGAATCAAATGGGAAAAACTTGGATTTCTAATGCAAGAGGAAAAGTCTTTTTTTTTTTTTTTAGTGCTTCCATCAGCAGCTTCTAACATTGTCTGAGATCATAGTTTTTGAAGGGTGACTACCAAATGTTGGCATTTGGCACAAGTGGGAAGCAAAAGGCAAGCCCCTTTAGAATTTGACTAATCTGTTCTGTCATGTCATCTTTTTTTCTGTTGTTAAAAGTGTTTCATGCTTCATTCTATGCATTATGTCAAAATTTATTGATTTCCATGTGATTGGCACATCTTTTTTACTAATCCTGCTCCAGCTAAATTCACAAGATCATAAACATCAAGGGTTTGAAAATCATTTTTAGATATTCAGGTCTATGCCATCTGTTCTGCAGATGGAGAAACTGAGTCCTTGGTTATTTCTTAGAGTTTCCCCTGCATCCTAGGGAACCTGCTATGGCCTTGTAACTGGCACAGAGGACCTAAAGCCTGGGAGAATTTTTATTTGCTTGTTGTGGTTAGGAACATTTGAGTAAATGAGGAGCTGCTGCTAGAGGACAGAAATCCCAGAGTATGGCCCTCCTTGGACCCAAGTTTCTTACCAGCTGTGCTCCTTTGTTCCCAGGGGCTAAGTAGGCACCTTCACCCACCCCAACTGCCATCCAGCTGAATCTCTCTCTGATTACTCCTGAAATGTCACAACCCACTTGAGGATAGGGTATCATTGTGCAGTCTGTGCCAACCAGTATTCTGAAGTATTTTCATGCACTAAGGTGTAGGAGTGTGTGTGTGTGTGTATGTGTGTATGTGAGAGAGAGAGACAGAGGGAGTAGGGAAGGAGGAGAAGATGGGGAATGCATAAATAGAGGGCTGGATACAAATCTGACAGTGCCAATGGCTTCCTAGTAAATGCATAGGTGAGTCACACTGGAAACAGTTAAACATTGGCTAATTGATACAATGCTAGCCTCAAATATAGTATAATATGCATTTTCTTGACACCAACAAATAAAATCTCCGGGTCAATAAAATAAATTCGGAAAATAAAACTCTTGCCCAGAAGTTTTCAACTTTCTAGGTTCAAGGAGCCCTTGGTGTGCAATTTCTTCAAGGTGCCCCCAGACCATAGTTTCTCCTATTAAGTAGACAAAAACTTAATAACTATTTATGTTCTAACAACTTTGTAGTTTTTTGAACAAGTAATATACGAACTAAAAGAAAAATAATATTTTTATTTCATTCTTAATCCCAATTACTTAATAATAAGGTTTATGTGCCTGCTGAGCACTGCACAACTTCTCAAACCTTGGAATCAGATCAGACATGAACCCTTCATTTCTATTCTACCTCAGTTTCCATGCAATACTTGCTTTTTGTCATAGCAATTGTCAAACACCCAGCTTTGCAAAGATATGATGTCAGCAAATGGAACACAGTCTTTTATAATATTAAAACTGTTAACTACTTTCAGCTAATACTTAGCATAGTGTTCAACTGACATCAAGAATCACTGTGTTTCTTCAAAATTTTAAAATAGCTCAGAGTGCCGCTGCAGTTTGGTAATGACAGGCGTCACCTCATGTTTTGACCTCTCATGATCTACTGTCCTACTAAACCAAAGCGGACACTCAATCTGACTTCAGTAAATTATATATTTGCATTTTACAACTTTCAAGAAGAGGAAGCAGTATAAAATTCACAGAAAAGCATAGTAGTTTCTAACCCTGTAGTTAAAAATCAGTCACTTTTATACAACCAATAGCGATTTCCCAACTCATTTAGTAATTTTATGTTGCTTAAGTTATTTTACTTGTTTTTTTCACTCAATTTTCACCCATTGGCATCTACCTTCCTAATTTAGTCCTATTTTCTTATTTTTATCTCTTATTTCTTTTATATTTAGTCAGCTTTACTGAGGCTTTTCTCATTAAAATAATAATAATAAATTTATCTTAAAACTTCCAACAAAGGAATGGCCAAATTTTTATTAAATATCTATGCTGGGGTTCAATCAGGCTGGTGGGAAAAATATTAAAGATAGTTATGGAGATAGACACAAATCTTCTTGGAAGGCCGAGAAGTTTGCATAACTTCAGTAATAGATATGGTTGAAGGCAACCTGATCTTTACCTTTAGTTAAACAAATTAAAGTAGTAACAAAGGAAGGCAGAGTAGTTTACCTACCTAGTTTGTTTACTCATGTGATCTTAAAACTAACCTTTGATGTACGGCAGGTGCTTAAGTGCTTTTTACTTGGGAAGTCCATAATATCAATTACCCTCTAACGGTGTTGACTCAAGCTTCTGTTAATTAATCTTACCGAATAAATGTGAGTCTGACTAGCTGATCAGGGCCAAGTCGCAACTGTTTACAGGACTCAGCAGGGAGCCTGTAAGTGGCTTGGACCCTCAGCTGGACTGGCAGAGCAGAATATCTGTGTGTCAATGTACGTTTATTCATCCATTGCTGGGTCAGGGGTCTGCAAGGGACAGGCTCCCCGCAGCTGGTGCCCCCTCGAGAGGGGCGCTGCCGCAGTTGGTACCCCGTGTGAGAGGCGCTGCCGCAGTAATGACTTACTGATTACTCACTGACTTGACCGCGCGGGTTCTTTTCTTACCTTCGTTTTCGGGCGGTTCGTCGCGTTTCCTTCACAGCATTCCTCGCACAGTTCCTCACACAGCGCCTCACATGGGGCACCAGCTGGGGGCAGGGCTCCTCTCGAGGGGTCACCAGCTGTGGGGAGTCTGTCCCTTGCAGACCCCTGACCCAATGACCGGTGAATAAAGTACGCTGACACACAGATATTCTGAGGGTCCCAGGTGCTTACAGGCTCCCTGCCGAGTCGCAACTGTTTACAGGGCTCAGCAGGGAGCCTGTAAGTGGCTTGGACCCTCAGCTGGACTGGCAGAGCAGAATATCTGTGTGTCAGTGTACTTTATTCATTCATCGCGTGGTCAGGGGTCTGCAAGGAACAGACTTCCCGCAGCTGGTGCCCCCTCGAGGAGCGCTGCCGCATATGCACATAAGGAGCAATAACATTTTTAATGTTTTTGCATTTGCACGTGAAATCGCACTCCAATAAACAGCGGTGGCATGTCAGTGTGCTTTTCACCCCAACAAAATCTCCTATAAATTGTTATCAATCACTCTGTCTAAATGCAAAGCAGTCACTAACAAGAAATTATTTTTAGTTTAAATAAAAAGTGGCGTGGGGAGACAAAACTTTTTCTGAAGAAGCACACTTAAATGTTTTAAACCACTTTGGTTTCCTCCAGCCCTCTCAGGTAGGCATGACCAGCTACAGGATGCGATGCCAGATCCTCCAATCCCACCCCAGTCCCTGCCCCTGCCCTCCCATGAATGGTTAATATATATATAAATATCCATTTTAGCAGCGACATTCCCAGAGAGCCCCAGAGCTGTCAAGCTCCCTTCTGCCAGGGTGGGGGTTCAGACTGTCCTGTCACCTCTGGGGTGCCTATTGGCATCCTCTCCCCCTGTGCTTACTAATACAGTCCCTTCCCCATACCCATCAAAACTGGACCAACTGCCCTCATCTCTTTCCCTAGGGCCAAAATTTAGGGGCCTCAGCCCCCCACCATGCCTCTCCTCTTTCCACCTGGCCTGTTCTGTCCCTGAGCCCTGTGCTCTCCATCCATTCCGTGGCTGAGAGTCGGTGATGCTGCCTCTGCCTTCTGATGCTGAACTGGCCTTGTTTCTACAAGTACGCTTCTCCCACAGCTGTGGCTGCAGGGACTTAACTTACAGGGAGGGGCCTGTGGCAGCTGCCACCACAGCCACAGGTGCACTGTGCTCACCACACATCTGGTGCAGCCTTTTCTGGCAGAGGCTCTTGTGTTTTCTCATTTTCCATTCCTCTCACTGTGGCTAACGGGTGGGGGTGAGGGGACAGAAGAGGGAGGGCTGCCTACCACGGTCTGGGGCTTCAGGAATATGAGTTTGTTTATTTAAATGAATCTCAGTCTTTCAAATAAAAAATAAAAAATCAGTTTGATTTCATATAATTGTCAATACTTGAAGGAGTGGTTGGAAGCATGAATTTTGATCTGAGAGTGAAGCTGATATTGATATTGTGCGCCTTGACATTCATGTGCTCTCATGTTGGCTTTTCTCACGTTTGACAACAACTCATATGGGAACATGGTGATACACCAAGCAGATCTGAACTGAAAACTTAAAAGAAAAAAACAAAAAACCTTTCAGGGTGACTTTGAAACCGACTTTGTGTCCTTTTTTCTTTCCCTCTCTTTCTTCTATCATCATTCTTATATTTCCCTACTCATTTCCTTCACTTTCTAAAACACAATCATTAAACACACATTTCTAGTTTACCCCATGGCTCTGATTCCAGATATACTGTGACTTTGTCTTCATAAATAAACCTGAAATTTTCAAGTCAGATATCCACAAAAATATCAAATTAAACCCTCTACCTGTACCATGAAAAGCTCAAAAGACTGCCAGGCATGGTGGCTCATGGCTATGGTCCCAGCTAGCTTGGGATGCAGAGGCAGGAGGATCACTTGAGCCCAGACATTCAAAACTAACCTGGGCAACATAGTGAGACCTCATCTCCTTAAAAAATAATAATAAGGGAGGCCGAGGCGGGTGGATCATCTGAGGTCGGGAGTTCGAGACCAGCCTAACCGACATGGAGAAACCCCATCTCTACTAAAAATACAAAAGTAGCCAGGTGTGGTGGTGCGCACTTGTAATCCCAGCTACTCGGGAGGCTGAGGCAGGAGAATCGCTCAAACCCAGGAGGCGGAGGTTGCAGTGAGCCAAGATCATGCAATTACACTCCAGCCTGGGCAACAACAGTGAAACTCCATCTCAAAAATAATAATAATAATAAGGAAAAGCCCCAGGGAGATTTACTGCTCAGAGAAGTCTGACTACATTGGTCCAGCTGAGGTATGGTGGTGGCCCAGGTAGAAGGCTTCTGTATATTGGATGTTTAACAAAAAGTTGTGTATTTTTTAAGACTAGTCAAGTACAGTAGTGAGAAAGGGGGAAAAAGTAGAACAAGGAGTTCAATCTGTAACTCTGTAACTGTAAACAATCAATCGAGTTAGCGCACTACCTTTGGACTAGCCAATAAAAGGTAATTTTGAGGAAGGAATCTTTGACCTAGGATATTAGCTTACAGCAAATTTTTACTGAGTTAACTTTTTTTTTTTAAATGGAGTCTTGCTCTGTCACCCAGGCTGGAGTGCAGTGGCACAATCTTGGCTCACTGCAACCTCCACTTCCCAGGTTCAAGCAATTCCCCTGCCTCAGCCTCCCAAGTAGCTGGGATTACAGGTGCACACCACCATGCCCAGCTAACTTTTTTGTATTTTTGGTAGAGACAGGGTTTCACCATGTTGGCCAGCTGGTTTCGAACTTCTGACCTTAAGTGATCTGCCCATCTCGGCCTCCCAAAGTGCTAGGATTATAGGCATGAACCACCACCCCGGCCCGAGTTAATTTTTAAATTGAAATGGATATAGATGATAAATGAATTCATTTTACCCATCACAAAATCAACCCATTGCCAAATAGTTACACAACAGCTATTATAGACCAAGTGTGTTGTTAGGAGCTACAAGAAAATAAGAGATGAGCCAAAGAAAATGCCTACTTTGGGGAAACATACACCTTATATATACAGAAGACTAATAGACATGATCAGTTCATCAACAATGCCTTATGGATGATACACTGTCGTTGGTCTAGTACTCAAGAGTAAGGCAAGCTTACTGTGGGGTCAAGCAGCTTCACACACCTCTGTCACCACCTCCAGCCCCTACTCTCAGTGCTCCCTAACTCTAGAGCCCACTTTCTTCCCTTCTCTGCCCACTGAAGTCTATTCATCCTTCAAAATCTGGAGCAAATAGTAATCCTCTGTGTTGTTTTCCTACCAACCCATTGTCAGAATTGGCACCTCTTTCTTTGTGCTCTTATTGCAATTTGTACATAAGACATACTTCTGTCTTAGCATCTTACACAGAATCTTGTAATTATATATTTTCACGTCTGACTTCCCTACCAGACTGATTGCTGCTCTAGAGAAAGCGTCATGCCTTATTCTTCCTTTGCAATCCCAATACACAACCTTGGGCTTAGCAATATAGAAACCACTGAGTGTTTGATGCCTGAGCTCATCAGAGAATGAATCACAGATCTGAGTTGATAGAATGTTATAGGGCATTTCGTTTCACCCTCTATATAATGTGTTAATCTGCTTATAATACCTCCAAATATTTGTCATCTAGATGCTGCTTGAATAAAGCCAATTTTAGAGCTTGAAATGCTGGAAGGTGCTATAAGCAAAAATGTGCCTTTTCAGTTCCACCGCTGGCCATAATTCTAATCTTTCTCTCCATGTTGATCCTTCAAATGTTTAAAGGCAAATGTTTACATTACTGAGTCAGGTGCTTAGATTAAGAGACTACTTAGATCCTCTTTTGCAAAGTGAGCCCACGGCAGTTCAGTCTCCTGCTCAAGGTCTCCACAGCTAGCTCACAGCAGATCCAGGTCTCCAGCTGTACTTCCCTCTGCTCCAGGCACTTGGAGTAGGTAGTTCCTTCTTACTAAACCAGCCAGGTGCTTTCAGTCAGCAGTGGGTACCTGAAACTACATTCTAGTCAAGGAAATATATAACACTGGTCCTTTCTACACTAGGAGCCCATTCCTTCTGTCTGGGACACCCTTCTGGACACCCTGGCAGGATAAACACTACTAGCCTTTCTCCAGGGAAATAACACCCCCCTCTACTGGCCTCCTCTCTAGTTTCAGGGGAGATAGGAAAATTGCCTCACCCTCTTTCTCAACCCAGCTCATGGAAATGGCTCCTCACCCTCCCCTAACACAAAGAACCTGCTTTCTTTCCTGCTGTCCTGCTGTGGGCACTAATGTCATGCTATGGGCAGACCTGCTGTCTTTATAGAGCCAGCATGCTTCTGTGCACAACTGCCAATATCATATGTATATATGCAATACTCTTTCCTTTTTCCTGGAATTGTTTTTCTCATAAAAGTGGATATTCTTTATCGAATGGCTACTATGTCGTACAAAGATGAGTAGCATTCGGCCGGGCACAGTGGCTCACGCCTGTAATCCCAGCACTTTGGGAGGCCAAGGCAGGCGGATCACGAGGTCAGGAGATCTAGACCATCCTGGCTAACACTGTGAAACCCCGTCTCTACTAAAAATACAAAAAATTAGCTGGGCATGGTGGCGGGCGCCTGCAGTCCCAGCTATTCAGGAGGCTGAGGCAGGAGAATGGTGTGAACCTAGGAGGCAGAGCTTGCAGTGAGCCGAGATCTCACCACTGCACTCCAGCCTGGGCAACAGTGCAAGACTCCATCTGAAAAAAAAAAAAAAGAGTAGCATTCTATCCCATCTTGCGAGTGAGTAAACTGAGGCTCAAAAGGGGTAAGTCATTTTCCTATATCACCAAGTTGATTCATGATAGAATAGGATTCTGAAACACATGTGTCTACCCCCAATACCCATACTTCACAACTGCCTCTCTAAATGTGGGGTCACCTTACTCCTGTTGGGCCCAGAGAGGGGAAAATTATACAAGGTTTTTGATTTTATAGTGTCCTTCAGGGCCTAAAACATGACTTCCCCTAGAAGGAATCTACTAGTTCTTCCCCAGTAAATTATATCCAGGTGCTATGGGAATCAACCAGCCCTGCAACACTTTTACATGTTGCTTGAAAAAAGAGGACCTTTTTATTTCATTAAAAAAAAATTGAGCATTTTAGTCTCTACAGTTGAGCTGCTTCTCTCAGGTTCCTAATCCAAAAAAAAAAAAGATGCATATCCAGCTTTGAGAAGAGAATTCACCTGTGAAATAAAAAATAGCAAATTTTTAGAAAAATTATGTCTTTGGGGGCATTGCACTTAACAAACTTAGGGAGATAAAACTGTCACAAAAATATATTGGGGGAAAAGCTAACATCACATAATTTAGTGACAAATGTGTGTGCTACTGACCAGAAATGCTATAGGAATTAAAAGAACAGAGGCTCATTGATGTAAAAGGCAGATACCAATTCTTGGAAATGCTTTTAAAGTTTCAATAACTTACAGCTACTGAGCACTTACTATGTGCCAGGAGCTATTCTGAGACACCTTACATTATTAACTCACTTGATTCTCACAAAACACTTCAAGGAAGCTACTATTGTTTTCTTTATATTTGTGATGCACAGAAGGGTTAATCTGTCCGAGATTACACCGTCGTAACTGATAGAGCCGCGCTTTATCTCAGGCAGCCTGGATCCAGAGCCTGGTTGCTTAATCAATGCACTCTATTGCCTCTCGGTGTTCTTACACATGTGTGTTATTAACACATGGCCTGGTGCCAGAAGATTCTCTGGCCCATCCCAGTGGTGACTGTGCCATGTGCCCTGGAGGTGAATCAGTATCCAATTGAGAGGGGAGGGATGGCTTTGCATGCCTACCTTTCTACCACAAACCCTCCCTGGCAGCCACCGTCTCTCTCTCCCACTGGTGACCATCACTGGTGACCTGTGAAAGGGACACACCAACAGCACAGCTGGGGCCCTGGCATTGTGCCAGGGGCAGGATCACACAGGGCAGTGCCGCAGTAGCACCTGTGGTGCCACAGGTGTGGTGGCTCCTGGTCCCAACTCCACCCCACCAGCTGCTGTGTGGTGTTGTGTCAGGTCACCACACCAATCGGAGCTTCAGTTTTGTATGTGATAAAGAGATTGTGTCTGACAAGGTGACCTTTTCCTAATCTGCTGATCTGTGCAGTTCTAGGGCCACAGAATGGAGACTAGAGGCAGCAGCACAGTCTGAAGTGCAAGACTTTATCCAGTAAAAGGTCCAATTCCAGCAGCTCTGCCAGAAGCTACAGCCTTGACAACTGTACGAACGTTTGGCACCGGTGCTGCATGAGGGGCGGGAACATACCAAGCACAGGGTTAACCAGTGACCTGAACATTTTCCTTCTCACATTCACACACCAGAGACCCGCTACAGAAGATTCAAACTGAGCAAAACGCCTAATCTTCCAAATTCTTTTTCCTGGCTTGTTAGAGCAGCCAAGGGTGGGGTGGAGCTTGTGAATAAAAAGCCTGCTTCATTTTCCTCACGCAGGAGAACATGGCCAAGCGAGTTGCCATTGTGGGAGCTGGGGTCAGTGGCCTGGCCTCCATCAAGTGCTGTCTGGAAGAAGGACTGGAGCCCACCTGCTTTGAGAGGAGCGACGACCTTGGGGGGCTGTGGAGATTCACCGTAAGTGGGGTTTCAACAACTTTATCTGTCTATTGGAGAATGGCTTGGCAGCTGGGAAATTATATCTGTGCTTCTTTCACAAGGGTTGGTGGCCTTGAGGAAGGTTAGAAATGTCTGCTGAACAGGGGGCCATGAGGAGCCACTGAAATTGTAAAAGAAACAGGACATGGGTGAGCTAGGGTGGAAGTCAGAACAGACTTGTACATTTTATCTAGAGCCAAGGGGAAGAAGTGTTTCCAAAGATGCCCAAGAAGTATGGAAGAGAATGGAGTAACTGGGCCAGGCCAGGAAAGCCTAGGAGCAAAGGAGCAGGACCAGGGCGTCTGAAGCAGGGCCAGAGACGGCAGTGTTAGGAGCAAGAGCAAGAATTTCAGCCTCTGCCTGCAAGACTGAGCTGCTTTTACCTGCTTCTTTTCCCAGCCTGGCTCCGTCTGCATTACAGACTCAGGGCTCTGTGTAGGATGAGCTCCATAATCAAGGTCCTGCTGACCTGGCAGTCCCAGTGCAGGCCAAGAACAAACAGAAGTAAAGAATGTGAGTTTTGAGTCTTTTTTTTATTCCTTGAGCAGAAGAAAAGTAATATACTCAAGTCTCAGCAGGGTTACTGCCTGGATCGGAGAAAGGAATGAAGGGGTGAGGACCGAGGAAAGGGGACTATAAAGCCCACCCTTGCCTGGCCTGGGGCCCCACGAGATCACAAGGGCCCTTCTTAAAGCCATTGAAACCCTGAAGCCAGGCAGGGAAAATGTTCTCTGAACTCCATGGCTCAGTCAGGGAAACATTTGCATCAAATCTTTCCAGAGTTTCTATTTTCCCTCCTTTTGAGCAAAAACATTTCCCATGAGCTTTAAATTTGCTGAGGAGAAAGCTGTCAGAAAGAGTGAAAAGAAGCAAGGTATCAGATAGCCCCGCCTCAGAGCCCCTGAGGGGCTGAGAGAAAGACACAGCATTTCTCTGTTACAGAAGGGTAGAATTTGGAACTGAAATAAAGTAATTATTTTCTAGCTCAGTGAGTAAAACTCCAGAGAGGCCAAGGTTACTAGTTTAGTCACAGTCCTCCAGCATAGGCGGCTTGGCTCACATAAAGAACTGCATATCTTAAAGTGTACCCACCAAATGTGATCATCAATGCATGGAGACTGCCAAAGAGGACAAGGTAAAAGAGCATGCCTCTTCTCAGGAATCAAACCACATATGTTCCAACAGGATGGCAGAAACCTGACACCTAGGCCAAAAATCTCCCCACTCCCATGTCCATCGAAGACATTACTAATCAAACATGATGCCTTTCCCCTAGGGAGCCTCAGAATCCTTCTTAACATTATTCCAAACAAGCATATCTAATCAGTCAGGGTCAGGAGTTGGCTTGAAAGATGAAACTGCCTAACTAAATTAGCCGAGTTATTTGACTAAAGTAATCTCAGTCAAAACAAAAACTAAACCTAAAGATCAAAAGCAGTACTTAGTCTCTTGCAGCACCAGACATAAATGCTCCTTGTATAGGTCACAGGCACCTAATCATTAACACTAAAAATCATTGATCTAAGAATCAAGAGAAATGAGTCTGGATCCAGCTGGGCCCATTTCCAGCTGTGTGATGCAGGTAGGTCAAACACCAGTGCACAAAGCACAAAACACAGTGGGGGACACAAAAATGAGAAGGATTCACCCTGCCCTCAGGAGTTGTCAGGTAGATGGAAGAAGGCTAGGATTCTGCAAGTCAGAAATAGTGCTGTGAGCATTTCATTGAGAGCAGGATGATAGCCACATTTAGGAAGCCAGAAAAGGCTTCACTGAAGAGGTAGTGTGTGATGGACTTTGAAAAATTTCAACAGGTAGACAAGATTGAGCAGAAGACACCAGGGAGGGTAGGGACAGTAAAGAAAAAGTACTGGGCATATTCAGAAAATAAAAATAGCTTTTTGGTTCATAAGGTACACGTAAGAGGAAGAATGGGAGGGAAAAGGGTGGCTGCATGTTTGGGCAAGGGGTTTATACTCAGTTTTAAAAGCAATAGGTAATGAGGAACAAAATTAAGGAGATTTCCTGGTCATTGTGTTTGTTTTGTTTGCATGATAGGAAGACCCAAAGATTTTTGTAGGCAAATAGAAACTATCTGGATGACCGGAAATAACTGAGCACATAAATCCAAATTGAGACGCAATCCTGGCAGGAAAAGGGAGGAGTGGAATTGTAGGTACCAGTGGAAGGGTTAGCCCTGGCAAGGTGGGGAGACAAGAGATACACCCTCCCCAGAGATTGGAGGGGAAGGGAAGGTGAACATGGAAGAGAAATTTTGAGGTAGAGGAAGAAGATATAAGAGCACGCACACCAGAGGCCTCAATTCTATCGAGAAAATATGGCATCTGCGAGGGTGAAGAGGGTGTGGGGGTGGCAAATGGGGTTGGAGAATTAGAAAAATAGAGAAGGTCAGCCAGACACGGTGGCTCACGCCTGTAATCCCAGCACTTTGGAAGGCCGAGGTGGACAGATCACCCGAGGTCAGGAGTTCGAGACCAGCCTGGTCAACATGACGAAATCCCATCTCTACTAAAATACGAAAATTAGCCAGGCATGGTGGCATGCACCTGTAATCCCAGCTACTCAGGAGGCTGAGGCAGGAGAATCGCTGGAGCCTGGGGGACGAGATTGTACCACTGCACTCCAGCCTGGGTGACACAGAAAGGCTCCATCTCAAAAAAAAAAAAAAAAAAAAAAAGAATATTGTGGAGAATGCAATAGGACATCAAAAAGATTAGTAAGAGGAATATCAAGCAGTAGCCAAGGTAAAATGGCACCCAATTTACAAGTCATTCCAGTTCTATTACCTCATTTATAAAATGAAAACATAGGACCAGTATGAAACACATACAAAAGCTGAACTAGTAAGGGGCTTAGGAAAATCCACCCTCACCTTCATGCAGCAGCCTTCTCTTGACACTGCAGCCTTTTTAGGCACCTCTGTAATACCTTGAGATTTCTCAAAAGCTTGACTGGACATTCCTAAACTAGGCAATCTTGAAGGTGCCTTCAGCTCTAATATGCGATGAGTCTCCTGAGTCTTTCTAGAGACATTCCTTTCCCTCCTTCCCCAACACACACAGGCACACACACACACACACACACAAAAGGATAGAGATGTCTTTGCACTCAAGGTAGGTGGCCCATTTAAAACCTGTAAAATCAAAAACCCTGCCCTGGCAATGGCTGTGCTTGCTACAAAGTGTTCAGAAGGGAATTCTTACTGCCTTAGGGTGGAAGGGACCATAACGCAAAAGTAGAAAGGCAAATTGCAGAGATCCAATAAAACACATGTGGTGACAGTTTCCATTTCCAGATAGGGAGAGGCCCCAGAGAATATAGACATCATAAATTACTGCATTTTGGCCAGGCGCGGTGGCTCATGCCTGTAATCCCAGCTCTTAGGGAGGCAGAAGCAGGAGGATAGCTTGAGCCCAGGAGTTCAAGACCTGCCTGGGCAATATAACAAGACCCCGTTCCGTTCTCCATAAAAAGGAAAAAAAAAAAAGACAAAAATAAATAAATAAATTACCGCATTTCATTGGATACTCACAATGTCTTGACTCTGGCCTCTCCCAGCTACCACAGTTTTAAGGAAAAGAGAGATAAGGCATGAGTTACAATGAAAAAGAAAGAACATCATACACTGGGGAAGGAGAGAGGGTGGAAACCACTAAAAAGAAAAATGCTACAGGGATAAAGAACCACTTCTGACCCAAGTAGAGGCTGGACATGTGTGTGAAACACTTCTCAGACTCTTGAGAGGGAGGGGAGGCTTAGGAAAGTAACACTGTAGGTTGACTATCGCCATTATAAAGTGATACTTGAAACAAAATTTGAGGAATTATCATCAAATATTACTTTCAGAGAATTTTAGTATAGGAAGAGACCTTGGAGAATTAGAAAAATAGAGAAGGTCAGCCAGTGGCTCACACCTGTAATCCCAGCACTTTGGAAGGCCGAGGTGGACAGATCACCTGAGGTCAGGAGTTCGAGACCAGCCTGGTCAACATGACGAAACCCCATCTCTACTAAAAATATGAAAATTAGCCAGGCATAGTGGTGTGCGCCTGTAATCCCAGCTACCCAGTCTTCAGGTAAAAGCACACAGACATCATCTAGAGGTGACTAACAGTACTGTGGGGTAAAAATACACTGTGCTTCATCCTTCACCTCCCTGTAATATTTGCTGGGGCCCAGTAACCCTCCCTAGAATGATATTTTCCTCATGTGTATCCAGTTCTTTTCCTCGGCACATGCACGCTTTCATTTATTCAACAAACATTGATTGAAACCCTACTATATGCCTTACATACCACATTTTTTATATTCAGTGAGGGCAATGATGAAGTGTAAAAATACTTCACCCTTTTAAATCACAAGAATAGTTCCTCAACTATTTCTTCTTTAGGTTTGGTAAATCTGATTCCTGTAACCTTTCATTAAAAGCCTTATTTCTAAAACGTCTATTCGTATATTCAATAAACATTTTTTAATTACTATCATCCTAGTGGGGTACCCTTGACAGGCCCCTATCCTCATGGAGCTTGCATTCTTGGAGGTTCCCCAAATTTCCTCTGAGGTTTCCACAGCTCTCCTGCGATATAGACCCAGAAACTGGACCCTGTCCTCCAGTGAGAGTCTGACTCTCACTAGGCAGAAGGGGCAACAAAGTAAAATGGGTGCCAGATGTTTTAAGGAAATGAAAAGAAGGAAGAAATTAACATTCTTGGAGAACAGGAGACGTGAATGTTGTGCATATAGAGAGAAGGTCTCTATCTAGGAGTGAATTTTATTATCACTTTATATCTGTTTTTAAAATGAGAAAGAAAAGAACTGACCTGACAAAATTTTCTTCCCATTGCCTACACTCCTGCCTGAAGGATGCAAGCTCAAGAAAGTAAATTTCCATGGTAGCTGTGAAAGAATAATACAAATAATGATTAAAATTATTGACAGCCTAGAGGCATTGTTCCATTAGTACCATTAGCATGATACGATTGCTTCATTGTTCCATTAGCATGATAGCTATCACTCCAATTTCTCCTAGGGTCTATGTAATATTGCGGTTCCAGCATATAGATATGGAAACTGAGAGAAGTTAAGAAAATTCCCAGATCAGCCAGCTAAAAAGGTAGAGCTTGAGTATGAACCTAGGCAGTCTGACATTGAGGCCTATTCTGTTAAGAACTACATTGCATGCATTTCTGGAGTCTGTTTCACAGCTCAAGAATCAGGCAAATCCTGGGCTGCGTCTCAAGGAGTCCCAGCAAGTGTCCCAGTGGTGATGGTGACCTCCCAACTGTGCTGCAGGACCAAAGTGGACCAGAAGGACAGAAACCCCTCTGCTCATACTCTTAGTCTCTTCCCTCTTTCCATGATTCAACCCTCCTCTCCTTTTTTCTCTACTCACTCATTTTCTCTTCATGAAAACAAAAATCTTCTCCTAAGTCGCCCCCTCCATTTTTAGAGGGCACGTGCTTCCACACTCGGAGTTCAAGGCAACTGGTGGACCCCCCACCAGGTACAATTCCCAGAGTGTCTGCAGCACGGGTGGGAGGGTGCAGGGTGGGTATTGAAGCCTGGCAGGGCCTGGGAATCACTGGGGCAGATTGCACAGTGAGGCGAACACTGGAGGTGTGGGGCCAGGTCCCACCAATACCATTCAGAAGGGGCATGGACTCATACTCCCTGTATATATGCTAAATACTCCAGACCTTTTCTATTTCCAGGAGAAACAATCAATAGAAGGAAAGAGAGACAAGAGTAAGTATTGGTCTTAGATTTTATCCTAAGGGCTAAGTTTCCTCTGTAAGCTACAGTTTCTCATATGTTAACATCTGTGATACATTATTTCACAACAGGCTTCAGTGTTTCCTGGAAGCGCTTCATCTTTCTGCCTTGAAAATTATCTTCCTACGTTTTGAGAAACAGAAGGGTTATTTTTCCCTCTATTTTTGTTAGTTCATTGGCCTTAAGTTCTCATAAAATAAATGGTTCCCTGGCTTATCCAGTTCCAATGAATTGCTGATATTTAAATATGCCATTACAAAATGCTTTAAAATTTTTAATTTGTATATATATATATACACACACACACACACACACAAATTTATATATATATTAAATTTATATTTATATATACAGAGAAAAATTATATTTTGGGTATATTGAGTTAAATAAAATATACTCTTAAAATTAATTTCACTTGTTTCTTCTTTCTTTTTTAATGTGGCCACTGGTAAATTCAAAAGTGTTTATGTGGCGTCTATACATCCTATTGGGCATCCTAAAGCACTCTCACTCAAAATATGGTCCATGGGCCAGCAGCGTCTGCATAGGAGCTTCTTATAAATGCACAATCTCGGACAGGGGCAGTGGCTCACGCCTGTAATCTCAGCAATTTGGGAGGCCGAGAAGGGCGGATCACGAGGTCAGGAGATGGAGACCATCCTGGCTAACATGGTGAAACCCCGTCTCTACTAAAAATACAAAAAAAAAAAAAAAAAAAAAAAATAGCAGGGTGTGGTGGCCGGCGCCTGTAGTCCCAGCTACTCGGGAGGCCGAGGCAGGAGAAAGTCGTGAACCCAGGAGGCGGAGCTTGCAGTGAGCCAAGATCGGGTCACTGCACTCCTTCCTGGGCGACAGAGCGAGACTCCATCTAAAAAAAAAAAAAAAGAAAGAAATGCACAATCTCAGGCTCACCCTGACTTACAGAGTCAGCATCCACATGTTAATAAGACTACCCAAGCAATTCCTAACAAAATTAAAAGGCGCTGAGCTACAGAGCTGTGCTTCTCAAACAGTGAAGAACAATCAAGTTTTTTTCCAATTAATTGTAGACTGTTGTCAAATATAATAAAAAAGAATCCGGCCGGGCGAGGTGGCTCATGCCTGTAATCACAGCACTTTGGGAGGCCGAGGCAGGCGGATCATGAGGTCAGGAGATTGAGGCCATCCTGGCTAACACGGTGAAACCCCGTCTCTACTAAAAATACAAAAAAATTAGCTGGGCGTGGTGGCGGGCGCCTGTAGTCCCAGCTACTCGGGAGGCTGAGGCAGGAGAATGGCATGAACCCGGGAGGGAGAGCTTGCAGTGAGCAGAGATTAAGCCACTGCACGCTAGCCTGGGCGACAGAGCGAGGCTCCGTCTCAAAAAAAGAAAAATAAAAAAGAAAAAGAAAAAAAAAGAACCTTAGAAAAATGAAAATGACACAAACAAAAAATACAAAATGTAAATTTGAAATTTATAGAGTCAGAAATTATAAAATTAATTTCAGTAAGTGTCATTAAACAACATAGATATAAAGGAAAACAATTACAAAAAAATGAACACATTGTTCTTTGAAAGTGAGTACATAGGCAATTGACACAGAGAGTCATCATTACCTTTGTAACTTTTTGCCAAACAAATATTTTGTATGAAATTGCAGTTCTCCATGTTAAACACTGGTAGACACATTTTAAATACACATTTTTTATATTACTATTTAAGGTTTTTAATATGACAATTAATCTTGCTTCCTGGTTGTCAATTTACCTAATCTGGTTTGAATGGATGGCAATGCTCTTTGCAGGGGATAATGTGTATCTAAACTATTTCTAAACATTGCTTAACAGCAGTCAAAGTAGAGAAAGGAGGCTCACAGAGGTATGTTGATTGAAATGAGGAAGAGATTTTTAAACCAGTCTCAGCAAGTTCAGTGTATTTTTTTTAACTGCTATCCAAAATGAAGCTGATAGTGCTACATTTTTTTATTATATCTTCAGTCTTTTATCCGTAGCCAGTTCAAGTAACTTAT
The DNA here is from genome assembly GCF_028858775.2 of Pan troglodytes. Classification (NCBI taxonomy): domain Eukaryota; kingdom Metazoa; phylum Chordata; class Mammalia; order Primates; family Hominidae; genus Pan; species Pan troglodytes. Next base: position 77,841,507 of record NC_072398.2, on the reverse strand, counting down.
ACTGTACGATTAAATATAAATAATCTTTCAATGAAAGAAAATGATTCCAGATTTTATGCACTTTTGCATAACAGTTTTCAAAATAACCTTAAAACATCGCACATGATAATACAGTCCTATGGCATATGACTAGTACACAACTCAAACTCATCACACAAATTAGACAAAAACAAGACTGATTTATATCCTGTTCAACAAAACGGTGTCCACATGCTTACATATTGAGCAATGTCAAATTATTGCTATAAAAGTTTCTAAATGCTTACTCTTGATTTCTGTATTTATCCTGTAACAGACTAGTAACAAACCATTCATATCAGTATTGCTCTGCAGACTATGTTTGAATAACACTGCTTTAGATATTCCAGCTGAATAAAATATCAAGATTTAAATAGTCATCTTTCGCAAGCATTTTAGCTGAGTCTGTGTGACAGGTGGGCCACAGACAAGCAGGTTGTAATCAACTCTTATCAGTCAATGAGATAAATAACATTAATTTAAACCACAGAGATATGTTTATAATTTTGTTATCTGTGATTGCTGTATATTTCAGACAGATACAGGAATCTATATATGATATCAATTCACATCCTTTGCAGAAACAGAGAAAGCCCTCTCCATATGTGAGATTTATGTTCATGTTTCTACTTGTTCACATAAATTAAATAATTTTTATTTCACAGGAAAAATGAACTATACATATGCAAGATGGTAAATAATGTTAAAATACAAGAACCTTGCCACTGAAATTAGAATAATCCTCCATACTACTCCCCAAAAGACAGAGGCAATGTATATTAAAGACATTACTAAAACTGTTTATCATTCAACTTTGCAGTAGTCTTATGAGATATTGGTATTTGCTAGTTATTTGAGTAAAAACTGGGGATGGGAAATTTGTTAGTGCTTTGCCACACACAGTTGTCCAATCTGGAAAACTTTGACTGCTTCCTCTCTCAACCCCTAAATCTAATTGGTTTTGCAATCCTATGTGTTCTACCTTACTGCCATCTCACAAATCTCACCTTTCTGGGTTCCAGCTGTCATTGCCTCTGCTCATGCCCTCATTAGCAATCAAGTGGATTTGTGTATTAGGCTCCTGGCTAGCACCCCCTTCCTTCCTTCCCAGCTCCCTCTAATTCACCTTTTGTAGAACCAGAGTTATCTTTCCAAAATTTAGAAGTGATATGAATCACTTCTATATTTAGAACGTTCAGTAGATTGGCATAACCTTCCTGTAAAATCCAAATTCCTTAACTTTGGATACAAGATCCTTCATACTCTGAACCATCTTCTCCATAATCATTTCCAGAATACCCCATAAAACCAAATTACCTAGCAATTGTCCATCATTCAAATAAAGACTACTTCCTGATTCTCATGTATTTCTATATTCTCCTGTGCTTGGCAATGATACTGTGTGCATCTGGACCAGTGAGTTCTTCCCAGGCTTATTTATGAGCATGCAATGAATGTTCATGTGTGTGCACTGTTTGTACAGGAACATGTTGAAGAAGGCAGAGCCAGTCTCTACAAGTCTGTGGTTTCCAACAGCTGCAAGGAGATGTCTTGTTACTCAGACTTTCCATTCCCAGAAGATTATCCAAACTATGTGCCAAATTCTCAATTCCTGGAATATCTCAAAATGTATGCAAACCACTTTGACCTTCTGAAACACATTCAATTCAAGGTAAGACACAAAACATCAGTTAGTAGTCAGAAAGTATTTCCTACCTATTTTCTCTTATCTCTCCAGCCTAGCCCTGGGCTCTGTAGATGAGACACTAAACTGGCAATATTAATGACACCTGGCTGTATTTATTTTCTCCCTATACTCACTCCCCACTTCAAGTAAATCTGGAGGTGGGGGAGGATACTTTGTGTAAATATTCACAAGTATAAAATTTTAGTTTGCAATACTTATATCCAAGTATCTTAGGGAACCTAAAAAATATCAAGCCACATTTTCAGCTTGGGCCAAATGCCTGCCCACATGGACACTGAGAACCACCAGCCCCCTTCCCCAGTCTCCTGTTTGGTTTTTTGTCTGTTTGTTTGTTTTTGAGACAGGGTCTCACTTTGTTGCCCAGGCTGGAGTGCAGTGGCATGATCATGGCTCACTGCAGCCTGGACTTCCTAAGCTCAGGTGATTCTCCCACCTCAGCCTCCCAAGTAGCTGGGAACACAGGTGCACACCACCACACCCAGCTAGCTTTTTATATTTTTTAGCAATGGGGTCTCACCATGTTGGCCATGCAGTCTCAAACACCTGGGCTCAAGCAATCCTCCTGCCTTGGCCTCCCAAAGTGCTGGGATTACAGGCATGAGCCACTGCTCCCAGCTCCCACTCTCTTCTTGACTATACCTTTATAGGAATGGACACGTGCAGTGGCCCATACACAAGAGAACCTTGCTATGTGAAAGAAATCTTTTCTGGATATTCTTGAGAATAGAAAAATCTTTGAATATTGTTATTCTACAATGCCCCCTTCCTCTCCCATTTCAGAGGTTGGAGACAGGAGGAAGGTAGTAGGACAGGGACAAATGAATAATATATCCTTTTTGTCCTTTTTTTTTTCCTTTTTTTCTCTGTTTCCTCTCCAAGAAACATATGAAAATCTATGTTTCCCTTCTCCTTTCTCCCTCCCCTATCAGAGGTAAGGATGATGAGGAATTCACAGAGAATTATACACAGAAAACAACACAAATGGAGACATTGACCAAAACAAGTGGAAAATAAAATTTGCATTCACATTCATGACCTTAAAAGTCCTCTGATATGGTTTGGCTGTGTCGCCATCCAAATCTCATCTTGAATTTCCACATGTTGTGGGAGGAACTCAGTGGGAGGTAATTGAACCATGGGGGCAGGTCTTTCCCATGCTATTCTCCTGATAGTGAATAAGTCTCATGAGATCTGATGGCTTTATAAGGTGGAGCTTCCCTGCACAAGCTCTCTCTCTGCTTGCTGCCATGCACGTAAGATGTGATTTGCTCTTCTTTATCTTCCACCATGATTGTGAGGCTTCCCCAGCCACAAGGAACTGTGAGTTCTCCATCAAACCTCTTTCCCTTGTAAATTGCCAGGTCTCTGGTATGTCTTTATCAGCAGCATGAAAACCAATACAGTAAATTGGTACCAGTAGAGTGGGGAGCTGGTGAAAAGATATCAAAAAATGTAGAAGTGACTTTGGAACTGTGGAAACGTCAGAGGTTAGAACAGTTTGGAGGGCTCAGAAGAAGAAAGGAAAATGTAGGAAACTTTGGAACTTCCTAGAGACTTGTTGAATGGCTTTGACAAAAATGCTGATAGTGATATGAACAATAAGGTCCAGGCTGAGATGGTCTCAGATGGAGAGGAGGAACTTGTTGGGAACTGGAGCAAAGGTGACTCTTGTTTGGTTTTTTGTTTTAAAAAAAACCTCTGCAGTTACTAGTTTATTAGTATCATCCGGGACTTAGATGTTCAGTATTCCTCCTGAAATTACATAAACAAATGCAAATGGAAAGGATCCAAGTCAAAATTATATAACAAAACAGCACTCCATCACAAAAGCGTGTAAAATTACAATAACACTATTTTAAAATACTGGCATCTTAAGAAAACGATAATCTTGAAAATCACAAAATTGCCAAATTGTTCCCTAAACTGCTAAGCAGATAAACATGACTAATGGATGAGTTTGTTTTGTAAAGAAAAATCATTCAAATAAATTGAATAATTCAAACTGAGATGAAAAATTTAAGTGTCTTCTTTCCTCCTATTTGGATTTATGAGGGGGCAAACCATAATATAGGAAAATATATGCTATTTTGAATGTGGCATCTTTGTTTTAAAAGCTGGCCCAATTAATTAAAAATACTTTTAATGGAAAGTCTCATTTCCTGAGCAGTCCATATTTAGATAAATGGGAAAAGACATCTATAACCAGCATTTTCATAGTCTTCAGTGAGACTAATGTCAACAAAAAATTTAATACAGCAGTCTTGTATTTTAAGCTCACGCTTTTGGGGATACATTCTCAGGTCTTCTTTAATGTGGGAACTGTAAAATATAACTGCCATTACATGGTAATGGGAGTTAAAGAATAGAGTCCTCATGTAAAGGTTACAACATACTTTTCTATTAGTCCTTCAAGGACAGACTTTCAAAATGTTTGATTCTAGTAATCCCATGCTTTGAGTAGATTGATTACTCTTCAGTTTGTAAATGTAAGTGGGCTATGTGAAATTTCTTAACTGATCAAGATTTTGGATGTTTGGTTATGGATGAAAACTATCTCAACTTAACTTTACCCCCATATGATATGCAGGGTGTGTAGACAAAAGCTTTTTATTAGCTAACTATATGAAAAGATAAACACTGTAATAATTCATGTGATTCAAAATGGGCAAAAGCAAAGACTAGCTTCCCCTCAAAAAGAAAAATTTCAGACCTATGAAAAGGACAATACTAATAAAAAATTTGTATTTACTTAGAAGCATTCAGAATGTAAACAAAACAGCTGCAACTTTTTTTTTTTTTGCAATTACAGAGTGGTATTCAGTTAACAGAACAACAATTATTTCCTATAAGCTGCATCAGAGACAGCTGAAGATGAAAAAACTACCATCCCCATATATAACTAATTTGTGCTGTGCACCAACAAGAACATGCTTTAAATTTCCATGCCAATTTACAACCCCCATACTGCACCAGGCAAGGTTAGTGGCTATTGAAAACACCACCAGGAGAGGGCTATCTAAAGACACATTCGGTAGTGTGTTAACTTTATAAAAAAAGACACTGTACAGTTTAAAAACAAATCCTACACAGACTTACATTTCCATTTTTTTCTTTAAAAGGAGTGACTTGTGTACAGAAGGGTTAAATGCTTTATAGACGAGAAAAAAAACTGCGCTAGAACCAACTTATTCATCATCTTCTTCATCTTCATCTTCTTCATCTACCTCCTCATCTTCTTTCATCTTCCTCATCTTCCTCCTCTTCCTTTTCTTGCTTTCTTCAGCCTTGATAAATCCCTTTTTTGCTGCATCAGGCTTTCCTTTAGCTCAATATGCAGCAATATCCTTTTTGTATTTTTTCTTCAGCTTTGCAGCCTTCTTTTCACAAGGCTGCTTGTCATCTGCAGCAGTGTTATTCCACATCTCTCCCAGTTTCTTCACAACATCACTAATGGGAAGGCCAAGATGTTCTCCTTTAATTTTTGGGTGATACTCAGAGCAGAACAGGAAAAAGGCTGAAGGAGGCCTCTTGGGTGCATTGGGATCCTTGAACTTCTTTTTTGTCTCCCCTTTGGGAGGGATTTAGGTTTTCATTTCTCTTTCATAATGGGCCTTGTCGCCTTTGCCATATCTTCAAATTTTCCTTTCTCTTTAGCAGACATGGTCTTCCACCTCTCTGAGCCTTTCTTAGAAAACCCTGAGAAGTTGACTGAAGCATTTAGGTGCTGCTTCTTATGCTCTTCCCGACAAGTTTGCACAAAAAATGCATATGATGACATTTTGTCTCTTGGCTTCTTAGAATCTCCTTTGCCAATGTTTAGTTATTTTTCCTCAGTGAGGCACAGAGTTGCCCAGTGCCCATCCGGCTCTCACTTGCCCCAATGCTGTCTCTATGGAGCTCAATGTACTGCCTCTTCTTATGTTCTAGCAATGAGACTGGTGGCATTTTACTCCTGTCCTAGAGATTCATGGAACTTTGAACTTGAGAGATGATTTAGGGTATCTGGCAGAAGAAATGTCTAAGCAGCAAAGCAATAAAGAGGTGACTGGGGTGCTGTTAAAGGCATTCAGTTTTAAAAGGGAATCAGCATAAAAGTTCAGAAAATCTGCAGCCTGACAATGCAATAGAAAAGAAAATCTTATTTTCTGGAGAAGAAATCCAAGCCAACTGCAGAAATTTGCATAAATAACGAGGAGCCGAATGTTAATTCCCAAAACAATGGTGAAAATGTCTCCAGGGCATGCCAAAGGTGTTCACCACAGCCCTTCCCATCACAGGCCTGGAGGCCTAGGAGGAAAAAGTAGTTTCATGGGCCAGGCCCAGAGCCCCCATGCTGTGTGCAGCCAAGGGACTTGGTGCCCTGCATCCCAGCTGCTCCAGCTGTGGCTAAAAGGGGCCAACATAGAGCTCAGGCAGTGGTTTTAGAGGGTGCAAGCCCCAAGACCTGGCAGCCTCCACATTGTGTTGAGCCTGCAATACACAGAAGTCAAGAATTGAGGTTTGGGAACCTTCACCTAGATTTCACAGGATGTATGGAAATGCCTGGATGTGCAGGCAGAAGTTTGCTGCAGGGGCAGGGATCTCGTGGAAAACCTCTGCTAGGGCAGTGCAGAAGGGAAATGTGGGGTCAGAGCCCCCACACAGAGTCTCTACTGGGGCACTGCCTAGTGGAGCTGTGAGAAGAGGGCCACCATCCTTCAGACCCCAGAATGTTAGATCCACTGACAGCTTGCATGTGCCTGGAAAAGCTGCAGACACTCAATGCCAGCCTGTGAAAGCAGCCAGGAGGGAAACTGTACCCTGCAAAGCCACAGGAGCAGAGCTGCCCAAGACCATGGGAACCCACCTCTTGCAACAGTGTGACCTGGATGTGAGACATGGAGTCAAAGGAGTTCATTTTGGAGCTTTAAGATTTGACTGCCCTGCTGGATTTCGGACTTGCATGAGGCCTGTAGCCCCTTTGTTTTGACCAATTTCTCCCATTTGGAATGGCTGTATTTACCCAATGCCTGTACCCCCACTGTTTCTAGGAAGTAACTAACCAACTTTTGATTTTACAGGCTCATAGGTGGAAGGGACTTGCCATGTCTCAGTTGAGACTTTGGACTGTGGACTTTTGAGTTAATGCTGAAATGAGTTAAGACTTTGGGGGGGAACTGTTGGGAAGGCATAATTGCTTTTGAAATGTGAGGACATGAGATTTGGGATGGGCCAGGGGTAGAGTAATATGGTTTGTCTGTGTCCCCACCCAAATGTCATCTTGAATTCTCACATGTTGTGAGAGGGGTCCAGTGGGAGGTAACCGAATCATGAGGGTAGGTCTTTCCCATGCTGTTCTAGTGATAGTGAATAAGCCTCACAAGATCTGATGGTTTTATAAGGCAGAATTTCCCTGCACAAGCTCTCTTTTTGCCTGACATCATCCATGTAAGATATGACTTGCTCCTCTTTGCTCCTGCCATGATTGTGATGCTTCCCCAGCCACATGGAACTGTGAGTTCTCCATTAGAACTTTTTCCTTTGTAAATTGCCCAGTCTCTAGTCTGTCTTTATCAGCAGTGTGAAAATGGACTAATACATCCTCCTAAACAGATTTCCAAAGAGTATTTTATTCCACTTCCTTATTTTGCAATGGACACAGTAAGGAAAGCATTATCATAATGAATATATACAACATATAAAAATCTTCTTTTTAATGCATCAAAATTTCTGAATTTGAAGCATTTCCTTTACCACATGCTGCCCAAGACCTTTTTTATTTTGTTGTTGTTGTTTGAAACAAAGTTTCTGTCACCCAGGCTGGAGTACAGTGGCAGGATCTTATCTCACTGCAGCCTCCACCTCCTAGGCTCAAGAAATCCTCCCACTTCAGCCTCCCCACTATTAATAGCTGGGACTATAGGCACATACTACCATGCCTGGCTATATTTTTTTTAATTTTTAGTAGAGATAAGGTCTCACTATGCCACCCAGGGTGGTCTTGAACTCCTGAGCTCAAGCTATCCTCCTGCCTTGGCCTCCCAAAGGGTGGGGATTATAGGCATGAGCCACTGTTGTCAGGCACAAGGCCATTTTAGAACAATTTTTAAAAAGCTAGATGTTCACCAAAGTTTTGAAAAGTAAACACAAGGCCAGGTGCAGTGGCCCACACCTGTAATCCCAGCACTTTTGGGGGCCAAGGTGGGTGGATCAAGACCATCCTGGCTAACACGGCGAAACCCCATCTCTACTAAAAATACAAAAAATTAGCCAGGCATGGTGGCATGGGCCTGTAGTCTCAGCTACTCAGAAGGCTGAGGCAGGAGAATCTCTTGAACCAGGGAAGCGGAGGTTGCGGTGAGCCGAGATTGTACCACTGCACTCCAGCCTGGGCAACAGAGCGAGACTCCATCTCAAAAAAAAAAAAAAAAAGTAAACACAAACAGCTATTACTCAACTGTGATCTGTAGTTGATTTTGTTTGGTTTTGCTCTCATTCCTCTGTATATATTCCAAATTTTTAATGACAAGCTTTTTTTTTTTTGAGACAAGGTCTCACTCTGTTGCCCAGGCTGGAGTGCAATGACACTATCATGGCTCACTGAAGCCTTGACTTCCCAAGCACAGGTGATTCTCCCAAATCAGCCTCCTGAGTAGCTGGGACTACAGGCATGGGCCACCACACCTGGCTAATTTTTTGTATTTTTTTTGTAAAGATGGGATTTTGCCATGTTGCCCAGGCTACATATTTATTATTTTTATGATTAAAAATAAATCTATTTTGAAAGATTTTAAACTAACTGAAAATTTACTTTTAGAAAAGACAGTTGCACTACAAATGTAGAAACACAAAAAGCACTTCAAATAGTATAAATCAAATAGCGAACCCATTAAGAGGGACTTAAGAAGCCTATATTCTTTAAAAACTTTAAAAAAGAAAGAAAGATAGCAAGCCACTTGGTCAGTGAATAATTTATCCTTTTAAATTTGACTTGTCTGAGATTTATTGTACATATATTTCCTGAACCAAAGCCTGGTAATCATGGACGTGTATGTACTCACTAAGAGCAAAAAATAGATTCTTTGAAATGTGGACTACTCTCAAAAAAATTCAGGCCATAATGTTAGCACTTTTCAATTGCTTTCTAGTTCTGGAAAAACTTCAGCAATATATTCTATAAAACCTCATAAGCTAATATACACAGGACCAAATTCAGGTTTTCAATTATATCTTACCCATGTATCTGTCAAAGAAATTTTTGTTAAAGAGACAGCCCTGTGAGAAATGAGGTTGCATAACAGAAAGGATAATGAAAAAGGCATCAGAAACTTAGGTTCTAATTCTGATTCTGTCACTTTCTGTGAGAATTTGAGCAAATCACTTAAAATTTTTGGATGCCACCACTTGTCTTAGATATCTCTCCAAGCTTAGACTACCTCCGTCTAGGGAATCATGATTAGTCTGGTAACCTGATTAGGTTTCTAGGGTTATACTTATTAATTATGTTTATTCTGTGTTCTAGAACTTTTAAAATATCAATGGTACATCAACTGGCAAGTGCTTAATGGAACATTGACAACTGCTAATCATATCTGTGATTCCTTTTTCAGTCCAAAGTCTGCAGTGTAACAAAATGCTCAGATTTTGCTGTCTCTGGCCAATGGGAGGTGGTCACTATGCATGAAGAGAAGCAAGAGTCAGCCATCTTTGATGCTGTCATGGTCTGCACTGGCTTTCTTACTAATCCTTATTTGCCACTGGACTCCTTTCCAGGTACGGCATTTTCTGTAACTAACTTTAAGTTTTCTCGTGGGAGCCATTCTGATGCTTGATTGGTCTGGGAATGAATTCCTATGGCTGTTCCATTAAATAGTTAAAGTTGGGAGGTAGGAGGAGGCTTGTTTTGTTTTGTTTTGTTTTTTTCTAGCCAGCATTTTCTAGCCAGTTTTTGGCTTTCATTTGTTCCAAACAATCTGTGAATACATAAGAGCAAAATGGATAACTTTATAAGCAGTTTTATGCTTTACCAAGATTCAATGTCCCTCAAGTGACTGGTAGCACTCAGAAAGTCTTCTGAGACATGGGATGCTTACACAAGTCATTAACTTCAGCAGCAGGTACACATTGCCAAAGTTGAGTTTGGAGGCCACAAAAGTCAATCTGTGAATAAAGAAAAAAGTAATTTTTTCTATTTGTTCCTCTTATGTGAGCGATAGCAATTAGATTAGAGGTTTACGGCACTGGTCAATAGTCAAGAGGGAGATTAGTCTTGGGAGACAACTTAAGACATCTTTGGGTCTCAGTTTTCTTATCTGCCTTTTGCAACCATAGTCATGTTAATCTATGCCAAATTTTAACTGGATTTTAACTCAATGGAACAGAAAATGAAATGGTTTGGTTTATTTCATCTGTAACAAGCATTCAAAAAGTTAAAACTTTAAGAAACTTTTCTCCAAATCATCTAATGATTGCCTAGAATGATCCCAAGACTCATCTTACCACAATAAATTTAGGAGCATGCTATGGTTCTGGATCTGCCCCCAGAGGTCACTCAGATCAGGTTAGATTAGGATAAAGCATATCCTGAAAATTGCCAGAGAATAGAATCATTGAATTGGAAAGAACCAAGTTCAGTCTTCTTCCCAATGCAGGAAATTATTTTTCAGCAATTCTGAGAGAGGCTCCATAGCCTCTTCTTGAACCCGTTCAACAATGGAATCTCATCATCACAGAAGACAACCCAATTTTTTGTCATTCTTGCCTGCAGAGCAAGGCTCTGAGCAGCCATCCACTCCAAAATTCCAGAAAGGAGTACCTAGTCACTGCAAGAATCCAGAAAGTTCCATGGCATAGGGAGTAAACTACATTCATTCAGCACTTACAGTATATTGCACTAGGTGCTAAGGATATCGAGGTGAATAAGGCAACATGTAACCTGTATTGGAGGAATGAATAGAGTTTTATGGAGTCCAGTGGAGAAATCACAGTCTGCATATGACCTGTAGTGATTCCAATACCCTAAACATACACCTCTCATGGTCCTGGATTTGCCCCCCAAAGTCACACAAGTTTACATCAGATTAAAATAATAAAGCATACCTGAAAGCAATTGAGCCAATATGCTCAGTTTGAGTAGAAGAGGTAGGGACCCAGCAGCTATGAATTCTAGCATATACAACCACCTAGCTGATAGTCTTGGGTCGCCCACTTAACTTTTCTAAGCCTCAAATTCACCCACAAATTGAAGAGCTTGGATTACTTTAACCAACAGTACACGTCACAAATCAAGCAAGAAGAGCTCTACAAGGCTTGCAGTCTTTCTTAAAACCCATCTTATCAACCACTACCAATTTAAAATCCCTGGCTAAATGATTAAGGAGTCTTTGAGCTCTAAAATTCTGTGATTTTAGAGTTGAAGAGCAGTTCTCCCAACCTCTCTATCTCCTGACTAACAGCAGACTTGCTTAGATGGCACACACTCCTTGCGATGGTTGTTAACTGTCAAAAAAAATTCAAATTCACTGAAGGTATTTAAAAATACGTATCACAAGCTCTAGAAGCAATTCCAGAGAAGGTGCACTAAAAAGTCGTAGTAAAAATAATAGGTATCACAGTTAGAATAAACGTATGATTTCCCAAGATGACTACTTTTATTATTCACATATATACATTCTGCTATTTACCTTTTTTCTTTTTTATATTATAAATTTTTTTCTTAGATAGGACATTCTGCTACTTACTAACACAGCCACATTTACCTAATATAAGTTCTTACTCTGTCTTCCTGTGAGATAAGAGAAAGTATTAGTCTGTTAAGAGACAGCCACAGAGTCTCATTTTTGTCCATTTGTGACCCCCCAAAACAAAGCCTATCCAAAGAGAATCTAAAACAACATGAGATCCAGAGATAATTGTATTTTCGCTTAGGCTTTCCAGCTCTTTCTTCGCAACAGTTCTCTGATCCATATTGGGTTCCTGTGCTGAGTAAATATTGGAACTTGGTTGCATCCTTGCTAAATTCCAAATGCTCTGTGTTGTGGTTAGGTTTTAACTTGGATTCGTGTTAGATTTCTACTAATTCAAGGTGAGCTAAAGAGCCAGCAGGCCTTGTAAGGCCACTCCCCACAAGTATATACATTTTTCCCCTGAGAATGTAGAGGTCTTATTACTTTTTTTAGGAAAAAAGAAGTTCTTTGTTTAGCACATGTTACTTCTGATTATGTAATGTTGTCTTAAGAGTATTTTCTGCTTAAGTTATTGCTGTTAAAAAAGAAAAAGAGTATTTTCAAACCTTCTCCATTCATGTGATGTTTCAGTAAGATTCAGCATCACTGCCTAAGGTATCCTATCAAGTTAGCCCAGTAGATTGAATCCTGGTGTAACTGACATCACTCCTTTTTCTCTGAGCCAACTCTGGCCAACCCAGCAAACTCAGCCTGAGTTACAGTCAGTCACCAAGTGAACTTCCCCAACTAACATGAAACTTTGTGAATAGGGACAACATTTTATTTATCTTATTCCCCCCATACCATCTAGCACAGTACCAGGCACAAAGCAGAGATCAAAAAGTTTTCTGAAAAGAGATACTGACTCACAGTTCCCTTAAGCTTCTTTGTCCTTGCTCCTTGCTTATGAAAAGCTTATATAAATCAAGTATTAATCAATAGAATATTATTGCCCTGTTGACTTTTATCAACCTTTAAAATGATAATGACTCCTTATACTTTTGCTTAATATATCTTTATGCCATAATATTTCAGCTCAGTAGTTAACTATCCAGTAAGTAAAACTGGAGGCCTATCTAGTAAGATGGAGTAATAACCCCCATTAAATAATTACCTGCCAATGTCTTGTAAAGTCATGTATTCATATTTTCTCAAACTTGAGAATACTAGTAAAAAGGACCAAAATCATCTGTCAAAAGAATGTTATCAACTGAAAAATATTTATGTTTCATTCACTGATCCTGTTAATTCTCTGTGTGACTTCTCTTTTATTTTCTATAGGTATTAATGCCTTTAAAGGCCAGTACTTTCATAGCCGGCAATATAAGCATCCAGATATATTTAAGGACAAGAGAGTCCTTGTGATTGGAATGGGAAATTCTGGCACAGACATTGCTGTGGAGGCCAGCCACCTGGCGGAAAAGGTACATTCCTGATGTTACTGGGTGAAGAGCTTTATCTTAAGATGCATGCCTCAAGCAAATGGTGTTTGACACCATGATAAATGTTAAAGGAATAAAATGCCTCACATGCAAACAACAGATTACTATGGAATTTAATTTTTACTGAATGTTCACAAATTTTTCTATGAATTACAGTTGTCATCTTCCCTCCAAAGCCAACTTCTCTGACTTCTTTTTACTTTTTTTTTTTTTTTTTTTGTCATTTTCCCAGCCATCCAACAAGAGCTACAGGACATATTTCTTCCCTACTCAGTCCCATAGGTCAGAAAATTCTACCAACTTTTTCCTGCTACTATCTCCCATTTGCCCATTCCTCTCCTTATTAATTACCAACACCCTCATCAGGTCCATGCTACCTCACACTAAGGATATTGCATTGTCCTCCTAATAATAGTTGTAGAAATAGTTAATATTTATTAGGATTATTCTGTGGCCGGCACTGCACTAAATGTGTTTTTACTGCACTACTTTATCCAGTCATCAAAACAAGCCACTGAAGTAGGTACTGTTAGTATCCTTGACTGCACATGAGGAAACCAAGGCTTAGAGAAGTTAAAGAACCTGCCTAAAATCTTATCACTAGCATGTGGCAGAGCCAGTTCTCAAACCCAAGTCTCTTTGACTCAAAGCCTACGTTCCTAACTATCCTCTTCTACCTCCTACCTTCAGGGTTCTCAAGGGTTTTGCCCTGCACTTTACTTTTGCCTTGTACCACTACCCACAGGTCACTGCCACCCACAACAAGCCATCTAGACCCCAACTACCAACAAACAAATCCTCAGAAGAGCCTGCTCTCATTATAGCACTCTCATGCTGAAAAACCTCTAATTATTCTCTTTACCTGAAAAAAATAAATTGCAGACGTAGTAGCTCTGCATCAGAGAGTTTTCTATAATCTGAACCAAATCTGCCATTTTAATTTTAACTTCTGTTTCTTGCATGATAATCAACTGTAGCATTTTCCAGTTCCTGTCTTTAGTTCCCTTTTGCTCACGCTACCCCTCTCTCTTCTTCAGAGCCCCTTTCTCTTCTATTACAATCTACCTTTACCTTCCCAGATATCTCACTCCAACACGAAGTGATCTCTCCCTATTCAGAATGTAAGTAATATTGTAATTTGCACCCCTCCGTTTTCACTTTTAAATTCTTAATGTTGCAAATTACCTTTCATCATATATATCTTCTTTTCAACTATGCTGTAAACTCATTGAGGGCCATTCAGCTAACTAATATATACTAGTTGCTGGCTCCCCAGTTTGGTGGGGGAAGAAACAATCTGTTAAATCAGCTGTTTTGTATCAGCAAAGCAACAGATTGCTTAACTAATTATTTTCTTTGTAAACAATTGTACAGGAAACTCCTTATTGTGTAAGTACTAAAACTATTAGCTTTGTGAATTCGGTCAACTGGTAAATTCAAACAGCCAATGTTAAAAAGAACAAATACCAAAAGTAATTGTAGTACTGAATTTTGCTGTCATTTAAGCCAATAGTTTGCACTGAAACTCTGTAGACAACTCTGATACTGCCATTCCCTGTTCTTACTGCCTACAATGATAGTGAGCACACTAAGTAGCAATCACCTGTTCATTGTTTTCTTACATAGACTTTAGGTCCCTATGGTTTACTAAAGGCTGGCAGATAATAAGTATTCAATAATATGTCTTAAGGCATTTTAATACTCTAGATGCTCTGAATCCTAATCTCAAAAGGATTAACTTTAAAATAGAAGTTAGAAGAACCAAGACTATCTTGTCAGGGGTGTATTTTGAGAGTGGCAGACTTTTCAGTGCCTTTCCATTCATGACACTTCTTGAATCTCTGGCAGAACCAGCCAGCCGTGTTCACAGTGTCAAATGAAGGGATGTCTTTGATTGCTTCCAGGTGTTCCTCAGCACCACTGGAGGGGGATGGGTGATCAGCCGAATCTTTGACTCGGGCTACCCATGGGACATGGTGTTCATGACACGCTTTCAGAACATGTTGAGAAATTCCCTCCCAACTCCAATTGTGACTTGGTTGATGGAGCGAAAGATAAACAACTGGCTCAATCATGCAAATTACGGCTTAATACCAGAAGACAGGTAAATATAATGTGACTGCCAAGGGCTTTTAGGAAGAAGGAGCCTCTGCCTGTCCAGCAGCCTATACAAGCCAGGCAGTACCACAGCAACATGGCTGAATGTGTGGGAACACTTGATACAAATTTGCTTGATAATAACAGCTAACTGTTCTTAAGTACTCAGAAAGTGAAATTATGTATTTCACCTTGTCAGCAACACTTTACGTATTATTATAATAATCCTTTTATTATGGAGAAACTGAAACAGCAAAATTCAGCCATTTACCCAAGCTCACTGAGTAGTAAGTGAACTCTGTGACCTTGGCAAGTTACTTGATCCTCAGCTGTAGCAACCAAAAGAGAATGATTTGTCTATGACTTTGCTGATAAAAGAAACACACTTGCCCAGTTTCACTGTGTGGGAAAAACTGAATCCCATAGTTGCCCCTCAACATCTCTCTAATGGTAGAGCCTTCTTCCCGTTGTCAAGATTGACCTTGGCCCAAAAAATGGCTCAGCTTATACAAGATCAGCTCACAAAGTGTTTGTCTTGTGATTCCAAAGGTATAGCCAGAAAAAGACAATTCTGCCCTTGTTCCTTTAAATACATGCATGTTTCCCTTATAAAACTTTTTCCTAGGAAGAGACTAGAGCTTTCAGAAGTTCTCATCCACTCTAGAAGTCCCTGGTTTCCCTTGTAGCCCTTCAGCTCTCAGCCCCACTCTAGAATGACAGTGATAGATGAATGCTAAAAATCAGCAAGAGAAACAGAAGCTAGAGAAGGTGCTGGCTTCCTCTTCAGGCTTCCAAACTCTAGTAAATGGCAAGCATATTTTATAATCCTTCTTGAACATTCATGAATCCCCTTCCACTGAAGTAACATCTCCCAAGACTTGCAGCAATTCTTGTCCAACCAAGGAGAGAGCCCCAGAATGAGGGAGGAAGGTAAAGAGAAGGGAGAGCTGGCTGAATTGTTCACTGACAAGTCTCCTCCCTGTTCATGTTTTTGTTTAGGACTCAGCTGAAAGAGTTTGTGCTAAATGATGAGCTCCCAGGACGCATCATCACTGGGAAAGTGTTCATCAGGCCAAGCATAAAAGAGGTAAAGGAAAACTCTGTCATATTTAACAATACTTCAAAGGAAGAGCCTATTGACATCATTGTCTTTGCCACTGGATACACATTTGCTTTCCCCTTCCTTGATGAGTCTGTAGTGAAAGTTGAAGATGGCCAGGCCTCACTGTACAAGTATATCTTCCCTGCACATCTGCAAAAGCCAACCCTGGCCATTATTGGCCTCATCAAACCCTTGGGCTCCATGATACCTACAGGAGAAACACAAGCTCGGTGGGCTGTTCGAGTCCTGAAAGGTAAGTGTAAGAAATAGCAGGGCATGTGTTTTTGGTTTGCCATGTGATTCTGGATACTGGAAATGTTGAGACTATTATTCCTCCTGCTTCTATTTAAAATAACAGAATCTTTAAAAGCAGGATGCATTCTATTGTTTGCTGAATTATACTGTCATAATGATTTGTTCCATTACTGCATAAATGGTATATCGGGGTCAAAAATATATATATTTTTTGATATACCAAAAATATAACAGTTGACATAGGCTGTATCTATGTCAACTGTTATATTTTTTCTTTTTTATTTTTAAGACACAGGGTCTCACTATCTCGTCCAGACTAGTGTGCAGTGGCTATTTATAGGCATGATCATAGATTACTGCAGCCTCAAACTCCTGGTCTCAAGCAATCCTCCTACCTCAGCCTCCTGAGTAGTGGAGACTACAGACATGCACACTGCACACAGCTACCTGTTATTTTGACTAAAACAAAATGACAGTTAACAGTTCTGTCAGTTGACTGAATCAACTAGCTCAATTAAAATTTTTAAACTCAAGCAAATGAGTGACAACATTCAGCCAAACTAGTTGTGAGATTCTGCTATATCAAATAATTAGTGAGATGACCAGATGCTTATCTTTTCAGCTGATGGCATTATTACCAGGAGCGTACAACCAGTCAGCTCAGGCTGCTAACATTTTTGCCAGAAGGATCAATGAGTAGCTGGTACTAGACGTGAAAGGAGAGCCATAGTAAAGCATCTTTATCCATAAGTCAACAGCTAGACCTAAACTTAAGTTGCATTTGAGGTTTTTATTTTAATCCTACAGGTGTAAATAAGTTACCACCACCAAGTGTCATGATAGAGGAAATTAATGCAAGGAAAGAAAACAAGCCCAGTTGGTAAGTTAACTACTTAATGCACCCTTTTTAAATTATAACTGAAATTGGTAAAAAAAAAAAAAAAAAGGAAACGAAAAAGAAAAAAAAAAAATAGCAGAGAGACGAAAGTTACATTGGAGAAAAAAAGAAGCATCTGAGACTTACAAGAAAAATACTAGGAGAGCCTATTTAAGAAGAGAGAAGGGAAAGGGGAATTTAGAATTTTTAATGTCCCCAAAGTCATCACTTCAGCCCATGGTTTTCTAGTATCACATAGAGTTTGGATTCCAAATCAAGTACTACATAATTAACCCTAATCTACCAGGTACATTATTCCATATCTTATCCATAATCAACAGGCAAGCAGTTGTACCTATTTACTCTGACACTAGAAGTGTCTGCTCATTCATTCACTGAACAAGTCTCTATCAGCTCTATTGTTTTTATTCGGAGTGTGGCTTTTGCTCTTCATTTATAATTGGCTGGAAAAAAGGAAGAAGAAAAACAAAATTTTGTAGTATGTGAAAAATCATATGAAATGGAAACCATACTGGCCATAAATAAAATTTTATTAGAACACAGCCATGTTTATTCATTTACATAGTGTCAATGGCTGTTTTTGTGTTACAGTACCAAAGTTGTTTAGCAGTTGAGATAGAAACTGTAATGTGGCTCTCAAAGCCTGAGCATCTACTGTCTGGCCTTTTTCAGAATAAAGTTTATTGAGCACTTCTCTATGGGAAAGGTCTTCACTTATGCTGTGCTCTGTGGCTACCACTCAAGGCTAGAGACAATGGAAGACTGATGGCCAGCAAAGTAAAGAGTCTTGGCCCTCCCCTCTCACTCTCAATCCAACCAAAACATTTCTGATTGTTTTGTGGTTTGATAAAACCACTTTGTTTTATCTGTTCATCTGTTTCTGCGTTTGATATACATTTTCACTTGAAATAAAGGTTCTGTGGCAAAAAAAAAAAAAAAAAACAGCAAGTTTTAAAATCATTGCATCTAAGGAACTTATTATCACTCTCTTGTTCATATATATTCCCAAACTTCAAGGGTTGATCTATCCTTGTCAAGGTACCAAATTCCAAAACAATAATAGCATTTTAGATGTCTCTTCTTTATCCTCAACCTGGGATATGATTTGATCTTCATTATGGAACTCCAGCGTAATAGATAACTAATTAGAACTGCTATAAAATGAAAATCTTCTTGTCACGCATGTCAGCAAACAATTTTAGGGGCCAGGTGCAGTGGATCATGCCTGTAATCCCAGCACTTTGGGAGGCTAAGGCAAGAGGATCATTTGAGCTCAGGACTTTGAGACCAGCCTGGACGACATAGCAAGCCCCCATCCCTACAAAAAAAATAAAAGTTATTTAGGCATGGTGGCTTATGCTTGTAGTCCCACCTATTCCTAAGCCAGGAGGATCGCTTGAGCCAAGGAGTTCAAGGTTGCAGTGAGCTATGATCATGCCACTGCACTCCAGCCTAGGTGACAGAGCAAGACCTTGTAAAAAAAAAAAGAAAAAAAGAAAAGGAAAAGAAAAATTAATTAATTAATTAAAGCCTAATACCAGCATTTCAGGGAATTTTACCCTATAGATTTTTGTGGCTTTTCACATTATACAAATCACTGGATTTGTTATTACTGAATAATGGAATTTTATAAAGATTTAGAAATTTTAAAATATATTTTCCTCTAGAAATTGCTAATTATTTCACAAAAGAACTAAGATGCATTATGAGCACTCAGAGCACCCATTAAAAGCCATATGTATAAAGTATCTTTTGAAGGGACTCATCTTGATTTAAGAAACAGAAGGAGACTGTTAGATAGGTAGGGAAATAAAGGGGAAAATGCAGAAACCATCCCAAATTCTGCAGCAGTATTTGTTTGCTTTGGGCACTTGTACTTGTTCTAAGATTACCAGCTTTTTTGTCTTCACCTTTTCCCCAATCTTCCTTTTATAAAGGTTTGGCTTGTGCTACTGCAAGGCTTTACAATCAGATTATATCACATACATAGATGAACTCCTGACCTATATCAATGCAAAACCCAACCTGTTCTCTATGCTCCTAATGGATCCACATCTGGCTCTGATCGTCTTCTTTGGCCCATGCTCACCATACCAGTTCCGCTTGACTGGCCCAGGAAAATGGGAAGGAGCCAGAAATGCCATCATGACCCAGTGGGACCGAACATTCAAGGTCATCAAAGCTCGAGTTGTACAAGAGTCTCCATCTCCCTTTGAAAGTTTTCTTAAAGTCTTTAGCTTTCTGGCTTTGCTTGTGGCTATTTTTCTGATTTTCCTATAAGTAAAAGATCTCCTAAATGGAAGATGCACAGAGTAGATTTACAATGCTCCAATTCCTCTCTTACAGCAATATTGCCTTCACAGTTATAAACTGTATTCAAATAGTAAAGGCCACCCTCTCGCTTCCCTGGCTGGCCCCAGGGCTACCACTGGTATTCCTGAGCCTCTCCCAGCTCCACTTCTAATGCTAGAGAATGATAACTAAGATTTCTGTGCATTTGAAGGTTGTTGGAAAGTTACAGGTTCATTTTAGAAAGAAAGCTGTTCTTGACAGCACTCTGAGCCATCATACCTCTTTCCCATATAAACTATTTTCACAGATCTCAACTAAAACCCCTTACTTCACAAATGATTGTGTTGTGCTGAAATGGTGCTCTTATAGTACTGGCTTATTAAAAGTAAAAAATAAACCTAAAAATTGATTGTTTTAAGTGATCTTTTGTTCTCTTATTAAAGATTGGGAAAAGGGAGAAAAAGATGAGGATTCTATGAATAAAGCTCATAAAAGGATAGGGGGTTCAATGAGTTACTTTGAGAGTTTCCCAAAGGACTGTACCTGCCTGGGACTGCTCATTCCTCCAGAACACTCTTTATAACAAAGCTGTTACTCCAGCTGGCCTCCCAAAGACCCAAATCAGATTCCACAGAAAACCACCACTTCCATGGGCTCTTAGAACCAGCCTCCAGCAGCCAAAGGAAAAAGCCTACCTGCTTAGATCCTCCTTCACAATCCTGCTGTAAGAGGCAAATGGAGCTGCCTCCTTTTAAAGAGTCAATGAGAACCAACCAAATTCAATTGGAATTCATTAGATAAAGAGCACAGCCAAGAAGCTTTTAATGGAGAGAAAGCAGGGAGAGGAAAAAAGGGAAAGAAAAAGAGGAACAAAAGCAAACATCGTGTCAAAAGCAGCAGTTTCAATGAAACTAGACCCAGCCTATCTCACAGTTACAGCTGATGAAGATATGACTCATAATCAGGAAAGGCTTTGCTTCACTTCATCTCGTGGCTTATATGGAAAACCCTGTGGGTAAACCTCACCTCACAGAGAGGTCCACAGTTTGGATGCAGGGACAAGATTCAAAAACTGTGGCATCAGGAAAAGAGTGATCTCTGTAGGGCCAGTACAGATACAGATCATTTCTCCCCAACTTTGTTTGGCTCTGCCAACTCTTCAGTATTGTTCCATTTCTTACTTTTCCTTGTGACCTGTTTCACTCTTACCATAGAAACACATGATGAAGAATTGCCCCCACTGCATACAATCTAGATTACTCCTAGAAATGATTTTCTTTCCATTGAAACAAAGCTGATATTTTAACTTTCCTCATGAAGCTGACTGGGGAGAAGTTTAGTGCCCAAGGTGAAACAAGGAAGGATAAACTCCTCAGGCCACAGTGGCAAATCATGACACAAGCGGCCACCTGAACCTAATCATATCTACTGCACTGGGAGACTGAATATACATATGGTCAATGACCAGACCATTTACAGCAATAGAATTATAACCTACAACCCCTGCAGCAATCAGCTCAGAACAGTCAGGACTTGTTTAATGAGTGCCAGCTTCTCTACTTGTTGCCCCTGCTTCCAACTCAGGAGTGACGAAAGAAAGCCAAATAAGCTTCTCAAACCAGTCCCATCTGATGTCTTGCTTCTAGTTAACCTACCTCCACCTTCCCTATGCCAACAACCATCAGTGAGAGTACCTGAAGCCTTCCCTTTCTTTCACTATAAACACACACACACACACACACACACACACACACAAAACCTCCCCTGCTGCCTTTGAATCTGTGCCAAACATTAGTGGTGGTGCCAGCAAAAAAAACATATATTATGTAAAGACTACAGCAGTAATTATAATGCTGCACGTTTTATACTACTTTAAAATTAATAAAATGCCAACTGTTATCTCACTTAATCCACACAATAATGATGTGATTGGGAAGACGACTGTACTACATACACAATTTGACAAGTAAGAAAACTCAGATAAGGAGATGTCAATTGATTTGTCCCAGGTAACAGGTAAAATGTGGCTGAGTCAGAACATGAGAATCCAGAACATACATCACAGGCTCTTTACCATTTAAGCCCACTGTCTCCAATGTTCAAATGACTCCAGAAGCCTTAATAGTGATATTGCAAAAGCCATATTACAAGAATGTTACTCCATGAAAGTATCTGTAGGTCTCTCTCCCTTTCCCACTCTCCCTATGAGTGTGTGTGGACCTGTCTGCCTGTCAATTGTCAATCGTTCATGCTGTGCCTAGAATTTCATATCTTTCCCTTTATATATATCTTTAATTTCTGAATCCATGGGTTTGAATCTCCACATGCATCTTTTTCCCTGTGTATTCCTTTTTTTTCCTGACTATGGCTGTGCTAGGCCTACTCTATGACTATATTATAGAACAGACTCAAAAGTCTACAAGTCTCTAAGACTGTGTTATAGAACAGACTCATTTCTAGTCTAGAAATTATTCCATGCACACTCCTGAAAAAAGTATCATTTTTTTCTGTTCAGAAAAAAAAGTTGAGTGAATTCTCATAAATCTAGCAAAATAGGAAATACCTAAAACATTTTGACATTACATTACTTACTGTTTCTTGCACACTATTTAAACCAGAAGAGCTTCTGAGGCATTTCCTGTTTCTTGCACACTATTTAAATCAGAAGAGCTTCTGACGCATTTCATCACCAAGAGTAATTTTATGTTTTCTGAAAATATTTTTAATGTCTATTAATAGTACCCCCCGCTAGACCAGTCTTAAGTAAAGTTACCTATCTTCTCATGTACCAATGCTCTGGGTCTTTCAACATGTCCCATTGTGTGGAGATGCTTGGAGAACCAGCAAGGGCCCTGCCACTTACTAACTGTGTGACCTTGAGCAAGTCACTTACTTTTCCTAAGCTACAGTTTTCCCTTCTATAACATAGAAGTTATCTTCTGAGAATTTATTTTGCCTCATAAGGATGTTATGAGGATTAAATGGCATGATCCACATAAAGTACTTAGCATAAATACTGTACAAGATATGTGTTCAATAAATGATAGCTATTATTACTATGTTACCTAAGCAAGATGTATGTTTTATCGCCTGATTTATTTTTTCTAGGCCATAGACCTAGCTCCTCATAGGGCATTGACACCACAGTATGTCACAGGCCTCTCAAACGCAGTATGCTCAAAATTAAACTCATTTCCCGACAGTCCTTATTTTCCCCAACAGTCCTTACTTAACTGCTAATGTCATCATCCTTATCCTCTGTAGGGAAATGAACAATTTCCGTGAATAATTACACATCGACTAAGGACATTAATGAGGTTATTTGATTTTTATTCTATGGTAACTATTTTATAACTCAGTAAATTATAGATAACTAATAGCAGTGCAAAATAATTCTTGTCTATAGACACGTAGATAATGTCCAGCAGAAGTCTAACTGGCGTCCCTTCCCCACTGTGCGAAAAACTAGTTTTGCCTCCATTTGCACATTCATTTCAACATTCCTGATTTATACATGTGTATTTTATCTTTAAATTTTCTTTTGAACTGATTGTAACATCTTACCAATTTCCTTTTTAATAACAAGTGAAATAAAATCTCTAATACGTGTCTATCTTACATTTGTATGAATCACAATTCTACCTTCTTTGAAAATTATCTTTTAACTCTTCCAAGGAATAGCAACACCATTTACCAATAGGTATGTTTCCACTGAAACACATCACCTTTGACACTCTAACCCTCATACCTCATATCCAACAGCCTATGAGCCTTATCAAGTGTGTCTCTAACACAGAGCAAAGACCACTGTGGTACTGAGTGCAAACACATGGGCTGTAGAGTCAGATGGCCCGGGTTGAATCCTACTTTGCTGCACAACCTTGGGCTAGTTATTTAATGTCTTCTAACTTCAGTTCCTTTATCTATAAAATATGGAAGTAACACTTTAGCATTGCTGTAACGGAGAATTAATGAAGATAATCCATGTAAAGCATTAGGCCAGTGCCTGGCATGTGGTCAGTGCTTACCTAAAGGTAACTATTAATATCTCACAGACTCATCTGTCTCTTACCCTCCCTTCTTCCTCACTGGCTAGTTTAGACTCATTTAATTTCTTCCCTAGGTTAGTGCTACCTGGCTTCCCTGGTCCCCTTACCACCATTTAGTCCCTCTACCCCTGTCTCCCTGCTTCCCCAAGAATAATTTGTGGGTGATGCCATTCTCAGAAGCAGTCATAGTAAGAGGAGATAAAAATGAAGAGCTTCTTATGTTCTCCTACCCTCAGTGTCGCTGTCTCAATCACTGCTTCCCAATTTAGGAAGTTTCACGTGGGGGCTGTAAACAACTGAGAAAAACAACATCTTTTAGAGTTGTCCTGTCCCTCATGAGATAGAATACATTATTATTTTAAAATATTCTAACTTGAGAGCACTTTGATTAAAAATGAAAGAAGACTGTATTTAATTCTTTCTCTGAAAAACAAAAACTTTGTTAGACATTTTTAAATGGACCTAAATATTTTAAGCCAAAAGGAAAAATATGAGATCAGCCTCTATTATTGAGCAAATTTTCCTACAGAGTAAAACTTATACTACTTAACTATGTGTTTTTTTTTAATTTCAGACATTCATTTTTGTGGACGTATAAGCAGCCTTTATAAAGAGTATGCTTCTTATTAGAGTTATAGCCAGATTAGTAAACAGAGAAGGAGCGAGTGCAATATGAGGTTAGAAATAGGAGCTAATCTTAAATGCCGGCAGCAAAGGAGAATCCATGTTAGCAAAATGCTTCTCTGCAAAAGCCATACTATAATATCAAGACATAAAAGGACTCAAAGGGACATATTCCAGGCCATTAGGGGAGGAAAGTGGTCATTGTGGAATCAAAATGATATTAAATGCATTTGGGGGCAATTTGGCAATATCGTGCATAATTTTAAATGCATGTATCCTTTGACACAATTACGTATCTCAGAGTCTATTCTATAGAAATTGTCATGTGTACAAAGATATTTATACAAAGATGTTCATTGTCATATTGTTTGTAAAAACAAAGAAGTGTTGTCAGTGGAGGAAAATGATGAGACAAGTCTCATTTCAAGGTTGTGAAATTTATTTAGTTACTAAAGGGTGTTAAATCAGACAAGGTAAGTGCTCTGTTCTTTATAAGACTGCTGTTGCCAGCATATCTAGGACAATAATTATAATGGTTATTGTACAATAAACATAGGCATTCCTTTGTATACAGGCCTGGTTCTGTGTCTTGGGTTTAAGCAGTCCACAACAGCTGTCGTCTGCTTCTAATCCTGCATTAAAGGTTGATGTTTAATGAACTGGAGGCAAAGGTCTTTGGTGGGAGTTACAGTCTACTCAGGACATTGTGCCTTTTTAAGATGAGAGATGTGAATCCATGAGTCTATACCCTCTAATTTTGTGGCACATGGATTAGTCAATAATACCTGGTATAGTACCCCTTCCACTGGGGTTGAAGGAAGTCCTTTATTAGATGTCCTTCCCAGTAGACAAAATCTCTTAGTTGCAGATCATGGCCAGGCACCTTATCTTCAGGGAGCATACTGTGAAAGGAATTATTTACCAAATCTTAATTTTTTTTTTTTTTTTTTGAGACAGAGTCTCACTCTGTCACCCAGGCTGGAGTGCAGTGGCGTGATCTCAGCTCACTGCAACCTCCGCCTCCCAGGTTCAAGGGATTCTTCTGCCTCACCCTCCCAAGTAGCTGGAACTAGAGGTGCATGCCACTACACCCAGCTAATTTTTGTATTTTTAGTAGGGACAGTTTTCGGCATATTGGCCAGGCTGGTCTCGAACTCCTGACCTCATGATCCACCTGCCTCGGCCTCCCAAAGTGCTGGGATTACAGGCATGAGCCACTGTGCCTGGCCCAAATCTTGATTTTTTTTACGGTAATAAATGAGTCCCTCACAATATTGCAATATATCTCCCTTGAGAAGAGTTGGATTGGTTATGTTCATTCCCATACACATGGGCCTTCCTGTTATAATTTCATAAGGGGAAAGTTGATGTTTTCCAAAAGGGGTGGCTCAGACCGTAAGCAGCTTTGGACCAGGGGAGGTGAAATGCCTCTGTGAACTTAGCCAATTGTGTTTTAATTATTCCATTGGTCCCTTCCACCAGGCCTGAGGACTAGGGGTGGTAGGCACAATGGAAATGTTGAAATATGGGCCAAATTTCACAAACATTTTGAATAACCTGGCCGGTAAAGTGAGCTCCCCTGTCACTGTGAAGTTCACAGGGGACTCCCCACAGTGGGATAATTTTTTGTAGAAGAATTTTCCAACTGCCATGGCTGTTGCTTGCCTGCAGGGAAAAGCTTCAACCCAATGGGAAAACATGCAGACCATTACAAAAACATACTTAACAACCTTGAGATGATGGCAGCCAGATAAAGTCAAGCTGCCATACCTCAAAGGGTCCAGCCAGAAGGAAAAAATGACTGTGGGCCCCATGGAGGGTCTTTCCTAAGTTTTGTTTGGGACAAATAGCACATCGAGAGTAACCTTTTTGTGCCACTGTGAAGGATGGTTTCCAGTAATATTGTTTACACCAGCGTATTATTTTATCTAGATTCCAATGGGTTAGATTATGAACATATTCCATAAGGGACACCTGACATCCCATTGGAATAATGGGTTTATTATTAGGTCCACATCATATTTCACTTTCAAGAGACAAGTACCTCCCTGCCTGTTTCCAAGTAGATTTCTCTTCTGTAGGAGCTATGCTCTGGGTTTCTTTCAACATGTTTTTAAGTATTTGGGGTTTTATGGCCATTTCCCAGATTGGGACTGGTGGCTCGGATGCTGCTCTTTTAGCTGTAGCTTCAGCCAGTTGGTTACCCTAACTTTCTATGGTGTCTAATTTTGAATGACCTGGGATTTTCATAGTTGCCAAACATTTTGGTTTTAGAATAGCTTCTAACAGCTCTGATACTTGTTGTCCATTTTTTATGGGTTGCCCCAAGGAGGTTAAATATCCTCTCTCTTTCCATAACATAACAAAGTCATGAGCAACCTCAAAAGCAGCAGTCAGTGTAAATGGTTGCAGCCTTGTCTTTTTGCCAGTTGGCAAGCTCGGGTCAGGGCAATCAATTTGGCTACTTGAGCTGATCTGGCCTGGGGAAGAGGACTGGCTTTAATTACCTCTAGTAAGGAAACCACAGCATATCCTGCTCTAAAATTTTCATCCTCTCCTCTTAAATAAGACCCATCTGTATACCATTCTGTCTCAGCATTATCCAGTGGCATCTCCTGTAGGTCTGTCCTGGGAGAGAGAAGTCAGTCAGTCATCAGAGCACAGTCATGGGGGGTTTTGTTGGAAGGGCCTGGCAAGAGAGTGGCTGGATTAAGATTATTACAGCAGGAAATGGTAATATTGGGAGATGATAAAAGCAAAATTTCATAAGAGGCTAACCAGTTGACAGACAGATGTTGAGTATGATGAGTTTAGAAGGGCTTCAAGAGAATGTGGCACAAAAATGGTAAGAGGGGAACCTATAATTGTATCTTCAAGATTTGTACAGAAGGTTCGTGGCCGCTATTGCTGTCACACAAGGAAGCAACCCTTGAGCCACAGGATACAGGTGTTGACTATAATAGCTTATAGGTCTCTGATGATCACCATGTCTCTGGGTCAGTACCCTGGATGCAGTACCTCCAGTTTCATGTACGAAAAGGGAGAAAGGCAATTTGTGGTTTGGGTACCTTAAGGCTGGGGCATTAGTTAGAATTTCCTTTATTTGTTGTACAGCTGATTGTGCCTCTGGAGTCCACCTGATGGGATCAGGTTGTTTATTTTTTAGGTATGCATACAGAGGTTGAGATATAAGGGAGAAATATGGTATCCAGTTTCTACAATAGCCATCCAGGCTTAAAAATCCTCTAAGTTTTTTCTTAGCAATGGGCATTGGGAAAGCTAAAATTCCTCTCACTCTGTCGGGGTTAATACTCAGTCTTTTGACTAAGATAATATGCCCCAAATACTTAACTTGCAGTAAGCATAGCAGAAGTTTGTCTTTGGACACTTTATGTCCCTTGGTGGCTGTTTGAGTAAATATAGACTATCTTCCTGAAAGGATAGATAGTGTGTCTGGACAAAGGAGAAAGTCATCCACATACTGAATGAGTATTGAGTCCTGGGGAAAAATTAAATACTCTAAATCAGCTTTTAATATTTGGGAAAAGTAAGTGGGACTTTCTGTATACCCTTTGGGAAATTACAGTCCACATATATTGCTGTTCTTTCCAAGCAAAAGCAAACAAATACTGACTGTTTGGATCTACAGGAATACTAAAGAAGGCATTACAGAGATTCACAACTGAGAAATACTGACTGGTAGTGGGTATAGCTGATAGAAGGGTATGTGGGTTGGGACTACTGGGTGCCTGGGTATTACAGTATTGCTTATTGCCCTCAAGTTCTGCACAACTCTCCGTCCTCTCCTGCTTAGTTTCTTTACAGGGAATACAGGGCTGTTGCAGGGGCTTGTGCAGGGAATAATAAGCCCCTTTTTCAGATAATCGTGTATGATAGGGGCAATTCCATCTATGGCTTCCTGTCGTAGAGAATATTGTTTAAGGTTGGGTAGGGGTTTCTTTGGGTTCATCTCCACCTTTATTGGAGTGGCTGAGAATATTTTTCCTATATCTGTATTTGACTGAGACCATAAATGGGAGGGGACATCCTTGAGTAAGTGCTCTGCTTCTGGCATTAACAGGAAGACTGGGGAAGCTAGAAAGAGTTGTAATGTTTCCTGCTTTTTATTCCAGTGTTTTCTCTTCCCCCCAATATTTCCTTCTCTGTCTCCATTTTATTTTCCCAGTCACAAGCTTATGTTTTAACATTACTAGTAGTAAATTGTGGTACATTGTCAGGACATTTTTTAATTTGGTATTTTTGGTACCCTGGCTCCAATTCTAAAAAAGGTTCACTTTTTTATGAAAAAGAGATATAGACATTATGGATGTGGAGGAGGTCACAGCCCAAAAGATTGACAGGGGACCCAGGGCATGTAAGAAACATATGGGACCTACTGAGCATGTCATACTTAGAGCCTTCAGCGGGGGAGCTGAACCTGATGAACCGGTAAGGTACAGATTTGGACTTAAAACATAAGATTGTTTTATTAGACACACCCACCATGTAAATTCTTTCATTACTCCAGAGAATGGGGTTTCTAATTAAGACAGGAGTTATCAGCAATATGGTCACACCTGCATCAAATAAGGCAGTTGTAAGCTTACGGTTTATTATATTAGTCTCTTCCAATTTGTTTGTCAGGGTAGAATATTTGGAGAGGTGAAACCCCTGCATTTCCTTGGAGCATCCCTCATCTTCCACAGTTGCATTTTCCTGCCTTTTCTTTCAGCCTAAGGTAATCCCTCTTAAGGTGTCCCGGTCTTTTATAGTAGTAACAGACTAGAAGTGAAGAGTTCTCAGACTGAGGAAGCTTAGATTCTTCCTGGGGCCAAGAGAAGTTAATTGCTTTAGCTGTAAATGCATAACTTGGGCAATCTTCTGTTTTTCCTTTTTTATCATAGTGTGGGCTAATTTGTCAGCTAGGTTAACTCGTTCATTAGTTCTGGCTATGGCCCAATTTGTCATGTGGTGTTTTACAAGGGTGGCTAAATCACGATCTAGTCCATTTAATTGAAAAATTTTTTGTCTGGGCACAGTGGCTCACGCCTGTAATTCCAGCACTTTGGGAGGCCAAGGCAGGCGGATCACAAGGTCAGGAAATCGAGACCATCTGGCCAACATGGTGAAATCCCGTCTCTACTAAAAGCACAAAAATGAGCTAGGCATGGTGGCGCGTGACTGTCTTCCCAGCTACTCAGGAGGCTGAGGCAGAAGAATCGCTTGAACCAGGGAGTCAGAGGTTACAGTGAACCGAGATGGCACCACTGCACTCTAGCCAGGGTGACACAGCGAGACTCCGTCTCAAAAAAAAAATTAATAAAGAAATTTGCATCTAATAATGTATCATTTTTATTGTTTTTAAAGCAATCAGCTGACATACTGCAACACTGTCTTAAAGTTTTATTAGAATGTGTGAAATAATCTAAAACTGATTCATTTGGGTTCTAGCAGCATTGTTGGATTTTATTCCAATCCATAACCCTTTGGAACACTGAAGGAATGCTATTTAACAGAGCAGTGACTCTTTCCAGCATGTTTTTATGCCTGTCTTCTGAATTCGGTGGGGCTGGTTCTTGTGACTCTGTTGGGCCTTCAGGGGTCAAATCTGCTATAGGATCTGACCATTATGCTTTTTCCAGCCATTCCTTAGCTTTAGCTTCTGAGATCAAGATGTAGACTAGCTGATAAAGGTCTGAATAACCTGGCTCATATAATGAGCTCAAATTCTCAGGCAAACCCAATTGGATATTTATGAGGGTCAAGAAATTCTTTATGCCTTGTAATTCGGCCTTTGAATAGGGTCCATAGACAATCACTGGGGTTCCCCTACCTGTTATTGGTTGTTCCCAAAATGGGGTTATCATGAGGGAAGTCCCTGAGGAGTTCCCCTTTTCCACAACTTCCAGATGAGATGCTGCATTGGGGCTGTTGGGTAATCATCCGTGGGTGGGGTCTTTGAAGTCAGATTCCCAACTGCCTTCTGTTAAGTGAGTGTTAAACATGCAGGAGAAGGTGGGGACAGATCTGGTCCCGGAATTTCAGAGAGGTCAGGGTAGAGTGGGGTTGGAGGTGGAGGTGGGGGAGGTGCCTAGGGGGAAGCAAGAGATCCCAAGGATTTATTTAAGGGAGATAAAAGATTAGAGAGTTCTTGACTAGCATTTCTAACTTGTTTGTTCACCTCCTGTAGGGAGATGAGGTGGCCTTCCCCAGTTTTGCTACTTTCCAGATACCACTAAAAATGGCTCTCCCATTCTGGTTGTTTAGTTTTTGTCCCTGCGTTTTCCATCTTGGTTTGCAAGTACACGAATTTGGGCATCTCAAAAGATTCCCATTTAAGCCACTGTAATTTAGAATCTGCTTTAGTTATAGTGGTCCACTTGGTTAAATATTTGCATGATGATTCACCATAAGTATTTTGCATATACCCAGCCAGAGTTTCTAATGGGGGAAGTTTATCTTCCACAGCTGCTGGGGTCTTAGAGGCCTCGTTCTCCATAATTTAGAGTTCCTCTTTGGATTTGACCAAGTCAGGACATGTGTCACACCCAAAATATGCTGCTTGCAAACCTAGCTTTTCAGGGCCATTACACCCTGAACTGGTTTGGTCCACACATATTGCAGCTACCAGGCACAATGTGTCAGGGGCTCAAGGTGCAGGAGGCATTAGTTCCTTGCATGCACCTGCCAGCTGAGATTAGACCCTAAGTATGTTCTTCTGAGGGGGAAACTTATTTAGAGCCACTGCACATCTTAGGGAGCATTTCTCCCAGACACCCTCATGTGATTCTCAGTCACCTGAGAATGCCTAGAAAGGCTAAGGGGAGCAAGGTGTTCTATTTCTTCAGAGTGGAAGATTCCACACTAATGAGCTAGAGGGTTTGGTGTTGGTCAAATGCAATAGGGGAAAGGATCAAAACATACACATATATGCATACACAAAAACATAAACAAACAAAACAGTTAAGCAAAACTCACAATGATCACACAAGTTATACGATTTCTGAGTGTTCTAAGTGTAAGCAAGAAATTAACACCAGCTTGTTCTTAATGCTAATGTTAGTCATTTAAAAGAATTTGCAAGACAGAATCCCAAACCAGTTTCTTACCTAGCGATGGGGGCCCAAGCTGAAGACCACTCTCCAGTGGTGCAGAAGCAGATGAGCTTGCCTTCCTTGATGGAAGCAAGTGGAAAAACTCCCACAAAATAAAGACTTTTTTTTTTTTTTAACAGCATTCAAACCTCAGATCCCCAACTGAAAAACGCTGGAAGATTCCCAGACTTCGGCAAATCATCCTATCAATTTGGGCTGTAAGGTGCCCAAGCTAGGACCAATCACCAAGAGGCAAACTGCAGCACGCCAGGTATCTTTCACTCAGGATCCCTTTGTGGTTACCAGATGTCAATCAAGAAAAATGATGAGACAAGTCTCAATCATTTCATGAGACTTATTTGCCAAAGTTAAGGACTTGCCCAGGAGACAGATCTATGCCTTTCTCCAAAGGCGAAAGGCTCCAAATTTAAAGCGGAAAGGGCGGGATATTGAGAAGGACACAGTTTTCATGTAAGTGCATTTTTAGATAAGATGACATAAAAGGAGCAGAGGAAAAATACAGGAATCTGCATTTTACATAAGATAACACAGACAACATGGAGTAGGGGAACAATCAGATGTGCATTTGTGTCTGGTGAGCTGAGGTAACTGCACATTATAAAGATAAGCTATCAATTTGCACTGCCATGGTGAAGTTTTAACAATTCACTAGGAATTTCCTTGTGGACAAAATATGGGGGAAGTGTGTAGCTCTTCATCTTGTAGCCATCTTATTTAGGAACTAAAAGGGGAAGGCAGATTTGCATGACCCAGTTCCCAACTTGACTTTTCCCATTGGTTAAATGTGTTTGGGGTCCCAAAATTAATTTCCTTTCACAGTGTAAATAACTGTGTCTGTCAGTAGTGGTATTGAAATGGCTCCGTTGTCTGGGGATATACCCATGGTTCTTTGTCTTGCTCCAAGAAAGAATTCAGGACATGGACACACGCAAGGAGTGGGTTTAGGAGAGGAAAGTTTAATAGACAAAGAAGAGAAAGAAAGCTTTCTCATGCTGAGAAAGCAGGTCGCCCAAGAGAGGGTCTCCAGGTTTGGGGTGGAACACGATCAATTTTGCACAGAGGCTTGAGGACGCAGTGATTGATTTACCTGGTCAGTTGGTTTGACCAGGTGTGCTATTTAAATAGCCTACGAAAAGACTGGCCCTTCCACCCTAATTTTTTGTTATGCAAATGCAGCTTCTACCTGGTGGTCACTATGACACCTGCACAGGTGGTGACAAGGAAAAGAGAGCACAAAGTGGCATATTGAACATACCTTGCTTCCAGGTACAGCTGCTGGCATTTACATATAAAAGCTTCTAGCTTGCATATTTATGCTTGCAGCTCGACTTTTCAGGCTGCTTTCTGTGAGGGAAGAAATGATTTGGGGGCTGCTTTTTACTGAAGGAAAATTTCACTGAGAACTCTTTTACCCTTTCTAGCTGCCTAAAATTAATTTATTAATAACTCCTATGTTAGTATGGCTAATTTATGACACAACCTGTCACAACCAACACTAACACTAGCACAGACTGCTTGGGTTCCAGGGCGTTGCTCCACCATTGCTACTATTTCAAGAAACAGAAAATTCAAAGTTAACTGGCATGACAAGAAACAACTGGTGGCTCACATAATTGGGAGTCCAGCAATAGGGAGGGCTTCTGGGTGGACTTAATCCAGTAGCTTCGGTGACATTCCATAAGAATGGGAATTCTCCACATTTCCCTTGGATCTGCCCTTCTCCCTAGGCCAGCTTCATTCTCAGTGTAGTAAGTGGATAGTACCAAAATTTCAGACTACAGTCTGCAGAAAAAGAGGGGAAAGTAATTCCAGGAGTCTTCCAGAAGGACAATCTGACAGGTAGCTGCTTGCACCCAAAAAGTCTGTTTCCCCCTTCATCCTGGTCACATGGCCACCTCTCTGGCACGTACATTTCCCAGTCTTCCTTGCAGTTTGTGTGGCCATGTGACCAAGTTCTTGAAAACAGAATGTGAATAGAGATAATGTGTGCAATTTCTCCCTCACTTACTTAAAAAAGGAAATTGTTTACTCTAAACTTCTCAGTTTCTTTTTTCTGCAAGCCGTCATAGTCATGGCAAGGTCAATCCAGCCAGTCCAGTCCCATCCCTCCAGAACTCAAGCACACTATCCAGAGGCCTGGAGATTGCCTAACCTAGTCTACCTTCCCTGGCACCTAAACAGGCTGACCCAACCTGCTGATACCACCACAGCTAGCACCCATTCACATACACTACCAGTAGGCCAAGAGACTGGCTTACACAACCTGTCACAACCAACACTAACACTAGCACAGACTGCTTAGGTTCCAGGGGGTTGCTCCACCATTGCTACTGCCATTGCTCACATCACACCTGCTGCCCAAGGAAGAGGGGAGTTAGACTCTACTAACAACCACACACTAAGCCACTGAGGAAATCATAGATACTACTGATACTGTTTGCAGCTGAAGAAATTATACAGTGTCTACACTCCCGCATGCACCCAAAATCAAAGTAAAAGCACCCCATGGAACCAAAAATGTAAATAAATCTTCAGGAAAAATCCTCCCCAGCAAAAGCAACTTCAAGAAATTGGAAGAAGTTATTGTTACACCAGATGCAGAGATATCAATATAAGGGAACAGAAAATGTGAAAAAACAAGGAACTATGACACCCCCAAAGGAACACAATAATTTTCCAGCAACAGATCCCAAGCAAAAAGAAATTCATGAAATCCCAGATAAAGAATTCAAAATACTGAATTTAAAGCAGCTCAGTGTGATACAAGAGAACACAGAGAATACAGGTTTCTCTGTACTGAAAACAATACAGAGAAATCAGGAAAACAATTCAAGATATGAATAAGAAATTTACCAAGAGATAGATTTTTTTTAAAGAACAAAGAGAAATTTTAGAAGTAAAAAAATTATTGAATGAATACCAAATACATTTGAAAGCTTCAGTAATAGACTAGATTATAGAGAAGAAATAATCACAAAACTTGAAGACAGGTCTTTTGAAATAATTTAGTTAGACAAAAATAAATAAAAATGAATAAAAATAATAAGCAAAGCATTCATGACATTTGGGACAACATAAAGCCACCAAATATTCAAATGATCAGTGTCTTTAAGGGCAAAAAGAGAACAAAAGGATTGGAAAACCTATTTATTAAAATGTTAAAGGAAAACTTCCTAAGTCTAGCAAGGGACTTAGCCATCCAGATACAAGAGGTTAAGGGTCCCCAAGCAGATACAATGCAATAAAGGAACAAAAAGTATGCAAAACAACCAGAAAACAATTAGCAATATGATAGGAACAAAAAAAAAACTCACATATCAATGATAACTTTGAATGTAAATGGATTAAATTATCCATTTAAAAAATAGAGACTGGCTGAATAAAGAAATATTATCTAACTATAAGCTGCCTACAAGAAACACACTTTACCTGTAAAAACACATATAGGAGAGATGAAATATTCCATGAAAATGGAAACCAAAAGTGAGCAGGAGTAGCTATACTTAGATAAAACAGACTTTAAGTCAAAAGCAGAAAAAAGACAAGGAAGGTCACTATGTAATGATAAAGGGATATATTCAGCAAGAAGCTATAACAATTATAAATATATATGCACCCAACACTGGAGCATCCCGATATATAATGGATCTAAAGGGAGAGATAGATCCCAATACAATAATATTTATGGACTTCAACACACCACTCTTAGCACTGAACAGATCATCTAGACAAAAATCTACAAGGAAATGTTGAATTTAAACTGACTGTAAACCAAATAGGACTAACAGACATTTACAGAACATTTTATCCAACAACTGCAAAATACACATTTTTCTCATCAACACATGGAATATTCTCAGGATATGTTCCATGTTAGGCCACAAAGCAAGTCTCAATATATTTTTCAAAAATCAAAATCATACCATTATCTTCTCAGACAATAATGTAATAAAACTAGCAATCAACACCAATAGGAACTTTGGAGTCTATAGAAATACATGGAAATTAAACAATGTAATTCTTAATTACCAGGGGGTCAATGAATAAATTAAGATGGAAATCAAATAATTTCTTTAAACAAATGAAAATGGAAACACAACACCAAAACTTATGGGATGCAGAAAAGTGCTAAGAAGGAAGTTTATAGCAGTGTAAGCCTACATCAAAAAGTAGAAAGATTTCAAATTCACAACCTAATGTTGTATCTCAAGGAACTAGAAAAGCAAGAACCAACCAAAACCAAAATTAGCAAAAGAAAAGAAATTATAAAAATCAAAGCAAAACTAAATAAAATAAAGACTATATAAAAAATATATGAAGCATCAATGAAACAAAGAAAGTTGGTTCTTAGAAAAGATAAACAAAATTGATAAACCTCTAACTGGACTAATCAAGAAAAGCAGAGAGAAGACCCCAATAAACAAAATCAGAAATGAAAGAGGAGACATTGCAACTGGTACCAAAGAAATACAAAAGATTAGCAGAGATTATTATGAACCACTATACACTAATGAACTGGACAACCTGAGGGAAATAAATAAATTCCTGGAAACATACAATCTACTGAGATTGAACAAGGAAGAAATAGAAAACCTGAACAGACTAGTAACGAGTAGTGAGACTGAATCAGTAATAAAAAGTCTCCCAACAAAGAAAAGCCCAGGGCTGGATAAATTCACAGCTGAATTATACCAAATATATAAAGAAGGACTAATATCAATCCTCCTGAAACTATTGAAAAAATTGAAGAGGAGAGAACTCTCTGTAACTCATTCTATGAGTCTAGCATTCTCCTGATGCCAAAATCAGAGAAGGATGAAACACAAAAAGAAAACTACTACTAACAGCCCTGGTGAAGACAGATACAAAAAACCTCAGCAAAATACTAGCAAATTGAATCCAAAAGTGCATCAAAAAGACAGCACACCATGACCAAGGGAGATTTATACCAGGGATACAAGAATGGTTCAACATACACAAATCAATAAACATGATACATCACATCAACAAAATGAAACTGTCTCTGTAAGAACCACTTGGTAAAAAATTAAATATAATAAAAATTCTAAAAAGCAGAATGAAGGACAAAACCACATGATCATCTCAATAGACAGAGAAAAAGCTTTTGATAAAAGTCGACATCCTTTCATGATAAAAACTAGCAACAAACTCGGAAAAGAAGGAGCATACCTCAATATAATAAAGGCCATGTATGAAGAGCCACGGCTAACATCATACTGAATGCAGACAAGCTGAAAGCCTTTCCCATAAGATCTGGAACAAGACAAGGATGCCCATTTTCACCACTCCTATTCAACATAGTACTGGAAGTCCTAGCCAGAGCAATTAGACAAGAGGAAGAAAAAGAAGACATCCAAACTGTAAAAGAGAATGTCAAATTGTCCCTCCTTACTGATGACATGATCTTACATCTAGAAAACCCTAAATATTCCATCAGAAAACTCTTACAAATGGTAAACAAATTAAGTTAAATTGCAAGATAGAAAATCAACATACAAAAATCAATAACATTTCCATTCACCAACAATGAACCGGCTGAGAAAGAAATCAGGAAAGCAATCCCATTTACAATAGCCAAAAATAAAAATAAAAATAAAACACTCAGGAGTAAATTTAACCAAGAAAGTAAAAGATATCCTCAAGAAAAACTACAAAACTCTAATGAACGAAATTGAAGAGGACACAAATAAATTGAAAGACATCTCATGCTCATGGGTCAGAAGAATTACTATCATTAAAACGATCATACTGCCCTAAGCAATCTACAGATTCAATGCAAACACTATCAAAAGGACAATGTCATTTTTCACAGATTTCAAAAAGCAATCCTAAAATGTATATGGAAACAAAAAGGAGCCCAAACAGCCAACACAGTCCCATGCAAAAAGAACAAAACTGGAGGCATCATACTACCTGACTTTAAAATATATCACAAGACTACATTAACCAAAACAGCATAATATTGATATAAAAACAGACATGATCAACAGACTAGAATGGTAAGTCCAGAAATAAATCCGTGTGCTTACAGCCAAATGATTTTCAATAAAGGCATCAAGAACATGCACTGGAGAAAGGACACCCTCTTTAATAAACGCTGCTGGGAAAATTGGATATCCATATGTAGAAGAATGAAACTGGATCACTATCTCTTCACATATACAAAAATCAACACAAAGTGAATTAAAGACTTAAACATAAGGCTGGGTGCAGTGGCTCATGCCTGTAATCCCAGCACTTTGGGAGGCTGAGGCAGGTGGATCATGAGGTCAAGAGATCGAGACCATCCTGGCCAACATGATGAAACCCTGTCTCTACTAAAAATACAAAAAATGAGCTGGGCATGGTGGCACATGCCTGTAATCCAAGCTATTCGGGAGGCTGAGGCAGGAGAATAACTTGAACCTGGGAGGCAGAGGTTGCAGTGAGCCGAGATCATGCCACTGCACTCCAGCCTGGTGACAGAGTGAGACTCCGTCTCAAAAAAAAAAAAAAAAAAGAAAGAAAGACTTAAACATAAAACCCAAAACTACAGAACTACTAGAAAAAAAAATAGGTAAAACACTTCAAGACATCGGTCTAGGCAAAGATTTCATAGCTAAAACCTCAAAAGCACAGACAACTGTAATAAAAATAGACAAATTGGACTATATTAAACTAAAAAGCTGCACGCCAAAGGAAACAATCAACAGAGTGAAGAGACAACCTATTGAATGGGAGAAAAGATTTGCAAACTATAGGTCTGATAAGATGTTAATATCCAAAAAACAAAAATAATAACAACAAAAATAACAACAAAAACCACAGGCTAAGCACAGTGGCTCATGCCTGTAATGTCAGCACTTTGGGAAGCCAAGCAGGAGGATTACTTGAGCTCAGATGCTCAAGACTAGTCTGGGTAACATAGTGAGACCTCATCTCTAAAAAAATTTAAAAATTAGCTATGCATGGTGATTTGTGCCTGTGGTTCCAGCCACTTAGGAGGTTGAGGTGGGAGGATCACTTCAGCCCAGGTGGTCAAAGTTGCAGTGAAGCCATGATCTAGCCACTGCACTCCAGCCTGGGCAGCAGAGTAAGACACTGTCTCAAAAAAAAGAAGAAGAAGGAGGAGGAGGAGGAGTGACATATTGGTGTTTATTAATGAAAACTGTTTTTTTGACCTTTCTGTGGGCTTGATATTGAGAGGTGAAGCCAGCTGGACTTCCTGGGTCAAATGGGGACTTGGAGAACTTTTCTGTCTTACAAGAGGATTGTAAAACGCACCAGTCAGCACTCTAGCTAGCAAGAGGTTTGTAAAATACACCAATCAGTGCTCTGTAAAAATGCACCAATCAGTACTCTGTAGCTAGCAAGAGGTTTGTAAAATGCACCAATTTGGCACTCTGTAAAATGGACCAATCAGCAGGATTCTAAAAGTAACCAATCACGTTGAGGATTGAGAAAAGGGCATTCTGATAGGACAGAAACAGGACATGGAAGGGGACAAATAAGGGAATAAAACCTGACCACCCCAGTCAGCAGCGGCAACCGACTCAGGTCCCCTTCCACACTGTGGAAGCTTTGTTCTTTCACTTTTCACAATAAATCTTTCTGCTGCTTACTCTTTGCGTCTCTGCCATCTTTAAGAGCTGTAACACTCACTGCGAAGGTCCGCGGCTCCATTCTTGAAGTCAGCAAGACCATGAACCCACTGGAAGGAACTAACTCTGGACACATCCTGGGGGCTTGTCTGGGATTTTGCCACATGGTGAGTACCATCGGACCACTTTCACTGCTATTCTGTCCTATTTTTCCTTAGAATTCAGGGGCTAAATACTGGGCACCTGTCGGCCAGTTAAAAGCTACTAGTGCAGCTGCCAGACTAAAGACATGGGTGTCAGGCTTTCTAGGAAAGGGCTCTCTAACCACCCCCAACTCTTTGGAGTTGGGAGTGTTGGTTTGCCTGGAACCAGTTTCTGCTTTTTCAGTACTTCCGGGCTGAGCCGAGGGTCGACAGAGAGGAAAGCCATTCAGCACCTGGTTACCGACAAAAAGTTGGTTGACCCTGCAGCCATGAGCAGAACTCTCAAAGTCACATTGCCCAAGCGAGACTCACCCATCTATCCTATCTATCCTGACCCTTGCCTCCTGGGTCCTAACACCTGTCAGACAAACTTCCTCCTGCCTCTCTTCTCCAAGGCCACTCCTGCTTCTAAAAACCACTCTCCGTCTCTGGTGCTTTTCTAGGTTCTCCTATAAGAATGATTTCTAGTGTAAATTTCAGGACTCTGTTCCCTTCTGTAGGCACCCAGCCTCACCAATCAGAAGGACATAATTTTTGCCCAAAGCCCCATCAGGGTGGGGGGACTATCTGGAATTTTAAGATCCCTCCTCAGACTAGCAGGCCTAACAAAGGCTATTCCCGAAGCTAGGATATGGGGAGCCTCGGAAATTATATCCTTCCTATGTCCTCAGAAGTGAGGACAAAAGGCATCACCCTTCAAACCCTAGAGATCCTTTCCCTCCCTCAAGGTATGGCCCTCCACTCCATTTTGAGGCATATTATCTTTATAGGACAAGGGTAAGGTCCCAATACTAACAGGAAAAAATGCTTAGGACTCTAACAGGTTTTTGAGAATGCATCAGTAAGGGCCACTAAATCCAATTTTTCTCAGTCCTCTGTAGTCTAAGAGGAAAGGCAAGGGTGCGGGTTTTCAAGAGTGCATCAGTAAGGGCCACTAAATGCAACCTTCCTTGGTCCTTTTTTCAGTCTAGGAGGAAAACTAGTGTTTCCACTGCTGCTTCAGTGAGCACAACTATTCCGATCAGCAGCATCCAGGGACCGTTGTGCGTTCTTACAGGGGAGGGAAAAAACAAACCAAAACTGTGGGTGGTTTTTTCTTTCAGATGAGAAACACTCGGGCCTCAAGAGGCTCACCCTTGAAATGCATCCTAAGCTATTGAGACCAATTTGATCCACAAACCCTGAAAAATAAACAGCTTATTTTTTTTCCTGCACTATGGCCTGGCCCCAATATTCTCTCCCTGATGGGGAAAAATGGCCACCTGAGGGAAGTATAAATTACAATACTATCCTGCAGCTTGACCTTTTCTGTAAGGGGGAAGGCAAATGGAATGAAATACCTTATGTCAAAGCTTTCTTTTCATTGAAGGATAATCTACAACTATGCAAAGCTTGCAATTTACATTCCACAAGAGGACCTCTCAGCTTACCTCCATATCCTAGCCTTCCTATAGCTCCCCTTTCTATTAATGATAAGTCTCCTCTAATCTCCCCCACCCAGAAGGAAACAAGCAAAGAAATCTCCAAGGGACCACAAAAACCCCTGGGCTATCGGTTATGTTCCCTTCAAGCTGTAGGGGGAGGAGAATTTGGCCCAACCCGGGTACATGTCCCCTTCTCCCTCGCTGATTTAAAGCAGATCAAGGTAGACATGGGGAAGTTTTCAGATGATCCTGATAGGTATTTAGATGTCCTACAGGGTCTAGGGCAAACCTTTGACCTCACTTGGAGAGATGTCATGCTATTGTTAGATCAAACCCTGGCCTTTAATGAAAAGAATGTGGCTTTAGCTGCAGCCTGAGAGTTTGGAGATACCTGGTATCTTAGTCAAGTAAATGATAGAATGACAGCCGAAGAAAGGGACAAATTCCCTACCAGTCAGCAAGCCATCCCCAGTATGGATCCCCACTGGGACCTCGACTCAGATCATGGGGACTGGAGTCACAAACAACTATTGAACTGTGTTCTAGAAGGACTAAGGAGAATAGAAAAAAACCCATAAATTATTCAGTGATGTCCACCATAACTCAGGGAAAGGAAGAATATCCTTCTGTCTTCCTTGAGCGGCTACAGGAGGCCTTAAGAAAATATACTCCCCTGTCACCTGACTCCCTTGAGGGTCAATTGATGCTAAAAGATGTTTATTACCCAATCAGCCACAGATATCAGGAGAAAGCTCTAAAAGCAAGCCCTGGGCCCTGAACAAAATCTGGAGGCATTATTAAACCTGGCAACCTTGGTGTTCTATAATAGGGACCAAGAGGAACAGGCCAAAAAGGAAAAGTGAGATCAGAGAAAGGCTGCAGCCTTAGTC
The DNA here is from genome assembly GCF_028858775.2 of Pan troglodytes. Taxonomy (NCBI): domain Eukaryota; kingdom Metazoa; phylum Chordata; class Mammalia; order Primates; family Hominidae; genus Pan; species Pan troglodytes. The sequence goes on along the minus strand of NC_072398.2, from coordinate 77,800,085 downwards.
ATGGCCCTCAGACAAACCAACCTTGGTGGTTCAGAGAGGGCAGAAAATGGAGCAGGCCAATCACCTGATACAGTTTGTTATCAGTGTGGTTTGCAAGGACACTTTTAAAAAGACTGTCCAACAAGAAACAAGCCACGTCCTCGTCCATGTCTGCTATGACAAGGCAATCACTGGAAGGTGCACTGCCCCAGAGAACAAAGGTTCTCTGAGCCAGAAGCCCCCAACCAGATGATCCAACAACAGGACTGAGGGTGACCAGGGCAAGCGCCAGCTCATGTCATCACCCTTACTGAGCCCTGGGTAAGATTAACCGTTAAGGTCCAGGAAATTGACTTCCTCCTGGACACTGGTGTGGCCTTCTTGGTGTTAATCTCCTGCCCCAGACAGCTGTCCTCAAGGTCTGTTACCATCCGAGGAATCCTGGGACAGCCTGTAATCAGGTATTTGTCCCTCCTCCTCAGCTGTAATTGGGAGACTTTGCTCTTTTTATATGCCTTTATTGTTATGCCTGAAAGTCCCACACCTTATTAATGAGGGACATATTGGCCAAAGCTGGAGCTATTATCTATATGAATATGGGAACAAGTTACCCATTTGTTGTCCCCTTCTGGAGGAGGAAATCAACTCTGAAGTCTGGGCATTGGAAGGACAATTTGGAAGGGCAAAAAATGCCCACCCAGTCCAAATCAGGCTAAAGGACCCCACTACTTTTCCTTATGAAATGCAATATCCCATAAGGCCTGAAGCTCATAAAGGATTACAGGATATTGTTAGACATTTAAAAGCTCAAGTCTTAGTAAGAAAATGCAACAGTCCCCACAACATCCCAATTCTAGGAGTACAAAAACCGAATAGTCAGTGGAGACTAGTGCAAGATCTTAGACTTATCAATGAGGCAGTAATTTCTCTATATCCAACCCCTATACCCTGCTCTCTCAAATACCATAGGAAGCAGAATGGTTCACAGTTCTGGACCTTAAGGATACCTTCTTCTACATACCCCTGCACTCTGACTCCCAGTTTCTCTTTCCCTTTGAGGATCCCACAGACCACACATCCCAACTTACATGGATGGTCTTGCCCCAAGGGTTTAGAGATAGCCCTCATCTGTTTGGTCAGGCACTGGCCCAAGATCTAGGCCACTTCTCAAGTCCAGGCACTCTGGTCCTTCAATATGTGGATGATTTACTTTTGGCTACCAGTTCAGAAGCCTCATGCCAGCAGGCTACTCTGGATCTCTTGAATTTTCTAGCTAATCCAAGGTACAAGGCCCAGCTCTGCCTACAACAACTCAGATATCTAGGCCTAATCTTAGCCAGAAGAACCAGGGCCCTCAGCAAGGAATGAATACAGCCTATACTGGCTTATCCTTGCCCTAAGACATGAAAATCATTGTGGGAGTTCCTTGGAATCACCGGCTTTTGCTGACTATGGATCCTCAGATACAGCGAGAAGGCCAGACCACTCTATACTCTAATCAAGGAAACCCAGAGGGCAAATACTCATCTAGTAGAATGGGAACCAGAGGCAGAAACAGCCTTCAGAACCTTAAAGCAGGCCCTAGCACAAGCTCCAGCCTTAAGCCTTCCACAGGACAAAACTTCTCTTTATGCGTCAGAGAAAGAGCTGGAATAGCTCTTGGAATCCTTACTCAGACTCATGGGACAACCCCACATCAGTGGCATATCTAAGTAAGGAAATTGATGTAGTAGCAAAAGGCTGGCCTCACTGTTTATGGGTAGTTGTGGCAGTGGCCAGCTTAGTATTAGAGGCTATCAAAATAATACAAGGAAAGGATTTCATTCTCTGGACTTCTCATGATGTAAATGGCATACTAGGTGCCAAAGGAAATTCATGGCTATCAGACAAACGCCTGCTTAGATACCAGGCACTACTCCTTGAGGGACCAGTGCTTCAAATACACATGTGTGTGGCCCTCAACCCTGCTATTTTTCTCCCAGAGGATGGAGAGCCAATCAAGCATGACTACCAACAAATTGTAGCCCAGACTTATGTCACCTGAGAGGATCTCTTAGAAGTCCCCTTAGCTAATCCTGACCTTAACCTATATACCAATGGAAGTTCATTTGTGGAGAATGGGATACGAAGGGCAGGTTATGCCATAGTTAATGATGTAACAGTACTTGAAAGTAAGCATCTTCCTCCAGGGACCAGCACTGTTAGCAGAACTAGTGGCACTTACCCAAGCCTTAGAACTGGGGAAGGGAAAAAGAATAAATGTGTATACAAATAGCAAATATGCTTATCTAATCCTACATGCCCATGCTGCAATGTGGGAAGAAAGGGAGTTCCTAACCTCTGGGTGAACCCCCATTAAATACCACAAGGAAATCATTAAGTTATTGCATGTGGTGCAAAAACCTAAGGAGATGGCAGTCTTACACTGCCAAAGCCATCAAAAAAGTGAAGGAGAAAAGGCAGAAGGAAACTGTCGGGCAGATGCTGAGGCCAAAATTGCTGCCAGGTGGAACCTACCATTAGAAATACCTGTAGAAGGACCATTGGTATGGAACAACCCTCTCCAAGAGATTAAGACCCAGTATTTCCCAACTTAAACAGAATGGGGACTTTCACGGGGGCATAGTTTTCTCCCCTCAGGGTGGTTCACTACGGAAGAGGGAAAGGTACTCATACCTGAAGCCAGACAGTGGAAAATACTTAAGACCCTCCACCAAACTTTTCATATGGGTATTGAGAACACTCATCAAATGGCTAAATCTCTATTTATGGGTCCAAATCTCCTCTGGACCATCCAACAAGTAGTCAAAGCCTATGAGGTGTGCCAAAGGAATAATCCCTTGGTCCATCATAAGGCCCCTCTGGGGGAACAAAGAATAGGGCACAATCCCAGAGAGGACTGGCAGTTAGACTTCACCCATATGCCTAAGTCTAAGGGATTTCAACACTTGTTGGTCTGTGTTGAAACCTTTACAAATTGGATAGAAGCCTTCCCCTGCAAGACAGAGAAGGCTCAGGAAGTGGTTAAAGTCCTAATGCATGAAATAATTCCTAGATTTGGGCTTCCCCAAAGCTTACAAAGTGACAATGGTCTGGCTTTTAAAGCCACGGTAACAGGGAATTTCCAGGGTGCTAGGGATACCATATTACCTCCACTGCGCCTGGAGGCCACAATCCTTGGGGAAGGTTGAGAAGGCAAATCCCTGTAACCATGAATACCACCTTAACTTTCCAAGCCCCTCTATGCATCCAACACAACCTGTTATCAGGCCTGCCCCTGGGGGACCTATTATCCCATCAGTGTAATTACATCCTACAACTTCAAGCCCGAACTGATTATAGTAACTTCCGAGTCACCCAAACAGCTCCACTCAGATGGCTTGTCCACTTCTCAGAGCCTCCAAAAATCATCACCTCCTCCCTGCTTAACAGTCTGGGTTTTTTAATAGCAAACATACTCCCTGCATGACCATTCACCCCTGGACCCCCTGCAGCAGTGCCCCCACCACTAGTGAATGCCTCCTCATCCCCTCTTTCAATTAATCTATTGAATGGTTCCTAGTAGATACAAAACGGCTTTTTCCCCCAGTGGGAAGATAGAACACAGGGAGCCACTCAGTTTGCTCCCAACACCCCTTTCCAGCCACTCACCGGAGCCACCTTGGCAAGTACTCTAGGAGTATGGGAAAATGAAAACAACAAACTCACACACCTTTTTAACGTACACAACCAGTTCTGTCTACCCAGCCAAGACATATTCTTCTTACGTGGAATGTCAACCTATATCTGCCTCCCCACCAACTGGACAGGCACCTGCACCTTAGTCTTCCTAAGTCCCAATATAAACATTGCCCAGACCCTATCAGTGCTCCTCAAAGCTCAAGTCCATCAGCACAGGGCCATACAACTAATACCCCTACTTATAGGGTTAGGAATGGCCACTGCTACAGGAACCGGAATAGCAGGTTTATCCACTTCATTATCCTACTACCACACACTCTCAAAGCATTTCTCAGACAGTTTGAAAGAAAGAACAAAATCTATCCTTACTCTACAATCCCAAATAGACTCTTTGGCAGCAGTGACTCTCTAAAACCACTGAGGCCTAACCTCCTCACTGCTGAGAAAGGAGGACTTTGCACCTTCTTAGGGTACGAGTGTTGCTTTTACACTAACCAGTCAGGGTTAATATGAGACGCCACCCGGCATTTACAGGAAAAGTCTTCTGAAATCAGACAATGCCTTTCAAATTCTTATACCATTCTCTGGAGTTGGGCAACATGGCTTCTCCCCTTTCTAGGTCTCATGACAACCATCTTGCTATTACTTGCCTTTGGGCCCTGTATTTCTAACCTCTTTGTCAATTTGTTTCCTCCAGGATCGAGGCCATCAAGCTACAGATGGTTTTGCAAATTAAACCCCAAATGAGCTCAACTAACAACTTCTACCGAGGACCCCCTGGATCGACCCACTGGCCCTTTGATACCTAGAGAGTTTCCCTCTGGAGGATACTACAATTCAGGGTCTCTTCTTCACCCCTATCCAGCAGGAAGTAGCTAGAGCAGTCATTGCGCAATTCTCAAAAGCAGTTGGGGTGTCCTGTTTAAAGGGGGTATTGAGAGGTGAAGCCAGCTGGACTTCCTGGGTCGAGTAGAGACTTGGAGAACTTTTCTGTCTTACAAGAGGATTGTAAAATGCACCAATCAGTGCTCTGTAGCTAGCAAGAAGTTTGTAAAATGCACCAATCAGTTCTCTGTAAAATGGACCAATCAGCGCTCTGTAAAATGGATCAATCAGCAGGATTCTAAAAGTAACCAATCGTGGGGAGAATTGAGAAAAGGGCATTCTGATAAGACAGAAACAGGACATGGGAGGGGACAAATAAGAGAAAGCTGGCCACCCCAGCCAGCGGCAGCAACTGGCTCGGGTCCCTTTCCACTCTGTGGAAGCTTTGTTCTTTCGCTCTTCACAATAAATCTTGCTGCTGCTCACTCTTTGGGTCTGTGCCATCTTTAAGAACTGTAACACTCACCACAAAGGTCCGCAGCTCCATTCTTGAAGTCAGGGAGACCATGAACCCACCGGAAGGAACTAACTCTGGACACAATATTTTTTTTTTCTTTTTTTAAATTTTTTTCTTTATTTCTTCTAAAAAAAAGTGGGATGCATGTGCAGAACATGCAGGTTTGTTGCATAGGTACACGTGTGCCATGGTGATTTGCTGCACCTATTGACCTGTTCTCCTCTAAGTTCCCTCTCCTCACCCCCCACCCTACAACAGGCCCTACAACATTCCCCTCTCTGTGTCCATGTGTTCTCATTGTTCAACTCCCACTTATGAGTGAGAACATGCAGTGTTTGGTTTTCTGTTCCTGTGTTAGTTTGCTGAGGATGATGGCTTCCAGCTTCATCCATGTCCCTGCAAAGGACATGATCTTATTTCTTTTTATGGCTGCATAATATTCCATGATATTTTTCAAAAGAAAATATTTGCTGCCAACAGAAGATTTTATATTAAAATCTGTATTTGCAGCTTTTACTGAAAAGAACCTAAGGCCTTGCCATATTGGGCTCATTTTCTCAAATAGCAACATTTAGCTGAACTGAATAGACAGAGAAAGTACTTTCCAGTCAGATCATATCTGGCCCACTTTCCTCGTGTATGTTACCCTCCTCACTCCTGTAGGCATTTGCATGTGTAGTCACAAGCAAATGTGGTTTAGAAATTGTTCAGTGAACCATGTTGGAAAATGTCCCTAAACACAAGTCCTAAAGATGGTCTGTTATATTATCTTACAAGCACACAGTGGAAGGAAAAACACTAAGTTTTCTATTTCTGCCACAGCTTCTATAATTATTACCTTTCTTGTGCCCTAGGTTAATATCTAAAAATAGCTTTATGCTTTCTCAAACACATTTCACCAGCTCCCTCTGCTGATCCAATCTGAAGGACAAAACAGCTTAAATTCCTTGTAAGTCCTGAACTTTAAAATCACATTTCTGGGGTTGGAGAACTCCAAGCATGAAAGAACTTGATGAGGTAATGGTCATCTAAATAACTTTCTCCTTTGGACAGCTCCTATGGTAATCCAAGCAAGAGTCAGGGTGTAGAAGTTTGTTTCCAAAAGTAGAACTCCTGTTTCGCTGAGAAAGCTGTAATTTGGGGTGATTTGGCGCCCTCTACAGACTCTAATGGCAAAAGCGACGCTATCATGTGCTTCCCATAGCTTTAGGGCTTTGCCAGAACTACGACGTTGAGGAGGGTGGGGTAAAGGGGCAGGAAGCGTTTATGTTCTGCCAATCCAACAGCTGTATTCTAACTCACCATTCCGCCCTCCCTTAAGATCACGGAAGTATCACGCTTGCCTCTTACACAACTTTTTTTCCTTAGTCCGTATACTTTCTGCTGTCACTAGCATAACAGAAAAGACGAATGGCTTTTGTTTTAAACTGAGGGCACTTTTACAAAAGTCATCTTTCCATTTATTTTTCTTTCAGAAAAAAGAATTTGGGTTTTGAGCTTTTTAAAAAAAAAAAGACAAACACTTTCCTTGACTTTGAGAAATAATTTAAGTCAAAGAATCTGCTCTATGCTAACCAAGGTAAGTGTCCTGGATTTTTTTTTTTTTAATGGGGAAATGATCCAGAAACTGCTTTCACAAAAGATGAATGTTTTTCTTGGAGTGTGTTCCTTAAGAATGAATGTGATTATCTTCTTTTGGGGTCTCTTGACTAGGGCTAAAGCAAGAGAATTAAGGAGAGAGTCAGGAAGCAAAGGGAAGTTGTAGGGAAACAAAGTTATGTTGTGGACAGAACCATCCAAAAGGAAAGTGTCAGTGAGATAAACAGAATCATGAGACTTTCAGTGACCCCAGTGACCTCTGATTTCATCTTATGAATGCGATGGAAATGCCAGCCATTGGGAAACAAATACCCCATAGATGGTGTGGGGAAAAAATACTGTAACAAAGCAAGAGCATGGTAGGATGATGATAAGAAACATAAAATGATCAAATTTCAAATTCAAAGAAATCATAATTGATTACATGATTTGCAAATCACCCAAGTCTCTCCATGTCTCATAAAGGATTCCTACATTTGCTGGTCAGTCAGGTATAGGGTGGGGTTTTCCCGTTGTACAAAGGTCTAGTTCAATAGGTCAGGGCTCCTTTCTGCCAAGGACTAAATATAAGCAATCTATGGCTGGCACGGTGGCTCACGCCTGTAATCCCAGTACTTTGGAAAGCCGAGGAGGGCAGACCACTTGAGATCAGGAGTTTGAGACCAGCCTGACCAACATGGTGAAACCCCGTCTCTACTAAAAATACAAAAATTAGCCAGGCGTGGTGCCGCCTGCCTGTAGTCTCAGCTACTCAGGAGGCTGAGGCAGGAGAATCACTTGAACCCAGGAGGTGGAGTTGCAGTGAGCCGAAATTGTGCCACTGCATTCCAGCCTGGAAGACAGAGTGAGACTCCAACTCAAATAAATAAATAAATAAATAAATATAAGCACCTTTGAGCAACCAAGTACCTTACGAAGTCCACTTTATAGTTTGCAGAGTTTGCACACACGTTCTCCCAATCCTTCAAGCCTGCAGTATTCTCGCCTACCTTTGAATTCATATCTTTTTTTTTTTTTTTGCACCAATTACTTGGTTTTCAGACATAAGAACAGTCCTTTCAAGCTTGAAGGAAACAAAGAGAAAGCCACTTGAACCCTCTGTTTTACAAATGTGGAAGCACTGGCTCAGAGAAATTGAGAATTGTGTCCAGGGTTACAGGCTGCTTAGAGGCAGAAGCAGAACTAGAACTCAGATCTCTCAATTTCCAGTTCACTCACTACCTTCCTCTACTGACTCAAGGCAAAATTTAAAAAGGTTGCTCCCATTCAGAAATTTATAGTCTGTAAATACGAATTAATTTTAAAAGGTGCTAATTCCCAATTTGTTTCTACTGCCTGTAGAGTCTCTAAGTCAGTCCTTAAAGTGCTTTTGCTCAGCACCTTTTTAACCCCACAGCCCACTCTGTGTCACTAACTAGGTCTCTAGACAGGGATAATAAACAGGCCAGGAGAGTGCAAGCATTCATGCCCAGAGCATGCTGCTACCATAGGACTTAGCACAAGGTAGTGTCAGCCTCTCCCTATACAACATCTTAAGAGCAGTCACGGTCTTTTTTAAATTCTAAGACTTTACTACTATTTCTTAGTTGCAGGGTCTTCATTATGTTCAGGGCCCCACACTTAGCTTAGGACCTGCACTTAGAGGTACCCAGGGCATATTTGTTGAATGAATTAATTTGCTTCCAGTCTATTCACATCAGTATATTTTTCACTTTGGCAATTCAGTTAGCAGTCATTTCTTTTTACGTTATTATTGCAGAGATAGATCACAGCAAAGACCTGCCAGCCCCGGGCCTCTACCTAGTGGCCTGGAAATTCAAGTATTCTTATTGGTGGAGGCCATTTGTTTCTGATTAGAAGCTGTCTAAACCTCCTACTTCTCAACTCAAAGGAAAACACAGGTATGTCTGCCTACTCCTTTCCAAACTTGTTGATACATTTTATCTGTATGAACTGTCTTTTCCAAGGAGAAGAGAAGGAAGACAGGAGACAAGTAGGGAGGTAGAGAATGAACACTGAGTAAATATTTTGTGCAAGGCACTTTTTTGTGTAAGTAATATCAAGTTTTTTAAAATGCAAACAATCCTTCAACATAGAGATTTTTTATTATTTTACAAATAATATATCTAAGGTTGCTTCAGTCGGTTGCTCAGGGTCATATGGCTAGTTGGTAGCAGAGAAAGTTCAAACCCAACTCTGCTGCCTCCAAAATCCATTTTCATTGCATTCCATATAGCTCTCTCAACTAAATAGGGGCTCCCAAATAAAAAGTCTAAGAGGAAAAATGATGCATTTTGTAATACATAATGAAGCCAGGTATGGCAATCTCAGCCTTACAAAGGCAAGGCAGCAAATACATTCAGAAATTGGCAGCCCTAGGAAATCCTTCTGATCCTCATTGCAAGTTCATGAATCTGCCTTAGGGTCAGGTAAGTCTAAGGGTTCCTGGAGGACTCAGGAGTCTTTCTTTACTCCCTCCAGTCAGTAAATTATCTTATATTTTGTGCCTGGGGCTTCTGATCTGATTAAGAGACAAGCTACAGAGCCATAGAGAAAAACTCCAAGCCCATCCCAAAGGTGCAGCAGCAAACCTGAGCAAAGATGAAGGAAGAGGCTTAGTGACGGGAACCACAGGATACCTCAGGCTCTCAGACCAACAGCATGTTCACATCTTGGTTTCAGATCCTGAAATCCATACTCAGTGCAAACTCTGCCTCTTAATAGCAGTGTAGTCTTAAGTTGTTTCAAATGATTATGCTAATTTCCCATTTACTGGTCCTAATAGCTCAAAAAATATATGCTCTCTTGTTTCCCCAAGGCAAATACCACTGTGATAAGTGACATGAGACTACAAAAATCACACAGGGGTTATACAGCTAGATCTTTCCTCAAAAAATGCTGTATCTTCCAAGGCAAAGTGAAATGAGTTATATATATTTCATAAAACAATGGAATACTTTGAGGTCTCAACTATCGTTTATGTGTCTTCTGAGTTGGCCAAGTGGGTTGCAGGGAAAAGCAGCACTTGCAACTAAGTCTACATGACATATTAAGGGCCTCAGTGTGACATAAACTTGATTTACTAGAATTAACTCAGCCCATTTGATTGAGGCAAAAGCAATATGAAATGTGCAGAAATGATAAAATCCAGAAAAACTGGTAAAAACTGGTCCTATATCCCCATGTGTGTGTATGTGTATACTTCCTCCAGTTCCCGCTGACAAGCATGAGCATCCCCATTTCTAGCTGACATCGTCGTGGGCTCCAGAATATCCCTTATGACGTTCCTTGGGGACTTTATTTTCTATTATGGTCAGTCTTGCCTCTGCAAGCTAAGAACCTCCCCTCAACCCATGTAATATGCTTGTTTTATGGCAAGGCATGACCGTGACCAGCTATTCTTTAGGACTCTAAATGCTTTGAATCAAAACCAACATTTCTACTGACTGAAATTCCTAGGATTCAGAGGCAAAGTGATAGCAAAGAGCCCCTTTAATACTGACAAATTCTAGCATCCCAACAGGGTCAAGGTACTGTCTACACTCTCTAATAGTAATACCACAGATTGAGTACTCCTTATCCAAAATACTTGGGACCAGGCCGGGCACGGTGGCTTACGTCTGTAATCCCAGCACTTTGGGAGGCTGAGGCCGGCAGATCACTTGAGGTCAGGAGTTCGAGACCAGCCTGGCCAACATGGTGAAACCCCATGTGTACTAAAAAATACAAAAATTAGCTGGGCGTGGTGACAGGCACCTGTAATCCCAGCTACTTGGGAGGCTGAGGCATAAGAATCACTTGAACCTAGGAAGTGGAGGTTGCAGTGAGCTGAGATTGTGCCACTGCACTCCAGCCTGGGTGACAGACCAAGACTGTCTCAAAATAATAATAATAATAATGATAATAATAGTTGGGATGAGAAATGTTTCACTAGGATGAACATGGTGGCTCACTCCTGTAATACTAGCACTTTGGGAGGCCAAGGCAGGAGGATCACCTGAGCCCAGGAGTTCAAGAACAGCCTGGGCAATATGGTGAGACCCCATTTCTATTAAAAAAAATTAAAATAAATAAAAAATAAATGTTTCACATTTCAAGTCTTTTCAGATTTTGGAATATTTTCATTATACTTACTGGTTGAACATCCCAAATCTAAAATCTGAAATACTCTAGTGAGCATTTCTTTTGAATTCCATGTCAGTATTCAAAAAGTTTTGGATTTTGGAGTATTTCAAATTTTGGATTTGGGGGTTTGGGCTGCTCAACCGGTAATAGCTAAATTTAGTTGAGCACTTACTATGTAGCAGGCATACTTCTAAAACCATTCCAACATTTATCAGTCATTTAATCTTCATAACAACCCTTTAAAGTCATTATTATTATTACTATTAAAACGGAAGAGTTCCCTGAGCCCTCGCAGAACTTGCTACAGGGGTGTGGCTTGTTTGCATGTTCAGACCCCTTATGGGAAGGGAAGCATGCAGACAGGCAGGTGCAGGAGCCAGGGCTAGTGCTTTTAGGCTCTGGCCCCACAGTAGGATCTAGAGGTGTCATAAAATTAATGCTCTTTTAGCAGTTGCTATTTACAGACAGCTAAGTATTACTAGTTCAGTGGAGATTCAGGCGACAGTCTTTTACACCTGCCCTTTTGGTACCCAGGTCCTTGTCCAAAGTCCAGGAAGAATCAGGTCACATGGACTTGAAGGATGGTGAATGTGGGTATTTTATTGAGTGGTGGAGGTGGATCTCAGTGGGCTTGCTGGGGAGCTGGAAAGGGGATGGAGTGGGAAGATGATCTTCCCCTGGAGTTTGGCCATCCTGGGCCGATCTTTCCAACCATCCCCAGCTGAACTCCTCTTGATATTCAAACACTCCTTCTCTTCTCTCCTTCTCTGCCACACTGCTCTGCTCTGCCACTGGAGCTTGGGGTTTATATGGGCATGGGATAGGGCATGGTGGGCCAGAGTGGTCTTGGAAAAGGCAACATTGGGGTGCAAAAACAGGAATGCCTGTTCTCATTTAGGGCTGTAGGTTTCCAGGCTTGAGGGTGGGGCCTTTGCCAGGGAACTGCTCTCTCCTACTCAGTATTTCCTTGCCTCCTGTTGGTATCACTATTATTACCATTCACATTTTACAGGTGAGAAAACTGAGTCCTAGACAGGATAGTTAGCCCAAGATCACACAGTTAATAAGTAGTGAAGCCAAGACTTAAACCAAAACAATCTGATTTCAGAGCCTGGATTTTTAAGCAGCATGTGATTCTGTCCCCACTCAAAGATGAAAAAAAGGCATATATAGCACTATAAAAGTTGAGTCTTTTGACAAGGGCTCCCTTCCAAACTTATTAAATAAAGAAGTTCTGCTTGACTTTCCTCTAACAGAGCATACCATGGCCAAGAAAGTTGCAGTGATTGGAGCTGGTGTGAGTGGCCTCTCCTCCATCAAATGCTGTGTGGATGAGGACCTGGAGCCCACCTGCTTTGAGAGAAGTGATGACATTGGGGGATTATGGAAGTTTACTGTACGTGGTTCATCTCTATCAGTCATGATCTGGCCATTTGCTTTGTCTCTGCTCAGACATGGTGGCTTTAGCCTGCCTTGGTGATCAAGTAAGGGAGTGGCTTACTGCAACAGCACAAACAAGTGCATAATGCAGTGTTAAACATTAGGCAGGATGCAGTCTGATTGGTGAGGAATCTTGAGAATGCGCAGACTCGGGTCAGGGACAGTTGGAAGAGAGAGGAAAAAAGAGTTAACTCTGATAAATAAGCATAGTATTGGACATTTATGATGATTTCTGGACCATGGACATTCTAAGACAAAGCAGCAGAGTGTAACATCAGGCAAACTGAATAGCATTGGTGAACATAAAACAGATTACACTCTAGGGAGAATGGAAGTTGGCAACAGGGAGTGGAACCACAACCCCCAGACATCGTTCAGGTCTTTAGGAACAGAACTGGCAAGAGTGAGGCATGGCCCCAGATCTTGGAAGGCCTTGTGGGAGGGGGAGGGTTCCCTGTCACATTTTCAGAATACAAAGAACTCAGGCACTAACCAATCCTTCTTTGAAGTGGAATATTTAGCCTCGGAGGCTACACTGAGGTCCAGGCCACCTGTTAGGTGACTTGAGCATCAGACAGTGGGGATGGAAGTGGTTAAATACCACCTGCCTCTGGTCAGGATTGGTGCTGGTTACTGGAAGTAGCAGGGTATCCAGTAGGGACTGAGGGATCTGCCCCAGCGGTGAAGTATAAGGAGGTATCAGAAGGTTTATGCCTGTAATCCCAGCACTTTGGGAGGCTGAGGTGGGAGGATCACTTGAGGCCAGGAGCTCAGGACCAGCATGAGCGGCATAGTGAGACCCTATCTCTACAAAAAATAAAATGAAAAACAAAAACAAAAAAATAAGATGGAAGCTAGGAAGGCCCAAGTACTAAATGCTATAGGGGAAAAGAAGAGTGGCATTCGTTCAACAGGCATGAGAGAGAAGCCTTCATAGAAGACATGTTGTTTGCTATTAATAGATCTCTGATGGATGATGAATAAAACAGAATAAGCAACTACATATAAGCAGGAGTAACCATAACCCTAGGATTATAGTATACTAGGAGAAAAATTAAATTGGTATATTGTTAACCTCATCAAGCCACCAAATGTTAATGTGGAAGGAAAATATTGGGTCTGGTTTATGTAGCTTCTGCTATTTGACCCCACAGTTGGTTTGGTTTACTTCTTCTATTCTAAAGTAATACAGATTAAGTTTAGAAAACAATCTTGAGGTAAACAAATAGGGAAAAAAAAGAAAAATATAAATTAAGTAAGTAACAATACTCACAAATTAGTACTATTAACATTTCAATGTAATTTCTCTCAGTCATATATATACAGTTGTCTCTTGGTGTCTGTGGGGGTTTAGGTATCCCTTTGGTTTTGCTGTGGATACCAAAATTCACAAATGCTCAAGTTCCTAATAGAAAATGGCATAATATTTGCATGTAGCCTACACACATCCTCCTGAATATTTTAAATGTTCTCTAGATTACTTATAATGCCTAATACAATATAAATGCCATATAAATAGCTGTTACACTGTAATGTTTAGGGAATAATCACGAGGAAAGAAATATGTACACGTTCAATACATATGGAAGCATCCTTTATTTTTCCCAAATATTTTCCATCCTTGGTTGATTGAATCCATGGATCTAGAACCTACAGATACAGAGGGCCAGCTGTACTATTTTTTTTTCAAAAATGTTATCATAATATTAATTTTCACTCATTCAACAAGTACTTATCATGTCCTTCTGCCAGGACACAATGATAAACAAGGTAGACAGGGACTCTGCCCTCCTTGTAGTCCGGTGGGAAACAGAAACAGTAAATAGGGAATTACAACACAGTGTCATCAAGTTCGTGGTAGAAGTACAGGATGCAGCAGGGCCGCATCAGCTACCTTATGCAGCGCTGTTGGGTCATGGATGACTTCTTAAGAGAAAGTGACAGCTAAGAAAGAGGCTTAAGGGAGAAACAGAGATTAGCTTCAGCCACAAGAAGTTCATTGGTGTCTTTAATATAGACCTATTTGTTTTGTTGTTTTGTTTTTGAGTGATGGAGATTGAATCAAGATAAGTTGAGGACTTCATGAAAAAACAGAGGCTACAGTAAATGATTCTTCTATGAAGATTGAGATAGGATGGAGAGAGACAGGGCTGAAGGGGACATAGGTTGAGAGGATGTTTTGTTTTGTTTTTAAAATTAGAGTATTTTGTGCTGATGAGAAGGAGCCAATAAAGGAAGGTAGATTGGGAATATATGGAGACAATAATGAGAAAAATTAGTAAGGTATTCCCTGAGGAAAGGCAAAAAGGAACATGTCCAGGGCATGAGTGGAGGGAGTAGCCATGCCAATGAAAGAAGGAAAAGATAAACAAGACAGAAAATAAGCCCTGCATTCATGGAATTGTTTAAGGACAATGTTAGTCTTGGAGAGCCCTATTTAATTTGGTTAGCTTCTTTGTGGTTTGAAAAATATATTGATTTTAATTATACAATCCCACCAATGATTTCTGATAATTATAGCTTAGAGACCTAATGCTGGGTTTCCTGGAACTCTTTAAAATTACAAATAGTGGCTGGGTGCAGTGGCTCATGCCTGTAATCCAGGCACTTTAAGAGGCCAAGGCGGGTGGATCACTTGACGCCAGGAGTTAGACACCAGCCTGGCCAACATGGTGAAATCCCATCTCTACTAAAAATAAAAAAATTAGCCAGGCATGGTGGCACACACATGTAATCCAAACTATGTGGGAGGCTGAGGCATGAGAATTGCTTGAACCTGGGAGGCAGAGTTTGCAGTGAGTCAAAATCGCACCACTGCACTCTAGCCTGGGTGATAGAGTGAGACTCCATCTAAATCAATCAATCAATCAATCAATCAATCAAAGTAAATAAAATTACAAATGGAACATTAATTGCTATAACCCACCCTCAGTGAGGCTAGCATGAGCCACCATGATCTCTGTTCTCTTCCTCCTATCTCCATTATCCCAACAAGCTAACTATGCCTTCACCACAGGAATCTTCCAAAGATGGGATGACCAGGGTCTATAAGTCATTAGTGACAAATGTCTGTAAGGAAATGTCATGTTACAGTGACTTCCCTTTCCACGAAGATTATCCTAATTTCATGAACCATGAAAAATTTTGGGACTATCTCCAAGAATTTGCTGAGCACTTTGACCTCCTGAAATACATTCAGTTTAAGGTAAGATACTTTGGGTTATGGAAGATGAATAGATGGGGGCTGGCCTATTCAGCAATCTAATGAAAATTGGATGTTTAAAGTAAACTTTTTATTGATTTTATCTCCAAATAAATAGGAAGATAATAAGGACTCCTCACTTCTGCTGCTGCTCAAGTTTTACTCGAATAAATCGTTAAAATACTGAATTGGGGACGGGTGCAGTGGCTCACACCTGTAATCGCAATACTTTGGAAGGCTGAGGCGGGCAGATCACTTGAGGTCAGGAGTTTGAGACCAGTCTGGCCAACATGGTGAAATTCCACCTCTACTAAAAATACAAAAATTAGCTGGGTGTGGTGGTGCACACCTGTGATTCCAGCTTCTCAGGAGGCTGAAGCATGAGAATTGCTTGAACCTGGGAGGCAGAGGTTGCAGTGAGCCAAGATCATGCCACTGCACTCTAGCCTGGGCCACAGAGTGAGACTCCATCTCAAAAATAAAATAAAATACTGAATTTGCTGATTCCTCCTCTAAATGCCAAACTCTCATTCAGGATGAAATTTTGACTTTTTTTAAGAGAGAAAAAAAGAATTTTGTCCATGAAGCCCATTGGGGAAAAAAAATCTAGATGTCTGAACCACAGAAATTACAATAAGGCAAAACTAATTCTCCTAAATTTCCCAAAACATTAGGCATTGTAACTCATCTCTTTCTCACCAGGAATAAAACGTGATTGTTTCTTCCTTCCACTGAAAGATTCAAATGTCTTGAGTTAAAGTCTATATTGCCACCTTTGTGAGTTTGCATAAGTTACTTAACTTCTCTAGGAAGATGATAAATCAATATTAATAGACCTCCTGTCATGGGACTTGGCCTACTAAAAGTAACAGACATGGTTACCACACCAGTCATTGCATGAGGTCCAAGGGTGTTAGTGAGAAGTGAGTGTTTGTCTTTCACTTTTAGACCACTGTGTGCAGCATAACGAAGCGTCCAGACTTCTCCGAAACTGGTCAGTGGGATGTTGTCACAGAGACAGAGGGCAAGCAAAATAGAGCTGTCTTTGATGCTGTTATGGTTTGCACTGGACATTTCCTGAATCCCCATTTACCTTTGGAAGCCTTTCCTGGTGAGTCATTTCTACCTGAGACCATGCCTATGCTTCCGGGTTCTTCTAGAAGTAAACTTATTGATTTGCAGTTGGAAATACCGCCCCATGATTATAGATGGCTTTATATTCATTCTCAAAAATAATATGTGCAAAATTACTTTAAAAGTTGTATAACGCACTATGTAGGTGTCAGGTCTTATTTATTTATTAATATAAATATTATTGTTATTGCTTAAGCTTTCTAATGTGTGTCTAATTCAAATTCAGTGATCACATAAGGTTCAAAACAATCAGATCTGTCATGAAAAAGAACAGGCTTTGATTTTAGGGATTAAATTACAGGTAATTTGAATCAGGACTGGCCTGTAATAGAACTTACAGGAAGTGAGAGTATATGATTTTTTTTTAAAAAAACAAACCAGAAATTAAACATGTAAAGCAATATATTCAACCTTCTCTAGAGTTGGAGGCTCTTGGACAAATAAAACTTTAAAAGGGGAAAAAAAGCAATATAGTCACCCTTCAAAACAGTCAACATAATAATCATACAATTCTTTGGCTGGGCATAGCGGTTCATACCTGTAATCCCAGTTCTTTGGGAGGCCAAGGCAGGAGATCACTTGAGGCCAGGAGTAGGAGACCAGCCTGGGCATCATGCTGAAACCCTGTCTTTACTAAAAATACAAAAATTATCTGGGCATGATGGCTCATGCCTGTAATCCCAGCTACTCAGCAGGCTGAGGCACAAGAATTGCTTGAACCTGGGGGAGTGGCGGTTGCAGTGAGCAAAGATCACATCACTGAACTTCAGCCTGGGCCACAGAGTGAGACTCTGTCTCAAAAATAAATGAACAAATAAATAAATAATCATACAACTCTTAAACCAGGGCTATCCATAGAAAGGAGTTTTAGAAACTTCCATTTGGAAATGCTTTTCACTGTGACAACATATTCTTTTTAATATACTCATGACTGTCAAATTGCCATCATTTTGAGGTCAAAACTGATTATTTGAAAAGCCAAAAGCTATTCAAATTCAGTTGAGGGAAATAAAATTAATCAATTGAGGATTACTAAAATGTAATAAAGCTACTCTTTTGTTACATATTAGTGGCCCTAAAGGCAATTGAATAGGTGAGTTTTTGAAGTATCTTCAAGGAATTAAAAGAACTTTTAAGGAAGGAAAACCTTGAAGAATAAAACATGCAAACGTTGGCAAAATGAAGGAAAACACATCTTATAAATGTAATCACAAATTGACAAAATATCCTATTCAAAAAGGAATGAAGTGAAAATTCAATACATAATTTTGCAAGGAAACAATATTATAAGTGGTTGGCTTCAGGCTTGCTGTTGATCTGGGGGCTAAACACACAACTGTACAGTACTAAAGGAATATAAAAACACCTCTTATGACATTTTCTATAGGAAAATGTGCTGTAAGTGCCAAACTATTGACATGGATGCTTTCGGAATTTATTCTCTTCAAGTTTGGGATTGTTTACCCTTTATTCCACACTAAATTCAGTTCCACACAGACTATCCTTTTTTTTTTTTTTTTTTTTGAGACAGGATCTCACTCTGTTGCCTGAGCTGGAGTGCAGTGGTGCCATCTAGGCTCACTGCAGCCTCAACCTCCTGGGCTGAAGCAATCTTCCTGCCTCAGCCTCCAGAATAGTTGGGACTACAGGTGTGTGTCACCACACCTGGCTCATTTTTGTATTTTTTGCAGAGACGGTGTCTTGCCATGTTGCCCAGTCTGGTTTCAAACTCCTGGGCTCAAGGGATCCACCTGCTTTGGCCTTCCAAATACTGAGATTACAGAACTATAACTTTTTAAGATTCCGTTTCTGCTTTTAACTAACCACCACAATATCTTTCACAAATAGCTGTAGGACCCCTGTTGAAATGAATGTTTTACTTGGGAACATGAACTGTTCTCTGCATAGAAAGTACCAGGATTATTTCTACACTATTGAAAAAAATCCATAGAAATCACAAGCTTTGTCTATAACATGTCGCCACAACTGTTTGAAAGTTGACATTGCAACACATGCATACCCTTTTTAAAAATCTATATTGTCAACCTAATGGAAGAAGCTGAGGCACAAAATGTGATTTCAAAGAATTTACTTGAGTCAAAATACAATTTTAAAGAGTTACCTTGAGGATAGCTGCTTGGGAAACATTTCCAAGTTGCTTTGGGAAGTGCTCTGTTCAGCCTTTGTTACAAGCAAGTTTCTGAAGGGAACAGGGAACAAGGAGTGCACAGATACAAAGTTGTTTGACAGGAACTCTCATTAATTTATAGAAATAGCATTGATTAGTCATTGGCTGTACATTGTTTAACTATAGGCTATGAGTTATGACATCCAGCATATAGCATTGTCAGGGTAATTTATGGCTACTTAATGTCAGTAAGTCTAGAGCCCAAATAGCAAGTGTCTTCAAGAGGCAATTATTTAACTTATCATGGGGAGTGACATGTGACTGCTGTTAGATTTCAATGCCTCTCTGCGCGTGATAACTTAAAGGGGACTTGCATTCCTCAGATAAAGTTTCTTTTCTTTCCAATATAAATTGACTTCTGCTGTTTTCCTGAATTAGTAGTTTTAATTTATCAAATATATTTCTTTTTTACTTTTTGGCACTGCATTGACATAATCATTGACTCAGAACTATCTACACATTCTCTATTTTTTCTTCTTCAATATGTAATTACGGAGAATCTGTCATTTGCAAGTCATTGTGTGAGGCAATATGAAAGATATAAAATCCATGAGCAAAGTTGAGCCCTCCAGTAAATTCCCTCCAGGAAAACCTCATAAGTGGCTGAAAGTCCCACTCTCTAATGCGTTTGATGCATATTCTGTTCCCACTTCTTGGAAACTTCTTCGTGCTCCCCTTTTCCAATTTCTAATCATCCTTTAACAAATTCTTAATTTAAGAAAATCCCCTTCAAATGCCTTCACTGGCTCAGTCCAGGCTGGACGTCCCACTGGACCCATCTTAATGCCTTCTCTTCTGGGAGGGAGTATAGTATCATACCTGACAGCTGAGCTCCAGAGTCAGACATCTTGAGTTCCCATACAGGCTCTGCTATTTACTGTATGGTCCTGGGCAAGTTGCTTAACCTCCCTGTTTGTTTGTTTGTTTGGTTGGTTTTTGTTTTTTTGCACTGCAATCTCAGCAGTGCAAAACAAAAACAAACAGGGAGGTTAAGCCATTTGCCCAGGGATTTTTTTTTTGTCTCAATCTCAGCTTTGACAAAATTGAATAATACTATGGTCCACTCTATGGGGGTGCTGTGAGGTTTAAATTCGTTAATACAGACCAGGTGTGGTGGCTCATGCCTATAATCCCAGCACTTTGGGAGGCCGAGGCAGGCAGATCTTTTAAACTCAAGAGTTCGAGAACAGCCTGGGCAATATGGTGAAACCCTGTCTCCACTAAAAATACAAAAAATTAGCCAGGCATGGTGGCATGTACATGTAGTCCCAGCTACTCGGGTGGCTGAGGCGGGAGGATCACTTGAGCCTGGGAGGCAGTTACAGTAAGCTCTGATGGTGCCACTGCACTCCAGCCTGGGTAACAGAGCTAAATTCTTTCTCAGTAAATAAGTAAATTTGTTAATACGTATAAAGTTCTTAGAAGCCTGGGACTAGCATAGCAAGGGCTAAATAATTGTTAGCTATTTTCTGTTTACTTACTTACATCCCCATTAGAGGACAAAGTCTTTATTTATTTATTTATTTATTTATTTATTTATTTATTTTGAGACAGAGTTTTGCTCTTGTTCCCCAGGCTGGAGTTCGATGGCATGATCTCAGCTTGCTGCGACCTCCACCTCCCAGGTTCAAGCAATTCTCCTGTCTCAGCCTCCTGAGTAGCTGGGATTACAGGTGCCCACCACCACACCCAGATAATTTTTTTGTACTTTTAATAGAGACGAGGTTTCGCCATGTTGGCCAGGCTGGTCTCGAACTCCTGACCTCAGGCAATCCACCCACCTTGGCCTCCTAAAGTGCTGGAATTACAGGCGTGAGCCACCGCACCCGGCCTAGAGGACAAATTCTTTGAGGATATGGGTCAGGCGCGGTGGCTCACACCTATAATCCCAGCACTTTGGGAGGCTGACGCGGGCAGATCACTTGAGGCCAGGAGTTTGAGACCAGCCTGGACAACATGCGAAACACTGTCTCTACTAAAAATACAAAACTTATCCGGGCATGGTGGCACGCACCTGTAATCCCAGCTACTCAGGAGGCTGAGGCAGGAGAATTACTTGAACCTGGGAGGCGGATGTTGCAGTGAGCCAAGATCACGCCATTGCACTCCAGCCTGGGTGACAGAGCAAGACCCTGTCTCAAAAAAAAAAAAAAGTTCTTTGAGGGTGGGAACTGCCTTTTGTCCTCACATTCCTTAGACCTTAGACCTAGCATAGTACCTTGGGTGGTGTTGAAAGTGTTGAAAGAACAGGCTATATAAGATACGACTATTAGCCAACTTTTTCCTTTAGTATCCCTGCAGACTTGATCTGTGGGGCTTGTCCTTCCGTTGCCCCTGGATGAAATCTCAGGCAGTTTTCTGCTTATTCTCAGATAATGAAATGTCCTCTGATCATTGTAAGTCACCCAAAAACAAAAAAAAATCTCATTTTCATAACTAAAATGTCCTGTTCAGGCAATAGTCAAAATGTGCAACTGTATGTAATGTAAAAGCTTCTCCCTCCACCATCTGGCACCTGCTATGAGCTGACAGCAGTGTCAAGAAGAGACAGTGTGCTTGACTTCCTTCTTCCTCTGCCATCTTCTCCCTCTGAACCCTAAACCTATCAGCTGCAGTTTCTGACCTTTGCAGAATTGGAGTTGGGGAAAGGTCAAGAAGAGGGAAGAGAGAAGAAAAGTTCTTTCTGGACTGCCCCCAATCCTGGGCTAGTTTTCTCTGATCTCGGGGGTGTTTAAAATTGGCTTTGTCAGGTGGTGTCCCAGGTTCTGATTCAGAGAGACGCTTTGTTACTGGGGATATCTCAACTGTAGCTTCTGTTACAGATTATATGCTCTCAGGCTGGCTACCTACAACTCTCTAACCCCCAGTTCTCCCCAGGTCATCGCCACACAGACTATCTGTTAGGGCCTCATCGTGTGTTCAAATTGCCACCTTGGGCAAAGTTCCCTTACGCTGGTGTCAGACTGGCTCTCTTCCACAGGGCCTTCTGGTCCACATGAAATATAGATCTTGTATTGTCAACAGTGGGAGAAATGCTGCCAGTGCAGCCACCATCCCTCAAAGGCAGTCCCAGTCACGGCCTTACAAGCACCAGTTGCTGTGCTCTGTAGACCCCAAACATGAAGGTCTTGCTCAGAGTGGTCTCCTTGAAGCCCCTCACACCTGGCTCCCTGTCAACATGACAGAAAAAAATGCCACAATTCCTGTCAATTTCCAACTCCTAGCCACTTCAACCTCAACCATTTTAGACTGTCAAAGTGAGTGTGAGGCTAAGTCAGGATCACAAAACTGGCCTCACACACAGTTTCTGCAAATTCAGCATAGTTGGTTTAGCATCTCACTTGGACTGCGGGAACTACTGTTTAGTGTCCAGCTTTGGGGGCCTCAGTAGGCAAAGAATCCTGTTAAAACATTTTGTTATACAATCTACTTCTTGCCCAGGATGTTCAGCGTAGTGTATAAGATGTTTCTTATTATTTGTGAGTTTGATTTCCTGAAGCAACTGCTTTAAAAAAGAACACTGATATGCACTATAAGATCTCTTATGTTTTTAACAAGGCAGGTTGTAGCTATTCAATAAATGTTACCAAGTGAATGAATGAATCAATAACTGAATAGGAGGAGAATAATATATTCTAGAAGAGAATTTAATCTTTGTATATTGACACTTTTCAAAGGCACTTGAAGCCTTGGAGTGAGAGGCAGTCTAGTCCTCAAAACTGCTGGGCTTCTCTTTCAGATTGTCAATGCTTCATCTCATCTGTGATTCTGGCCATCACTGGCCTCATCACAATTGTTTCCTCTGTCACCTCCCACAATTTCCATTGTTGCTGCTGCTGCTGTAAACACCCTGTTTCCACTATTCTTACCATTCTTAGTTTATGTGCATCCATGGTTCATGTCTATTCTCATGCTGCTAATAAAAACACACCCAAGACTGGGTAATTCATAAAGGAAAGAAGTTTAATTGACTCCCAGTTCCACATGGCTCAGGAGGCCTCACAATCTTGGCAGAAGTGAAGGAAGAGCAAAGTCACGTCTTACAGGGTGGCAGGCAAGAGAGAGAGCATGCCCAGAGGAACTCCCATTCCTAAAATCATCATATCTCGTGAGACTTATTCACTATCAGGAGAACAGCATGGGAAAGACCTGCCCCCATGATTCAGTTACCTCCCACTGGGTCCCTCCCATGACACATGAGAATTATAGGAGCTACAATTCAAGATTTGGGTGGGGACACAGCCAAACCACATCAGTCTTTTATGTCTGCCAAGGAGATAATCACCAAAAATGAATCAAAAGAAGAAATATTTGTAGTCTTCCTTACATATGTAAATATCATTATAGCTGTGCTTCTATGGACAGAGTATTAGGAGCTTCATGAAAGATCAATCAGAAACAAGTGCAAATAACATAAGAATAAAACACAAATAAGCATACTGCATAATAACACATCAATAATAAAGCATAAAGTACAAGTAACATGAACTTAAATCACTAGAATAATTACTTCATTTATGAAAGAACTTACCACAGAATCTCCCCTGTGGAGAATTTTAATTGAATCAAAATTTAATATGTAAACATATTATATATACAAATCACATTCTGATAGAATATATCTATTGGGCAAAGTAACATGCATCAACAACCTACTGTTTTTATTTGTTTGTTCAAGATCTTTATTCAGTATCCAAAAGAAGATGTCAAGTAGGTATTTAGATACAAGTGTAATGGTCCTGGGAGAAGCCACAGTTGGATATAATACTTAATGTAGATGAACTAGAAACAATGTCTCATTATTTGTGAGTTTGATTTCCTGAAGCAACTGCTTTAAAAGGGCACACTCATATGGAATTCAAGATTTCCTGTTTTTAACAAGGCAGTTTGTACTAAATCCACATCTGGGCTCACAGCATCCCAGGGAGAGGGAGGTTATATGCTTTTTCTACTTCCTGCCACAAGCAGCATAAGCAAAGGACTGCCATAGTTGTGGGACTTCCCTTTTTCCACAGACCCTATCCCTGCGTAGTGAGAAATTATAACTTTAGACATTTCAGACTTTCTGATCCTTCACTCCTCTCAGGAATTCATAAGTTTAAAGGTCAGATCCTGCATAGTCAAGAGTACAAGATCCCAGAAGGCTTTCAGGGCAAGCGCGTCTTGGTGATTGGTCTTGGGAACACTGGAGGAGACATTGCTGTGGAACTCAGTCGAACGGCAGCTCAGGTACATCATCTCTGAATTAATGACCCTAATCCCATCATCAGTTATGATGGCTGGAAAGAGATATTCAAAACTATGAAGTACATTGGCCAATTGCTAAATTATGCAGACACAGAGTAAGTGGCAAAAAAAAAAAAAAACATTGAAAATCTTTAAAGCCACTCACGGTTCTTTCTGAACTATTTAAAAAGCCATGCTTTACAGAACTGAACTATCTCCAAGAAGGGTCTAGGAAAATTGTGTGGATGCCAGACCTCTAAGCATTTTTCAGGAGTGCTCCTTCAGAAACAAGACCATATAGGCAAATTGCTTCACCCAGGTCAATTATCTTTTTTTTACACCCTCCCTTTGTCATTCTGGTAAAATCCCTATGTAAGAATAGAAAGGTCATTTTCTTGAATGTTTCTAAGTTCTCTACTAAAAGTGATATCTGCACCTTGTTTTGAGATGAAAGCAACTCTTGCACAACAAGTATACATAATGGTTTTAGAAAGTCTAAGCCCAGATTCACAAATTAGAAATCTATTGCACTTTAGCATAAATTAAAGGAAAATGATTAGATCTGGAAAGAATATATTTTTATTTAAAAATAAGGTAAAATTGCTTTTCCATACCTTCACTTTAAGTTCTATTTTGCTTACATGTAAAAAATTGCCAGATCAATTCCATGTATCTACAAATATTATACTTCTATATTTGTAATTCTATAAACATAGTAAAATATTTAAGAGACATACAGATCTAGTAAAGTGATTTTGAGAACAATGACAGCAATAGGAACAGATAATCGTATGTAGACCTATGTACAAATTCACCAATCCTCTGTTGTTAAAAGACCAGACTGGAATAAGATCATTTGAAACACACTGATGAAAAATACTACAAAATGATGAACATTTATTTATCCTTCTTGCCTTACTTTACTTTTTAGGTACTTCTCAGTACTAGAACTGGTACCTGGGTTCTTGGGCGCTCTTCAGATTGGGGCTATCCTTATAATATGATGGTTACAAGAAGATGCTGTAGTTTTATTGCACAAGTTCTGCCTTCACATTTTCTCAACTGGATTCAAGAAAGGAAGTTGAATAAGAGATTTAATCATGAGGATTATGGATTAAGTATTACCAAAGGGTACTTACATTTTTTATTTAGTAGAAAAAATATTAAATCAATATTTCTCATTACATTTTATTCAGAATTCAAAATGTTCAATAATTGTAATATTGCCTTTGTTTATTCTACTCTAAATCCATTTCCCTAAAACACTGTTCATCAGGTACCACAGCAGTTTTTAAAATATATGTATTCTCTTTCTGGTAGCAAAAGTAGTGATTCATGAGGCTGGAAGAAAATAAGACGAAAACTTCCATTTCCTGCTGTTACAAATATCACATATTTTTGTTGTTGTTGTTGTTGTTGTTGGAGTTTGTGTTGTTGATGTTGTTTTTGTTCTTGTTGAGACAGGGTTTTACTCCCGTCACCCAGGCTGGAGTTCAATGGTCCGATTTCTATTCACTGCAATCTCTGCCTCCTGGGCTCAAGCTATTCTTCTGCCTTACCCTCCCAAGTAGCTAGGACTACAGGCACAGGCCACCTCGCCCAGCTAATTTTTGTATTTTTAGTAGAGACAGTGTTTTACCATGTTGGCCAGGCTGGTTTTGAACTCCTGGTCTCAAGTGATCTACCTGCCTCGGCCTCCCAAAGTGCTGGGATTATAGGAATGAGCCACTCCACTCAGCCAAAATGATATATTTTAATATACATCTGTATAGAGTTGCATATTGGCAAGTAAAAGAAAGCCTTTGAAAAGCACGTAAGGTCACTAAATATGATTTTTATTATACACTTGACCCAAATATTTTTCTTTGGTAAGATATCTTTTTTTTGTTTTTTGTTTTGTTTCTTTTTTTGTCTGTGTTTTTATCCTTGAGATGTCTTTCAACTTATGAGGAAAACTACTGGCAAAGGATGATTTGATATGTAAATTTTACAAAGAAAATATGTTTGATGTGATTAGGTAGAATGATGGTCACACTGAAAATATGTATCAGTATAAATTTTTTTTAATGGAGTCTCACTCTGTTGCCCAAGCTGGAGTGCAGTGGTGTGATCTTGGCTCACTGCCACCTCTGCCCTCCCCGGGCTCAAGTGATTCTCCTACCTCAGCCTCCCAGATAGCTGGGACTACAGGTGCAGGCCACCATGCCCAGCTAATTTTTTGCATTAAATTTTTATTTAAAGAGTTCCTTGCTAATTTCCTGTCTGCCTAATGTCATTCCCTAGAGGCCTAAGTAATTTGAGACCCAAAATTGATCATCAAATGGATTGTTGTACCCTCTATGCTGACACTCTGAGAAAAGCATTGCTCCAGAAATTAGTTCTAAGAGATAGAGAGTTTTAAACCCCAAGCAAGAAAGAGTAGGTTTAGTCATTTTCCATATACTTTCTACTGAGAACAGAAACACAAAACCATGTTATAAACATACTAAGTCAAGTAGATGACTTTGAATTAGACATTGGTTAATTCTCTTCCTTAGCTTGGCAGGTAATTTCCCTGAATTGGCTAAATAAATCATTTGCTGAAGTTTCTCATAAAAATAACTACAGTGAATAATTTTCTCCTGTGTGTCAAAGGAAAAAAGCAAAATTCATTGTGAATGATGAGCTGCCAAACTGTATCCTCTGTGGGGCAATCACTATGAAAACCAGCGTGATTGAATTTACAGAAACCTCTGCTGTCTTTGAAGATGGGACAGTGGAAGAAAACATTGATGTTGTGATCTTCACTACAGGATATACATTTTCTTTTCCATTTTTTGAAGAACCTCTTAAAAGCCTCTGTACAAAGAAGATATTTCTATACAAGCAAGTCTTTCCCTTAAACCTAGAGAGAGCGACATTAGCCATCATCGGCCTTATCGGCCTTAAAGGATCCATCTTATCAGGCACAGAGCTCCAAGCACGATGGGTCACAAGAGTATTCAAAGGTACCATGACTCTACTGAAAGCCCTCTCTTTGGATCTTAAAATTGGTGCCCTGCCATTTAGCTAAAATCAAACAGATGTGAACTAAAGTAACAAAATATTTTTTACATTAGTGTACAATTAATTGTGTATGTTTGTAATATGAGGGTGTGCTGTGTCACTTAATGTGACTGAATAGGAAAAGAGATTTTGGCTCTGTGGATGAGATAAATTTGGACAACAGAATATAATCAAATTTGTCAGGTTAGCTGAAATTATTGAAGGCTTCATGATCCTATTCTAGCCTAGTCTAATCTATTTACTCCTAAATCTTTTCATTTAGTACTAGAAGTATAATTTTATATTGCTTCCAAAGAAAGATATTGGAATAATATACACTATGAATGAAGTTGAGATTAGAGACCCATAAAAAATATTTTAGACACTGGAAACTACTTTCTGTCAATTATGCAATAAAAGCATAGATGCTGGAGTCAGAGCTGCCGAGGTCCAATCCCAACTTCAAAATTCTTTAGCTTTGCAAGAACCCCTCTAAATCTCAGCCCCTTCATCTGTAAAATGGGGATAATAAATCCTGTATGACAAGAATTTTGTAAAAAGGATAATGTCTGCAAAGCAATTAGCACAGTACTTGACATATAACTAATGCTTATTAAGTGACAGGGTTTCTCTGACCATTGCTATTGCTATCATACCTCTCTAAAGCAGGGCAAATTTTAGATTAGCAAGCATTTTAGTTTTAAAGAACTGCAGTTTTCTGTTTTTAAATATAAACAGCCATAGCAATTGGGCCCATCATCTATGCTGTAGAAGAATTCTGTTCTTAATGAATAAAAACAATCACCAATAACTTATAAATAGCATACAACATGGTATTAAGTAGTGTTGACTTCTATCAAACTGTAGAAATATAATAGGTATCAATCACACTTAAAACCATACGTTCTCCTAAGTTGGCACACACAAAAAATGTTATTTGAATGGGGGGAGAGGAAAGAAGGCAGTTAGAAAATCTCATTTTATTTACATTACAGAAAAGAATTCTACAACCCTGCAGTAAATTACCACAAATTTCTGTTTTTTAAGGTCAGTTAAAGAGCTTTCACAGCATTATCCAATTACATTAAAACCACAGAAGACTTAATTAACTACCTGGTTTTAAAAAGTATTTTATGGTGAGCTCCAAAATGGTTATTAGAATGATAAATCTGACAAAACAAAACTCGTTTAGCTCACACCATAGGAGTAATGGCACGCTTCTCCCGAGAACTTCCAAAAAGCAATCTAGGAACAACCAATTAAATCTTGCTAGTTTTTTAGAGGATAAGGTGACCCTAGTGGAAAGCAGTCCACAGAGCTTAGTTGGACCTATCTCGTGTGGAAAGTAAACACACACCCTGGGCCAGCACTTGGTACCTGACAAGGGCAGGACTGGCCAGAATGGGATGGCAAACAGGGCAGACTAACAAGGGTCACAAGTGGCCTGAGGTGGATAGGGACAGTGAAGGGGCAGGGGGTGGGGACAGAGTTTATAAGAGGGAGTATGGACGTTCTAGGAACCCAGAAGACAAACTGGGATTTTAGTCTCTGGGGAAGCTGGACAACTGCAGAGAATTATCAGCGTGCAAGCTGTTAAGGGAGAATGAGGTTTAGAATTCAGAAAAACAAGAAGAGCAGAGTCCAAGTGCTAAGACTGTCTAGATGGGAGATCGGGAATGAGCAGGTCCTCACAACAAAAGCAGACAGAGCCTGGGTGAGACTGACTGTGAAACTGCCAGGCCCTTCCACACATGAGGCTCCTTGTGTAACAAAAATAAAAATGTTCTAAGACAGGGTTATAAAGTGGGTTTTTTTTAGAGACCAGTCCTCACTCCATTGCCCAGGCTGGAGTGCAGTGGCATGATCATGGCTCACTGCAGCCTCCATCTCCTGGGCTCAAGGGATTCTCCCACCTCAGCCTCCTGAGTAGCTGGAACTATAAGCCCATGCCACCACACCTGGCTAAATTTTTATTTTTTGTAGAAAGAATATCTTGCTATGTTGCCAGGCTGGTCTTGAACTCTTGGACTTAAGCTGTCCTCCTACCTTGCCCTCCAAACATGCTGGGATTATAGGCATGGGCCACTATGACCAGCCTAAAATGGGGTCATTTTAAGTGTTTACATCTAACCAACTAATAGCTTTAACACAAACATGCACACACACACACACACACACACACACAGACACACGTACAATGTGGAGGGTACACATACAATATAATATAAATTATATTATTTATACAGCAAAAGCAGATGAAGAGAGACAGGGCAGGCCAACTGGCACAGGTGCAGGTGTCTGGTGAGTGTGGCGCAGGCTGACAGCTGGGCCATAGAGGCATCTCTCCTCACAATTCTGGCAGTAGAGTACCCTGGTTAAGCGAGCTGGGCAGGGAATTTTACCTCCAGAAAATTATTTTCTGTGCTGCAATTCCATTCTGAGCTTTGACTGTCATGTGCTCTGAAGTTAGAGCAGTGGGAGGCTAGAAATGAGTGGGCGGAGAATTTAAATAAAGGAAAAGCCACATGTATGTGACTTTGGTGTTGTTTGTGATTTTTCCCACAGGACTCTGTAAGATACCTCCATCCCAAAAATTGATGATGGAGGCTACTGAAAAGGAACAGCTCATTAAAAGGTATGAAATGTAGCTTGCTCTAGGGAAAACTTACAGTATATTCTGTTACAATAAAAGGATTCAGAGTATAAAAGCCATTCCTAGAGAAGCAGTATGGCAGGTTGGAAATAACTCCGCATTAGGAATCAGAAGGATACGTTTTTAGTCCTAACTCTGCCACCAATCAGACGTGGCCTTAGACAAGTCATCTGTGGACACCAGGTCTTTTCAGTGGAACACACAGCCTGGCCCCCTACCAGTGGCAATCCTGTCTTCACTTAGTCCAGGAAATCTATTCTGACTTCACTCTCTTCCTACCTCTCAGGCTGCTCTTTCTCTGTATTTGCTGGTATCGCCTCTTCCTCACTCCCAAAATTTAGTGAGCTCCAAACTTAGTCCTCAGGCCTCTTCTCATTCCTATTTACACCCACTCCCAGGTGGCCTCATCCAGGCCTGTGGCTTTAAATATCATCATATACTCAGGGCTCCCAAACTGTGTCTCTGACTCAAATCTTTCTCCAGAACTTCAGACTCCTAATTCCACTCCCTCTAGATAGCTCCACTTTAGATATTTAATAGGCGTCTTAAATTTAATATGTCTAAAAATGAACTCTTGACCCCCTCCGCCCCCCATCTGCCCTGTAAATGGGCTGATCTGAAACTTTTCCCCATCTCAGTTCATAGCTACTCATTCCAGTTGGTCAAAACCAAGTTCAGTCAAAAACCTTGGATTAATCCTTTTCTCTTCTTTTTTTCTCACACCCCATATCGGCAAATATTGTCAGCTCCTACCTACCAAATAAATCCAGAATTCAGACACTTCTCACTGCCCCTACTGCTACCATCCCAGACCAGACCACCAACATCTCTCATCAGGACACTTGCTGCCACCTCTTACCTGGTCTCCCTCCTTCCACTCTGTTCTACAATCTAGGCTTGTCACAGCATCAAGAGTGAGCCACATCACATTGTCCTTCTACTCAAAAACCTCCAGTTGCTTCCTTTTCACTCCCAGGAGGCTCCCTACAGCCTCTGTGGCCCACAGCACACCCAAATATTGATATGCCCTCACTGCCTACTGCTCTCCATCTCATCCATGCTGCTTTAGGCATTCCAGCCTTCTACCTGTTCCTCAAACATACCAAACATAACCCCCTCAGAACCTTTATGCTCACTCTTCTGTCTGCCTGGAATGTTCCACCAGACACCTAAAAGGCTCACTCTGTTCAAATGTCACTTAATAAGAGAGAAGCCTTCTCTGACAACACTATATGTGACAGCAACCCACCCTGACTCACCATTGCCTCTCCCCTTACCCTCCTTTCTATTTCTCAGAGTGCCCATTATTACCATCTGATATATTACATATCTACTTAGTTGGGGTTTTTTAATAATGTATTCATTTCCCCCATTAAAATATAGGCTTTTTGACAGCAAGGACTTTGTTTTGTTCACTATTGGATCTCCAGCACCTACAATGGTGCCTGGAATGTGATAGACACTTAATGTTCATTTATTTATTTATTCACTGAATGAATGAATGATTGACATTGGGACATCATGAAAGTTTACTGACAGAAATAAGTAAACTTCATGAAAAGTAGAACATCGTGGAAGTTTACTGACAGGAATAAGTAAATAAGTAAGTTTACTGACAGAAATAGGTATGAATAATGCCTTCATATTAATATATAATATGCTCATATCTGTGGAAAGTTCAGTCCACGTACACCAAGTATGGCCCTCTCAACTCACAATTCACACCAATAAAAAAATTTAGGTACATATGATGCTTTCTGGTCATGTTCATTCGTTCAACAGCTGTTCTATTTGGACTGATCAGACGTTGTTCTCACATCAAATCCAAGAACTGTAAACATTATTTAAAGTTTCTCTCGAGTTTTTAAGAACCTACAACTATTTATGAAGAAAAAGCAGCCCAAAGATGATCTTTTTGATAGACTCAATACTGGTATTCTGAATAAGCATCTTCAGGATCTCATGGAGAGCTTGACAGCCAAGGTATTCCATACATACAATGCCTCCATCACGCTACAGCAGCAGCTAGAAGAACTCACAGCCCTGGATGAGAACATCCCAGCGAAGATCCTTTCTTATAACCGTGCCAATCGAGCTGTTGCAATTCTTTGTAACCATCAGAGAGCACCACCAAAAACTTTTGAGAAGTCTATGATGAACTTGCAAACTAAGATTGATGCCAAGAAGGAACAGCTAGCAGATGCCCGGAGAGACCTGAAAAGTGCTAAGGCTGATGCCAAGGTCAGGAAGGATGCAAAGACGAAGAAGGTAGTAGAGTCAAAGAAGAAGGCTGTTCAGAGACTGGAGGAACAGTTGATGAAGCTGGAAGTTCAAGCCACAGACCGAGAGGAAAATAAACAGATTGCCTTGGGAACCTCCAAACTCAATTATCTGGACCCTAAGATCACAGTGCCTTGGTGCAAGAAGTGGGGTGTCCCAATTGAGAAGATTTACAACAAAACCCAGCGAGAAAAGTTTGCCTGGGCCATTGACACGGCTGATAAAGACTACGAGTTTTAGCTAGTCTCAAGAGGCAGGGTTCTGTGAAAAGGAACAGTATGGTTTGGGAAAGATGGATAAACTGAGCCTCGCTTGCCCTCGTGCCTGGGTGAGAGAGGCAGCAAGTCTTAACAAACCAACATCTTTGCGAAAAGATAAACCTGGAGATATTATAAGGGACAGCTGAGCCAGTTGTCCTACAGACAACTTATTTAAAAATATTTCAGATATCAAAATTCTAGCTGTATGATTTGTTTTGAATTTTGTTTTTATTTTCAAGAGGGCAAGTGGGTGGGAATTTGTCAGCATTCTACCAGGCAAATTCACTGTTTCACTGAAATGTTTGGATTCTCTTAGCTACTGTATGCAAAGTCCGATTATATTGGTGTGTTTTTACAGTTAGGGTTTTGCAATAACTTCTATATTTTAATAGAAACAAATTCCTAAACTCCCTCCCCTCTCCCCCATTTCAGGAATTTAAAATTAAGTAGAACAAAAAACCCAGTGCGCCTGTTAGAGTTGTCACTGTCTATTGTCATGGGGATCAATTTTCATTAAACTTGAAGCAGTCGTGGCTTTGGCAGTGTTTTGGTTCAGACACCTGTTCACAGAAAAGCATGATGGGAAAATATTTCCTGACTTGAGTGTTCCTTTTTAAATGTGAATTTTTATTTCTTTTTAATTATTTTAAAATATTTAAACCATTTTCTTGATCTTAAAGATCATGTAGATTGGGGTTGGGGAGGGATGAAGGGCGAGTGAGTCTGAGGATAATGAAATAATCAGTGACTGAAACCATTTTCCCATCATCCTTTGTTCTGAGCATTCGCGGTACCCTTTAAGATATCCATCTTTTTATTTTTAGCCCTAATCTTTCACTTGAAAGATTTTATTGTATAAAAAGTTCCACAGGTCAATAACTTTAGAGGAAAATGAGTATTTGGTCCAAAAAAATGAAAAATAATTAAGATTTTAGGGCTTTTATTTTTTCTTTTGTAATTGTGTAAAAAATGGAAAAAAACCATAAAAAGCAGAACTTTAATGTGAAGACTTTTTTGCTATAATCATTAGTTTTAGAGGCATTGTTAGTTTAGTGTGTGTGCAGAGTCCATTTCCCACATCTTTCCTCAAGTATCTTCTATTTTTATCATGAATTCCCTTTTAATCAACTGTAGGTTATTTCAAATAAATTCCTACAACTTAACGGAAAAAAAAAAAGTTTTTCTTCCATCTCTAGTAAAATTAATTGCCTCCTTTTACCATCTCTAGTAAAATTAATTAGCTTCACAGATACCCTCTGTAGATAAACTCCTTTAATTTCTTTCTTCCTAACATACAAAAACATTCCCAAATATGGTTTGATTTCCCCCAAAAAATGTAACAAAATGGTGGGAGGATGGGTGGGTCTGATAACTTGAGAAATGCAGGGCAGGTGTGATTAATGAAAGGTCCTCCCTCTTTTTTCCTCTCAGGGGAGTGTTTAAAGACACCAGCAAAGACAAATTCGACTACATTGCCTACATGGATGATATCGCTGCCTGCATAGGCACAAAGCCCAGCATCCCACTTCTGTTCCTCAAGGATCCCAGACTAGCTTGGGAAGTTTTCTTTGGACCATGTACTCCTTATCAGTACCGCCTCGTGGGCCCTGGAAAATGGGATGGAGCCAGAAATGCCATCCTGACCCAGTGGGACAGAACACTGAAACCTTTAAAAACTCGAATTGTCCCTGATTCCTCCAAGCCTGCCTCCATGTCACATTATTTAAAAGCCTGGGGGGCACCTGTCCTACTTGCCTCTCTTCTACTTATCTGTAAATCTTCACTTTTCTTGAAATTGGTGAGAGATAAACTACAGGACAGAATGTCCCCTTACCTGGTAAGTCTTTGGCGAGGATGAACCTGATTGTTACAAGGGTTGCACCAAGTCATGCTAATTCTGTCTCCAAGTATCTTGTGCATCCCTCCTCTGCTCTCCATCATAACTGCTATTAGCCAAATTCAGGCCCAGTCATCTCCTATCTGAATTATTGTATTATCTTCTTCTTTTTTTTCAGTACCCTCTTTCTTGCCACCCTTTCCAATGCATCTTCTACCCTGCTACCTCAGTGATTATTCTAAAATAAATATCTATGATATGGTTTAGCTGTGTCCCCACCCAAATCTCATCTTGAATTGTAGCTCCCATAATTCCCACATGCCGTGGGAGGTAGGTAATTGCATCATGGGGGCAGGTCTTCTCCCATACTGTTCTCATGGTAGTGAATAAGTCTCATGATATCTGATGGTTTTATAAATGACAGTTCCCCTGCACAAGCTCTCTCGTGTCTACCACTATGTAAGACGTGTCTTTGCTCCTTCTTCACCTTCCACCATGATTGTGAGGCCTCCCCAGCCATGTGAAACTGTGAGTCTGTTAAACCTCCCTTCCTTTATAAATTACCCAGTCTTGGGTATGTTTTTATTAGCAGCAATAGAACAGACTAATACAATATGGTTTATTACTCTAAAGTAAATATATGCTTTATAAATATATAGGAACCTCTGATTCCCAGGAAGGTCTCAGTAGGAACAAAATGGCATTCAAATTAAGTTGAGAAAAATTTTTTTTCTCTTAGAGACAGAGTCTCGCTCCATCACCCAAACTGGAACACAGTGATGCAAACATAGATCACTGCAGCCTCGAACTCCTGGGCTCAAGCTATCCTCCCACCTCAGCCTTCTGAGTAGCTGGGACCATGCCTGGCTAATGTTTTTAAAGGTTTTCATAGGGACAGTGTGTTACTATTTTTTTCTTTCTTTTTTTTTTCTTCCTTTTAAAAAAAAATAGGGCCAGGGTCTCGCTATGTTGCCCAGGCTGGTTTCAAGCTCCTGAGCTCAAACAATCATTCTGCCTCAGCCTTCCAAAGTCCTGGGATTACAGGCATGAGTTATCATGTCCAGCCTCACTATTTTTTTTAGATCTCAGATCTTGAACTCTTGGGTTCAAACAAGCCTCCCTCCTCCACCTCCCAAGTTGCTGAGATTACAGACATGTGCCACCATGCCTGCCTGGAAATTTTAATATAGAGATTATTTTAAAAGATATGGGCAGAGTGTAGGAAGATCATAGAGATAAAGAAACACTCCCAGACTTGCAACAATCAGGTACCTTTACTATCCATAGACCTAATGAGGCAAGAGAATAAAGCAATTACTAAAGAGAAAAAGCAAGCACTGCGTAGAGGGCCACCTAACAAGAGCAATGACCTTCAGCTGAGTGACAAAGGCAGGTGCACGATGACTACAAAAGTAGAGATCTGGGGGAATAAATTATCTAATCTTACTCTCTTCCCACTCTCTGATCCCTTGCTAGTGCTCCCCAAGGGCCAAACCCAAATGAAAGTCAGAAGGCAAGGTTGCCAACAGATTTTATCCACAGAGGTCAGGCTCCTAGGGCACAGAGCAGAGCAAAGATGATGGAGAGGATATATGGTGAGGCACACAAAAGGGATCCAGTTTGATCATGTCACCCTCCCATATAAAATCCTTCATTCTCTATCTTGATTAGAGATAACAGTCCTTGGCTGGGCACGGTGGCTTATGCCTGTAATCCCAACACTTTGGGAAGCTGAGGCAGGCAGATCACTTGAAGTCAGGAATTCAAGACCAGCCTGGCCAACATGGTGAAACCTCATCTCTACTAAAAATACAAAAATCAGCTGGTTGTGGTGGTGCGTGACTGTAATCTCAGCTACTTAGGAGGCTGAGGCAGGAGAATCACTTGAACCCAGGAGACAGAGGTTGCAGTGAGGCAAGATCACGCCACTGCACTCCAGCCTGGGTGACAGAATGAGACTCTCTCAAAAAAAAAAAAAGAAGACATAATAGTCCCATATTCCTTAGCATAACATAGAAGGCCCTTCATGGTCTGAGTCCCTTTGCCCAGGTCAGCAGAATGCCTGTTATTTCAAACCCTCCCATCCAGCACTACCAAACTATGAACTTTCATAACTCCTCCCTTTGGCATCAGCTCTTGCCTCTGTCAGGCACACAAATCTATACCGTGCCTGACTGGTGAGATCCTATTTATCTTTCAAGAGAGCTCAGTGCTCTCATTCTGTGCAGCCTTCCCTAAATCCCCAAAGCAGAAATGGTCACCCCTGTGTAGCAGCTGCACCTTGTATATGCTCTGGTGCTGCTCTTTTCTTACTATAGTATCTTTTTCTTTTTGTCTGTCACCTAACAAATGGTGAGTTCCTAAAAGGAATCATATCATGTTCATCAGAAACACTGCCTGATATGAAGCATTGCTAAAGAAGTATTTGATGAATCGACAGTGGCCTTGCCAGCTGGCACTCTTTGTTTTCTCTCTTCTACCTACATTCTTGTCTTCTGCCAACATGATAAATTACCTCAGCCTTGCAAACAAACAAGAACAGTCCGCCAACAGCTAATGTTATAAGTAAAAGACAATCCAAGTGGCAATTAGAAGAAATAGAACTATACAGTCCAGTACTTGCACAGGAGCGAAGTACACTGGTTAAGAGCACTAACTTGAGAATGAGAACTCAACTTGTTAGCTATGAAGTCTTGGCCATGTGACTTAGCCTCTCTAAGCCTTAGTGTCCTCATCCGGAAAACAGTGGTCATAATAGGGCCTACCTTACTGTGAACATTAATGAGAAAATGCACGGTGTTTGGTCCAAAGTAAGTTAACTATTAATAGCTGCAGAATCGGGGACATTTTCTATTCTCTGAATTAAAGAAAGGACTTGAAACTACTGCCAAATCCCATTCCCTGTTGTGTAATCTGGAGGCACGGCCTTTGCTCTCCCTGGATTCTCTGGCAGCACTTTCCAGTTAACAATCGTTTTTGTTGTTGCTGCTGCTACTGATAAACGGACATGTTTAATGACACATTGGTCTTCACAGAGATGACTACAGAGACTTTTCATCTATAATCTAGTAGTATACGACCATGCATCACAGACTAATTAGCCAGATGTAAAATAAACTAGCTTCTTACCACAACTACCCTATAAACATTGCAACTATTCTTTCCAAAATGACCCTAATCTTACATGAAAATACCTATTGTGGGGAAACCAGAAACCTAGTTACGTGACCAAAACTAAAAATTAAAGGAAAAATTGTAATTCACTGGTGAAAGTTGGTGAAAGCAGAGGAAATTCAGTGCCCTTCACTATGCTACTTTGATGTTACTTGTGTTCTTTTTGTCCCTCTTCTTCAGCCCATCCATGTTAGTTCTCAGTAGGTTTGAATAAGCCATCCGGAACTTATTCACTTCTTTGGAGCTCACCACAATGCTAACCTTCTTTTTCCCTTCAGTAGTTCTTAACAGACACCTGTCTGAAGACTCAAAGCCCGCAACAGAACCTTTCTCTAGAATGGGTTTGGTTCAACCTCAGTTCTCAAGGAACAAACGGTACCAGGAAAAGTCCGCTGTAAGTGAACCCATTTTAAATGAGAATCAAAACATCATAGTAAATAGTATGGAAAAAAATTAGGTTTGGTCAAAACTTCAACTTGAGAAATAAAACCAGAAATTATAAAAATAAGTTTGCTTTACTGTTCATTTAACTGTTAGATTATAATTGGAACTATGTACAAATGGGAACTGCCTAATTGTCTGACAACTTATATTACAGCAAGATAAAACATTCCCCACTTTATACAACATTCTTTACTTCCCATATGACTTTCAAAGCAAGATTATAAGATTGCCCTTTTTAAAAAAATTCACAGTTTTCATTGATTTTGCCAAGTATTTACATCATTCTCTTTTGAATTTCCTGTCTTGTCATTATGTTTGCCAATTCTCTCTCTGTTATTCTTGTATTTCTTACATGATTTAACTCTGCAAGATCTAGAATTGCCAATGGCTTAACAGTTCTCCAGTATTACTTCATCAACTTCAACATTCTTCTTAGTTGCAGGTGATATGGTTTGGCTGTGTCCCCACCCAAATCTCATCTTGAATTGTAACTCCCACAATTCCCACATGTTGTGGGAGGAACCTGGTGGGAGGTGACTGAATTATGGGGGTGGAGCTTTCCCATGCTGTTCTCATGATGGTGAATGAGTCTCATGAGATCTGATGGTTTTAAAAACAAAGGTCTCCCAGCACAAGCTCTCTCTTTGCCCCCTGCCATCCATGTAAGATGTGACTTGCTTCTCCTTGCCTTTGGCCATGATTCTGAGGCCTCCCCAGCCATGTGAGACTGTAAGTCCATTAAACCTCTTTCTTTTATAAATTGCACAGTTTCAGGTATGTCTTTACCAGCAGTGTGAAAATGGACTAATACAGCAGGATATGTAACTTCTCTTTGCCATTGATTTGCATTGCATGGTCTGCATTATCAGACAATTATCAGAGACTGACCACAAACACATTTGTGAAATACATTTATGGGAATGATATCCAGAGTAGACTGTACTGTCAAACAGTCCTGTTGGATATGTGTTTGAGGAAAAGTAAACTTTTTTTTTTGAAGACAGAGTCTTACTGTGTCACCCAGGCTAGAGTGCAGTGGCACACTCACTGCTCACTGCAGCCTTGACCTCTTGGGCTCAAGCTGGGACTATAGGCATACACCACCATGCCCAGCTAATTTTTTCATTTTTTGTAGAAGCAAAGTTTTACCCTATTTCCCAGGCTGGTCTCAAACTCCTGAGGTCAAGTCATCTACCCACTTCAGCCTCCCAAAGTGCTAGGATTACAGGCATGAGCAACTGTACCTGGCCAAAAATAAACTTTTAAGTGGTCAGTTAATTTGTTCACTCAATAAAACTTATTGAGCACCTAATATGTTCCAAGCACTATTCTAGACCATGAGGAAATAGAACCAAATACAAAGAGATAAAATTCTTGACTCCATGAAATTTATAATCCAGTGTGAGAGGCAGAAAATGAACAATAAAATGTTTTATAGTGATCAGTCTTAAGAAGAACCAGTAAGTTTAAGAGACAAAGGGTGGTGGGGGTTAGATAGGATGCTCAGATAAGACTTCTCTTAAGAGATGACTCTTGAAATGTTTTTATTGGAACTTGCATAAAGTGAGGATGTGACCCACATGAATATTTCATAGAACGGTATTGTTTCTGAAAGACGGATCAGTAAGTAGGCCTGAGTCAGGGATGTTAGAACAGTGCTTTCCAATCTTGTTCACATTGTGACACATAGAAGATTATGGTAATGGGCCAGGCACAGTGACTCATGTCTGTAATCCCAACACTTTGGGAGGCCAAGGTGGGGGGATCACTTGAGCTCAGGCATTCAAGACCAATAGGCAACATTGCAAAATCCCATCTCAAAAAAAAAAAAAGAAGATTATGATAATGAAAGAAGACATATGAATAGCAAATGAGCATATGAAAAAATGCTCAACATCACTGATCATTTCAGAAATGCAAATTAAAACTACAGAGAGATATCATCTTATACCAGCCAGAATAGCTATTATTAAAAAGTCAAAAAATAACAGATGGTCAGAACATGGAGAAAAGGGACCACTTACAGACTGTTGGTGACAATGTAAATTAGTAGTACAACCTCTATGTAAAACAGTATGGGCCGGACGTGGTGGCTCACGCCTGTAATCCCAGCACTTTGGGAGGTTGAGGCAGGCGGATCACCTCAGGTCGAGAGTTCAAGACCAACCTGACCAACATAGAGAAACCCCATCTCTACAAAAAGTACAAAATTAGCCAGGTGTGGTGGCGCATGCTTGTAATCCCAGCTACTTTGGAGGCTGAGGCAGGAGAATCACTTGAACCTGGGAGGCGGAGGTTGCAATGAGCCGAGATTGTGCCATTGCACTCTAGCATGGGCAACAAGAGCAAAACTCCATCTCAAAAAAAAAAAAAAAATGGAGATTTCATAAAGAACTAAAAATAGAACTACCATTTGATTTTGATCCAGCAATCCCACTACTGGGTATATACCTATAGGAAAATAAATTATTATATCAATGATTTCTGCACTTGTATGTTTATTGCAGCACTATTCACCAACCTAAGTGTCCATAAATGGATAACTGGATAAAGAAAATGTGGTACCTATATATGTGGGTGTGTATGTATGTGTGTGTGTGTGTCTACGTGTGTATGTCTATATGTGTGTGTGTATAGATACACATATCATGGAATACTACTCAGCCATAAAAAAATAAAATCATGTCTTTTGAAGCAACATGGATGGAACTGGAGGCCATTATCTTTTTTTTCCCCACATGTTCTAATGGAGGCCATTGTCTTAAGTGAAACAACTCAGAAACAGAAAGTCAAATACTGCATGTCCTCGCTTATAAGTGGGAACTAAATAATGTGTACATATGCGTATTTGTCCATTCTCACACTGCAATAAAGAACTGCCTGAGACTGGGTAATTTATAAAGGAAAGAGGTTTAATTGACTCACAGTTCCACATGGCTCCAGCCAGGGAGGCCTCAGAAAACTTAAAATCATTGCAACAAACACATCATTCTTCACGTGGTGGCAGGAGAGAGAAGAATGAGAGCTGAGCGAAGGGGGAAGCCCCTTATAAAACCATCAGATCTTGTCAGAACTTCCTCACTACTACAAGAATAGCATGGGGACAACCG
Organism: Pan troglodytes; assembly: GCF_028858775.2. Lineage (NCBI taxonomy): Eukaryota > Metazoa > Chordata > Mammalia > Primates > Hominidae > Pan > Pan troglodytes. Next base: position 77,759,387 of record NC_072398.2, on the reverse strand, counting down.
TTCCCATGATTCAATTACCTCCCATTGAGTCCCTCCCGCTACATGTGGGTATTTGGAGAACTACAATTCAGGATGAGATTTGGGTGGAGACACAGCCAAACCATATCAACATGGATATAAAATGTGGAATGATAGACACTGGAGACTTAGAAGGGTGAGGAGTGTAGAAGGGAGGGAGGGTGATGAGAAATTACTTAATAGGTACAATGTACCTCATTTGAGTGATGTTTACACTAAAAGCCCAAGACTTCACCACTAACAATATATGCATGCAACAAAATTACACTTGTATGCCTTAAATTTATACAAATAAAAAAAGAAAAATGATGATAATGTTTGTATTTCACACTGGGATAAGTTAGAAGGAATGTGGTTATCTATGTGAGCACAGGAAAAAATGATCTTTTATATATTAAAATAAAATTAAGCAAAATATCAATATAAAATTTTAGGAATAATATTAAATACAGAATATATAACATACTTCCAAATAAATATTCACAGTTTTTAATTAAAACTTGAGCTCATTTCTGGAAACATAAGTTTTTCTATCATATTTTACACTTGAAATTATATACTTAATTCTTAATTAAGATTTTTTTAATGATGAGCACTTCACATTCGGCAAGTTGGCATGAAAACAATGTAAAACCATTTCATAGTCATTCAAAAATAATCAGAGCACTTGAAATATTTAAATCCAAGTGTGTTTTTTTCCTTTTTTCTCATTGACAAATGTAACATTTAAAGTTTTTTGTGTTATAAGAATTGATTCAAATCCAGTCAAACTTTTTTAAAACAAGTAATTTAGAATAAGACAAAGTTTAGCCATGAACATTGGCTCGCACCTGTAATCCCAATGCCTTGGGAGGTTAAAGTGGGAGGATTGCTTGAGGCCAGGAGTTCAAGACCAGTTTGGTCAACATAGCAAGACTCTAACTCTACAGAAAAATTTAAAAATTAGCCAGGTGTGGTGGCATCTGCCTGTGGTCCCAGGTACTCAGGAGGCTGAGGCAGGAGGATCCCTTGAGCTCAGGAGTTCAAGGTCACAGTGAGCTATGATTGCATGACTTCACTCCAGCTTGGGAAATCAGAGTGAGATTGTGTATCAAAAACTAAAAATGAAAATAAATAAGACAACGTTCTAATTAGTAGAAGGAGCTAACTTAGAGCATTCACCCTGCAGGTAGCTTGAATACAATAAAAGTGCATCTTGGCCACAATTAACTACTATATGTGAAGGTAGAAATTCCAAGCCACTGTTTTTACAGGACCAACAGGTTCATATATCTGCTGTGCAGTAACAGACTAGTATACCAAGACAGCAAGGTTTGCAATGGAGAAAGAGTTTAACGATCGCAGGTGGCTGAGTGAGGAGACAGGAGGGAGCCTCGAATCCAACTCTCCAAGGAGTTCTGGGATGGGTATTTTAAGAGGATTGTGGAGGGCAAACGGCTAGAAAATTAGGGTCGTTGACTGGTTAGGAAAAGGGGGGTGAAATCATCAGGATGTAGAAACTGCATTCTTTGGTGAGTCACCTCTTCTTGGAGTCCTTCAGACAAGCTAACATCAATAGTTTTATTTTTGTTTGTCTTGTTTTGTTTATTTTTTATTAAGTTTATTGTAGAAACAGAGTCTCACTATGTTGCTCAGGCTGGCCTCGAACTCCTGGGCTCAAGTGATCCTCCCACTTCTGCCTCCCAAAGTGCTGGATAAAAAAAATGTGGAGGCCAGGCAATGTGGCTTAGGCCAGTCATCCCAGCACTTTGGGAGGCTGATGCAGGAGGATTGCTTGAACTCAGGAGTTCGAGACCAGCCTGGTCAACATGGCAAGACCCTATCTCTACAAAAAAATACAAAAATTGATCGGGCATGTTGGTGGACGCCTGTGGTACCAGCTACTTGGGGGGCTGAGGTTGGAGGATTGTTTGAGACCAGGGGGTTGAGGCTGCAGTGAGTCATGATTGCACCACTGCACTCCAGCCTGGGTGACAGAGCGAGACCCTGTCCCTCACCCCCCAAAAAAGAAAATGTTATATATATACATAATACACACACACGCTCACACACCATGGACTACTACTCACAACTGCCAACATTAGGCTGGCCATGGTGGGATTACAGGTATGAGCCAGCATGCCCAGCCTAATGTCAGTAGTTTTATCAGCATGCAGGACACAAAAGAACATCTCAAATGGAAAACAACATTTCAGAGTGCTCAAGTTGTTGTCTATGGAGAGGTTAAGGGGAACTATCATCTTGTGACAGGTCTACATGATTCTGGGGCAACAGACATTCATGAGGAAGTAGGTAAGAGATCAAGCTGACCTAATGATTAATGCTAAACGTGCTGCAAGCTTGGTTTATTTTTGCTTCTTCCCTGATTAATTTTACAAAATTTATAGGGACAATTTTACAGACTGAAGTTGCACCTACCAGGAAGCCCTACCTACTCCCTGCCACCTCCAACACCCTACCCACCATCACCACCTTAGGCACCTATCATAGCAACTTCACCAACAAGTCCACAACCCCTGTCCACAGTGGGGAATGGCATGCTCTGTAAATCCTCCTAAAGTAGATGCCTAGGTGGTTCAGCATCTTTTTGACAAAGCTCAAAGCAACCCAGGGAAGTATCAAATGCAGGACTCACACATCACGCTGCTGCCAAAAGGGGATGATATAGAGCATGCTGTCCGAAATGCTGCTCTAGGTCCCAGATTCCTGCCTAGGCACTCGCCCATGGTCACACCTTGCCAATCTGAGGGCTGAGGGGATCAATTTCTCCAGCACAGTGGGTAGGAAGCTCTGTGTTAGGAGACCTATAAGAAGAAAATGTGACAGAGGAGAAGGAGGAGGGCTGTATTAGTCCATGTTCATGCTGGTAATAAAGACATATCAGATACTGGGTAATTTAGAAAGAAAAAGGAGTTTAATGGACTCACAGTTCTACCTGGCTGGGGAGGCCTCACAATCATGGCAGAAGGCGAATGAGGAGCAAAGTCGCATCTTACATTGTGGTAGACAAAGAGGGCATGTACAGGGAAACTCCCCTTTATAAAACCATCAGATCTCGTGAGACTTATGCACTATCACAAGGACAGCATGAGAAAGACCCACCCCCATGATTCAATTACCTCCCACCTGTCCCACCCACAACACATGAGAATTATGGGAGCTATAATTTAAGATGAGATCTGAGTGGGGACACAGCCAAACCATATCAAGGGCAGAAGAGTAAAAGGAAATAAATAAAAATAGAAAAGCACTGAATATTTTTGTATTATGATGAGTTCCTTTTCCTACACAGTATTATAACTTTAGAGATTCAGATAATAAATCCCCAGATAAAGAAGTCTCTTTGTGATTATTTTCTACATTTCTTTTAGGTTATCCACTCTTCAAAGACAGGAGTAGAAAGCAGCCTGACTAAATCCAGCTCAATAAAGCAGTTCATTGAATTAAGTTTCTCCCAAGTCAACAAGGCTTCTGAAACTTTTCCAGCTGGGCCCAGTGGCTCATGCCTGTAATCCTAGCTACTGCGGAGACTGAGGTGGGAGGGTCACTTGAGTCCAGGAGTTCCTTGGCTGCAATGTGCAATGATGGCATCACCACACCCCAACCTGGCAGAGATGGGGCAAGCCTAGTTTCAAAAAAAAAAAAAAGTCTTCCAGATCAATTTTCAGTGGATTCTGGGAACAGTCTAATGCCTCCTGCTATGGAACGGGTCTTTCGGGCCTTCAGCAGTTCCAATGCCTGTACCTCTGGAAACAAATAATGAGTCATCAATTCTCCTCAATCAGTAGGAAAGAAGAGAGGTCAACAGTCAATGTTTATTGAAGGTAATATCCTTACATTCCAAAACTTCTAACCTACTGGGTAGAGAATAAGACGAAGCTGTTACTTTTCCAAACAGCGTCCAACGTAGTTGATCCTCCCACTTCCTACCCCGCTACACACTCAATATTGTCTGTAGTTCGAGAGTTGGAGTGGTCCACACGGTCTCTGCAACTCTCTGTGAAATGTACCTTTCTCTCTCTGCATCTTGTATGTTCCCAGATACACTTCTTCCCCACTTCTCATGCATCCTTCCCAAGAAAGGAACCCAATTAATGTAGTCCTGAGCCTCTCCCCAACCCTTTACTTACACTGCTTCTGTGTCTGGGCTTGTGCAGTGATTTTTCTGACTGGTAAATTTGCGGAGAATAACACTCCCCACCAACTCTACACTCTTTCTGGTGGAGTGAGCCCGCCCACACAGAGCACACTCTCAGTTCTGCTCCAGGAACAGGATGAGGAATTTCCTAATTCTGAGGCTTAGTTAGTAAGCCATACATTCCACCTTCATTTTTATCAGTCATGAAATGAATATTTTTGACTCAATCTTTACTGTTTGTTTTATCTTACAAATTATCTAGAATCCATGCAAGGAAGATAGGTGTTATTCAGGGAGCAAGGACTCTCAGAGACTCCGTTATATACTAGTAATATGTCACTTAATTGTATCTCTAATTCCTACTTCCTAGCTTTTCCACTGAAATCATAATTCTTTACAACTACATCATCAACATGCCCAATAAAAACTCCCTTACTATTGCATTCCCTCCCTTTTATTTGTTGGCTTGCTACTTTGTCAGCTTCCTACCTCAAAGTGCTATCAACATCCATTAGCAAACAACTTCACTCATTCTTCCTATACTGTGTCTATGTTGGAAGCAGAGATCAGGTGGCAGTAAAGGTTGACAGAAGACTATATGGTTCTACCCTAATCCAAGCTCCTCTCATGCAGATGACTGTAAACAGGTCTTCCCACTTCTAATCTTGCCATCATATCAAATTACACCCATACTTAAAACCTTCCCATTGCACTTCCAATAAAACCCAAGTTCGTTATCATGTCCTACAAAGTTCTGCTTCATTTGGCCCTGTCTCATGCCAGTTTCCCCTTCAATTTCTACTCTTCTTCACCTATATTAGCTATCCTTTAATTCATTTTACATGTCATAGGTTCCTTTTCATTCTTCAGGGCTCAGTTTAAAAGTCTCCTCCTTAGAGGGGTCTTCTTTGATGACCTATTTTAAACAGGAACTTTCCCCATCCCTTTACCCTGCCTTTGTTTGTGAACAATCATTTCATGTATTGGTTTCCTTCATAGTACTTGGCATTATTTGAAATCATCTGTGTGTTCCTTTATTATTTACTCTATCCCCCAACTTAACAGTCAGCACTATAAGAACTTGTCTTATTTGTTTACTAAAGGAAGAAGCAGATAAACAAATGAATGAATAATGCATACTTTTTTTTTTTTTGACACAGTTTCACTCTGTCATCCAGGCTGGAGTGCAGTGGTGCGATCTCGGCTCACTGCAACCTTCACTTCCTGGGTTCAAGTGATTCTCGTGCCTCAGCCTCCTGAGTAGCTGAGATCATAGGCACGCACCCCTAGGCCTGGCTAATTTTTTGGATTTTTAGTAGAGGTGCAGTTTCGCTATGTTGGCCAGGCTGGTCTTGAACTCCTGACCTCTGGTGATCCTCCTGCCTCAGCCTCCCGAAGTGCTGGGATTACAAGCGTGAGGTCACCACTCCTGGCTTAAATAATATATACTTTTTAAAGCAAAGACATGACTTAGAGTTTCTACATAACTCCTGCAATTAAGATTTTTACTGTGATTCAGAATTCTTAAAATATGTATGTGTTCTAAAGAAGCACTCTAAAAGGTTTTTCCTGGAGTAGCATGGTGTCATTATACATTTTCCTCTTTATTTGGCCTCCTGGTGCTCTGACAAATTGCTAGTATATAACTGACTCTTTAATGAGTATAGATCCTTTTGTAGAGTCCATAATGGTTATAAAATGGTCCCAGTGTGTGCTGGTCACTGCCTTAGCTTAGTGGAATCGTTTGTGGAACACTGCTCTGCATAGATAACAGAGATATCAGTAACCAATTGGCCAAAGGCATGAATTCCACCAAAATATGTTTAATGTGTAAGGCTGGGGTAGAGAAAAACATTTTCTTTGCAAATAGAGAAACTATGTACAAAAACACTCGTGAATGATAAATCTCTTATGTGAATTACTCAAGATACATATCGCTTTTTTCTAATATCACCAATATTTAAATCTAAGACAAGTTTCTGTATCACTTTGCTTAGAGTCTTTATATTCCTCTAAAGTAATCTGCTTCTCACTATAAAGTGTTTCTTTTTTTTTTTTTTTTTTTCTTGAGACATGGTCTCACTCTGTCACCCAGGCTGGAGTGTAGTGGTGTGATCTTGTCTCACCACAACCTCCACCTCCCCGGATCAAGCAATCCGCCCACCTAAGCCTCCCAAAGTGCTGGGATTACAGGCAGGAGCCACCACGCCCGGCCCATAAGTGTTTTGCAACTGTACATTATTATATTCAAATAATTATATATTGAAATTATTTGAATTATTATATTCAAATAATTTATACTTATAAACATATCTTGTTTGGATGATCTTAGGAGTCTATAACTGTCATTTTCTCTCCTTTATTCCATCCTGGCCCATCCAGGTTTTCTGATCTATTTATTTCCAGCTGCAACTGGGTAGTCTTCCTCAGGATTAGAATATCTTTCCCCTTTGATTGAGTCCAGTTGATCAAAACAATGAAGTTAGTGAAGAAAACTTCTCAAACTCTTCTTATGTTCAAACTGTCGACAGAAATATGTCACACTTTACTATTAGCACTTACGCTGTTACTGTCTGTCACTGCATAACCAGGGATGACACAGGCTTCCTTGCTTTGTTCTCTTAACTGAGCTAGTTTTCTCTCCAATTGCTCTTCGTGTGTGTGTGTGTGTGTGTGTGTGTGTGTGTGTGTGTGAGAGAGAGAGAGAGAGACATCCTTCCACATTTTCTGTCTTAACTAAATCAGTAATGGCTGATACTAAATTGTTGCAATTTTCTCTCTCTTCCAGTTTTAGGGCCTCATTTTCTATGCATACAACCCTCGCTTACCTATAGCAAGTTCTGTAACCATCTGATAAATGTGCTTCATGAATTTCCATATTCTTATCAAGTGCTTTAGAAAGTGTGGTCCCAAGTTATTTGTTCTAAGGAAATTCCTATGACTGGCTGGGCATGGTGGCTCATGGCTGTAATTCCATCACTTTGGGAGGCCAAGGTGGGCAGATCACCCGAGATCAGGAGTTCGAGACCAGCCTGGCCAACATGGCAAAACCCTGTCTCTACTAAAAATAAAAAAAATTTGCCAGGCATGGTGGCATGCACCTGGAGTCCCAGCTACCGAGGAGGCTGAGGCAGGAGAATCACTTGAACCTGAAAGGCAGAGGTTGCAGTGAGCCCAGATCGTGCCACTGCACCCCAGCCTAGGCAAAACTCCCCAACTCAAAAAAAAAAAAAAGACAATTCCTGTGCTTGCTTTAGCACCCTATGCTGCCTCTCGCCACTTACTGGGGATCACCGAGAAGAAAGAAAAACATGAGTTCATGCTCACTGATATGCTCACTGAGCATTCTGAATCCCTGGTTCCCTCTAAAATCCTTTCTTGATGAATCATGTATGCCTGGGTCAGACAGGCTTCTCCCCATCTCCCCAGCCTTGCTTTTCTCGCTTATAAGTAGGTTCACTACTCTATCATTCCCCCTCCTGCAGGCTTCCTCTCCCCCTCAACTTTCTGAGTCAATGCTGACTGAGGTGGAAAGCACACAGCAGTGTAGCTTTAAATATGGCCCATGAACTACTTTCATTAAAACCACCTGGGTGGGTAGTTTCAAATGCAGAGTGCTGAACTTCTGGCCTGTCTATCCTAAAAACTATATATTTTAACAAATTTTCCAAATGATACATACAGTTCTTATCATGTACCAGACATTGTTCTAAGCACTTTATATATAACTAATTTAATACAACAACCTACGAGGTAAGGATGATTATTATCCTCATTTTACAGATGAGGAAATTGAGGAAAATAAGTTATATAATTTGCCTAAGCTCATAGCTACGATAGGATGGAACCAGGATTAAAACTGGGGCAGGTCTTCCTTCTGGAGTCCCCACACTTAACCACATATTACACTGCTGCACCCACCTAAAGTTAGAGCATCACAGACATTACGGATTAGAATGCAGGTTACCTGCACATGCTTCTCAAGAAAAACAACAAAGAACATGAAAATAAGGTCATGAATGTAATTCTGAAGAATTTTTTTTTTAAAGAAAAGGTCACACAGTCCTTCCAAGGACTGTTTTATTTTTTAGGAGAAGTTACCATTTTCTAACTTCTCTATTTAATATTAACTAGGGGCTTTAACTTTGTGAAGTTATATCGACTTGTAGATTTATGTCTGATAAAGATGCAAATAGGAGAGGTACTGTGGCTCATGTCTGTAATCCTAACACTTTAGGAGGCCAAGGCAGGAGGATTGCTTGAGCCCAGGAGTTTGAGACCATCCTGGGCAATACAGTGAGACCCCATCTCTACAGAAAATTTAAAAATTGGTAGAGTGAGGTGGTGCATGTCTGTGGTCCCAGCTACCGGGGGACTAAAATGGGAGGATCACTTGAGCCTGTGAAATTGAGGCTGCAGTGAGCTGTAATCATGTTACTGCATTCTGGTCTAGGCAACAGAGCTATACCCTGTCCCAACAACAACAACAAAAAAGATGCAAATGAATTCTCTCCAGTAAAAGACATTATTCCAAAGGTTACAGTTTACTGCCGGGTAAGGCATTAGTCAGCTTTGTTTCTAACTTAGAAAATTTATTCTAACATTTGTTTATTTAATTATCTATAAATACCCTTAAAACCAGCTTTATTGTAGTTTTCCCCTGACTAATAAAATTATTAAATCTTTGACATGTGCTCGTTCTACGTTTGCAAAAAAAGTTATGATTTTAGTTTGCAAAAAAAGTTATGAAAATTACACTTTTACACTCCAGACATGGGTAAACCATTTACAAGAATTCTTCTGACATAGTATTTTTCACAGTCAATTAAGTCTGTGGAGAAGTGCTTACTTGGTGCCAACTACTGCTCCAAAATAACTAGCAGCATGATGCCAACGAAAGGGCATGGACTGAGCTAAATGGGTCTATTTCCTTTTTTTTTTTTTTTTTTTAGACAGGGTCATGCTCTGTCTCCCAGGCTGGAGTGCAGTGGTGTGATCATAGCACACTGCGCACACTGCAGCCTCTGACTCCTGGGCTCAAGGGATCCTCCCGCCTCAGCCTCTGAGTAGCTGGGATAATAGGTGCAAGCCACCATGCCCAGCTGTCCTCCAAAGTCTATGTGGTACTTCCTTAAATTTTTAGCTGGTACTCAGCCCTCCCCTGAACACTGATGCAGAAAGTTGCTCAAATCAGTCTCATGTGAAAGTAAAACATTTTCTGATGGCTGGAGGACCACAGCACAGGGGCAAATTTCCTGATAGAAGTCACCTGCCTACTTGAGTCCCAAGGACTAAAATGGCACTCAATTTCTTCAAGGCTGATTTCCATCAGTGAATTGAATGTTCCAGTGCCAGCCACTGCTTCAGTTGAAGGTAAGCTTGCCACCCATGTACTGTGACTCAAATATCAGCCTCTGTAATTAAGAGTTCTCCAGGGTCTCCTTTGTTTTTTGCTTTTTGATCTTTTTTCTTCTTGTGGAGACAGCATCTCCATATGTTGCCCAAGCTGGTCTCAGACTCCTGGGCCCAAGCCATCCTCCCTCCTCTGCCTTTCTGAGTGCTGGGATTACAGGCATGAGCCACCATACCTGGCAGAGTCTGCTTTGAACTTGAGTCCACATACCAATTTTGTTCTCTTCTGCATATGTTTCCTACCACTACTGATACTTAATGCCTTCTCCTTAAGTTACAGGTTAAGATCAACATTTACTCAGTTTGACTCTTCCAGAGAAATAATTTGCATTTGTAACTACAAATATTTACCCATGGTCACAATTAGAATCTCCCCTATCTAAAGGTATATTTTTTTTTTCTGAGAGAAGATTTTAAAATATGAAATTGATTTAAATGTAAGAAGGTGTTATTACTATTAATTAAGAACCTGGGCCAGGTGTGGTGACTCACACCTGTAATCCCAGCACTTTGGGAGGCTGAGGCAGGAGGATCACGAGGTCAGGAGTTCAAGACAAGCCTGGTCAAGATGGTGAAACCCTCTCTCTACTAAAAATACAAAAATTAGCTGGGCCTGGTGGCAGCCACCTATAGTTCCAGCTACTCAGGAGGCTGAGGCAGAGAATTGCTTGAAGCCGGGGGGTGGAGGTTGCAATGAGCTGAGATCAAGCCACTGCACTCCAGCCTGGGTGACAGAGTGAGACTCCATCTCAAAAAACTAATTTGTATGAGAGGTCAGTTAGGTATGCATGCAAGTCACCTAAGAAAGCAGGCAAAGATAAGCCTTCATATTCTTGAGACTTTTCAAATGTCTCATCTGACACTGCAGAATTCTTTCTGGCATTTTTGCAATTTCAACCATTTAGCATTAGTATGAGCGAAGTTTGACCAGCAGGCCATATGCTGCCAACCAAAGCTTGCAATGCAGCTTAGAATTTAATTTCAGGAATCCTTTAATCCTAATAACGGAGAAACTGAGATTCACTTAGGTAAACTCAGCCTAGACCTAATTTGACCCTTGACAGTCAACAATTTCTAATTAGGTCTTGCAGACAGGGAAGGACCAATCAAGTGCAGCAGGCTGAACTGCTGTGTGTACAGTTTATGGCAAGGAGTAATTGGAAAATCCAGTCTGAGCCTGTACTTGGGCCTTTATAAGGGGTCATGGTTCAAGCTGAAGCTGACAGTTTCTCTCAGAGCAGCAGCTATGAGTCTTGCACCTCCCTGGTTGAGAATGAAACACAGTTCCCAAGAACAATTCGTAATCCCATTACATTTTAAAAATATAATTAAAGGGAATCTTGGTGGGTGGGTGGCAAGATGACAGAGTAGGAACAGCTCCGGTCTGCAGTTCCCAGTGAGATCAACAAATAAGGTGGGTGATTTCTGCATTTCCAACTGAGGTACCTGGCTCATCTCATTGGGAGTGGTTAGACAGTGGGTGCAGCCCACGGAGGGTGAGCCAAAGCATGGTGGGGCATCACCTCACCCGGGAAGCACAAGGGGTCAGGGAACTCCCTCCCTTAGCCAAGGGAAGCCATGAGGGACTGTGCCGTGAGGAATGGTGCACTTTGGCCCAGATACTACACTTTTCCCACAGTGTTCACAGTCCGCAGACCAGGAGATTCCCTCAGGTGCCTACGCCACCAGGGCCCTGGGTTTCAAGCACAAAACTGGGCGGCCATTTGGGCAGACACCAAGCTAGCTGCAGGAGTTTTTTTTTTTTTTTTTTTCATACCCCAGTGGAGCCTGGAATGCCGGCAAGACAGAGCCGTTCACTCCCCTGGAAAGGAGGCTGAAGCCAGGGAGCCCAGTGGTCTAGCTCAGCGGATCCCACCCCCATGGAGCCCAGCAAGCTAAGATCCACTGGCTTGAAATTCTCGCTGCCAGCACAGCAGTCTGAAGTAGACCTGGGACTCTTGAGCTTGGTGGGGGGAGGGGTGTCTGCCATTACTGAGGCTTGAGTAGGCAGTTCTTCCCTCAGAGTGTAAACAAAGCCACCAGGAAGTTTGAACTTGCAAGAGCCCACCGCAGCTTGGAAAGCCGCTGTAGCCACCCTGCCTCTTGAGATTCCTCCTCTCTGGGCAGGGCCTCTCTGAAAGAAAAGCAGCAGCCCAGTCAGGGGCTTGTAGATAAAACTCCCATCTCCCTGGGACAGAGTGCATGGGGGAAGGGGCAGCTGTGGGCACAGCTTCAGCAGACTTAAACATTCTTGCCCGCCGGCTCTGAAGAGGGCAGTGGATCTCCCAGAACAGTGCTCAAGCTCTGCTAAGGGACAGACAAAGTCCTCAAGTGGGTCCCTGACCCCCATGCCTCCTGACTGGGAGACACCTCCCAGCAGTGGTCAACGGACACCTCATACATGAGAGCTCCAGCTGGCATCTGGCAGGTGCCCTCTGGGACGAAGCTTCCAGAGGAAAGAATAGGCAGCAATCTTTACTGTTCTGCACCCTCTGCTGGTGATATCCAGGCAAACAGCGTCTGCAGTGGACCTCCAGCAAATTTCAACAGACCTGCAGCAGAGGGGCCTGACTGTTAGAAGGAAAGCTAACAAACAGAAAGGAATAGCATCAACAGCAACAAAAACGATGTCCACACAGAAACCCCATCTGAAGGTCACCAACATCAAAGACCAAGGGTAGATAAATCCACAAAGTGAGGAAAAACCAGCACAAAAAGCCTGAAAATTCCAAAAAACCAGAATGCCTCTTCTCCTCCAAAGGATTAAAACTCCTCACCAGCAAGGAAACAAAACTGTACAGAGAAAGAGTTTGACGAATTGACAGAAGTAGGCTTCAGAAGGTGGATCACAACAAACTCCTCCAAGCTAAAGGAGCATGTTCTAACCCAATGCAAGGAAGCTAAGAACCTTGAAAAAAATGTTAGAGGTATTGCTAACTAGAATAACCAGTTGAGAGAAGAACATAGATGATCTGAAGGAGCTGAAAAACACAGCACGAGAACTTCGTGAAGCATACACAAGTATCAATAGCTAAATCAATCAAGTGGAAGAAAGAATATCAGAGACTGAAGACCAACTTAATGAAATAAAGCATGAAAACAAGATTAGAGAAAAGAGAATGAAAAGGAAGGAACAAAGCCTCCAAGAAACATGGGACTATGTGAAAAGAACAAACCTACATTTGATTGGTATACCTGAAAGTAACAGGGAGAATGGAATCAAGTTAGAAAACATTCTTCAGGATATTATCCAGGAGAAATTCCCCAACCTAGCAAGACAGGTCAACATTCAAATTCAGAAAATACAGAGAACGCCACAAAGATACTCTTCAAGAAGAGCAACCCCAAAACACACAATCATCAGATTCACCAAGGTTGAAATGAAGGAAAAAATATCAAGGGCAGCCAGAGAAAAAGGTTGGGTTACCCACAAAGGGAAGTCCATCAGACTAAGAGCGGATCTATCTGCAGAAACCCCACAAGCCAGAGAGAGTGGGGGCCAATATTCAACATTCTTAAAGAAAAAGAATTTTCAACCTAGAATTTCATATCCAGCCAAACTAAACTTCATAAGTGAAGGAGAAATAAAATCCTTTACAGACAAGCAAATGCTGAGAGATTTTGTCACTACCAGGTCTGCTTACAAGAGCTGCTGAAGGAAGCACTAAACATGGAAAGGAACAACCAGTACCAGCCACTTCAAAAATATACCAAATTGTAAAGACCATTGACACTATGAAGAAACCGCATCAACTAAAAGGCAAAATAACCAGCTAGCATCATAATGACAGGATCAAATTCACACATAACAACATTAACCTTAAATGTAAATGGGTTAAATGCCCCAATTAAAAGAAACAGACTGGCAAATTGGATAAAGAGTCAAGACCCATCAATGTGCTGTATTCAGGAGACCCATCTCACATTCAAAGACACACATAGGCTCAAAATAAAGGGATGGAGGAATATTTACCAAGCAAATGGAAAGCAAATAAGTAGGAGTTGCAATCCTAGTCTCTGATAAAACAGACTTTAAGTCAACAAAGACCAAAAAAGACAAAGAAGGGCATTACATAATGGTAAAGAGATCAATGCAACAGGAAGAGCTAACTATCCTAAATATGTATTCATCCAATACTGGAGCACCTAGATGCATAAAGCAAGTTCTTAGAGACCTACAAAAACACTTAGACTTTCAAACAATAGTAGTAAGAGATTTTAACACCCCACTGTCAATATTAGACAAATCAACAGGACAGAAAATTAACAAGGATATTCAGGACTTGAACTCAGCTCTGGACCAAGCAGAACTAATAGACATCTACAGAACTCTCCACCCCAAATCAACAGGATATACATTCTTCTCAGCACCACATTGCACTTATTCTAAAATTGACCACATAATTGAAGTAAAACACTCCACAGCAAATGCAAAAGAATGGAAATAATAACAGTGTCTTAGAACACAGTGCAATCAAATTAGAACTCAGGATTAAGAAACTCACTCAAAACCACACAACTACATGAAAACTGAAAAACCTGCTCCTGAATGACTACTGGGTAAATAACAAAATTAAGGCAGAAATAAATAAGTTCTTTGAAACCAATGAGAACAAAGACGCAACATACCAGAATCTCTGGGACACAGCTAAAGCAATGTTTAGAGGAAAATGTATAGCACTAAATGCCCACAGAAGAAAGCAGGAAAGCTCTAAACTCAACACCCTAACATCACACTTAGAAGAACTAGAGAAGCAAGAGCAAACAAATTCAAAAGCTAGCAAAAGATAAGAAATAACTAAGATCAGAGCAGAACTGAAAGAGATAATGACACAAAAAAACTCTTCAAAGAAATCAATGAATTCAGCAGCTGGTTTTTTGAAAAGATTAACAAAATAGATAGACTGCTAGCCAGACTAATAAAAAACAAAAGAGAGAAGATTCAAATAGACACAATAAAAAATTATAAAGGGGATATCACCACTGATCCCACAGAAATGCAAACTACCATCAGAGAATACTATAAACACCTCTATGCAAATAAACTCGAAAATCTGGAAGAAATGGATAAATTCCTCGACATATACCCCTCCCAAGACTAAACCAGGAAGAAGAGGAATCCCTGAAAAAATCAGTAACAAGTTCTGAAATTGAGGCAGTAATTAATAGCCTACCAACTAAAAAAAGCCCAGGACTAGATGAATTCACAGCTGAATTCCACCAGAAGTACAAAGAGGAGTTGGCACCAGGCCTTCTGAAACTATTCCAAATAATAGAAAAAGAGGGACTCCTCCCTAAACTCATTTTATGGGGCTACCATCATCCTGATACCAAAACCTGGCAGAGACACAACAAAAAAAGAAAATTTCAGGCCAACATCCCTCATGAACATCTATGTGAAAATCCTCAATAAAATACTGCCAAAACAAATCCAGCAGCACATCAAAAAGTTTATTCACCACAATCAAGTCGGCTTCATCCCTGGGATGCAAGGCTGGTTCAACATATGCAAATCAATAAATGTAATCCATCACATAAACAGAACCAATGACAAAAACCACATGATCATCTCAATAGATGCAGAAAATGCCTTTGATAAAATTCAACACCGCTTCATGCTAAAAACTCTCAACAAACTAGATATTGATGGAACATATCTTATAAGAGTAACAGCTATTTATGACAAACCCACAGCCAGTATCATCCTGAATGAGCAAAAGCTGGAAGCCTTCCCTATGAAAACCAGCAGAAGACAAGGATGCCCTCTCTCACCACTCTTATTCAACATAGTATTGGAAGTTCTGGCCAGGGCAATCAGGAAAGAGAAAGAAACAAAGGGTATTCAAATAGGAAGAGAAGAAGTCTAATTGTCTCTGTTTGCAGATGACATGGTTATACATTTAGAAAACCCCATCGTCTCAGCCTGAAATCTCCTTAAGCTGATAAGCAACTTCAGCAAAGTCTCAGGATACAAAATCAATGTGCAAAAATCACAGGCATTCCTATACACCGATAATAGACAAACAGAAAGCCAAATCATGAGTGAACTCCCATTCACAATTGCTACAAAGAGAATAAAATACCTAGGAATATAACTTACAAGGGATGTGAAGGACCGCTTCAAGGAGAACTACAAACTACTGCTCAAGGAAATAAGAGAGGACACAAACAAATGGAAAAACATTCCATGCTCATGGATAGAAAGAATCAATATTTTGAAAATGGCCATACTGCCCAAAGTAATTTATAGATTCAATTCTATCCTCATCAAGCTACCATTGACTTTCTTCACAGAATTAGAAAAAAACACTGTAAATTTCAAAGGGAACCAAAAAAGAGCCCATATAGTCAAGACAATCCTAAGCAAAAAAGAACAAAGCTGAAGGCATCTTGCTACCTGACTTCAAACTATATTGCAAGGCTACAGTAACCAAAACAGCATGGTACTGGTACCAAAACAGACATATAGACCAATGGAACAGAACAGAAGCCTCAGAAATAATGCCACACATCTACAACCATCTGATCTTTGACAAACCTGACAAAACCAAGCAATGGGGAAAGGATTCCTTATTTAACAAATGGTGTTGGGAAAACTGGCTAGCCATCTGCAGAAAACTGAAACAGGACCCCTTCCTTACACCTTATACAAAAATTAACTCAAGATGGATTAAAGACTTAAATGTAAGACCTAAAACCATTAAAACCCTTGAAGAAGCTGAGTACGGTGGCTCACACCTGTAATCCCAGCACTTTGGGAGGCTGAGGCAGGCAGATCACGAGGTCAGGAGATCAAGACCTTCCTGGCTAAGAAGGCAAAACCCTGTCTCTACCAAAAATACAAAAAATTAGCTGGGTGTGGTGGCAGGTGCCTATAGTCCCAGCTTCTCGGGAGGCTGAGGTAGGAGAATGGCATGAACCAGGGAGGCAGAGCTTGCAGTGAACTGAGATCATGCCACTGCACTCCAGCCTGGGCGACTGAGCAAGACTCCATCTCAAAAAAAAAAAAACAAAAAAACAAAAAAAAAAAACTCTAGAAGAAAACCCAGGCAATACCATTCAGGACATAGGCACGGGCAGACTTCATGACTAAAACACCAAAAGCAATGGCAACAGAAGCCAAAATTGACAAATGGGACCTAATTAAACTAAAGAGCTTCTGCTCAGCAAAAGAAATATCATGAGAATGAACAGACAACCTACAGAATGGGAAAAAATTTTCCCAATCTATTCATCTGACAAAGGGCTAATATCCAGACTCTACAAAGAACTTAAATTTACAAGAAAAAAACAACCCCATCGAAAAGTGGGCAAAGGATATGAACAGATACTTCTCAAAAGAAGGCATTTATGTGGCCAACAAACATATTTTAAAAAAGCTCATCATCACTGGTCATTAGAGAAACGCAAATCAAAACCACAATGAGCTAACATTTCACCCCAGTTAGAATGGTGCTCATTAAAAAGTCAGGAAAAAACAGGTGCTGGAGAGGATGTGGAGAAATAGAAACACTTTTACACTGTTGGTGGGACTGTAAACTACTTCAACCCTTGTGGAAGACAGTGTGGCAATTCCTCAAGGATCTAGAACTAGAAATACCATTTGACCCAGCCATCCCATTACTGGGTATATACCCAAAGGATTATAAATCATTCTACTATAAAGACACATGCACGTGTATGTTTATTGCCACACTGTTCACAATAACAAAGACTTGGAACCAACCCAAATGTCCATCAATGATAGATTGGATAAAGAAAATGTGGCACATATACAGCATGGAATACTATGCGGCCATATAAAAGGATGAGTTCCTGTCCTTTGCAGGGACATCGATGAAGCTGGAAACCATCATTCTCAGGAAGCTAACACAGGAACAGAAAACCAAACACCACATATTCTCATTCATAAGTAGCAGTTGAACAATGAGAACGCATGGACACAAGGAGGAGAACATCACACAGTGGGGCCTGTCAGGGGGTGGGGGGTTAGGGAGAGATTGCATTAGGAGAAATACCTAATGTAGATGATGGGTTGATGGGTGCAGCAAACCACCATAGCACGTGTATACCTATGTAACAAATCTACATGTTCTGCACATGTATCCCAGAACTTAAAGTATAATAAATAAAAAATACATACATGTAGATACATGTATATATACATACATAAAAATAATACATGTGTTAAAGGCATTTTATCTTCTGTAAATTATCATAGAATTCATATATTTAAACATAAAATTATAATTCAGATTAAATAATGCAATATTAAGAAGCATTTTGAGGCAAACCTTGTTTCACAGGATTGTTCGAGGAAATTTAAAATAAACTAGTTGTAATAGTCTCTTGCGCAATGTTAAAATGTGTTCAAAGGTCAGCATTATATTTAGATACTTCTGTTACGCAATTTCTGGAAATTTATCTCCTCAAAAGGAAGTCCTTCAAGTGAAGGGGGAAATCTCTTTTTTTTTTTTTTTCTTTTTAAGACAGAGTCTTTCTCTACCACCCAGGCTGGAGTGCAGTGGTGCGATCCCGGCTCACTGCAACCACCACCTCCCAAGCTGATTCTCATGCCTCAGCCTCCCGAGTAGCTGGGATTGCAGGTGTGTGCCACCACACCTTGCTAATTTTTGTATTTTTTAGTAGGGATGGGGTTTTGCCATGATGGCCAGGCTGGGGTTGAACTCCTGGCCTCAAGTGATCTGCCTGACTCGGCCTCCCAAAGTTCTGAGATTACAGGCATGTGCCACTGCACCCAGCCTGGGAAATCATTTTATTTAAAAAAGACTGAGCTTCATATATTGTACTTTCTACTTTAATAATAATACATATGATAACTTAAGAGGGAATAAATGAAGCTCAAAAGCATTTCTTTTCCTTTTCTTGGCCCACCCATATGCATACATGTTCTAACACATTCACCTCTATGAATTGGGCTTACTCTAAGTGTTCAAGCCAACTTGTGAATCTCTATGGGAATAGTAATCACAGTGCTTACCATTTACCCTGCAGGAGAGAACCAGAACTATACCCCCTCTACACATGCATACAGTTCATTTGAACTCATTCTACTTGTACCAAGCAATCTAGCCTCCCTTGACCACTCTCAATTAATTTTCAGCTACCTGTAAGCAACAGTTCAAAAGGTCAGATGTAACGATCCCTGACCGTGGCAAATGCAGTAATAGACAAAAGCAGAGAAGAGGAACACCCAAAAGAGAAGAGAGAGAGAGGCAGACACTACGAGCAGAACGGTAGAGGCCCCTAGGTCATGTGGAAGAATTAAAATAGTTTCAATAATCCTTGAAAACACCATCAATTTGAAAGACAGAAAACCAAACAACCACAATAGCATAGCATTCTGGGGCATCTAACACAGGACATCTG
Organism: Pan troglodytes; assembly: GCF_028858775.2. Classification (NCBI taxonomy): domain Eukaryota; kingdom Metazoa; phylum Chordata; class Mammalia; order Primates; family Hominidae; genus Pan; species Pan troglodytes. The sequence continues at coordinate 77,740,429 of NC_072398.2, read as the reverse complement.
AGCCTCTCAAGCAGTGGTCTGGGAGTGAAACAATGCATTATAGCATAGATCTGTCATCAAGGAATTTTAGCTGAACTAAATAATCATCTTTTGGGAATAAATTTGATTTCTGAAAGCAGTTAAAAATCACTTACTCTGGCCAGGCATGGTGGCTCACACCTGTGATCCCAACACTTTGGGATGCCAACATGGGAGGATCACTTGAGGCCAGGAGTTTGAGACCAGCCTAAGCAACATAGCAAGACCCCGTCCCTACAAAAAAAAAAATTGTTTTTAATTAGCCAGGCACAGTGGTGTGTACCTGTAGTTCTAGCTACTGGGGAGGCTGAGACAGAGGATAACTTGAATTCAGGAGTTGGAAACTACAGTGAGTCAAGATCACACCCCTGCACTGCAGCTTAGGAAACAGAGTGAGACACAATCACAAAAAAAAAAAAAAAAACACTTAGCTGCAGTAAGCAACTAGAAAAAAATAAAAATTAAAAAAATTTGAAATCACTTAGACCCCAATTTGCATGAGTAAGATATGAAGACAAACTGAGAAATGTTATTTCAATTAATAATAAAAGCTTTTGTGGTAATGTTTTATGGGACATAAAACAAACAAAACACAAATAAATAAATGCAAGCTTTGCTTGAGCTCAGGAGTTTAAGACCAGCTTGGGCAATATGGCAAAACCCTGTCTCTATAAAAAACACAAAACTTAGATGGGTGTGGTGGCTTGTGCCTGTAGTTCCAGCTACTCAAGAAGCTGAGGTAGGAGGATGGCTTGGGCCCAGGAGGCAGAGGTTGCAGTGGGCTAAGATCAAGCCACTGCACTTCAGCCTGGACAATAGAGCCAGATTCTGTCTCAAAAAACAAATTAAAAAACTAAAAATAAAAGCTGACATAATGAAACTGGTTTACTTTCGTGATTCCAAACAAGGAATTCTAAAAAAGACTGGAGAAAGGACACTTGGTTAAATTAAATAGACTGTCCACCTATTCATTTTAAATTATTTTCTAGGGTGTTCAATAAAAAGCAATCTTATTAAAACTTCTGGTTGAACATGGCAGGTGGAACACAGGTAATTATTTTTATTTCATTCTTTGGAACCCCATCAAAACAAAAAAATGAGAGACAACAGCAGATGAGCAATGTCATCACATTTTCAGTAGATAGAAAGCAGATGGAAGAGTACTAACTAACAAAGTGGAGAAAGTTTACAACCTGAATTATAATAGAGATAAATACCATAAGAAAGAATCCACAGAACCTTGGAAAAGCTCAGGATTTAATAGCATCCAGCACAGCAAAGGGAAAGGATGGAACAAGTGGACAAAGCCAGATGGACTCTAAATTTAGAGTATTTTTTCTGGTTTTATTTTTGTTTTGTTTTGAGATATGATCTTGCTCTTTTGCAGTGGCTGGTCTTGAAATCCTGGCCTCATGGAATCCTCCTGCCTCAGCCTCCCAAGTAGCTGGTATTACAGGTGTGCACCACCACATCCAGCTTAAAGTCTCTACTCTGGATGAGCTCCAGATTGCTTTCCCCTGCCTGCACTCACCAACAGCTGGGCAGAAGAGTGGTCTTTTTTCCCTGGAAAATCTGAATGGCTCCAGAGAAAAATTCCTGGTACTAACTCCCAGCAAAAAAGTTAGGCTCTCAGCCTGATTACCTCACGATAAATCCCACTACTTAAAAAGTCCTCCACAAACATATAAAGCTGCAAATCAATAGTTTGGAGCTGTGCTCTAAAACATGAACAGAAGGTAAAGAGTCAACAGACATTTAAGGAAATCATCTAATACAGAAGGCAGAGATGAAAACAAACACACAAAAAAGAACTTGGAGAAAATAAAAATAATGCACAAGCTGCCAGGCACAGTGGCTCACGCCTGTAATCCCAACACTTTGGGAGGCCGAGGCAGGTGGATCACAAGGTCAGGAGTTCAAGATCAGCTTCGCCAACATGGTGAAACCCTGTCTCTACTAAAAATACAAAAAAAAAAAAAATGAGCCAGGTGTGGTGGTGCATGCCTGTAATCCTAGCTACTAGGGAGGCTGAGGCAGGAGAATTGCTTGAACCTGGGAGGTGGAGGTTGCAGTGAGCCAAGACTGTGCCACTGCCCTCCAGCCTGGGTGACAGAGCACGACTCCATCTCAAAAACAAATACATAAAATAAAATAAAAATAACAATAATGCACAAGTTAACATCAAAAGAACTGTAATCCATGTCCTCTGAGAGACAAAAGGTAGTATTGCATCCAAAAAACAAGAACAGAATACTATTGTAAAAAGAAAAATAGAACAAGAAAGAGCTTGCAGAAATTAAAAATAGGAATGAAAATTCAGATAAAGATGAGGTGGAACAAAAGGTAAAATGGTGAGCAATTAAAAAAAACTAAGGAAATTATAATATCTGTCTAGAAGTTTGAACATTTGAATAACAGGACTTTCAGAAGAAGTCAGAAAGCAAGATAAAATTATCAAAGGAATAGTGGGCAAAGGATATGAACAGACACTTCTCAAAAGAGGACATTTATGCACCCAATAGACACATGAAAAAAATGATCATCATCACTGGCCATCAGAGAAATGCAAATCAAAACCACAATGAGATACCATCTCACACCAGTTAGAATGGCAATCATTAAAAAGTCAGGAAACAACAGGTGCTGGAGAGGATGTGGAGAAATAGGAACACTTTTATACTGTTGGTCAGACTGTAAACTAGTTCAACCCTTGTGCAAGACAGTGTGGTGATTCCTCAAGGATCTAGAACTAGAAATACCATTTGACCCAGCCATCCCATTACTGGGTATATACCCAAAGGATTATAAATCATGCTGCTATAAAGACACATGCATATGCATGTTTATTGCGGCACTATTCACAATAACAAAGACTTGGAACCAACCCAAATGTCCAACAATGATAGACTGGATTAAGAAAATGTGGCACATATACACCATGGAATATTATGCAGCCAGAAAAAATGAGGAGTTCATGTCCTTTGTAGGGACATGGATGAAGCTGGAAACCATCATTCTGAGCAAATTATCACAAGGACAGAAAACCAAACACCACATGTTCTCACTCATAGGTGGGAATTGGACAATGAGAACACTTGCACACAGGGTGGGGAATATCACACAGTGACTTTTAAAAGTCAGCATTGGAGACAAATTATGAGCTCATGCCTGTAATCCCAGCACTTTGGCAGGCCAGGCAGATGGATTACCTGAGGTCAGGAGTTCGAGACCAGCCTGGCCAACATGGTGAAACCCTGTCTCTACTAAAAATACAATTAGCCGGGTGTGTTGGCAGGCACCTGTAATCCCAGCTACTCAGGAGGCCGAGGCAGGAGAATCACTTGAACCCAGAAGGTGGCAGTTGCAGTGAGCCAAGATCTGGCCACCGCACTCCAGACTGAGCCTGGAGTCTCAGAGTGAGACTCTATCTTGAAAAATATATATAAAAATTGTAAGCCACACATTCCTACCAACTCTAATAGAAAAGGATTTTATGTATAAATCTGAAACTCAGTCATCTTGCTTACTCTCGTCCCTGGAACTGCATCCAAGTGGAGATACCTAGCAGGTAGCTGGATATGCCTGGAGCTCTTGAGAGACGGTGAGTTTTCATAAGGAGAACACTGGGTGATATAGAACATGGCAGTCTGTAAATGTTACACCAACAGTATGTCTTAAAATATTGTTCTATGTATTAACAGATTAACTCAAATCACTAAAAGCAATTCTAGGAGGGACCAAAATAATCCAGTAAAAATAAGCAGGTCCTTGACATTCTAGAAGGACTGCATATCACTTAGAAATCTTCTCTTAATATTATCCCTCTTAAATGAGCTTTTAGCAAGAGTTTGACTCCCTACAGATATGTAGTCACTTGAGGAAGTCTTTCTCCACACATTGATGATCAATTCTGCCAATGTATACAGAAACCTTTGGACAACAACGAGAGCCCAAACTTCTATACCATAGAGCTTGTCTGTAATACCTTTGGCCTAGACGATTCTCTAAGCTCATGTTACCAATTATACAACTGGTAAAAGGAAAAAAGAAAAACGTCAATGAAGTGTTTTTATTTTCATCTTAGCAGTGTACTTTGTGGTGGACACTTCCAGATATTCTAATTGCAGCATATAATCCTGGGTAATTAAATGAATTTGCCTGCTTATTTATTTCGTATAGACCAACTAACTGTTGGAAATATCTACTGAAAATGAATATATAAAATAGGTATATTTCCTGCTCTCATGGATGGAAACTAAATAAGCCATCACAAAATATATAATTACAGATTGTATGGCCGGATGCAGTGACTCACACCTAATCCCAGCACTTTGGGAGGCCAAAGCAGGTGAATTGCTTGAGCTCAGGAGTTGGAGACCAGCCTGGGCAACATGGCAGAACCCCATCTCTACAACAACAACAAAAAAAATTAGCTGGGCATGGTGGCACACACACCTGTGGTGCCATCTACTCCAGGAGGCTGAAACAGGTGGAATGCTTGAGCCCAGGAGGCAGAGGTTTCAGTGAGCTAAGATTGTGCCACTGCACTCCAGCCTGGGTAATAGAGTGACAGACACTCTATCTCAAAAAATAATAATAATAATAATTACTGATTGTGAAAAATGCTTTGAAGGAACAGTCCAGTAGAGAGAATGACAGAGCAACTGTCAGGCCTCTGAGCCCAAGCTAAGCCATCATATCCCCTGTGACCTGCACATATACATCCAGATGGCCTGAAGCAACTGAAGAACCACAAAAGAAGTGAAAATAGTCACTTCCTGCCTTAACTGATGACATTCCACCATTGTGATTTGCTCCTGCCCCATCCTAACTGATCAATTGAACTTGTGACATTCCTTCTCCTGGACAATGAGTCTCATGATCTGCACCTCGTGACCCCCGCCCCTGCCCACAAGAGATAATCACCTTTAACTGTAATTTTCCACTACCTACCCAAATCCTGTAAAACCGCCCCACCCCATCTCCCTTTGCTGACTCTCTTTTCAGACTCAGCTCACTTGCGCCCAAGTGAAATAAACAGCCTTGTTGCTCACACAAAGCCTGTTGGTGGACTCTCTTCACATGGACTCGTGTGACAGTAACCTAATTTAAACTGTGAATGGGGTATATCAAGGAAGAGCTCTTTGAGAAAGTGAGGTTTAAATTGAAACATAAAGAATGAGTAATACCTCTTCCAATAAAGAATGTAGGATTAGGCCTATTCCAGGCAGAAGTACAGCACGTAAGCATTCCCTGAGACAAAAAAAAAAGAGTACTTCACATTGCTGAAAATAGGCCTTTCGGGCTGGAAATCAGTTGGCAAGAAGATGGTCAGGGAAGGATTCTGAAGTCAAAGCCAAATAAAGCAAATAAATGAAGACCTTATTAGGTCACTGTACAGAGTTCTGATTGTACCTAAGATAAGTATTATAAACAAAAAGATGACATAATTTGATTTATGTTTCTAAAATTTAAAAAGTGCTACAGAGGGATTTTATAACAATCACCCACTTTAAGCCAGTTTAAGGAATTTTAGTAAATTTACACAATTGTGCAACTATCGCTGCAGTCACCCAAAGTTCATTTGTGCCCATTTGTGCCTGTTCGTATCCACCCACTGCCCAAGGAAACCACTAATCTGATTTCAGTCTCAGTAAGTGTGCCTTTTCTAGAAATTTCTTTTTCTTCTTTCTTTTTTCTTTTTTTCTTCGAGACAGAGTCTAACTCTGTCACTCAGCCTGGAGTGCAATGGCACAATCTCGGCTCACTGCAACCTCTGCCTCCTGGGTTCAAGCAATTCTTGTGCCTCAGTCTCCCGAGTAGCTGGGACTACAGGCATGTGCCACTATGCCTGGCTAATTTTTGTATTTTCAGTAGACATGGGGTTTCACCATGTTAGCCAGCCTGGTCTTGAACTCCTGGCCTCAAGTCATCCATCCGCCTTGGCCTTCCAAAGTGCTGGGATTACAGGCATGAGCCACTGCACCCAGCCAGAATTTTCATCTGAATTAAATACACTATGTGGAGTTTTGCGTCTGACTTGTTCTATTTAGCACAATGTTTTTGAGGATCATCAGTATTGCTGAAGCTGTCCTCAAAAGGTTAACGAAAATTCTGGAGAAAAATATAGTTATAATTAAGCATTAATCAGGTTGCACTTTGACCCACTTTCTTGTAACCAAAAGTCACACAACACTAGAAACTGACCATTTGCATCCCAGTTGTTCCTATAGATAGGATTTCTGATATTAGGATCATTAGGCTTTCAAGAAATGTTTAGCAAGATGGCCGAATAGGAACAGCTCCGGTCTACAGCTCCCAGCGTGAGCGACGCAGAAGACGGGTGATTTCTGCATTTCCATCTAAGGTACCGGGTTCATCTCACTAGGGAGTGCCAGACAGTGGGCGCAGGTCAGTGGGTGCGCGCACAGTGCGCGAGCCGAAGCAGGGCGAGACATTGCCTCACTTCGGAAGCGCAAGGGGCCAGGGAGTTCCCTTTCCGAGTCAAAGAAAGGGGTGACGGACGCACCTGGAAAATCGGGTCACTCCCACCCGAATATTGCGCTTTTCGGACCGGCTTAAAAAACGGTGCACCACGAGACTATATCCCTCACCTGGCTCGGAGGGTCCTACGCCCACGGAGTCTCGCTGATTGCTAGCACAGCGGTCTGAGATCAAACTGCAAGGCGGCAGCGAGGCTGGGGGAGGGGCGCCTGCCATTGCCCAGGCTGGCTTAGGTAAACAAAGCAGCCTGGAAGCTCGAACTGGGTGGAGCCCACCACAGCTCAAGGAGGCCTGCCTGCCTCTGTAGGCTCCACCTCTGGGGGCAGGGCACAGACAAACAAAAAGACAGCAGTAACCTCTGCAGACTTAAATGTCCCTGTCTGACAGCTTTGAAGAGAGCAGTGGTTCTCCCAGCACGCAGCTGGAGATCTGAGAAAGGGCAGACTGCCTCCTCAAGTGGGTCCCTGACCCCTGACCCCTGAGCAGCCTAACTGGGAGGCACCCCCCAGCAGGGGCTCACTGACACCTCACATGGCAGGGTATTCCAACAGACCTGCAGCTCAGGGTCCTGTCTGTTAGAAGGAAAACTAACAAACAGAAAGGACATCCACACCGAAAACCCATCTGTACATCACCATCATCAAAGACCAAAAGTAGATAAAACCACAAAGATGGGGAAAAAACAGAACAGAAAAACTGGAAACTCTAAAACGCAGAGCGCCTCTCCTCCTCCAAAGGAACGCAGTTCCTCACCAGCAATGGAATAAAGCTGGGTGGAGAATGACTTCGACGAGCTGAGAGAAGAAGGCTTCAGACGATCAAATTACTCTGAGCTACGGGAGGACATTCAAACCAAAGGCAAAGAAGTTGAAAACTTTGAAAAAAATTTAGAAGAATGTATAACTAGAATAACCAATACAGAGAAGTGCTTAAAGGAGCTGATGGAGCTGAAAACCAAGGCTCGAGAACTACGTGAAGAATGCAGAAGCCTCAGGAGCCGATGCGATCAACTGGAAGAAAGGGTATCAGCAATGGAAGATGAAATGAATGAAATGAAGCAAGAAGAGAAGTTTAGAGAAAAAAGAATAAAAAGAAATGAGCAAACCCTCCAAGAAATATGGGACTATGTGAAAAGACCAAATCTACATCTGATTGGTGTACCTGAAAGTGATGGGGAGAATGGAACCAAGTTGGAAAACACTCTGCAGGATATTATCCAGGAGAACTTCCCCAATCTAGCAAGGCAGGCCAACGTTCAGATTCAGGAAATACAGAGAACGCCACAAAGATACTCCTCGAGAAGAGCAACTCCAAGACACATAATTGTCAGATTCACCAAAGTTGAAATGAAGGAAAAAATGTTAAGGGCAGCCAGAGAGAAAGGTCGGGTTACCCTCAAAGGGAAGCCCATCAGACTAACAGCGGATCTCTCGGCAGAAACCCTACAAGCCAGAAGAGAGTGGCGGCCAATATTCAACATTCTTAAAGAAAAGAATTTTCAACCCAGAATTTCATATCCAGCCAAACTAAGCTTCATAAGTGAAGGAGAAATAAAATACTTTACAGACAAGCAAATGCTGAGAGATTTTGTCACCACCAGGTCTGCCCTAAAAGTGCTCCTGAAGGAAGCGCTAAACATGGAAAGGAACAACCAGTACCAGCCGCTGCAAAATCATGCCAAAATGTAAAGACCATCGAGTCTAGGAAGAAACTGCATCAACTCACGAGCAAAATAACCACCTAACATCATCATGACAGGATCAAATTCACACATAACAATATTAACTTTAAATGAAAATGGACTAAATGCTCCAATTAAAAGACACAGACTGGCAAATTGGATAAAGAGTCAAGACCCATCACTGTGCTGTATTCAGGAAACCCATCTCACGTGCAGAGACACACATAGGCTCAAAATAAAAGGATGGAGGAAGATCTACCAAGCAAATGGAAAACAAAAAAAGGCAGGGGTTGCAATCCTAGCCTCTGATAAAACAGACTTTAAACCAACAAAGATCAAAAGAGACAAAGAAGGCCATTACATAATGGTAAAGGGATCAATTCAACAAGAACAGCTAACTATCCTAAATATATATGCACCCAATACAGGAGCACCCAGATTCATAAAGCAAGTCCTGAGTGACCTACAAAGAGACTTAGACTCCCACACATTAATAATGGGAGACTTTAACACCCCACTGTCAACATTAGACAGATCAATGAGACAAAAAGTCAACAAGGATACCTAGGAATTGAACTCAGCTCTGCACCAAGCGGACTTAATAGACATCTACAGAACTCTTCACCCCAAATCAACAGAATATACATTTTTTTCAGCACCACACCACACCTATACCAAAATTGACCACATACTTGGAAGTAAAGCTCTCCTCAGCAAATGTAAAAGAACAGAGATTATAACAAACTATCTCTCAGACCACAGTGCAATCAAACTAGAACTCAGGATTAAGAATCTCACTCAAAACCACTCAACTACATGGAAACTGAACAACCTGCTCCTGAATGACTACTGGGTACATAACGAAATGAAGGCAGAAATAAAGATGTTCTTTGAAACCAACGAGAACAAAGACACAACATACCAGAATCTCTGGGATGCATTCAAAGCAGTGTGTAGAGGGAAATTTATAGCACTAAATGCCCACAAGAGAAAGCAGGAAAGATCCAAAATTGACACCCTAACATCACAATTAAAAGAACTAGAAAAGCAAGAGAAAACATAGTCAAAAGCTAGTAGAAGGCAACAAATAACTAAAATCAGAGCAGAACTGAAGGAAATAGAGACAAAAAACCCTTCAAAAAATTAATGAATCCAGGAGCTGGTTTTTTGAAAGGATCAACAAAATTGATAGACCGCTAGCAAGACTAATAAAGAAAAAAAGAGAGAAGAATCAAATAGACACAATAAAAAATGATAAAGGGGATATCACCACCGATCCCACAGAAATACAAACTACCATCAAGGAATACTACAAACACCTCTACGCAAATAAATTAGAAAATCTAGAAGAAATGGATAAATTCCTGGACACATAACACTCTCCCAAGACTAAACCAGGAAGAAGTTGAATCTCTGAATAGACCAATAACAGGAGCTGAAATTGTGGCAAGAATCAATAGTTTACCAACCAAAAAGAGTCCAGGACCAGATGGATTCACAGCCGAATTCTACCAGAGGTACAAGGAGGAACTGGCACCATTCCTTCTGAAACTATTCCAATCAATAGAAAAAGAGGGAATCCTCCCTAACTCATTTTATGAGGCCAGCATCATTCTGATACCAAAGCCGGGCAGAGACACAACCGAAAAAGAGAATTTTAGACCAATATCCTTGATGAACATTGATGCAAAAATCCTCAATAAAATACTGGCAAAACGAATCCAGCAGCACATCAAAAAGCTTATCCACCATGATCAAGTGGACTTCATCCCTGGGATGCAAGGCTGGTTCAATATACGCAAATCAATAAATGTAATCCAGCATATAAACAGAGCCAAAGACAAAAACCACATGATTATCTCAATAGATGCAGAAAAAGCCTTTGACAATATTCAACAACCCTTCATGCTAAAAACTCTCAATAAATTAGGTATCGATGGGATGTATTTCAAAATAATAAGAGCTATCTATGACAAACCCACAGCCAATATCATACTGAATGGGCAAAAACTGGAAGCAATCCCTTTGAAAGCTGGCACAAGACAGGGATGTCCTCTGTCACCACTCCTATTCAACATAGTGTTGGAAGTTCTGGCCAGGGCAATTAGGCAGGAGAAGGAAATAAAGGGTATTCGATTAGGAAAAGAAGAAGTCAAATTGTCCCTGTTTGCAGACGACATGACTGTATATCTAGAAAACCCCATTGTCTCAGCCCAAAATCTCCTTAAGCTGATAAGCAACTTCAGCAAAGTCTCAGGATACAAAATCAATGTACAAAAATCACAAGCATTCTTATACACCAACAACAGACAAACAGAGAGCCAAATCATGAGTGAACTCCCATTCACAATTGCTTCAAAGAGAATAAAATACCTAGGAACCCAACTTACAAGGGATGTGAAGGACCTCTTCAAGGAGAACTACAAACCACTGCTCAAGGAAATGAAAGAGGATACAAACAAATGGAAGAACATTCCATGCTCATGGGTAGGAAGAATCAATATCGTGAAAATGGCCATACTGCCCAAGGTAATTTACAGATTCAATGCCATCCCCATAAAGCTACCAATGACTTTCTTCACAGAATTGGAAAAAACTACTTTAAAGTTCATATGGAACCAAAAAAGAGCCTGCATCACCAAGAGAATCCTAAGCCAAAAGAACAAAGCTGGAGGCATCACACTACCTGACTTCAAACTATACTACAAGGCTACAGTAACCAAAACAGCATGGTACTGGTACCAAAACAGAGATATAGACCAATGGAACAGAACAGAGCCCTCAGAAATAACGCCGCATATCTACAACTATCTGATCTTTGACAAACCTGAGAAAAACAAGCAATGGGGAAAGGATTCCCTATTTAATAAATGGTGCTGGGAAAACTGGCTAGCCATATGTAGAAAGCTGAAACTGGATCCCTCCCTTACACCTTATACAAAAATCAATTCAAGATGGATTAAAGACTTAAACGTTAGACCTAAAACCATAAAAACCCTAGAAGAAAACCTAGGCATTACCATTCAGGACATAGGCATGGGCAAGGACTTCATGTCCAAAACATCAAAAGCAATGGCAACAAAAGCCAAAATTGACAAATGGGATCTAATTAAACTAAAGAGCTTCTGCACAGCAAAAGAAACTACCATCAGAGTGAACAGGCAACCTACAAAATGGGAGAAAATTTTTGCAACCTACTCATCTGACAAAGGGCTAATATCCAGAATCTACAATGAACTCAAATAAATTTACAAGAAAAAAACAAACAACTCCATCAAAAAGTGGGCAAAGGACATGAACAGATACTTCTCAAAAGAAGACATTTCTGCAGCCAAAAAACACATGAAAAAATGCTCATCATCACTGGCCATCAGAGAAATGCAAATCAAAACCACAATGAGATACCACCTCACACCAGTTAGAATGGCAATCATTAAAAAGTCAGGAAACAACAGGTGCTGGAGAAGATGTGGAGAAATAGGAACACTTTTACACTGTTGGTGGGACTGTAAACTAGTTCAACCATTGTGGAAGTCAGTGTGGCGACTCCTCAGGGATCTAGAACTAGAAATACCATTTGACCCAGCCATCCCATTACTGGGTATATACCCAAAGGACTAAAGGACTATAAATCATGCTGCTATAAAGACACATGCACACGTATGTTTATTGCGGCATTATTCACAATAGCAAAGACTTGGAACCAACCCAAATGTCCAACAATGATAGACTGGATTAAGAAAATGTGGCACATATACACCATGGAATACTATGCAGCCATAAAAAATGATGAGTTCATGTCCTTTGTAGGGACATGGATGAAATTGGAAATCATCATTCTCAGTAAACTATCGCAAGAACAAAAAACCAGACACTGCATATTCTCACTCATAGGTGGGAATTGAACAATGAGATCACATGGACACAGGAAGGGGAATATCACACTCTGGGGACTGTGGTGGGGTGGGGGGAGGGGGGAGGGATGGCATTGGGAGATATACCTAATGCTAGATGACGAGTTAGTGGGTGCAGCGCACCAGCATGGCACATGTATACATATGTAACTAACCTGCACAATGTGCACATGTACCCTAAAACTTAAAGTATAATAAAAAATAAAATAAAATAAAAATAAAAATAAATGAAGATATACTCCTCAAAAAAAAAAAAAAAGAAAAGAAAGAAAGAAATGTTTAAGCAGATCCTGAATTCCAGCAGAACAGCTGACAGCAACCAGATTAAAGACCCCAAGGAGGAACCAAGTCAGCGTGAGAATAGTTTCTTCATCTCCCTGCCCCATGACTTCACCCTGCACTCCGACCAATCAACAATCTCCACACTTCAGCCCACTCTGAAACCCTTAAAAACCCTACCTCCAAGCTCCTCAAAAAGATGGATTTGAGGTTTCCTCCTGTCTCCTTGTTCAGCAGCCTTATGATTACAACTCTTTCTCTGCTGCAACCTGGTGTCTCAGTGCATTGACTTGTTATGTGCATGGGGCAGTGAACCTATTACAATTACACTGTGTGTACCAACAGTTTGTTTCTTTTTATTGCTGAGTAGCATCCGGTGGTATGCATATAACACATGTTGTTTATCCATTCACCAGTTGATGGACATTTGGATTGCTGGCTATTACAAAAGGCCACTGTGAACATTCGTCTACAAGTATTTGTGTGGACATATGCTTTCTTTCTCTTGGGTAGAATCCTAACAGTGGAATTGCTAGGTCCTATGATAAGTTCCTGTTTAACTTTTTAAGAACTTGAACTGTTCTCCCAAGAGGTTGCACCATTTTGCATTTCCATTAGAAATGTATGGGGCTTCCCATTTCCCTACATCTTTACCAGCACTTTTTATTGTCTGTCTTTTTTGCTTTAGTCATTCTAGTGGGTGCGTAGTGGTATCTCTCTGTGGTTTCAGTTTACATTTCTCTAAGCAACAAAAACATTGAACATCTTTTCTTTTCATGTGCCCATTTGCCAGATGTATATATTCTTTGGTGAAGTGTCTATTCAAATATTTTGGCCATTTTTTAGATTGGGGTTTTAGTCTTACTTTGAGTTATTTTGAGTTATAAGAGTTCTTTATCTATTCTGGATATTACTCCTGATTAGAAATACATTCTCCTCATTATGGCTCACCTATTTTCTTGCTGTTTAGGAATTTGAATAGATGGGGATACGAGTTTGCACGTTATGCAAGTTATAAAGCCTCTGCCTTAGTACAGGCAAAAGATGTTGGTTTAAAAATGGGGGAAGTAGAGGCCAGGGACAGTGGCTCACACCTATAATCCCAACACTTTGGGAGGTCAAGGCGGGTGGATCTCTTGAGTCTGGGAGTTCGAGACCAGCATGGGCAACAAGGCAAAACCCTATCTCTACAAATAATATAAAAATTAGCCAGGCATGGTGGCATGTGCCTATGTGTCCAGAATTGGTGAGTTCTTGTTCTCGCTGACTTCAAGAATGAAGCCACAGACACTTACCGTGAGTGTTACAGTTCTTAAAGATGGTATGTCCGGAGTTTGTTCCTTCAGATGCTCAGATGTGTCCGGAGTTTCTTCCTTCTGCTGGGTTCATTCATGGTCTTGCTGACTTCAGGAGTGAAGCTGCAGACCTTTGCTGTGAGTGTTACATCTCACAAAGGCAGTGTGTCTGAAGTTGTTTGTTCCTCCCGGCGGGTTTGTGTTCTCGCTGGCTTCAGGAGTCAAGCTTCAGACCTTTGTGGTGTTACAGCTCATAAAAGCAGCGCAGACCCAAACAATCAGCAGCAGCAACATTTATTGCAAAAAGCAAAAGAACAAAGCCTCCACAATGTGAAGGGACACCTAGCAGATTGCCTCTGGGGGCTCAGGCAGCCTGCTTTTATTCCCTTATCTGGCCCCACCCACATCCTGCTGATTGGTCCATTTTACAGAGAGCTGATTGGTCCGTTTTACAGAGAGCTGATTGGTCGGTTTTACAGAGAGCTGATTGGTCCGTTTTTACAGAGTGCTGACTGGTGCATTCACAATCCCTGAGCTAGACACAGAGTGCTGATTAGTGCATTTACAATCCTCTTGCTAGACATAAAAGTTCTCCAAGTCCCCAACAGATTAGCTATACACAGAGTGCTGATTGGTTCACATAGAATCCTCTAGCTAAACATAAAAGTTCTCCAAGTCCCCACCCGACTCAGGAGCCCAGCTGGCTTTACCTAGTGGATCCCATGCTGGGGCCACAAGTGGAGCTGCCCCCACAAGTGGAGCTGCCCCCCAGTCCTGCACAGCATGCCCACACTCTTCAGCCCTTGGGCAGTCTATGGGACCAGGCACCACGGAGCAGCGGGCGGCGCCTCTCCGGGAGGCTCTGGCGGCACGGGAGCCCACAGGCAGGGGTGGGGGCTTGGGCATGGCAGGCTGCAGGTCTTGAGCCTGGCCCTGCAGAGAGACGGTTGAAGCCTGGTGAGAATTCAAGCATGGCTTGGGACGGCTGGCAGTGTTGGGGGAGCCGGCACACCCTCAACAGCTGCTGGCCCAGGTGCTAAACCCCTCACTGCCCGGGGCCAGCGGTGCCAGCCGGCTGCTCCAAGTGCAGGGCCTGCTGAACCCATACCCACACAGAAGTTACGCTGGCCTGCGAGCGCTGCACACAGTGGCGGTTCCCGCCTGCGCCTTTCCCTCCACACCTCCACACAAGCAGAGGGAGCCGGCTCTGGCCTCAGCCACCCCAGAGAGGGGCTCCCACACAGTGCAGTGATGGGCTGAAGGGCTCCTCAAGTATGGCCAGAGCAGACACCAAGGCCGAGGAGGTGCCAAGAGTGAGGGAGGGCTGCTAGCACATTGTCACCTCTCACCTGTAGTCCCAGTTACTGGGGAGGCTGAGGTGGGAGGATTGCTTGAGCCCAGGAGGTGGAGATTAGAGTGAGCTGTGATTGCACCACTGCATTCCAGCCTGGGTGGGAGTGAGACCCCATCTCAAAAGAAAATTAAAATAAAAAAGGGGGGCAAGTGAAGGTGGAAAACAACTGACAGATTACAGACATATTTTGAAGGTAGAATCCACAGGACTTAATGATGAATTGGGCATGTGATGCAAAGGAGATCTCAAAGATACTCCTGGTTTACTGGCATGAAAATAGATTGAAGAGACATCATTTTCTGATATAAGGGAGATGGCATGAAAATCAGATTTGAGACTCAGAAGGTTCAGAGTTCAGTTTAAAAAAAAGAAAGATGAGGGCATGGAGTTTTGAGATCTTTGCGCAACATCCAAATGGAGCTATCCAGTAACTAGCTGGAAATGGAAATAAGGATCTAACACTCAGAGACAAACAAAAAAAATGTTCATACGTAATTTTCTTTTTTTTTTTGAGACACAGTCTCACTATGTCGCCCAGGCTGGAGTGCAATGGCGCAATCTCAGCTCACTGCAGCCTCCGCCTCCCAGGTTCAAGCAATTCTCATGCCTCAGCCTCCTGAGGAGCTGGGAGTACAGGCGACTGCCACCACTTCTGGCTAATTTTTGTATTTTTAGTAGAGACGGGGTTTTGTCATGTTGGCCAGGCTGATCTCGAACTCCTGACCTCAGGTAATCCACCCACCTTGGCCTCCCAAAGTGCTGGGATTACAGACATGAGCCACTGTGCCCAGCCTGCAAATAATTCTATAGGCTAGATTCCTAGAACGGGATTGCTGAGGCAATAGATAAAATTCTGATAGATACCACCAAATTATACTCCAAAATGGCTACAACAATTTATACTCCTTCTCAGGCCGGGCGTGGTGGCTCACGCCTGTAATCCCAGCACTTTGGGAGACCGAGATGGGCGGATCACAAGGTCAGGAGTTTGAGACCAGCCTGGCCAACATGGTGAAACCCCGTCTGTACTAAAAATAGAAAAACAATTTTTACTCCTTCTCTTTTCAGTGCCCCCTCTTTCACATCCCCACCAAATCCAGGTCTTTTTTATTAGCTCTTTTATATAATTTTTATCTCATAACTTATAAATAAATGTGAAAAACAGAATCTATTTTGATTCACATTTCCCTGATTTGGTGGTTGAGCAACTTTTTAAGTAAATGAACCATTTTTATGTCATCCTTTGTAGTTCCATTCTTATTTTTTGGCTTTTTTATTGTTATTATTAATGATTATAGGAGCTCTTTATGCTTTGTAAATATTAATTTCTGTCTGTTATCTATGTTGCATGAATTTTCTCCCAGACTGTCTCTTATTTTGTGTATGGTAACTTTCATCATGAAAACACTTTGAGTTTTATTACAGCACATCTGTTCATCTATTTCTTTGCAGCTTCTGGATTTGGTGTCTTGCAGGTGCCTTTGCCTTTTGAAAATTACTAAGATATGCTTTGTTTTGTTTCATCTAGTATGGTTTCTTATGCATTAGCCTCTAAGTAATTTGGACTTTATATTATGCATGCTGTAAGATAGGAATTAAATTTTTTTTCTTTAAAGAGTAATTGATTTTCTCAATAGCATTTGTTGAACAATTCATTATTCCCTCATTGATTGGAAATGCCAACTTTAATATATTAACTTTCCATAAATACACACACGTTACACAATTCTTTCATTTTTAAATTTTTTGTTCTGACAGGGTCTTGCTATCTTGCCCAGGCTGGTCTCAAACTCCTGGCCTCAAGCAATGCTCCCACCTCAGCCTCCTGAGTAGCTGGAACTACAGGTGCAAGCCAACATGTCCAAGCTAATTTTTAAATTTGTTTTTTGTAGAGACAAGGTGTCACTATATTGCCCAAGCTGATCTTGAACTCCTGGGCTCAGGCAATCCTCCTGTGCTCCCAAGGTGCCAGGGTTACAGGCCTGAGCCACCACTCTTAATTCTTCAAAACTCATCTAAGACATCGTTTTTTTGTTGTTGTTGTTGTTGAGACAGGGTCTCACTATGTTGCCCAGACTGGAATGGAATGTAACGATCATGGCTCACTGCAGCCTCAACCTAGGCTCAAGCAATCCTTTCACCTCAGCCTTCTCAGTAGCTGGGACTATGGGTGTGCACCAGCTCACTTGGCTAATTTTTGTATTTTTTATAGAGACAAGGGTCTTGCCATGTTGCCTAGGCTGGCCTCGAACTCCTGGGCTCAAGCAGTCCTCCCACCTCAGCTTCCCAAAGTGTTGGGATTACAGGTGTGAGCCGCTGCGCCTGACCTCAACATTCTTTTTTTTACAATAAGAGAGTACAGTAATTACACAATAGTTCCTGATAATAAAACATAGTATCAGCATATGTGTGCTTGTCTTTTTTAGCAGGGGGTCATGCACTTTGTTCAGAGAGATATGATGTCAAGCTATTATGGAATGGCTGCTTTAATAGGAGAGTGTAGATGACATCACATAACATTTTACTTTCAGCTAAGTTAAATATCTACTGACCTAGATTTTCATGATGCTATTAAGATACAGGCTCTACGTTAGCTTCAGTAGCTCTGAGGGCTATATGTAGCAAAACAGCTACATTCAGAATAGATTCCTGACCACAAAAATAAACGTCAAGGAAAGATCGATAAAAGCTGCAAAGAATTTTACGTTGCTTCTAAGAGATTTTGCCACAAGGTGATAAATGAGTAAGACCATGGTCAATAAATGGGAGAGCAGTGCCTGAATCTCTCCTGCTTGTCCTGTAAACTATTTACCTGAGATACCCCAAGTGGAATTTGCCCAGGAGGAAACATACTGGCTAGCACTTTAGATTTAATAACTAGTGAATTAAAGGTTTATAATCTGTAGGGAATGGAGAATTGACCTTTAAAAAATAAAGTAGACCATACTTTGAGTCCCACCAGATGGGACCATCCTAATGGAGTTAAAATACAAGCAAGTGCTGCAAATTAGAAACCCTTATTCCACATGCCTTGAATATCCTAGAAACAAGAAATTTCCATCAGACACTTTTTGTTTATTGGGACCATGCTATGTGAGAGTGTGTTCTCAAACTCAGCCAGAAAAATGCTTAGGGTAGATATCCTTATTTGTTTCCGCCTATTGTTACATTCCTAAGAAAATAAAAGCTAGGATTTTGAGTCCATCTTCTAGTGTTCTAATTCAAAACAGAGGAATTCGTCATTTTAAATCTATAAAATAAAAATAGTTACCATTTCTTGAGCAATTACTTTGTGTCTACCAGTCAGCATCCTAAATGTTATACATTCATTCACTAATATTTACAGTAGCCCTATTAAACAAGGATCATTGTACCCCCCACGCCCCCTTCTTTTTTTTTGAGACAGAGTGTCGCTGTTGTCACCCTGGCTGGGGTGCAATGGTGCGATCTCAGCTTACTGCAACCTACGTGTCCCAGGTTGCAGCAATTCTCCTGCCTCAGCCTCCTAAGTAACTGAGATTACAGGTGCCCACCACTACGCCTAGCTAATTTTTTAAATATTTTTAGTAGAGATGGGGTTTCACCATGTTGGCCAGGCTGGTCTTGAACTCCTGACCTCAGGTGATCCACCCACCTTGGCCTCCCAAAGTGCTAAGATTACAGGCATAAGCCACCCCGCCCGGCCCACTGTTCCCCTTTTATAGGTGAGAAAACTGAGGTTCAAAGAAGTTAAATGACTCCAGCTGGGCACAGTTGCCCACACCTGTAATCCCAGCACTTTGGGAGGCCAAGGCAGGTGGATCATTTGAGGTCAGGAGTTCGAGACCAGCCTGGCCAACATGGTGAAACTCCATCTTTACTAAAAATACAAAAAAAATTAGCCAGGCATGGTGGTGCGCACCTGTAGTCCCAGTTACTTGGGAGGCTGAGGCAGGAGAATCTCTTGAACCTGAAAAGTGGAGGTTGCAGTAAGCCAAGATTGTGCCACTGCACTCCATCCTGGTCAACAGAAGGAGACTCTGTCTCAAAAAACAAAAAAAAAAACAAAACAAAAAAACAGAAAAAGAAAAAGGAAATTAAATAACTGAAAACTAGTGCATGGCATGGCCATGATTCAAATCCAGACGCAGCCGATTCCAGAGCTCATGCTCTTAACCCCTATACTATATCAGCTCTAAGTAGGAAAAGAATGAAAGGACTAGGGTAATGGATGTTAGATAAGTAGGTTGTCATCCTTGTATAACAAACAATGAGAAAATTGATTTGATCTAAATTTCCCTAGAGAGAAATGCAAAGAATTGATACTTATTTTCTATAAACCCAGGTACATGAATCAGCCTACAGCTGTGATGCTTACTTTAAGAAGTTGATGCTGGCTAGGTGCAGTGGCTCACGCCTGTAATCCCAACACTTTGGGAGGCCAAGGCAGGTGAATTGCTTGAGCTCAGGAGTTCAAGGCCAGTCTGGACAACATGACAAGACTCCATCTCTACAAAAACCTCAAAAATTAGCCAGGCGTGGTGGCATGCTTCTATAACTCCAGCTACTTGAGAGATTTAGGTGGGAGGATGCCTTGAGCCCAGAAGGTCAAGGTTGCAGTGAGCTGAGATCGTGCCACCGCACTCCAGCCTGGGTGAAAGAGCAAGACCATGCCTCAAAGAGAGAGAGAGAAAAAAAAAAGATGTTTAGGCTATGCGTGGTGGCTCACGCTTGTAATCCCAACACTTTGGGAGACCAAGGCAGGAAGATCACTTGAATGCAAGAGTTTGAGGCCACAGTAAGTTATAATTGTGCCATTGCACTCCAACCTGAGCAACACAGCAAGACCTTGTCTCCAAAAAGGAAAAAAATAATAATTCAGCATGTTATCCAGGTCTTAAAAAAAATGATGCTTGGTTATTTCGATTTGTTTAGGTTTTTTGTCTTCCTCTTATATGTAAAAGGCAGGTTCACTTAACTAGTCTGTCAACAATGGTTTCGTCAAAATTTTCATCCCCCTACCATGTCTCAACATAGTTTCACATTATAATTAAAAAATAAATTTTGTCTTCCCATATTACAGTGAAAAGGGAATAAACATTTAATGTTGACACAGACTACATTAGGTTCATTTTAAACATGTTTTTTCTTTAATGTTATTACAGTTAAGTGACATCTATAGTACAATGCATGATTTGATTTTGTGATAATGCAAGTAGCAATTATGAGCTATAGGCTCTGTTGATGAGACCACATCAAGTTACACGGTATGAGTAGGGGATGGAGTAAATACTCAGAGTGTACCTGATAAAAACATAAACTAAAAGTCATATTACATGGAGAAAACATTTTGTTTAGTGGGACAATTTGTAAAAGACAGGATGAAATCCATGACTGGCCTGTTACTTTCAGATAAAAATTCAAAGAGGGTAAAGAAAGCCAAATCCTGCCGGATGCAGTGACTCACACCTGTAATCCCAGCACTTTGGGAAGCCAAAGTGGGTGGATCACATGAGGTAAGGAGTTGGAGACCAGCCTGACTAATATGGTGACACCTCGTCTCTACTAAAAATTCAAAAATTAGCCGGACATGGTGGCGTGCACCTGTAGTCCCAGCTACTCGGGAGGCTGAGGCAGGAGAATTGCTTGAACCAGGGAGGCGGAGGTTGCAGTGAGCCGAGATCACACCATTGCACTCCAGCCTGGGAGACAGAGTGAGACTCTGTCTCAAAAAAAAAATAAAAATAAAAAGCACAAATCCAAAGGTAAATCAGCTCCTATAAAGTGAGTAGACAAGTTGCCCCAATTCCAGGTCAGGTATCTGGGCTATCAAGGCTGTAGGCAAATCCCACTATGCAAGGGTAAATCCAACCACCACCAGGAGAATGTCCCTTTGTTCTTTAGATTAGCCCACACTTACCAAAGAGAAAGAAGTTTGGATTCACATCCCTAAACTGAAACTAGTTGCAAGTGATTTCATTAACCTTGTGTTTTTCTAAACCAGCCAAGTATTTGATTCAAAATATCAAATCAGACTCATCACTTATTCTAACTGGAGCTCTGTTTCCCATCTATAAAATATGCTAGATTGAATATGTCCGACTGACTGTGTTCAAGAACTGTAAAATTCTACAACTGTAGGATAACAGGAAGAATTAGCACAATGGCAGTTCCTGAGGGGGACAAAAAGTCCCAGAATAATTATCTCACCATGAACTGAGAAGCACAAACAGGTGGATGAATGTAAGAATTGTATCTAAGTCAAAAGAGGTACCAAGTTCAGGGAACTCTGTACTTTCTAGCCCACATTCAGAATATCATAATCTGTTCTAAAAGACACATTCTAACAATGACGTTGATTGACTGAATGCAATCAGTAGAGGGTGACCAGGATGGTAAGGCATCAAGATATCATGTGCTATAAAAAACATCAGGAGGAGTCTGAAGAGCAGGAATTGTTTGCTTGGAGCCCCTGGTGAGATTGTTCCTCCCACAGCCTTACCACTAGAAACCACCCAAGAGTCCACACCAGAGAAAGAGGCTATAAATGAACTGACCTCCCACCTTCTAAGGAGCTAATGCCATCATGCCTTGCTTTCCTATTTACCTTAGTCATCCACAAAAGTCCAAGTTCCAAAATTTAGGGTCATCACTAGATTTTTCTCCCCACAGGACACTGTACATGTCTGACTGGTCCAATCTTTGTCCTTCCTGAGCCACACAAATATCTCTACTATGTCCTATGGAATTCACAAGTGTCAGCAAAACTCCCTCTATCCTCAAACACCTGAGTGTTTCCTACTCTATGTGCTCCTCAATAACCCCTTTGAGTACACTGCTACACCTGGGTCCTCCTCGTGTGTAATTTTTTCTTTCCACATTCAACCTCTCACAATGCCTGGAGATGGTATAAATATCCTTGCCCCTCATTCTCATATACAAAAGTTTTACTCTTTAAAGAACATTCCATTAGATGTTCTCATATCCCCTGCCCTTTTATTTTATAACTATCTATCAACCTCCCTCGTTCCTTAAAGATGTGAAGCTCTTGAGCTTCTGTGTCTTTCTACCACAACTGCTATCATGCATCTTACTGATTCTACAATCCAAATACATGAGTCAACCAACACTTGGGCTTCTCAAGTCCTTGACCACTGAGGATCATTTCCTGTCTCTGAAATCTTTGCTTCAGCCATCTCCTCAGACCATCACAGTTTACTGCAGCCTTGACCTCTTAAGCTCAAATGATCTTCTCACTTTAGCCTCCCGAGTATCTGGGACCACAGGCACGCCTCACCATGCCTGGCTAATTTTTTAAATTGTTTGTAGAGATGGGATTTTCCTATGTTGTTCAGGCTGGTCTTGAACTCCTGAGCTCAATAGATCCTCCCACTTCGGCTCCCAAAGTTCTGGGATTACAGAAATGAGTCACCGTGACTGGCCTTCCCCAAAACTCTAAAGCCCATTTTCCTACTCCACCTTTGCTATCACTTTCTTCTTTTACTCAGTTTTTTGTGTTTTGTTTTTCTTAGCTCTCTTTTCTCTGTACTTACACTCTCCTTCTAACCACAGGTCCATGGTTTTAATGACCAGCTCTACAGTGACCTCTCAAAGATTTATTTCTCCTCAGAGTCCCGGATTTGTCTATACAAAGTTCAGCAGCTTCCTTTGGTTGTCCAATACGTATCTCAAATTTAACATAGCCAAAACAGATCTATTTTCTTTTTTTTTTTTCGAGGTGGAATTTTGCTCTTGTCACCAAGGCTGGACGTGCAATGGCACAATGTTGGCTCACTGCAACCTCTGCCTCCCGGGTTCAAGTAATTCTTCTACGTCAGCCTACCGAGTAGCTGTGATTACAGGCGCCTGCCACCATGCCCAGCTAATTTTTTGTATTTTCAGTAGAGACAGGGTATCACCATGTTGGTCAGGCTGGTCTTGAACTCCTAACCTCAGGTGACCCACCCACCTTGGCCTCCTAAAGTGCTGGGATTGTAGGCGTGAGCCACCAAACCCAGCCAACAGATCTATTTTCTACACCAAAAACCTGCTTTTTATCCCAATCGTTCCCATCTCACTTGCCGAGTTGCTCAAACCAAGCACTTACGAGCTAGCCTTGGTTACTCTCTTTCATTCACCCTCCTACACTCAATCTACCAACAAGATCTGTATACTTCATCATGTCTAAATGGAAACTGACTTCTTAATGCCTTCACAGCTACCACCTCAGCCCAAGCCCCGTCCATCTCTGACCTGGACTAGAGCTGTGTCTGGAATGCGTTTCCTTCTGGTTGGTTCTTGGTCTCGCTGACTTCAAGAATGAAGCCACGGACCCTCTTGGTGAGTGGAGTTTGTTCCTTCAGATGTTCAGATGTGTACGGAGTTTCTTCCTTCTGGTGGGTTCATTGTCTTGCTGACTTCAAGAGTGAAGCCGCAGACCTTCGCAGCAAGTGTTACAGCTCTTAAAGGTGGCATGTCCAGAGTTGTTTGTTCCTCCTGGCAGGTTCACAGTCTCACTGGCTTCAGAAATGAAGTTGCAGACCTTCGCAGCGAGTGTTACAGCTCATAAAAGTAGTGTGGACCCAGAGTGAGCAGCAGCAACATTTATTGTGAAGAGCGAAAGAACAAAGCTACCACAGAATGGAAGGTGACCCCAGTGGGTTGCTGCTGCTGGCTCTGGTGGCCAGCTTTTATTCCCTTTTTTGGCCCCGCCCACATCCTGCTGATTGGTCCATTTTACAGAGTGCTGATTGGTCCATTTTTACAGAGTGCTGATTGGTGCATTCACAAACCTTTAGCTAGACACAGAGTGCTGATTGCTGTGTTTACAATCCTTTAGCTAGACAGAAAAGTTCTCCAAGTCCCCACCTGACCCAGAAGCCCAGCTGGCTTCACTTCTCAGTGCAATAGTCTTCCTTCTTCCACTCTTGCTCCTTGAAATCCATTCTCCCTTCAGCTGCCATAAAGCATATACTGCCCTACTCAAAACTCTTCAAGAGCTTCCCAACCCACTTATAATAGATTTCAGACTCCATATGAGGCCCTTCATACGCTGGTGACCAACTTAATGCTCTGACAACCAACTTAATGCTCTTATCTCATCTCTTGCCCCTCTCCAACTCTCTCACCCAGCTGCAGCTTCACTGCCCTTCTTGCAGTGACTGAAACATGGCAAACTTTTTTCCGCCCTCCATCTTTATGCTTATTTCCCTCTCCACTTAGAACGTTCCTCAAATTTTGCTTGCCATGACCCTTTATGTCATTTAATTCTCCACTGATATGTCACCTCCACAAAGAAGTCATTTCTGATCACCATAAGCAAAATACCCCCATTCCTTTTACCTTGATTTATTACCTGAAATCGTCATGTGAGTCTATCTACTTTTTTAAAAAATCACCTATTTGACCCGCTAGAATGTGATCTCTATGATGGCAGTGTTTATATCCTGTTCACCACTATCACCCACACCTAAAACAGTGACTGAAACATGATCAATATTCAACAAATATACGTTGAATAGATAAATGGCCCATTTGGGGCAATGAATGTATAAGCATCTTTCTACTAAGAAAAATGACTTACCCCTTTTAGGAAAACAATCATAATTACATGAATTACGCATATGCTGACTATTTTGACATCTGAAAAAGTTTTGCTTAAAAGCATAGAATATCTGCTGTGACAGTTGTTGGAAATTTTGACTGCCTAGCATATTTCCCCTCTTTGTGACAATACCCCTAATTTCTTTTACAGAAAAGACCTTCTCCATTGTGTGCAGTCTTGACGAAACCATAAATCAAGGTTCTCTTGTCATCCCACCCCATCACACTATTCCCTTTCTCTGTTTCCCTTCTCCTTTCTTCTCGCTCTCTGTGTCTCTCTTTCACCAGGCTAAGAGGTAGAATCACAACACAAGCCAGAATAATTCTTTTTCCAGAACTTTGTTTATTGAGATTTGTAACTTAAAGGATTGAAAATGTGGGTGGTTAACTCCACACAGACTCACCCTTCGCAGTGCAATCCCTGATGGAGGCCACTCCTGATTGTCCTGGGCTTGCTTCTTGCAGGCCTAGCAGCCCCTGCCCACGTCCACCTGAACCAGATTAGTAGCTTTCCCTGGGATAACTGGGACAAAGGGAAGGACCCTGTGGTGATCAAAAGCCTATCTCTGGAAGCTGACCCCAACGTCGTTCCTGGGAACGTGATCGTCAGTGCTGAGGACAAGAACCAGCGTCCCCCTCAAATCTCCTCTGAAGGGAGGAATTAACTGTAGAGAAGGAAGTGTCTGGCTTCTGGGTCAAGATCTCATGCATGGAACAGATTGGCAGCTGTGCCTATGAAAACTTCTGTGATGTGCTTGATATTTTCATTCCCCCTAGGGAGCCCTGCCCAGAGCCCCTGCATACCTATGGGCTTCTTTGCCACTGTCCCTTCAAAGTAGGCACCTACTCACCATGAGTGAGTTCACTGTGCCTGACCTGGAGCTGCCCAGCTGGCTCAGCACCAGAAACTACCGCATTGAGAGCATCCTGAGCAGCGGAGGAAAGCGTCTGAGCTGCCTCAAGATTGCTGTCTCTCCCATCCTGGCTAACAAGGTGAAACCGGTGGCGGGCGCCTGTAGTCCCACCTACTTGGGAGGCTGAGGCGGGAGAATGGCGTGAACCCAGGAGGCGGAGCTTGCAGTGAGCCCAGACTGTGCCACAGCACTCCAGCCTGGGCAACAGCGAGACTCAGTCTCAAAAAAAAAAAAAAAAAAAAAAAAGATTGCTGTCTCTCTAAAGGGAATATAACATGGCATCAGCCACAGCAGAATTAAGGGATATGAGGAAGGTTCCTTTTCCTCTGTCATGTGCTTGTCAACGTCAAATTTTGACTCTCTGCCCCGCTTCAAGCCCCTTTCTGCAATGAGTCAGCTATCCTCACTGAAAATCATTGTGTGCCACTTACATTTTAGGCTGGGACAAGCAGCCCTGAACTAAGGCAGGATGATTTCGACAGTTTTTTTGTTTTGTTTTCTTTGTTTTTTGAGACAGAGTCTCACTCTGTCACCCAGGCTGGAGTGCAGTGGCACGATCCCAGCCCAGGGCAACCTCCACCTCCCAGATTTAAGCGCTTCTCCTGCCTCAGCCTTCCGAGTAGCTGGGATTACAGACAGGCGCCATGGCGCCCAGCTAATTTTTGTATTTTTAGTAGAGACAGGGTTTCTCCATGCTAGCCAGGCTGGTCTCGAACTCCTGACCTCAAGTGATCTGCCCGCCTTAGCCTCCCAAAGTGCTGGAATGACAGGGTGAGCCACCATGCCTGGCCAGAGTTGAACAGTTCTTGATAGCCCAGGACATCTGCTGGGCTGGCCACATTACCCATCCTCCTTTAGACATTCTCTCTAAAGAGTTTCATTCATTTCCAAAACAGTTGAGGAATGGGAACCAATGTGTTTTGGGGCCTCATGTTTACACTGATCTAATCTTGACCTCCTGAAAAATCTTTGTGACTTTTTTTGTCACTGAGTTAAAAGCAGAGTGAGAGTATTAACATTTTTGTTCTACTCCAGCTCCCTCTTACAATTAAGGGGAAAAGTAGTTGGTCTTAGTCTATTTATCCCTTAACTTCTATGATTAATTTTGATTTCTTTTCTAGATTTGCCCAATTAATACTGGGGTACAGTGTATCCTGGAGAGCAGGGTGTGTGGGAGGAGTCTCTTGGGGGAGATAGGAGATAGGAGTGCTCTATTGTTTACAAACACAGGTGCCCACAGGGCCAAGCAAGAGATGAGTGACAAGGACCATGAGAAACAGGTTGCTTCCAAGGGAGATGTTTGTTTTTCCTTTTTAGATAAAGATAATACTACAGTGTAACTCTTTCTTATTC
This sequence comes from Pan troglodytes, assembly GCF_028858775.2. Lineage (NCBI taxonomy): Eukaryota > Metazoa > Chordata > Mammalia > Primates > Hominidae > Pan > Pan troglodytes. The sequence goes on along the minus strand of NC_072398.2, from coordinate 77,713,535 downwards.
TATACAGAAAGTCACAGCACATGTGCATTGATACAAGGCTGCTGAGGCCTGGTCTCCAGTTGGAAATATAATTAAGGGTGACAAGGACTGGAGTAAGTTGGAGAGTACACAGCCAGCCAGTCTGTGACGACAACTGCTACCTTGCTATAACAAGTTAGTGCCACATAAGAATGTCATAGGCCCAGTATTTGACAGATAGTTTCAATTTTTACTCCTAGAGAAGCCAAAAATCCAGAATTTTATATGAAATCTTACCATTTTAAAAGATTGGCAACTAATTATTTTTCTTTTTCTTTTTCTTTTTTTTTTTTTTTTTTTTTTTTTTTGAGACAGAGTCTCCTTCTGTCACCAGGCTGGAGTGCAGTCACACGATATCGGTTCACTGCAACCTCCGCCTCCCGGGTTCAAACGATTCTCCCGCCTCAGCCTCCTGAGTAGCTGGGATTATAGGCACGCACCACCACACCCAGCTAATTTTTGCATTTTTAGTAGAGACAGGGTTTCACCATGTTGGCCAGGATGGTCTCGATCTCTTGACCTCGTGATCCGCCCGCCTCAGCCTCCCAAAGTGCTGGGATTACAGGTGTGAGCCATAGTGCCCGGCAATTATTTTCCTTAAACACTGTGCAGCCCAAAGGGGCTGAGCGGACATGTGAGTGGGGAAAGCCAGCTTGTGGGTGGCCATTTTGCAGCCTCTGATCTAAGACGGTGCATGCCTTGTCCTCTTAAAACAACTCCTGTGGCACCACTTCTCCCTCCACAAGGCCAAATCCATCATGTCTGATCTTAAGGAGAAGGCCCTTCCAGTGCTAGGAGAGGTATGGGCAGCCTCTCATCTGTGAGCTATGGGGATCAGCAGGCCACCTGCCCCAGTCTTGGAGCTCTGTAGGGTGAATGAGGCAGATGTGGAAGAGTTGGCCCCACCAACAGCTGCTTTCTGGAGCAGGGGTCCAAGGAAGATAAGGTGGACTCAAGGTCAGGCTGCCTGGATTTGTCCACCACCCTGTTATGCCATGACAACTTCTGAACCACACACCAGACCTGAGTTCTGGGCTCATTTGAAGCCTGGAATAGCAATAAATATGGGGAAACCCCCTCTCTCCTAAAAATACAAAAATTAGTCAGGCATGGTGGTGTGTGCCTGAAGTCCCAGCTACTCGAGGAGGCACCAGAATCACTTGAACCCCAGAGGAGGAGGTTGCAGTGAGCTGAGATTGCACTACTGTACTCCACCCTGGACAACAGACTGGGACTCTGTCTCAGAGAGAAAAAAGAGAGAGAGAGTTATTATTAATTCTCTAGGAATAACTAGATTGATACAAAAACTACTGTTCGTTCTTTTTTTGTTGTTGTTGTTTTTCAGACAGGGTCTCACTCTGTCACCCAGGCTGGAGTGCAGTGGTGTGATTACAGCTCACTGCAGCTTCAGCCTTCCAGCCTCAAGCTATCCTCCCACCTCAGCCTCCTGTGTAGCTGGCAAATAGACACACACCACCAAGTCCAGCTAGCTTTTGTATTTTTTGTAGAGACAGAGTTTTGCCATGTTGCCCAGGCTGGATTGTCTTTTATATTTAGTTATGTTTAATTATACGTGATAAATGCTATAGAGTTCTCATTAAAATGAACTATAGCAAATTTTTAAGTAAAAAACAATTTGCATAATATATTTTTAAAATAAGCACTCCTAAAATAATACTGTGTATTTTCATCAGTTTATTTGTATAAATATGCATATAAATGGATAAATAAAGACCCCAAGGATACATGCAAACTAAAAATAGTAATTAATTATGTAGAAGAAAAAATCGGGGGAGTCAAGGATGACTGTAGCTTAATCTGTCATAAATATATGAACTTAAAAACATAATTTTAAGGAGAAAAAAATTGTAAGTACATTCAGAGGCACAAAGTCTGCTTTTGAACTCCTTTAAAAATATACAAGTGCAGACATAAAAGCTCCATGGGGTCACAATAAAATTGTAAAGGCTTGTGTACTATTATCATAATCGTAGGATGACCAATCATAGTGATTTTCCCAGGATGACTGGTCATCTTACATAATGGTATCCCTTAGAGTAAAAAAGCAGTGTTTTTTTCTTAAGTTTGGCAGGATAATTGCTGGTATATGTAGTAAATAAAGTTTGGGGGGACTCAGGCTTTTTTCTAATGCCTGGGCATTGATAATACAATCAGTCTATATAAGATTTATTAATTTAGCAAACAGTAATTGATCGTTTATTGTGTGTCATCACTATAATAGTGATATAGGAGATAGAAAGAAATCATTTAGGTACATTGTTAGGATGAAGAGACTCCCCAGCAGAAAACTTTCCTTCTAACAAAAAGCAGCTCGGAAATTGCTCCCTTTCTAACCTCATGCAGTTCAAAGAAATCACTTCTCCTCTAACAAAGAACAGCCTGGAAGATCAGGCTGTAAAACACAGATAAGCAACTTGGGCACAGAGTGGGGAGCTTCCTGGTTATCACCAAACTTCACATACCTACAATGGACCCCAGTAAAAACAGTGCACTTTTTTTTTTTTTTTTTTTTTTGAGTCGGAGTGTCGCTCTGTCGCCGAGGCTGGAGTGCAGTGGCATCATCTCGGCTCACTGCAAGCTCCGCCTCCCGGGTTCATGCCATTCTCCTGCCTCAGCCTCCCAAGTAGCTGGGACTACAGGCGCCCGCCACCACGCCCGGCTAATTTTTTGTATTTTTAGTAGAGACGGGGTTTCACTGTGTTAGCCAGGATGGTCTCCATCTCCTGACCTCGTGATCTGCCTGCCTCAGCCTCCCAAGGTGCTGGGATTACAGGCGTGAGCCACCGCGCCCCGCCCCCAGTGCACCTTAATAAGCACATTCCTTTCCCTCTATTTAGCCTCACTAAGATAGGGAAGCTGGAAGCATGCACTGGGCGGGGGAGGCCTGCAGCTGCAAGAAGGTGCCTGGGAACGGGCACAGAAACTCTCCCTCCCCTTTTAGCACACGCAGATAAGCAGCAGCACAGCAGCACAAACTAAGAGCCTGCCTGCATAATCAAAGAATGGGGTGGGGCTATTAGAAACTCTGCTCTATGCAGACGGCACACCTGGTCCTAACCAGTTCTTCAGGCCCTATGGAGCTAAGACACCCCCTTCTCACTAGCTCATTTTTTAAAAACCCTGACATTTTTACTACAACTTGGCAATCAGTTTGGACCCCTCTCTGTGACAGACAGCTGTTCTTTCTTCTCACCTTTTAAACTCCTGCTCCAATCTCAGTCTGTATGCATCTGCATCCTTGATTTCCTTGGCCATGAGATCAAGAACCTTGGAATTTACCCCAGACAATGAGCCTGTTTTAGTAGTTCCTATAGATCCTATAATAAGTGAGGCACAATCCCTTTATTTTCTTATTTATTTTTGAAACAGCGTCTCATTCTGTCGCCCAGGCTGAGGTGCAGTGGTGTTCCCGGACCAAACCAAGGGTCGGGTTCCTTATTCTCATGGCCCAATAACGAGATGCAGATGAACTGGGAGAAAAGGGAGTTTTTATTTCTATAACTGGTTAGAGGGAGAAGGGCTGGAAATTATCGCCAGACCAAATAAAAATTACAAAGTTTTCCAAAGCTTATATACCTTCTAAGCGATATGTGTACGTGTAAGTGTGCATTTACCTAAAGACATAAGCGATTAACTTCTTTTAATCTGTAACTAAGATCTGAGTCCTGAAGACCTTCCTCTGGAGCCTCAGTAAATTTACTTAATCTAAATGGGTCCAGGTGCTGGGGTGATTACCGACCATTATCTTGTCTCCTGCTAAGTCATGGAGGTTTGGGGACTTACTTTAGTCCCCAATAAAGCTTGTTTGTGGAGGCCTGGAGAGTTTCTTCAGGCCCACAATAAAACTTGTTTAATCCTCAACAGGTCCTGTTAAGAATTCCTTCATTATCTTGTCATGCTTTAAGGCCGAGGAAAAGCCTAAGCAAAATTCTTGGTGGGCTTTTGTCACATTCCAGACTTTGTACAAGGGCACTAGCTCTTTCAGCTTTCAATATTTAACTTAACCACTCAATCAGTACTGAAACAGTTGTTTTGGAGGCCTGCATTAGTGGGACCTGGCCTGCCACAGTGTGATTACAGCTCACTGCAGCCTCGATCTCCTGGGCTTAAGCAATCCTCATGCTCAGCTGAGACTACAGGTACACACTGTCATGCGCATCTGTGTGAAGAGGCCACCAAACAGGCTTTGTGTGAGCAACAAGGCTGTGTTTATTTCACCTGGGTGCAGGCGGGCTGAGTCCAAAAAGAGAGTCAGCAAAGGGTGGTGGGATTATCATTAGTTCTTATAGGTTTGGGGATAGGTGGTGGAGTTAGGAGCAATGTTTTGCAGGCAGGGGGTGGATCTCACAAAGTACATTCTCAAGGGTGGGAAGAACTACAAAGAACCTTCTTAAGGGTGGGGGAGAAACAAATCACAATGGTGGAATGTCATCAGTTAAGGCTATTTTCAGTTCTTTTGTGGATCTGCAGTTGCTTCAGGCCATCTGGATGTATACGTGCAGGTCACAGGGGATATGATGGCTTAGCTTGGGCTCAGAGGCCTGACACACACCACAACTTTTTTTTTTTTTTGAGAGATGGGGTCTCACTGTGTTGCCCAAGCTGGTCTCAAACTCCCAAGCTCAAGTGATCTTCCTGCTTCAGCCTCCCAAAGCACTGGGCTTACAGTTGTGAGCAGCTTCACCAAGCCATGGCACAATCTTTATCCTCAAATACCTTAGCATCCCAAGAAGAAAATACACAAGTAAGCAGGTAACCCAAAGACAGTATTAAGTGACAAGTAAGTAGAAGGAGCTGAGGGAGCACTTGGGTGGAACATCTAACAGCCTTAGGAGAGCAGAGAAGCTTTTCTGGAGGAAAGCACAAAGGCAAAAACAAGAATTGTGTGAAGGCCAACCCTACAGACTGCCAGATGTTCCTGCAACATCTCTGTGACACCTATATTAGTCCGTTTTCACACTGCTGTAAAGAAATAGCAAGAGTGGGTAATTTATAAAGGAAAGAGGCTTAATTAACTCACAGTTCCACATGGCTGAGGCAGCCTCAGGAAATTTACAAAAAATGGTGGAAGGCAAAGGGTAAGCAAGACAACAGGAGAGAGAATGAGAGTGAGCACAGGAAATACTGCCACTTTTAAAGCCATCAAGATCTCGTGAGACTCACTCATTGTCATGAGAACGGCATTGGGGACACCGCCCCCATAATCCAATCACTTCCCACCCTCGACATGTGGGGATTACAGGTCCCTCCCTTGACATGTGGGATTACAATTGAAGATGAGATTTGGGTGGGGACACAGAGCCAAACCATATCAACACCTCTCCCCTCCTGGAGCTTCCACAGTAGCAATTGGTGTTACACTGATCTGTGAGCTCCCTGAATGTCTGCTTAGAGTTCTTAGAGGCAGGACCTGCTCCATCTTACTTTGTAACTACAGCAAGGCTGTCATGTGTGAATGAATAAAGAGCTTTTACTGACCAAAAAAAAATGTAAGTGATGGAAAGTATTAAATCATCTTATGGGCCAGGCACAGTGGCTCATGCCTGTAATCCCAAAATTTTGGGAGGCTGAGGCAGGAGGATTGCTTGAGCCCAGGAGTTCAAGACCAGCATGGGCAACATAGTGAGACCACATTTCTAAAAAAACAAAAAAATTAAAAATTAGCTAGGCATGGTGGTGCACACCTGTAGTCCCAGCTACTCAGGAGGCTGAGGCAGGAGGATTGCATGAGCCTGAAAGGGTCAGGCTGCAGTGAGCCATGATTGCACCAGCACACTCCAGCCTGTATGATGCAGTGAAACTCTGTCTCAAAATATGTCTTTAAAACTTTTTTAAATCATCATATGTTGTGTCTAAGGGCAGGAAGCAATCAATCAATCAATAAAATAAAAATAAATCATCATACGACAGGAAGCATCTTTCTTTCTTAGTAATATATAAGATAATGGTGGGGTCAGGTGCAGTGGCTCATGCCTGTAACCCCAGCACTTTGGGAGGCCAAGGCAGGAGGATTGCTTGAGCCCAGGAATTCAAGACCACTGTGGGCAACATAGCGAGACCCCCATCTCTATAAAAAAATTAAATTGGAAAAATTTAAAAAGATAATAGTGCAACTTAAATTGATGGCATCTTAGATTCAATTAAATGTGGTATTTTTAAAAGGATCACTCTGGTTCCAGTGTTGAATAAAGCCAGTACGGGAGGTAAGGAGGAAGGGGGAAAATGAGAAAAGCAGAGAGATGATTCAGGATGCTATTGCAGTAGAGAAATGATGGTAACTGGGATCAAAGTTGTAGCATAGTAGAAGGGAGAGATTGTCTGATTCTGAATGTATTTTTAAAGGGCAGTTGATAATGGACAGCAAGAAATAAGGAGTGAAGGAAAGAGACGACTCCAGGATTAGTTCAAGATTTATGACCAGGACAACTAGAAGAAGGGAATTGCCATTTTCTAAACTTTCAAGTTCTTAGCCACAACTTGGCCACTAAAAATCTGAGTAACTTTAGAAAAGTCATTACCCTTCTCTGAACCTCAACTTTCACATTTGTACATGAGAGATCTAAACCAGATCAGAAGTTCTCAAACTGTGTTCGGTACAGGTGCCTTACGATGCTTCTCAGGAGATGGGAGAAAATTCAGGCAAACTGGATTACAGGCTGTGTATAGTAGCAGTCCATGTAAAGTTGCATTTAAAAACAGGAATTAAAAGTATTTAAAATAACTATATGCCAGGTGCAGTGTCATGCACCTGTCCCAGCTACTTGGGAGGCTGAGGTAGGAGGATCACTTGAGTGCAGAAATTTGAAACCAGTGTAGACAACATAACAAGACTCTATCGCTATAAAAAATAAAATAATTAATTTAAAACATATAGCTACCACAGTTTGTTAATGAAAATATACTATAAAAGATGTAAAGTGTAACTTCAATAGCATAAAATGGGATAAGGGAGAAGTAAAAGTATACAGTTTTTGTACGTGCTTGAAGTTAAGCTGTTATTAACTTAAATTCGAATGTTATAACTATAAGATACTTTATGTAAGCCCCATAGTAACCACAAAGAAAAAATCTCTAGTAGATACACAAAAGATAAAGAAAAAGAAATCAAAGCGTACCACTACAAAAATTCAACGAATCACAAAGGAAGACAGCAAGATTGGAAGAAAGGAACTACAAAACAGTCAGTAAACAATTAACAAAATGGCAATCATAATTTCTTACCTGTCAAAAATTACTTTAAATGTAAATGGATTGCTGGGTGCTATGGCTCATGCCTGTAATCCCAGCACTTTGGGAGGACAAGTCAGGCAAATCACTTGAGATCGGGAGTTCAAGACCTGCCTGACCAACATGGAGAAACCCCATCTCTACAAAAAATACAAAATTAGCCATGCATGGAGGCACATGCCTGTAATCCCAGCTACTTGGGAGGCTGAGGCAGGAGAATTGCTTTAACCAGGGAGGCAGAGGTTGTGGTGAGCCGAGATGGTGTCATTGCACTCCAGCCCAGGCAACAAGAGTGAAACTCTGTCTCAAAAAAAAAAATGTAAATGGATTAAATTCTCCAGTCAAAAGACAGAGAATGCCTAAAAAACAAAAAGTTCAACCATATGCTGCCTATATAATTCAATCATAAAGACACATTTAGACTAAAAGCAAAGACATGGAAACAGATATTTAATGTAAATAGAAAACAAAAGAGAGCAGGAGTGGCAATATTTATAACAGACAAAATAGATCTTAAGTAAAAAAACTGTAAAAATGGATAAAAATTGTCATTATATAGTGATAAAGGGGTCAAGTAATCAAAAGGATATGACAACTTTATTTCACACATTTAGAGAGAAGGATGTAACAACTGTAAATATATACACCCCCAACACTGGAGCTCCTAAATACATGAAGCAAATATTAACAGATCTGAAGAGAAAGATAGATTGCAATATGATAATAGCAGGAGACTTTCAAACCCTATTTTCGATAATGAACAGATCATCCAGACAAAAAATCAATATGGAAACATTGGACTTGAACTACACATTAGACCATGGGTGTCCAATCTTTTGGCTTCCTTGGGCAACATTGGAAGAAGAAGAATTGTCTTGAGCCACCTATAAAATACACTAACAATAGCTGATAAGCTAAAAGAAAAAAAATCTCATAATGTTTTGAGAAAGTTTACGAATTTGTGTTGGGTCACATTCAAAGCCATCCTGGGCTGCATGTAGCCCATGGGCTATGGGTTGGACAAGCTTGTTTTAGACCAAATGGACCTGAAACATATATAGGACAATATATCCAACCCCACTAAACTACACATTCCTCTCAAGTATACACACAGAACATATTCCAGAATAGATATGTTAGGCCACAAAACAAGTCTTTAAAAATGTAGTCCAGGGGCAGTGGCTCATGCCTATAATTCCAGCACTCTAGGAAACTGAGGCAGGCAGATCACTTGAGGTTAGGAGTTTGAGACTAGCCTGGCCAACATGGTGAAACCCTGTCTCTACTAAAAACACACACACAAAAAAAAAATAGCTAGGCGTGGTGACGGGTGCCTGTAATCCCAGCTACTCAGGAGGCTGAGGCATGAGAATCACTTGAACCTGGGAGGTGAAGGTTGCAGTGAGCCAAGATCATGCCACTGCATTCCAGCCTGGATGACAGAGGGAGAATTCTGTCTCAAAAAAAAAAAAAAAAAAAAAAAGGAAAAAACTCTTAAGAAGGTGCAGTGAGAAAGAAAATGGCAGATAGGAGACAGGTCTAATGTGTAGCTCCCACTTGGATGAACAGAACAGCTTGTAGAGACTCACATCGTGAAATTTTGCTCAAGTACCCCTGCAGGAACATATCAGGAAAACTGAAAGAATTCACAGACCCTCTGAAAGAAGCAGTTTGCTGTTGCAAACTCTATGAGATAGTAGAAAAACTGTGAGTTCCCAACGTGTGAGGTGGGGGAAACCCTGCCTCCAAACACACATCCCCACTGGGGAACCTGAAAATCCAGATCACAGGAGAAGAATTTAACCTTACCTAGAGCTAAAACAGATTTAGGGAGCTGAGCAAAATATGAAAAGTAGAAAAAGCAGTGGGAAGAGCCTTGTAGGCACTCCCAGTCCCTGACTTAATCTCACAGGGGTCCTCGGGGAAGGCAGCCAGAGGAATTAGGGAAGGGTCAAAGGGTGAAAGAAGCTTCTACCTGAACTTTGTAATAATTTTGACCCAGCATGAATTTTTGTGAGCAGAACTCAGGGGGTGAACAGGAAGTGCAGATAGCAGCTCAGAAGCTACAGCCAAAGGTGTAGGCAGACAGGGAGGGGCAAGGCCTGAAAGTTCTGCTACCCTTCTCAGCAGGGAAGCTTACGGCCTGGGGCAAGAGCTCAGCCCCGCATGCCAGCTGCCTGAATATAAACTCGGTGCTGTTGGCAGGGCACAGCAGGAATGAGACGGCCTTGCTGGCTGTGTGGAAGCTGGAGGAGGCTAACCACCGCTGGCTTTCTCCACTTCCCTGGCAACCTGGATGACACAGCAGAGGCAGCCATAATCCCCCTGGGAACATAATTCCATTGGCCTGAGAACCACACTCCCCATACCGGACAGTGGCCTCAGCAAGCCCCAGAGAAGAGTCTGAGCTCAGACCCATCTAACCCTGCCCCCATCTGATAGTTTTTCTCTACCTGCCCTGATAGCTGAAGACAAAAGACATAAACTCGTGGGAGCTCTGTGGCCTTGCCCATCACCTGAGAAGCTGAACACTTATCCTGACCAACATAGGGCAAGCTTATATCCCCCTTCTACCACAGCTGGTGCTCTCTTGAAAGCGCCACTTCCTAGCTGGAGGTCACACAACTTAAGCCATTATAGCAACTCATAAGAAAACCTGCTCCAAAGAAGGAGAAAACAACAGCTAATTCCACTGCCTACAACATGGCTAACCAGAGGTTCCTGAATCCTTCCACATGACAACTTCACTGCTAGGATTACCAGCATTCTAGAAAAACAGTGCACTAAACAAAAGTACAACCAACAATTCCCACAGAGTCCACTTCACTCCCCTGCCACCTTCACTGGGTATCCACAGCTGGGAGACCAAAGGACAGATCACATCACAGGTCTCTTTGCAGACAATCCCCAGTACTAGCCCAGAGCCCAGTAGCTCTGCTGGGTGGCAGTAACAATCATTGCAGCCCAACTCTCAGGAAGCCCCCATCCCAGGAGAAGGGAGAGAACACCACAGCAAGGGATCACGTGGTGGAACAAAAGAACCTGAACAGCAGCCCTTGAGTTCCAGATTTTTCACCTGAAATAATCCTCCCAAATGAGAAGGAACAAGAAAAGTGATTCTGGTAATATGAAAAAACAAGGTTCTTTGATACCCTTAAAAGATCACACTAGCTCTCTAGCAATGGAACCAAAACAAGAAGAAACCTCTGAATTGCCAGATAAAGAATTCAGAAGGTTGATTATTAAGCTACTCAAGGAGGTACCAGAGAAAGTGTAGGGTCCAGTCCTACTGGGCCTGTGGGTTTTTCTCTTCATGTGAGGAGACAAGAGATCGTAGAAATAAAGACACAAGACAAAGAGATAGAAGAAAAGACAGCTAGACCCGGGGGACCACTACCACCTAGACGTGGAGACCAGTAGTGCCCGCAAACGCCTGGCTGTGCTGTTATTTATTGGATACAAGGCAAGAGGGCAGGGTAAGGAGTGTGAGCCATCTCCAATGATAAGTAAGATCACACGAGTCACGTGTCCACCAGACCGGGGTAGGGGGGCCCCTTCCCTGTTTAGTAGCCGAGGCGGAGAAAGAGAGGGGACAGCTTATGTCCTTATTTCTTCTATGCATTTCAAAGACTTTAGTACTTTCACTAATTCTGCTACTGCTATCTAGAAGGCAGAGCCAGGTGTACAGGGCGGAACATGAAAGTGGACCAGGAGCGTGACCGCTGAACCACAGCATCACAGGGAAAGGATTAGGCCTCCGGATGGCTGAGGGCGAGACTGACTGTTGTCAGGCCTTCCACAAGAGGTGGTGCAGCAGAGTCTTCTCTAACTCCCCTGGGGGAAAGAAAGACTCCCTTTCCCGGTCGGCTAAGTAACAGGTGCCTTCCAAGGCACTGGCATTACCACTAGAACAAGGAGCCCTCTAGTGGCCCTGTCTGGGCGTGACAGATGGCTCATACTCTTGTCTTCCGGTCACTTCTGTGTCCCTTCAGTTCCTATCTCTGTATGGCCTGGTTTTTCCTAGGTTATAATTGTAGAACAAAGATTATTATAATATTGGAATAAAGAATAAAGCTACTAATGATTAATAATATTCATATGTAATCATATCCATAATCTATTTCTAGTATAACTATTCTTATTCTATATATTTTCTTTATTATACTGGAACAGCTTGTACCCTCGGTCTCTTGCTTTGGCTGGCACCTGGGTGGCTTGCCACCCACAGAAAGGTGAAAACCAACTTAAAGACATTTTGAAAACAATAGAGGATATGGATTAAAAATTCTCCAGAAAAATAGATATCATAAAGAAAAAACACTCACAACTTCTGGAAATGAAAGACACACTTAGAGAAATACCAAATACACTGGAAAGTTTCAACAATAGACTAGAACAGTAGAAAAAAGAACTTCAGAGCTTAAAGACAAGGCTTTCAAATTAACCCAATGAGACAAAGACAAAGAAAAAATGAATTTTAAAAAAATGAACAAAGTTTCCAAGAAATTTGAGATTCTATTAAATGAGCAAACATAAGAATAATTTGTGTTCCTGAGGAAGAAGAGAAATCTAAAAGTTTGGAAGACATATTTGAGGGAATAATAATGAAAAAAAAAGCTTCCTTGGCCCTGCTAGAGATCTAGACATTCAAATACAAGAAACTCAAGGAACACCTGGGAAAGTTATCATAAAAAGATCATTACCTAGGCACTTAATCATCAAGTCAAGACAAAGGAAATAATCTTAAGAGCTGTGAGGCAAAAACATCAGGTAAAACATAAAGGAGAACCTATTGAATTAACAGCAGATTTCTCAGTAGAAACCCTATAAGCCAGAGGGATTGGCGTCCTATCTTTTTTTTCTTTCTTTCTTTTTAAGACGGAGTCTTACACTGAGGCCCAGGCTGGAGTGCAGTGGCATGATCTTGGCTCACTGTAACCTCTGCCTTCTGGGTTCAAGCGATTCTCCTGCCTCAGCCTCCCAAGTAGCTGGAACTACAGGCACGCACCACCATGCCCAGCTAATTTTTGTATTTTTGGTAGAGATGGGATGTCACCATGTTGGCCAGGATGGTCTCAAACTCTTGACCTCGTGTTCTGCCCCCCCTTGGCCTCCCAAAGTGCTAGGATTACAGGCGTGAGCCACTGTGCCCTGCCTGGGGTCCTATCTTCAGCCTCCTTAAACAAAATAATTATCAACCAGGAACTTTGTATCCAGCAAAACTAAGCTTGATAAATGAAAGAGAGATAAACTCTTTTTCAGACAAATGCTGAGAGAATTCACCACTACCAAGCCAGCCTACAAGAAATGCCAAAAGGAGTTCTAAATCTTGAAACAAAACCTCAAAATATACCAAAATAGATCTTCCTCAAAGCATAAATCTCATAAGGCCTATAAAACACAGTGAAAACAAAACAAGGTATTCAGGTAACAACTAGCATGATGAATAGAATAGCACCTCACATCTCAGTAGAAACGTTGAATGTAAATGGCCTAAATATTTCACTTAAAAGATAAAGAATGGCAGAATGGTTAAAAATCCACCAACCAAGAATCAGCTGCCTTCAACTGACTCACCTAACACACAAGGGCCCGCACTGAGTTAAGGTAAAGGGGTGGAAAAATATATTCCATGCTAATGGAAACCAAAATCAAGCCAGAGTAGCTATACTTATATCAGACAAAACAGACTTTAAAGTAATGACAATTTAAAAGAGACAAAGAGAACATTATATAATAATAATAGGATTAGTCCAATAGGAAAATATGACAATCCTAAATATATATGCATCTAACACTGGAGCTCCCAAATTTATGAAACAATTACTACTGGCTAGGCGTGGTGGCTCACACCTGTAATCCCAGTGCTTTGGTAGGCGGAGGCAGGCAGATCACTTGAGGCCAGGAGTTGAAGATCAGCCTGGCCATCATAGTGAAACCCTATCTCTACTAAAAATAGAAAAATTAGCTGGGTGTGGTGGTGCATGCCTATAATCCCAGCTACATGAGAGGTGAAGGTTGCATTGAGGCAAGATGGCACCACTGCACTTCAGCCTGGGTGACAGAGTAAGATTCTGTCTCAAAAATAATAATAATAATAATAATAATAATAATTACTACTAGGTGAAAGAAATGATATAGATGGCAACACAATAATAGTGGGGGATTTCGATACTCTACTGACAGCACTAGACAGGTCATCAAGACAGAGAGTCAACAAAGAAATAATGAACTTAAACTATGCCCTAGAACAAATGCACTTAACAGATATTTACAGAGCATTCTACCCAACAACTACAGAATATACATTCTATTCTTCAGCACATGGAACATTCTCCAAGATAGACAATATGATAGACCACAAAACAAGTCTCAATAAATTTGAGAAAATTGAAATTATATCAAGTACTCTCCCAGGGCAAAGTGAAATAAAATTGGAAATTAACTCCAAAAGGAACATTCAAAACTATATGAATACATGTAAATTAAATAATCGGCTCCTGAATGATCCCTGGGTCAACAACGAAATCAAAATGGAAATTAAAAAATTATTTGAACTGGGCCGGGCATGGTGGCTCACATCTGTAATCCCAGCACTTTGGGAGGCCAAAGTGGGTGGATCACCTGTGGTCGGGAACTTGAGACCAGCCTGACCAACATGGAGAAACCCTGTCTCTACTAAAAATACAAAATTTGCCAGGCATGGTGGTACATACCTGTAATCTCAGCTACTTGGGAAGCTGAGGCAGGAGAATCGCTTGAACCTGGGAGATGGAGGTTGCAGTGAGCCGAGATTGCACCATTGTACTCCAGCATGGATGACAGAGTGAAACTCTGTCGCCAAAAAGAAAAATTTTTTTGAACTGAATGATAATAGTGACAAAACCTATCATAACCTCAGGAATACAGCAAAAGCAATGCTACAAGGAAAGTTTATAGCATTAAATGCCTACCTCAAAATGTCTGAAAGAGCACAAAGAGACAATTAAAGGCCACACCTCAAGGAAGTAGAGCAACAAGAATAAACCAAACCCAAACCCAGCAGAAGAAAAGAAATTACAAAGATCAGAGCAGAGCTAAATACAATTGAAACAAACAAACAAAAAAAGAAAACAAGAGATAAATGAAGCAAAAAGCAGGTTCTTTGAAAAGATAAACAAAATTCATAGACCATTAGAAAGATTACTCAAGAAAAGAAGAGAGAAGATTCAAATAAGCTCAATTAGAAACAAAATGGGATGTATTACAAACAATATGGCAGAAATACAAAAGATCATTCAAGGCTGCTGTGAACACCTTTACCCTCACAAACTAGAAAACCTAGAGGAGATGTATAAATTCCTGGAAATATACAACCCTCCTAGATTAAACTAGTAAGAAATAGAAACTCTGACCAGACCAATAACAAGCAGCAAGACTGAAATGGTAACTTAAAAATTACCAACAAAAAAAATGTCCAGGACCAGATGGATTCACAGCTGAATTCTATCAGACGTTCAAAAATAATTGGTACCAATCCTACTGAAACTACTCTAAGAGATAGAGCAAGAGGGAATCCTCCCTAAATCATTCTATAAAGTCAGTATAACCAGCCGGGCTTGGTGGCTCATGCCTGTAATCTCAGCACTTTGGGAGGCTGAGGCGGGCAGATCACGAGGTCAGGAGATCAAGACCATTCTAGCCAACATGGAGAAACCCCGTCTCTACTAAAAAATTCAAAAATTCTCCAGGTGTGGTGGTGCATGCCTGTAATCCCAGCTACTCGGGAGGCTGAGGCAGGAGAATCACTTGAACCAGGGAGTCAGAAGTTGCAGTGAGCCGAGATCACGCCACTGCACTCCAGCCTGGTGACAGAGCAAGACTCCATCCAAAAAAAAGTCAGTATAACCATAATACCAAAATTAGGAAAGGACAAAAGAAAACTACAGACCAATATCCCTGATGAACATAGATGCAAAAATCCTCAACAAAATACTAGGTAACTGAATCCAACAGTATATCAAAAAGATAATACACCATGATTAAGTGAGTTTCATGCCAGGGATTCAGGGATGATTGAAATACAGAAGTGAATGTAATACACCACATAAACAGAATTAAAAACAAAAACCATATGATCATTTCAATAGACACAAAAAAAGCATTTTATAAAACCCAGCATTCCTTTATGATTAAAACCCTCAGCAAAACTGACACAGAAGGGATACCTTAAGGTAATAAAAGCCATCTATGACAAACCCGTAGCTAACACTATACTGAATGGGAAAAAGTTGAAAGCATTTTCAATGATAACTGTAACAAGATAAGGATGCTCGCTTTCACCACTTCTATTCAACATAGTACTAGAAGTCCTATCCAGAGGAATCAGACAAGAGAAAGAAATGAAGGGCATCCAAATCAGTAAAGAGGAAGTCAAACTGTCACTGTCTGACAAATAATCATGTCAAATATGATCATACTCCTAAAAACCCTAAAGACTCATCCAAAAGTCACCTAGATCAGATAAATGAATTCAGTAAAGTTTTAAGATACAAAATCAATGTACACAAATCAGCAGCACTGCTATACACCAATAGCAACCAAGCTGAGAATCAAATCAAGGACTCAAGCCCTTTTACAATAGCTGCAAAAAATAACAATAATAAAATGCTTAGTAATATACCTAACCAAGGAGGTGAAAGACCTTTACAAGAAAAACTGCAAAACACGGCTGAAAGAAATCATAGATGACACAAACAAATGGAAACACATCCCATGCTCATGGATGGGTAGAGTCAATATTGTGAAAACGATCATATTGCTAAAAGCAATCTACAAATTCAATGCAATTTCCATCAAAATACCATCATTATTCTTCACAGAACTAGAAAAAAAATCCTAAAATTCATACATAACCAAAAAAGAGCCAGCCAGCATAGCCAAAGCAAGACTAAGCAAAAAGAATAAATCTGGAGGCATTATATTACCCAATTTCAAACTGTACTACAAAGCATAGTTACCAAAACAGCATGGTACTGGTATAAAAACAAGCAAATAGACAAATGGAACATAATAGAGAAACCAGAAATAAAGCTAAATACTTACAGCCAACTGATCTTCAACAAAGCAAACAAAAACATAAAGTGGGGAAAGGAAACCCTATTCAACAAACAGTGCTGAGATAATTGGCAAGCCACATATAGAAGAATGAAACTGGATCCTCGTCTCTCACTTTATACAAAAATCAACTCAAGATGGATCAAAGACCTAAATCTAAGACCTGAAACCATAAAAATTCTAGAAGACAATATTGGAAAAACCCTTCTAGACATTGGCCTAGGCAAAGAGTTCATGACCAAGAACCCAAAAGCAAGTGCAACAAAAACAAAGATAAATAGCTGGGACTTAATTAAACTAAAATGCTTCTGCACAGCAAAAGAAATAATCAGCAAAGTAAACAGAAAACCCATAGAGTGGAAGAAAATATTTACAAACTATGCATCCAACAAAGGACTAACATTCAGAATTTACAAGGAACTCAAGCAAATCAGCAAGAAAAAAACAAATAATCCTATCAAAAATTAGGCTAACGGTTGGGCTTGGTGGCCCATGTCTGTAATCCCAGCACTTTGGGAGGCCAAGGTGGGTGGATCACTTATGCCCAGGAGTTTGAGACAAGCCTAGGCGACATAGAGAAACCCTGTCCCTATAAAAAAATACAAAAATGAGCAGGGTCCAGTGGCGTCTGTGTAGTCCCAGCTACTTGGGAGGCTGAGATAGGAGGATCCCTTGAACCCAGGAGGTGGAAGCTGCAGTAAGCTGAGATTACACCACTGCACTCCAGCCTGGGCAAGAGAGAGAGACCCTGTCTCAAAAATAAAATAAAATAAATTTTAAAATTTTTAAAAAAAAAAGTGAGCTAAGGACATGAATAGACATTTATTTTTATTTATTTATTTATTTTTGAGATGGAGTCTCACTGTCACCGAGGCTGGAGTGCAGTGGTGCAATCTCGTCTCACTGCAACCTCCACCTCCTGGGTTCAAGCTATTCTCCTGCCTCAGCCTCCCAAGTAGCTGGGATTACAGGTGCGTGCCACCACACCCACCTAATTTTTTTGTATTTTTAGTAGAGACAAGGTTTCACCATTTTAGCCAGGAGGGTCTCAAACTCCTGACATCGTGATCCACCTGGCTCAGCCTCCCAAAGTGCTGGGATTACAGGTGTGAGCCACTGCACCCGGCCATAGACAATTCTTAAAAGAAGATATACATATGACCAGCAAACATATTTTAAAAAATGCTCACATCACTATTTATCAAAGAAATGTGAATCTAAAACCATAATGTGGTACCACTTTACTCCTGCAAGAATAGCCATAATTTAAAAATTAAAAAAAATTGATATTGGTGTGGATGTGGTGGAAAGGGAACACTTTCACGCAGCTGGTAGGAATATAAACTAGTACAACCACTATGGAAAACAGTATAGAGCCTCCTTAAAGAACTAAAATTAGAACTACCATTTGATCCAGCAATCCTACTGCTGGGTATCTACTCAGAGGAAAAGAAGTCATTATATGAAAAAGACACTTGCACATGCACGTTTATAGCAGTGCAATTCAAAATTGCAAAAATATGGAACCAGCCTAAATGCCCAATCAACCAACAAGTGGATAAAGAAAATATGGTATATATATACCATGGAATACTACTCAGCTATAAAAAGCAGTAAAATAATGGCATTTGCAGCAACCTGGATGAAGTTGGAGACCATTAATATAAATGAAGTAATTCAGGAATGGGAAACCTAACATCATATATTCTCACTTACGAGTGGGAGCTAAGCTATGAGGACACAAAGGCAGAAGAATGACATAATGGACTCTGGAGACTTGGGGAGAAGGGTGGGAGGAGGGTAAGGAATAAAAGAATACACATTGGGTACAGTCTACACTGCTCAGGTGATGGGTGTACCAAAATCTCAGAAATCACCAATAAAGAACTTATCCATGTAATTAAAAAAAAAAAAAGAAAACATTGAACTTGGAGTACACTGTAGACCAAATGGACCTGAAAGACATATACAAATATTCCATCCAACAGTAACAGGATATACATTCTTCTCAAGTGCACACAAAACATTCTTCAGAATAATTCACATATTAGAAGGAGATTGGCATTAATAACCCAGAGAGCAAATGGAAAATACCTGCAGGTGGGGGCAGGGGAAGTGGTAGCAGGGGTGATAGATGAGATGTTGGACTATAGAAGGGAAAGGAACAGAAAAAATTTGATAATTTTGGATAAATTGCATGAATACCCTGCTTTTAGTGATTAAAAGAACACTTATTTTTGGCTGGGTGAGACGGTTCACACGTAGCACTTTGGGAAGACAAGGCAGGTGCATGGCTTGAGCTTAGGAGTTCAAGACCAGCCTGAGCAACATGGTGAAACCCATCTCTACCAAAAATACAAAAATTATCTGGGCATGGTGGCATGAGTCTGTGATCCCAGCTACTTGGGAGGCTGAGGCAGGAAGACTGCTTGAGCTCAGGAGCAGAGGTTGCAGTGAGCCGAAATTAAACCACTGCACTCCAGCCTGGGTAACAGAGTGAAACTCCATCTCAAAAAAAAAAAAAAAAAAAGAGGAACATGTGTTTTTGTAAAAAAAAGAAAAGAAATAAACCAGAGAGAGGGATACAATGCTGGGAGAACCAGCTGCAATTTAAAATCTTGTACATATCTCCCTAAAGTTATTATATGCAAATATAATAATATACAATATAACATATTGGACATTATATTCACTCTAATATTACAGACAATACATCAGCTGTTATATTTATTATATTAACACTGCACAATATAGTGTGATAAATTTAATGTGTTGTATGATAACACATAGGTAATTATAATATATAATTATATAATAATGTATATATGATAATTATTTTAAAATTAAGAGGACTAAAACTATATCAAGTACCTTTTCCAACCACAATGGTATAAAATTAGAAATCAACAAATGGAGGAATTTTGGAAAATTCAAAAATATGTGGAAATTAAACAACAGGCTCCTGGACAAACAATGGGTCAAAAAAGAAATCAAAAGGGAAATTTTAAAATAATTTAAGACACACAAAAATGGAAAAACAACATACCAAAATGTATGGGATAACAGCAAAAGCAACTGTAAGAAGGAAATTTATAGTAATAAATGCCTACATTGAAAAAGAAGGATCTAAAAAAAAAAAAGAAAACAACCTAACATTACACCCCAAGGAACTAGAAAAAGAAGAACAAACTAAGCCCAAAGTTAGTAGAAGGAAGTGTTACCGGCGGGTCTTTGTTCTTAGAGCTCCCAAGATGGTGGCAGGCTGCTCCCAAGATGGTGGCAGGCTGCTCCCAAGATGGTGGCAAGCCTTTTGTTCTCTGACCTGGGGTTCTTGGCCTCACGGATTCCAAGGAATGGAACCTTGGGCCATGTGGTGAGTGTTATAGCTCTATTAGAAGCCATGGGTCACGGAAGAGAACCGTGGAACCCAGTGACTAGTGTTCAGCTCCATTAGGATGAACCTGGGCACTTAGCCATGCAGGAATAATGGCGAGCCTCTAGCCTGATCAGGAGTGGCAATGGGCGCCTCACTGGATCAGAAGAACAGCGGACACCCTGCCAGATCCCAAGGGGTGGAAGTCAACGGGGGGTCTGTGATGGCAGCATTCAGCAGTGGTGGACGGCAAGTGAAAGCTCTGCTCAAGCCAGAACAAACATGGACCAGAAGAGTGTGAGTTGCAAGATTTAATAGAGTGAAAACAGAGCTCCCATACAACGGGAGGGGACCCAAAGGGGGTTGCCCAATCCAGCACCAATGCCTGGGTTTATATCCCAATCATTGTCCCTCCCCCTGTGCTCTCAGGTGATAGATGATTGACTATTTCTTTACCTCCTGCTTTTAGCCTAATTGGTATTTTAGTGAGCTGAGTTGCAAGCCCAGTGTTTAAAGGTTTAAACACTGTTTAAAGGTGCGGTCACCTGCCCCAGCTAGGCTTAGGAATTCTTAGTCAGCCTAGGAAATCCAACTAATCCTGTCTCTCAGAAGGGAATAAGATCAGGGCAAAAATAAATGAAATAAAGACTAGAAAAATAATAGAATCAAGAAAACTGAGTTGATTTTGTTAAAAGACAAACAAAATCAACAAACCTTTAGCAAGACTAAGAAAAAAAGATTCAAATCAAATCAGAAAGGAAAGATGAGACATTAGAACTGATACTGTCGAGACACAAAGGATTGTAAGAGACTAATATGAACAATTATACTCCAACAAATTGGATAACCTAAAGGAAATGGATAAAGTCCTAGAAACATACAACTTCCCCAGATTGAATTATGAAGAAATAGAAAATCTGAATAGATTAATAATGAGTAAGGAGATTGAATCAGTAATAAAGTCTCCCACCAAAGAAAAGCCTAGGATCTGTTAGCTTCACTGCTGAATTCTACCAGGCATTTAAATAACTAATGCCAATCCTTCTCAATCTCTTCCAAAAACCTGAGGAGAAAGGAATACTTCCAAACACATTTTACAAGGCCAGCATTACCCTGATACCAAAGCCAAACTAAGAAACTACATAAAAAAAATTACAGGCCAACAATCCTGATGAATATTGCTATATTTCTTTTTTTTATCTTATTTCTTTTTCATGCTCTGTCACTCAGGCTGGAGTGCAGTGGTGCGATCTTGGCTCACTGCAAACTTCACCTCCAGGCTCAAGTGATTCTCATGCTTCAGACTCCCAAGTAGCTGAAACTACAGGCGCATACCACCACACCCAGCTAATTTTTGCATTTTTACTACAGACAGGGTTTTACCATGCTGGCCAGGCTGGTCTCAAACTCCTGACCTCAAGTGATCCGCCCACGTCGGCCTCCCAAAGTGCTGGGATTACAGGCGTGAGCCACTGCACCCAGTCAAATATTGCTATATTTCTAGCAAACAGAATTTGGAAGCATATCAAAGGATCATTCACCATTATCTAAGTGGGATTTATCTCTGGGATGCAAAAATGGTTCAACATATGCAAATCAATAACTGTTATACATCACATTAACAGAATGAAAGACAATAATTATATGATCATCTCAATAGATGAAGAAAAAACATAACAAAATTCAATACCTTTTCATGATAAAAACGTTCAACAAATTAAGTATAAAAGGAATGTACCTCACTACAATAAAAGCCATCATACTCAGTGATGAAAAGTTAAAAGCTTTTCCTCTATGAAAAGAAACAAGACAAGGATATCCACACTTTCCACCTCTATTCAAAACAGTATTAGAAGTTCTAGCCAGAGTAATTAGCCAAGAAAAAGAAATAAAAGGCACGCAAAACAGAAAGAAAGGAGCCAGCCACAGTGGCTCCTACTGGTAATCCCAGCACTTTGGAGGCTGAGGCAGACAGATCACTTGAGTCCAGGAGCTTGTGACCAGAGGCAGACAGATCACTTGAGTCCAGGAGCCTGTGACCAGCCAGGAAATAAGATGAAATCCTCTCTCTACAAAAAATACAAAAATTAGCCGGGCGACCGGGCACGGTGGTTCATGCCTGTAATCTCAGCACTTTGGGAGGCTGAGGTGGGCAGATCACGAGGTCAGGAGATCAAGACCATCCTGGCTAACATGGTGAAACCCCATCTCTACTAAAAATACAAAAAATCAGCTGGGCGTGGTGGCGCTCGCCTGTAGTCTCAGCTACTTGGGAGGCTGAGGCAGGAGAATTGCTTGAACCTGGGAGGTGGAGGTTGTGGTGAGCCAAGATGGCACCACTGCACTCCAGCCTGGGTGACAGAGTGAGACTCCATCTGAGAAAAAAAAAAAAAACTTAGCCAGGTGTGATGGCATGCATGTGTACTCCCAGCTACTAGGCAGGCTGAGGTGTGAGGATCGCTTGAGCCTGGGAAGTTGAGGCTGCAGTGAGCCAAGATTGTGCCACTGCACTTCAGCCTGGGCAACAGACCCCTGTCTCAAAAAAAAAAAAAAAATGAAAATTCTCTATGTTTGCAGATGGCATGATTTTATATGTAAAAAACTTTAAAGACTCAACCAAAAAAACTATTAGAACTAATAAACAAGGTTTATAAAGCTATAAGATACAAAATTAACATGCAAAAATTAGCAGCATTTCTATACAATAACAAAGATCTAAAAAATAGAGTGGAGGGAAATGGAAATAAAAAATAAAATTTAAAAATGAAAATATAACATTTGGGGCTAGATTATGATAGAAAAAAATGAGAATACAATGCCATTTACAATAGCATAAAAAATAAAATACTTAGTCCAGATGAACATGGTGACTCATGCCTATAATCCCAGCACTTTGGGAGGCTGAGGCAAGAAGACCATTTGAAGCCAGAAGTTCAAGACCAGCCTGGGTAACATAGCAAGAACTTTATCTCTAAAAAAATTTTAAAAATAAAAATAAATACTTAGGAATACAATTAACCAAAGAAGTGAAAGACCTGTATACTGAAAAAAACAAAACACTGATGAAATAACTGAAGACACAAATAAATGAAAAGCTACCTGTGTTCATGAATTTAAAGAGTAAATATTGTAAAAATGTCCAAACTAGTCAAAACAATCTAAAAATTCAATGCACCCCTATCAAAATTCCAATGACAAATTTCCACAGAAATAGAAAAACAATTCTAAAATGAACCACAAAAGACCCCAAGTAGCCAAAGCAATCTGGAGAAAGAAAAACAAAGCTGGAGGCATCACCCTACCTGATCTTAAAATCTACTTACAAAGCTAGAATAATCAAAACAGTATGGCACAAAAACAGACATACAAGTCAATGAAACAAAACAAAAAGCCCAAAATCCCAAAATCAAATCCACATGTTTATGGTCAACTGATCTTCAACAAAGTTGCTGAAATCATACAATGAAGACAGGATAGTATCTGGTGTTGGGGAAAGTGGATATTCACATGCAGAAGAATGAAATTGGGCCCTTATTTCACACCATATTTAAAAATCAACTAAAAATGGATTGAAGACTCAAAAGTAAGAGCTGGAACTATAAAACTGCTAAGAAGAAAATGAAGACCAAAATCTTAAGGGTTTTTTTGTGTTTGTTTATTTGCTTGTTTGAGACAGAATCTCACTCCACCCACCAGGCTGGAGTGCAGTGGCATGATCTCAACTCACTCTGCCTCCCAAGTTCAAGCGATTCTTGTGCCTCAGCCTCCCAAGTAGCTGGGACTACACACCCAGCTAAATTTTGTATATATAGTTGAGACATGGTTTTGCCATGTTGGCCAGGCTGGTCTCAAACTCCTGGCCTCAAATGATCCACCTGCCTTAGCCTCCCAAAGTGCTGGGATTATGGGTGTGAACCACCATGCCCAGTCTATTTGTTTTAGAGATGAGGTCTCACTGCCCAGTCTGGTCTCAAACTCCCCCCAAGCGATCCTTTCACCTTGTCCTCCCACAGAGCTGGGATTACAGGTGCGAGCCACTGCACTCAGCCCAAAATCTTGTTGTTTTGTTTTGTTTTTTAAAGACAGGGTCTCACTCTGTCACCCAGGCTATAGTGCAGTGGCATGACTGTGGCTTATGGCACCCTTGAACTCCTGGGCTCAAGCAATCCTCCCACCTCAGCCTCCTGAGTAGCTGGAACTACAGGCAGGCACCACCACACCAGGCTAGTTTTTTCAAAATTTTTTGTAGACACAGGGTCTCACTATGTTGCCCAGGTTGATCTCAAATGTGTGGACTAAAGTGATCCTCCTGCTTTGGCCTCCAAATGTGCTGGGATTAAAAAATCAAACTCATGGAAGCAGGGAGTAAAGTGGTAGTGTCAACAAAAAGAGTCGAGCTCTGAAAAATATTTGAAGAGATTTATTCTAAGACAAATTTGAGTGACCAATGGTCTCTGACAGTCCCAGGAGATCCTGAGAACATATGCCCAAGGTGGTAGGTCTACAGCTTGGTTTTATACATTTTAGGGAGACATGGAACATCAATCAATGCATGTAAGACATACATTGCTTTAGTCTGGAAAGGCAGGACAACTAGAAGGAGGTGGGGGGCTTCCAGATCACAGGCAGATTCAAAGATTTTCTTTTTGGCAGTTGGTTGAAAGAGTTATTATCTAAAGACCTGGAATCAATAGAAAGAAATGTCTGGGTTATGGTAAGTGGTTGTGGAGACCAAGATTTTAATCAAGCAGATGAAGCCTCCAGGTAGCAGGCTTCAGAGAGAATAGATTGTAAATGTTTCTTATCAGACTTAAAAACTCTGTTCTATCAGTCTTTTTTTTTTATGGAATGCTTCATGAATTTGCATGTCATCTTTGCATAGGGGCCGTGCTAATCTTCTCCGTATCATTCCAAGTTTACTATATGTGCTGCCAAAGCAAGCACTATTCTATCAGTCTTAAGGGTTCTGTGTTGATGTTAATGCTGGACAGCTGTACCTGAACTCCAACAGGGAGGAGGGCATAATGAGGCATGTCTGACCCCCACTCCCTGTTATGGCCTGAACTAGTTTTTCAGGATAACTTTGGAATGCCCTGGGCAAAGGGGAGGACCCATCAGTCAGCTAGAGGGCTTAGAATTTTATTTTTGGCATGTAGTGTTTACCAGGGCTGGGAATGGAGGTGACTGGGGAGGAGGAGGAAATGGGTAGATGTTGGTCAAAAGATACGAAGTTGAAGTTAGGAGTAATAAGTTGTGGAGATCTATTTTGCAACATGATAACTATAATTAATAATAAGGTAGAGTATATTTGAAAATTGTTAGAGAATAGATTTTAAATGTTATCTTCACACATTTAAGTATGTGGGGTGATGAATATGTCAATTAGCTTGATTTAATCATTCCACAATGTATTCATATCTCAAAACATCACATTGTACACCATAAACATATACAATTTGTCATTTGTCAATTAAAAAATGAATTACTAGCCTGGGCAAATAAGCAAGACCCTGTCTCTACAAAAAAATAAAATAAAATAATTAGCCAGGCATGGTGGCATGTGCCTATAGTTCCAGCTACTCAGGAGGCTGATGCAGGAGGATCCCTTGAGCTCAGGAGTTCAAAGCTGCAGTGAATTATGATCATGCCACTGCACAACAGCCTGGACAACAGACCAAGACATTGCTTCTAAAAATAATAATAATTAAGCAATTTTAGAAAGGAAACAAATAAAAACAAGAATCTACTGGTAAAATGGAAAAAAATTTACCATCCTCTTACCTAGATGATCTATGAAAGCCTTTTCATTACAGCTCTAGAGTTATATAATCAAGTTAAAAGTTGATGATTTGTGTGAGTGGCATTAGTCTGGCTCTATCACATCACTGCAACAGTGTGGCAGGCCTCCATAACAACTTTTTTAGTACTGACTGACTGGTTAAGTTAAATATTAAAAGCTAGTGCCCTTATACAAATGCTGCAATATAACAAAAGTCCACCATGAGTTTTGCTTAGGCCTTTCCTGAGCCTTAAAGCATGACAAAATAATGAAAGAATTCTTAACAGGGCCCATTTAGGATTGCACAAGTTTTATTGAGGGTCTGAAGAAACTCTCCAGGCCTCCACAAACAAGTTTATTGGAAATCTGAAGGAACTCCCCAAAACTCTGTGATTTAGCAGGAGACAAGATAAGTGCAATCAACCCAGCACTTGGCACTTGGACCCATTTAGATTGAGTAAACTTACTGAGGCTCCAGAAGAAGGTCTCCAGGACCCAGACCTTAGTTATAGATTAAAAGAAGTTAATCACTTATGTCTTTAGATGAATGCACACTTACACGAAAACATATAGCTTAGAAGGTATATAAGCTCTGAAAAACTTCGTAATTTTGAGTTGGTCTGGTGATAATTTCCAGGCCTTCTCCCTGTAATCAGTTACAGAAATAAAAACTCTCTTCCTCCCCAGTTCATCTGCATCTCATTACTGGGCCATGAGAAATAGCAGCCTGGCCCTCAGTTTGATCCAGGAACAACAGGAAGCAGAAAGATTGAGTGGTTTTGTTGTGACCTATCACAAAATCAGTATCAGTACTGTGGTGGGGTTTTTTTAATTTTTTTTTATTTTTTCCAAGACAGGATCTCACTCTGTCGCCCAGGCTGGAGTGCAGTGGTGCAATCTTGGCTCACTGCTACAACCTCTGCCTCCTGTGTTCAGGTGATTCTTGTGCCTCAGCCTCCTGAGTAGCTGGCATTACAGGCACATGCCACCACACCTGGCTAATTTTTGTATTTTTAGTAGCAACACAGTTTCATCATGTTGGCCAGGCTGGTCTTGAACTCCTGGCCTCAAGTGATCCACTCTCCTCAGCCTCAGCGGGGATTACAGAAGTGAGCCACCACTCCGGTCCTGTGGTGGTTATTCTAACAAACCTGTGTGTGTGCTTGGTGGGAGAGAATCCAGTGTAGGATTGCTCTGACAATGTAGCAATGGATTATTTTAACACTATTTCATTATTTATCTCTCCTTGGAACTAAATTTGAAGTTTCAGCAGTGGGTCTCCTTTCAATAGTTTGTTCAGAGTTCAGTTCCTTTCATTCCTACTTAGAGCTTTCTGGCTATAAAGGCAAATTTCTGAGTTATCTGAGTGACTCATTTCAGGTGAGTGGGAACAAAAGCAAAACAGGAAATAATTACCATAACAAGGGCCAGAGACACACCTATAGGTGATAAGACTGGTAACAAGCCAGTGTCTTTGTAGAACACTTAATTTCTGAAAATGTTGCATAATGTTCACACTCATCTGGTATTTTAACAGTGTTTCACTTTGGCATGGTCTGTTCTTATGTGACTAAAGAACTCCTGAGTCCTCTATTTGTTTGTGCTGTTTTCCATAAAAGGAAATGGGGGTGAGAAATAGTGAAATAGCTCCATCCAGATAGTTGAAGCAATATAGAGTTGCACAAAATTAAACTCATCTTAAGATAAATGGACATTGATGTTTTGGTGCTCTAAAATTGCTCCAAATTATTCTTTGTAAGTTATGCATACTGTTTAAGGGTATTTATTAGCTGTGGACCTTGGACAAGTGATTTAACCATCCTGTGCTTCTGGTTTTTTTGTTCGTTTGTTTGTTTTCCCTCTTTCAGCAGAATCATGTTTCTTTATCTGTAAATTGGAGTAATGATAGTACCTTCTTCAGAAGGATGTAATAAGGACTAAATGACTAAAGTGCTTGGAACAGTGCAGAGCAGTACATGAAGTAAGGACGTGTGTACTAGCTATTGCAGTTACTGATGTAGAAAAAAAACAGGTTCTTGTCAAATGACCAGGATAATTTAGGCACAGGGACACACTGTAAGGTTAGTACGGCAGGGTTTATTGGGTGAAAAGGAAAAAAAAAAAGGGAAACAGGAACTCCAGCAAACTGAAAGAGAGGCCGGCTAGCAGGTTTTCCTCCACAAAGATTGAATCCCAGGTCACCACACAGGAACAGGAGATGCCAGGATCCTCGCCACTGCAAATAGCGTGAACTTCCCGAGGCTCCACCCAGTCCTCCCACTGCGCAGGTGGCCATTATTCAGAAAGAATCGGTTGGGAAAGGGCAGGCTTCATCCAGACTAGCACTCTGGTTTTTCAGCCTTCAGACTGTTTTAGGCTTGAAGGAGGGGTTTCACTGGGAGACTCTTGGCTGCCTCCTGTCTCTGTCGTTACTGTGTCCATCCTGAAGAGTCATCAATAAGACAAATGGGGAACAGATTGTGACTTTATTTTTAAAAAAAAGAGAGAGAGAGAAACATCTCCACTGCCGCCCCGCCCCTCCCCCCCTAAAAAACTACCAAGAGCTATGGGTAAAACAGACAGAACAGAGACCCCTCTTTGAGGCCTGTGGGTCCCCTCCCCTCTCCCCTAGCATGGAAATAAAGGAAAATCTTGAGTTCCTTCAAGGGAAATTCCAGGCACCTAGCTAGCCTTGAGAAGTAAATGAATAGCTTGTTACTCGGGAGGCTGAGGCAGGAGAATCGCTTGAAACTGGAAGGCAGAGGTTGCAGTGAGCCAAGATCACGCCACTGCACTCCAGACTGAGCAACAAGAGTGAAACTCCATCTCAAAAAATAAAAAATAATAATAATAATAAAACAGTAGCCAAGGAAGTTAGAGTCAGATGTTTTGTTCTCTATAGAAACTAAAGATAACATCTTAACATATGTCCCTGAATTGTCGGAGACCCAGATCCCCACCAAATGGATCTGCCGGCACATAGAGCTCAGCTAAGGAGGAACCAAGGACTGAACTCTGATGGCTGTTCTGAATCTCTTCCTGAGGGGCCTGAAGGAGGTCACACCCACAAGGCAGAGGTAACATTCTTTTCTGCTGATCTCAAATTTTTGTACAAAGCTTAACCTCTTTAACCAATTGCAAATCAGAAAGTCTTTGAATCCAGTCTGGGTGTGGTGTGTTATGCCTGTAATCCCAGTGCTTTGGGAAGCAAAAGCCAGAGATCGATTGGAGCCAGGAGATCAAGACCAGCCTGATAAACATAGCAAGACTCCATCTCTACAGAAAATTTAAAAATTAGCCAGGCATGGTGGTGCATGCTTGTAGTCTCAGCTACTTGGGAATCTAAAGGAGGAAGGATCAGGCCTGGCACAGTGGCTCAAGCCTGTAATCCCAGCAGTTTGGAGGGCCAAGGCAGGCCGATCACCAAAGGTCAGAGTTTGAGACCACCCTGGCCAACATGGTGAAACCCCATATCTACTAAAAATACAAAAATTCTGGGCAGGAGATTTTAGTGTTATAATGAGGCAACTCTATAGGGTAAAGATCATCATTCTTCTGGTCTTGTATGTGTGTGGATGATAGAGTTGACTTCCTTGAGTAAGACTTAGGGTGGGATGCTACTTGTCTTAGTTTCTTCAAAGTCCTGAGATCAGTGGGTATGCTGCCTTGACTAAGATGGTGGGATGCTGCTTATCTTAGTTTCTTCAAGGTCCCCGGGTCAGCAGGTAGGACAGAAAAAGAGGAAAATTATGTATTAACGGGGGTGGAGGGACCAAGTCCTGTCCCTACTCTGTCTCAATATTAGTACAAGTGCAAGGCCCTCTTTGCATTAAGCCTTCTGTTAAGATCCTAAGGAGCCCCTAATGGGGCAGAGAGAAGGTAAATTTGGCTGGGATTCCAGAATGGGTCAAGTAAATTGCTGAAGTGAGCAGGGAGAGACATATTTTGGGAAATCTTAGAACTTTAGGGGATAGTGAAAGAGGGAAGGTATTGAACTTTCTTCTTTCCTCTCTCCCCTTACCGCTGAATTACAGAGGATGGGAAAAAAGTTGGTTATAAAAAATCTTGAGCTGCTTTACAACCAGCCTGCCAGAGTAATCATTTTAAAATGTAAAGTCTTAAACTCCCCTTTTTAAAACCCTTTAATGCATTCCCATTTCACCCAAACATTGATCATTATTTTGGATTGAATTAATGGGAGAGGGAGTCCCACATGATGAATAAATGGAGTCCTTAGAGAGAGATGTATGAGAATGCTGCTGGCAGGAAGGACAAACCCTTGCTCACAAGTTACAGTCTGGGATTTTCTTATTCTTTCCTCTCAAAGCCCTCATATTTTCTCCTCCTTGCCTATTCCCCATTCCCAAAGGAACTTGATCCCCTCAGGACAAAGCTGGATAGGGCCTTTGTTGAGTCAGTTCCAGCCTCTCCTCTTTACGACCTCAAGAAGCGAGTGAAAACCTGTCTCCCAAGTCAGAGTGCCTTACACACCTGAAGGCTCGCCTAGGGCAGGATATGCACAGATAGGATCTCTTATTGTTCAAGCACAGACTAAGCAACATAGCCCAGCAGTCAGGAGCACAGTCTTCACAGATGGATAGAGCAGAGTTGGAATCTTAATCTGGCCACTTCCGAGCTGTTAATAAACCTTTCAAAATATCAGTTTCTCGTCTGTAAAATGATAACAGGAGAACCTACTTGAGGGTTGTCAGGATACTTAAATGTGATGCCTGGCACATAGTAAGTACTCAATAAATACTGACTATTGTTAGTACTAAAATCATAATTCTAGAAGCTAGATAACATAACTTTCTCTCTCACATGCAAGAGAGTGGAGCACAAGTGTTCTATTGTTCTACTAGCCATGATAAAATTCAAGCTAGTTACAATATTTTAACAATAACCATAGTTCCCTTCCTTTCTTCTAACTTCTGACAGTGTAACACAGCAGTCCCCAACCTTTTTGGCACCAGGGACCAGATTCATGGAAGACAATATTTCCTCGGCTGGTGGTGGGGCTGGGGGTGTAGTTATATAGGCATGAGCAGGGCAGGAGAGGGCTCTCCCGACCCACTAGGAATGTCAGGTGATGGTTCAGCAATTATCACATTGCTTCGCTAAAAATGATAATTAGGCAGCCAGGAGAGACAGGCCCCTGATGGTCCACACCTGTTAACATTAAAAGTGTTAATTGAATGCAGACCCCATGGAGCAGCAGCTTCTCGGGCATGCGCATGCGTGTTAAGAGACAAAATGGCAGGCTAGATGCGGTGGCTCGTGCCTGTAATCCCAGCACTTGGGAGGCCGAGGCAGGCGGATCACAAGGTCAGGAGTTAGAGATCAGCCTGGCCAATATGGTGAAACCCCGTCTCTACTAAAAAATACAAAAATTAGCCGGTCGTGGTGGCACTGCCCCTGTAGTCCCAGCTACTCAGGAGGCTGAGGCAGGAGAATCGCTTGAACCCAGGAGGCAGAGGTTGCAGTGAGCTGAGATCCCGCCACTGCACTCCAGCCTGGGCGACAGAGAGAGACCCTGTCTCAAAAAAAAAAACAAAAAACAGAGAGCGAGACAAAATGGCAAAGTATGATGTTCCAGGGACAAACGCCACCGAAAAAAGGGAAAAAAACTCAGATGCGCCTGTGTATAGCTCCCTAAACACCCTGTGTGTGCTCAGTCCCAAAGAGTAAGGAAAGCACTGCACATGCGAAAGCCCACCCTAAGGGAAGAATCTTGGGAAAGAGGCAAGCCTATAAAAATCCTAGGATCATGGTTAAATGGGGACTTGATATTCTTTTTCTCTCTTCGACCTTCAGGCACCCACTTGGATCTCTTCCAAGGGTTCTTTTCTTTATTTCCTGACTTAAAGCCTTTTTAAATAAACTTCCATTCCTGCTCTGGAACTTGCTTCGGTCTCTTTTTCTGCTTTATGCCCCTTCATTGAGTTCTTCCTTCTGAGGAGGCAAGGACTAAAGTTGCTGCAGACCTGTATGGATAGCTGCTGGTAACTCAGGGTAACTCCGATCTCTTCCACTGCTAACAGGGTGGGCAGAAATGATTTTGGGATGAAACTGTTCCACCTCCGATCATCAGGCATTAGATTCTCATAAGGAGTGCACAACCTAGATCCCCTGCATGTGCAGCTCACAATAGGGTTTGTGCTCCTATGAGAATCTAAGGCTGCCACTGATCTGAGAGGAGGCAGAGCTCAGGCAGTAATGCTCACTTGCCAGCCCGGTTCCTAACAGGCCACAGACTGGTACTGGTCTGCAGCTCGGGGGTTGGGAACGCCTAGTGTCACAGTTTATTTCCCCTGGGCCAGGACAGCCTATGGATGCAGCTAGGAGGACAAGGTTTCTATTGTTTCTACCAACTCCAGCCCCTGCCCCACACCCACTATATCCACATTCTGGGTACTTCTAACTTAGATCTTGTTTTCTCCTCAA
This sequence comes from Pan troglodytes, assembly GCF_028858775.2. Classification (NCBI taxonomy): domain Eukaryota; kingdom Metazoa; phylum Chordata; class Mammalia; order Primates; family Hominidae; genus Pan; species Pan troglodytes. The sequence goes on along the minus strand of NC_072398.2, from coordinate 77,681,577 downwards.
AGAAAGGAGAATCTTTAAGGGGTGGGGTAGCTCACAAATACTTGGGTATCCTCCCAACCTTGTCTTTCAACTTCCCAGTCACTACAAATTGCTGCAACCTCCTGACCCATCTGCACAATCCCGTCATCACTCACCCCAGGCTCACCATACTGCTTCACAACAGCCTGGCTTCTTGCAAGCAGCCCTACCCACGTAGATCTGCTTCTTTCTTTTATTATTATTATTTTTTTAATTTCATTTTTTCTTTCTAATAAACCTTTTGCGATCCTAAGATCTGCTTCCTTACAATCTGTCTCTGTCATTGCTGCTGGTACCCAGCAGCCGGCTTGCCTTGCCCCCATTTTTTAGGCAAGGCCTGAGCTGTTTCTCAGAGTTCTCAGAAGTCCCAGCCTGTTAACCAGCCCCAGTGTGCAATAAGAAATACTGTTGTTGGGCCAGGCATGATGGCTCGTGCCCATATTTCCAACAACTGAGGAGGCTGAGGCAGGATGATTACTTGAGCCCAGGAGTTCAAGACTAGTCTGGGCAACATAGCGAGACCCAACCTCTAAAAAAAAGAAAAAAGAAATACAGTTATGATGTTAGTTGTGGGCTTGTAATAAATTTTTTTCTTATTTTTATTTTTTTAAAAAAGAAAAGCAATACAGTTGTCTCTGGTTATCCATGGGTAATTGGTTCCAGGACCCAATAGTGGATACTAAAGCCAGCAGATGCTCAAGACTCTTACATAAAATGGCATAGTATTTGGATATAACCTACACACATCCTCCCCAGAGGATGTGTATACTGTATATTCTTTTTCCCCAGAAACAGCCAGGAAGAACTTCCGTACACTTTAAATCATACCTAGATTACTTAATAACACCCAATACAAGTAAATGCTATGTAAATAGTTGTTATACTGCATTGTTTAGGGAATAATAACAAGAAAAAAAGGTCTGTACATGTTCGGTACAGACACAAATTTCTTTGGAGTATTTTTGATCAGTGGTTGGTTGAATCTGTGGATGCGGAACTCATGAATACAAAAGGCCAACTGTCTATTGTTTTTGGCTTTCATTCCAGCTTCCTGACACAGAGCTCCTAAATTATTCTAGTTTCCTTAGTGTTAAGGGTGACAAAAGCATCTTTCATTATAATATTTGTCTTTTGTACAGAGCTCCTAAAACTCTTGGAATTTTCTAAGTGATAAAAGTTTATTTTGTTACTCTTAATAAGCCCTTTTGCTCACAGCTGAGTTTGTGCTAATGAGGTAACCTTACGGTGGAGCCCCTAGATAGCCTCAGGATGGGGTCAGTCACTAGAAAGACCAAGTGAGATGCGATAAGCTTCCAAGTTGCTGGACACTTGGAAGTACTGGGAAGGAGGGTGTTGTGCCAGAGAAGGGATGGAAGATCCACAACCTTATTCCTTATCGTATCCGTCTCTTCATCTGGCTATTCATCTGTATGCTTTATATTATCCCTTATAATTGGAAAATGTAAGTAAAGTATTTCCCTGAGTTCTGTGAGCCACCCTGCCAAATTAATGGAATCCAAGGAAAGGAGATATGGGAACCCCGATTAATTGATTGAGATAGGGTCTGGCTCTGTTGCCCAGGCAGGAGGGCAGTGGTGCTATCTCAGCTCACTGCAGCCTCAACCTCCTGGGCTCAAGCAGTTCTCCCACTCAGCCTCTGGAGTACCTAGGCATACAGGTATGGGCCACCACACCCAGAAATTTTATTTTATTTTATTTTTGTTGTTGTTGTTGTTGTAGAGATGTGGTCTCACAAAAGACCTGTTGCCCTATTGCCCAGGCTGGTCTTGAACTGCTGGGTTCAAGTAATCCTCCCACTTAGGCCTCCAAAAGTGCTGGGATTACAGGCATGAGCCACCATGCCCAGCTGGAACCTTGAACCATAGCCAGTCAGTCAGAAGCACAGGTAACAATCTGGGACTTGTAATTGACATCTGAAGGGGGGACAGTCTTGTGGCACTGACCCCTTAACCTGTGGGATCTGACACTAATTCCAGGCAAATAACATCAGGATTGAATCGAATTAGAGGACACATAGTTGGTGTCTTCTGGAGAATTGTTTGGTGTATGCAGAATGTTGGGACAACTAAGTTCCTCTTCAAAGCCTCAACTTCCTGGTCATAAGCTGTAAAAGTTTTAAATCAACTCTACCCCCTTCTTCCCCCCTTTTTCTTTTCGCAAATCGTGCATTTACCTTATTTGAGAAGGTTTAAGTCCCAGCCAGTCGGGATCAGCTTAGATTGTGCATCCAACCCCAGCCAATAGGGGAAGGACACAGAAACAGGAACTGCGTTAGGGTTAAAAGCTCCTTCCCTCCTTTGTTCAGTGTGCTCTTGTGAATGCATCAGGCGCAAGCAGCACCCTTCTGCAGAAGTGAAGCTGCCTTGCTGAGAAATTTTCTGTCTAAGTGCCGGTTTCTTTTGGCTACGCCAAGCACTTGTTTCTAACACAGAAAATCTCCACATAGCTGGTCACAGAACTGTTTTGTGATATGTGAGAGTAAAGAGGTAAAACAGTTTGTTTTTGACTTTATACCCAGAGAATCCATTTCCTTCCCTCTTCCTGGGATCCCAAGAAACCCACACTAAATCTTCTTGGCCCCTCCTCATGCAACCTCGGGGTAAACAACATTTCTCCCTCCTTCAGTTGATCTTCCAGCCTCCAGGGACAGATGCATTCTCAAGTAGCATCAGCAACTCTCCTCTAGGGATCTTGCTAAAACTGTAATAATCACAACCCTTTATTAGTCTATTTCCTTAACCCATACATAACATTCTACATTTAGCCCCTTTTCTCCAGAAATGTAGTCACCCTTGTGATTTTGTAAATTTAGTAAGTTTACTGAAAAACTGGAGAGGGATTATAGCACACACAGTAGTTTTCCTACGTTTGGTACCTCTGCCCTCTCTCACCTCTGGCTCCACACTGCTCTCACTGAGAAACCTCTCCAAGTAATGGGTCTTTTAGGAGGTACACAATGAGGGGGAAGAGAACTGCCCCTAGGTCGACTTGCCTTTGTAAAAGGAAAATAAATCTTGGGGCCCCAAAATCACTAAGCCAAAGGGAAAAGTCAAGCTGGGAAGTGCTTAGGGCAAACCTGCCTCCCATTCTATTCAAAGTCACCCCTCTGCTCACTGAGATAAATGCACATCTAATTGCCTCCTTTGGAGAGGCTAATAAGAAACTCAAAAGAATGTAACCATTTGTCTCTTATCTACCTATGACCTGGAAGCCCCCTCCCCACTTCAAGTTGTCCCGCCTTTGCTTTGAGTTGTCCCGCCTCTCTGGACCAAACCATTGTTCATCTTATATATGTTGACTGATGTCTCATGTCTTCCTAAAATGTATAAAATCAAGCTGTGCTCTGACCACCTTGGGCACATGTAGTCAGGACATCCTGAGGCTGTATCACGGGTGCGGGTCCTCAACCATGGCAAAATAAACTTTCTAAATTAACTGAGTCCTGTCTCAGGTATTTGGGGTTCACACCTTCTCCAGTGCCACTGAAATTATGATGATTAAAACATCCTCAGAACTGTGCAGATATATGTTCTGTATTCCCCTCTCTTAACCACTTGAGCACTGCCTTGAGATCCAGTGTGAATTCTGTTTACCTCCTTTTCTTGCTCTAGAAAGAGCTTTCTGTGTCTTCTGGATCTATTTCTATTTCTTTATTACCTCTTACCACTAGCAACTTTTACTTTCCAATTTCAATTTTTTTCTTTTTCTTTGGCCAAGGCCAGTCTTGTAGCATAGCTAACTGAGGGGGCGGGGGGCAGGGTTGTCATCCTAACATAAGGATAAAATGGAGCTAAAGTTTTTCACAAACTTTATATTGGTTTATAATTTATCTTATTTGCCTAACCATATAAAGGTAAATTCAGTTACATTTATGTTTAGCAAATACTTAACACACAGACACATACACAGCACTATACCAAGCACATTGAGGGATATGTTGGGGGGCAGAAAACGATTCCCCAAAATATGGACTTCGGCTTGCTGAGTGCTTTTGAAAATTGAAAGGCCTCAGTGAAACAGAATAGTTTCCTTGACCCCTTTGCAGGACTTGTGAAGGGGTTGGCTCATTTACTCAGCCCACAGCTCTCAACCCCTCGTGGGAGGGGGAGCATGTGAGTGGGCAGGTGCAGGGGCCAAGGTAAGTGCTTCTGGGAGCTGACAGGAGCAGAACTCCATGTGGCCCCTGGCAGCATCTTGGGGGTACCTGCAACCCCTAGAGCCCCAGAGGGTACGTGTGACAGTGTGCTCTTTTAACTTTGCTGTCTACAAATGGCTTAAGTGCTTAACAGCTCAGTGTGACAGCTGTCTGTATACCAAGCTCTTGTTCGGCATGCAGAAGAATCAAGTCACATGAACGAATTGAAGATGGTAAATGTGGGGGATTTTATTGCCTATGAAAGTGACTCTCAGCAGGATGGGCAGCTAGAAAGGGGATGGAGTGAGAAGGATGGAGTGGGAAGGTAGTCTTCCCTTGGAGTTCGGCCAGCTCAGTTCCATCCCTGGCCAAACTCTTCTCCAAAGTCCTGCTGTCAAGTTGTCCCTCTGAAGTCAAGCTGCTTCTCTCCAATGTCCAGCTGCTTCTTCTCTTCCCTCCTTCTCTGCTGTTCTGCTCTGCTGCTCTGCCAGTGGAGCCTGGGGTTTTTATGGGTACTCAGGGGCGGGGCGGGCCAAAAAGCAACATTCAAGTAGGAAAACAAGAATGCATGTTCTCACTTTGAGCCGAAGTTCCAGGCTTGAGGGTGGGGCCCTCCCTGGGGCTGCCATCTTCTATCCAGTATTTCCCTGCCTCCTATCCATTTCATCAGAATAGGTCTCAGAACCAAAATCTCTCTCTCACTTTTCCCCAACGCCTGGTCTCTCTAGTCCTCTTTTCCAAGCCACCAGAAGGGACTCTCTCGGGAATTTCCTTATCTGATTAAGAAAGCATCTTTCCAAAAGAAATGCAATTGTTTTAAGACTCCCTCCCTAGAAAATCTCATCAAATGACCAGGAAAGATCAACCACCAGAGAATAGAAGAGACCAGGAGTCTTCATCACGTCCAGACAGAATTTTCATTTGTTTTTCTGAGGGCAGCTTCAAGAGATTACCTGAGGGGCTTCATCTACATAATAATAAAAAACCTTTGTTATGCCTCTCAACTTTGGAGTTACTCCCAATCAGCTCCCACAGAGAACCATAGTCTGAGCATTGGGCCTATTCATTCCTCCATCCTTCCCCCCACCCCATGAAACAGGGTACAGAAGCTTCTGTACCACTGAGTTGTTGGGTGATCACCCTGTGATTCTCCCCCTGTGCCCAGCACATTAATAGATTTTGCATGCCTTTTCTCCTGTTAATCTACATTTTCTCAGTTGCTTTTCAGAAAACTTCATGGTATTTTTTTCTTTTTCTGTTTTTCTGTCTCTCTCTTTCCTTCTTTCTTTCTTTTCTTTCCTTTTTTGACAGGGTCTCACTCTGCTTCCCAGGCTGGATAGCAGTGGCTTGAATTCAGCTCACTGCAACCTCCATCATTTCCCCCACCTCAGCCTCCCTAGTAGCTGGGACTATAGGCATTGTGCCTCTATACTTGGCTAATTTTTTTAAATTTTTGTAGAGATGATGTCTCACTACATTGCCCAGGCTGGCCTCAAACTCCTGGCCTTAAGCGATCCTCCTGCCTTGGCCTCCCAAAGTGCCCAGCTTCAGAGAAACTTCAAAGGGCTAAGGGCAAGTTTTCCCTTGGTCCCTACAGATACAAATGCAAATGTGACTGAGGCTGTGGCCTCATAGAGCTGATGGTCTGATAGAAAAAAATAAGACACAGAAAACTAGAAAACTCAGAAATCCATGGCAAGTAATCTTAGAGAGGGACTAGGGGCAGAGGGGATAAGGCTGTCTGGATTGTCCCACAGGAGAAACAGAGGAGGTCTCTGAGGTCAAAGTATCATTTTATCTGGGCTCCTAGGGTAAAATTTCAACCACAAAAACTCTGAGCATTTTGCAGGTGCAAGGCTTAACATCAGCCATATCGTTCAGGCCTAATATTGCTTTTGATAATAGGTGATTAATTCAGTCTAGGAAATCCCTAGTGATAACACCTCAGAAGTCTGAGAACAGGTTTTATGAATTGAGAAGGCACATAGGCCTCAAATCCATGCAGAGGCTGGGTGCCGTGGCTCACACCTGTAATCCCAGCACTTTGGGAGGCTGAGGTGGGTGGATCACTTGAGGTCAGGAATTCGAGTCCAGCCTGACCAACATGGTGAAACCCCATCTCTACTAAAAATACAAATTAGCCAGGCGTGGTGGCACATGCCTGTAATCCCAGCTACTTGGGAGGCTGAGACATGAGAATCGCTTGAACCCAGGAGGCAGAGGTTGCAGTGAGCCGATGTGCCACTGCACTCTAGCCAGGGCGACAGAGCGAGACTCCGTCAAAAAACAACAACAACAACAAAACAAACAAACAAACAAAAAACACCCATGCAGAGCAATATATATTTCTATTCTCTCCTATTTGACTATTCAGATGAGTCAGGAAAAGAAGTGTTAAGACTGCTGACCACTCTGTACTCCAAATTTGCTCTCTAAGGATTATAGTCTGGAAAGTTAATGATCAGTTTATTCAACATGATTCAGACTTGGGGAACGCAGATCACACCGCCTCAACTCACAAAACAGGTGACCTCATCATGTTCTCTCCAAGTCCCTGATGTACAATAGCATAGAAACCATGCATCTTAGGCTTCCCAAAGCAGTCCCAGTTTTATATAATCTTCCTCTTTTGGATGAAAACAAAAATATATAACCAAATGTAACTTAATTCTTGCAGACTTGATATATACATAAATTCAAAATTAAAGAAAAATATATTTTGTCAGATTGTCAATCCTGATTTTGGGTACCATATCTACAAGAAATGATGTTGATTTCTCACTCTAGGGAAGAGTGAATCAGGGCCTGAGGAACAGGGAAACAATTAAATGTGAAAGATTGCTGTCTATAAAAGAGTATATTGATATTCATACAAGCACTTACTGATGATCTAGTAGATTGAAGAAAATCCTAAGTAATGAGAGGAGATATTATGCCTTTGAATAAAACAGGCTTTCTGGCACCTGAGAGCTCATAAAGTAGTAGGGAAGACAGTTTACACAAACATCTTTAATATAAAAGAGTGCTTGAGAAATGCTACAATTAAAGTGCCAAGTATTGTATTGTGAGTAATTAGGGAGGGGAGTGTTTGTTTCAGTTCATTCTCCATATTGCCACCAAAATGAACTTTCTTTCTTTCTTTTCTTTATTGAGACAGAGTCTTGCTCTGTCACCCAGACTGTAGTGCGGTAGCAAGATGTCGGCTCACTGCAGCCTAGACCTCCCAGGCTCAAGCGATTCTTATGCCTCAGCCTTCTGAGTAGCTGGGATTACAGGCATGTGGCACCATGCCTGGCTGATTTTTGTATTTTTAGTAGAGACAACGTTTCATCATGTTGCCCAGGCTGGTCTCGAACTCCTGGCCTCAAGTGATCTGCCTGCCTCAGCCTCCAAAAGCACTGGGATTATAGGCATGGGCCACCATGCCCGGCCAAAATAAACTTTCTTAAATGGTAACTTTGGGCCGGGCACAGTGGCTCAGACTTGTAATCCCAGAACTTTAGAAGGCTGAGGTGGGTGGATCACTTGAGGCAGGGAGTTCGAGACCAACCTGGTCAACAGATGAAACTCCATCTCTACTAAAAATACAAAAATAGGCCGGGCATGGTGGCGTGTGCCTGTATTCCCAGTTACTCCAGAGGCTGAGGAACGAGAATTGCTTGAACCGAGGAGGTAGAGGTTACAGTTAGCCAAGATTACGCCACTGCACTCCAGTCTGGGTGATACAGAAAGACTCTGTCTCAAAAAAAAAAAAAGTAATTTCATCATGTCATTTCCTGGCTTAAAAATTCTCAGTGACTCACCGAAACCCTCATGAAAAAAGACCAAACTTGGCTTTTAGAGCGCCTGTCTCATTTCTGAACTCTTCCAGCCATAAGACATTCCACCCCAACATTCTAAACAAATTTGTAAATATGCCCATTCCCTTAAAACTCTAGACATTTACACTTTCATTTTGCTTACAATCTCCCATTTCCTCTTCCTGAACTCTCAGCACCTCCATTCTACCCAGCTTGGCCTAAATCCAAATCATCTCTTAAGTTTCAATGAAGACCTCAAACAGGAAGCTTTCCTTTATTTCAAATGGGGTGTGTACTCCTCCCATTAACTCACACGTGTCCCTCCACTACACTTTTAATTCTACATTGTTCTGTCTGCTGTTTTTCACAGTGCAGGCAAATAATATAAAATGATATTAAAAAGTAAATTTTGCCAGGAACAGTGACTCACACCTGTAATCTCAACACTCTTGGAGACCGAGGCAGGCAGATTGCACGGCCCAACCCCGTCCTGTCTCTACAAAAAATACAAAAATTAGCCAGGTGTGGTGGCACACACCTGTTGTCTCAGCTATTCCAGAAGCTGAGGCAAAAGGATGGTTTGAGCCTGGGAGGTCAAGGCTGCAGTGAGCCGAGATCATGCCACTGCACTCCAGCCTGGGTAACAAAGTGAGACCCTGTCTCAAAAATTAATAAATAAATGAACAAATAAGTAAATTTTAACAGAAAAAAAGTTAATATTACATTGTGTTCATTTATCATACTCTTACACTAAACTTTTTACATACACAAAGACAGCAATCCTGTATTAATTCATTTCTGTGTTCATTAAGTATCTTACATTGCCTGAAACATAACTAGTTATTTAATAATCATTTGTCAATTGAGTAATTAAGGAAATTCTTCACTATGAAATCCTCACTTACCAGGCTTCAGCCTGCATCAGCCTAAAACTCCTACGAGATAAGGTCCACAACTCTCAATCTAAGTCCTTTAACTGCACTAGCCTCAGCATCCAGACCTCACCATCTGACTCCATCTTGAGACTTAGGGCCATCCCACATGGGGCCATTATAATTGTTCAACCACACTAGATATTACAGAGTTGGCATAAATGACCAGGAACAAAAACAGATTTTTCCCAATACCCTCGTTCCCATATTGCCTTATTATTCCTTCCCTCTTATACCTGTACCCTCTTTGCATCCCAAACTCATAGAATACTACCTCAATTCCTAGTCATGATTAAGACTCAGCTTTGACTCAAGAACATTTCCCCTATAGTCTCGTTAATGTTTTTTTCCCCATCCTATATACCTAAAGCTGGGTAAGTGAGGTTAAGATTTTCCTCACTCCTAATAGCACTTCCAGGCCTTCACTCTCCTTGAAGTGTCACTGTCCTTTTGAGAGTTATTCTTTCTCTGACATCTGTATATTTTACATGCTTGCATTCTTGGAATACTTGGTAGTTTTCAATGTTCAGTGGATAACGCTTCTAACACTTTAGCTTCCTAGTTTCTTGATGCCTGCAACTTCACTCATTACCATTTCTCCTTCATTCAGCTACTCATTCTTGTGATCATTTCTGAACCGTGTCATCATCTGGAATTACTTTATTAATCCATTAATTATATTCCAAACTATAATAACTCATCATCTGACAAGGACTCTCATCTTTCAAGCACCCACTAGACAGTCCTTTTGACTCTCACAAGACTGTTCTTCTACTTCTTATTCTTTCATTTCTCCCAATCTTCTCCCAACCTCTTTTCCTTCTGAACACAGGATACTCTTATATAGTGGATCATATGCACAATTTTTTCATGAACAGCCTTGATTCCAAGGCATACCTATCTTTAAGTTCTGGGTCAATTCTACAATTGCCTTCTCTACTCTTACATTGGGACAATAAGCACAATTGAATAAAATGATAATCATTATGCAAATGTACCGCTAAAAATTAACAACACTCAACCTCAATGAGGTCTTTTAGCAATTTCTCCTATTCCGCTTTAAAGATTAATCTAAACCTTAGCCAATTTTATCAACTCCCCTCTCTTTTCACTTCTATCAAGTGACCTTCATCAAATTTCAACCAAGTCACACACCTATAATTTTACCTAGATTCTCCCTAATTCTCACCAACTTATCTCCAATTTTAGAGAATAAGATATTCCTCTTTCTTAACTGCATTCCTTATTGCTCCACAAAGAATGCTGCCCCTTCACTTAGCTATCTCTCTCCTGCATTACTAATTTCTCCATCTCAACTACCCTCATTAACTTAGCCCAGGGGGATGTCAAACTTTTTCTGTGAAGTATCACATAGTTAATATTTTAGGCTTTGTAGGTGTGTCAGGTTGTTTTTACTATAAAGAAATTTTTGCCACTATAAAGAAATTGGGCACTATAAAGAAATTTTGGAGGCTGGGTAACTTATAAATAAAAGAGCTTTAATTGGCTCACAGTTCTGCAGGCTGTACAACAAGCATCGTGCTTCTGGTAAAGCCTCAAGGAGCTCTTACTTATGGTGGGAGGCAAAGCTGGAGCAGGCATGTCACATGGTGAGAGTGGCAGCAAGAGAGTGAACAGGGAGGCATCACACTTTTTTATTTTATTTATTTATTTACTTGGAGACAGGGTCTCCATCTGTCACCGAGGCTGGAATACAGTGGTGCCATCAGGGCTCACTGCAGCCTCAACTTCCTGTGCTCAAGCAATCCTTCTACCTCTCTGAGTAGCTGGAACTACAGGCTTGAGCCACCACATCTAGCAAATGTTTTTGATTTTTTTGTAGAGATGGGGTCTCACCATATTGCCCCAGGTTAGTCTCAAACTTTTAGGCTCAAGCAATTCTTCCACCTCAGCCTCCCAAAATGCTAGGATTATAGGCATGAGCCATTGTGCCCAGCCTGTCACACTCTTTTAAACAACCACACTTTTTTTTTTTTTTTTGAGACGAGATGGAGTCCTGCTCTGTCACCCAGGCTGGAGTGATCCCAGGCACGATCACCAGGCACAATCTCCATCTCAGTTGACTGCAACCTCCATCTCCCAGGTTTAAGCAATTCTCCTACCTCATCCTCCTGAGTAGCTGGGATTATAGGCACATGCCACCATGCCCAGCTAATTTTTGTATTTTTAGTAGAGACAGGGTTTCACCATGTGGCCAGGCTGGTCTCAAACTCCTGACCTCAGGTGATCCGCCCGCCTCAGCCTCCCAAAATGCTGGGATTACAGGCGTGAGCTACCGTGCCCAGCCTAAACAATCACATTTCAAGTGAACTGAGTAAGAGCTAACGTATCACCAAAAGGATGGTGCTAAACCATTCATGAAAGAGCCTCCATTTCCCAGTCACCTCCCACCAGGCCCCACCTCCAACATGGGGATTATATTTCAACATGAGATTTGGAGAGGACAAATATCTAAACTGTATTAGAAGGCCTTACTGTCTCTGTCACAACTATTCAACTCTGCTGTTACAACATGAAAACAATCGACAATAAATAATAAATGTGTGTCTGTGTTCCAATAAAACTTTACGGACAATGAAATTTTAATTTCATATTTCACATGAACAAAATATTGTTTTCAAAGATGTAAAATGTAAAATCCATTCTTAGTTCAGGAGTGATACAAAAACAGGCAGTCAGCCATATTTTGCCTTCCTTGACTTAGCCTATAACAGATTCTCAGAGTGAGGTCTCAACAGCATCAGCATCATGTGGGAATGTGTTAGAAAGGCAAATTTTCCTGCCCCACCCCGGATCTAGTGAATCAGAAACTCTGGGCATGCAGCCCAGCTGACTAAGGCCTAATAAGCTCTCCAGGTGATTCTGATACATACTCAAGTTTGAGAACTACTGTCCTCTCAACAAGTTCAAGTCTCTCATTCAAAAAAAGGCCTCTGACTTTGCACCTCAAACTTTTTCTCATTTCATCCAAAATTCCAGAATGATTAGTCAATTCTTGCTGGCTCCATTTTCTCAGCATAATTTACCATGAGTTTATAAAATGAGAGGAAGAATACCACCAAGTGGTTGTCAGAACTACATAAGATGATTATAGGTGGGAATTCCACATAGGAAATTCTTCATGTAGTCAAGAAAGGTGGAAAGGATTTTAACTGCATATCCCAGGGAGGAGAAATATAGAAGGAACACTGCCTGCCTCCCCATAATCCCCTCACCCACTCCTCATCATAGAAGAAGAGTGAGCTGATGGGGGAGCCTGGGAAAAGGAATGAAACCTGTTCTGCTTACAGGGGCAGCTGGAACTTACTCAGCCTCTCTGTGCAAAGTAGAAAGAGGCACCTCCTCAGGAGAACACAGTCATATAGAGCAAAGCTTGGTGATTGGAAGGTAACCTGTGGAAATAAGAATAAGATATAATTTACGCAAGTGGACAGAGCCCTCAGGGACACTATCGGGTCCTGTTTGCTCGTCTCCTGCTAGGTTGCCTCTTTTGGTTTCTGAATTTTTGTGGTCCATTAATTTCCTAAAGTCTCTGTGAATCACCCCTTAGCCTCAATGAAACCAGCAAGTCTCTTTGATAGGAACTTTTAAACAGGTACAGTGGTCTATAGCCAGCAGGGTCCTGTACTTGCCCAAGATTGCCAGGACAATTTTCCCCAATATTCAGTTTTTCCATCTACTAACCAATATAGCAATGGTAAAAGTATTGTGTGGAGTGTGTTGTTCGAAAATATAGGTGCTTGAATTTCTATTTTTCCTGTTCACTAAGATCATAATTGCAGTATTTAATGCAGACAGCAATCATGCCATCATCTTTGCTTTTGGAAAAAAACGACAAACAAAAACAAAGCAGCAGGAAGAATGTGCCAAGTTAGAGCTACATTTGAAGTGCTCATGGAATGTTAGAGGAAATAGGAGAATCAGAGAAGTTCTCACAAAACTATATGAAATATAAGCTTTTTTTTTTTTTTTTTTCCAGAGCTGGGTTCTCACTATATTGCCCAGGCTGGCCTTGAATTGCTGAGCTCAAGAGATTTTTCTGCCTTAGCCTACTGGGTATCTGATCTGGGACGACAGGTGTGCACCACCATACTCAGCTAATAAGTAGCATTTTTATGGGTGGATAAGAAGAGAAAGGAATTCCAAGTGAGGAAACAGCATGAGAAAAGTAGGGGGGGAATAATCTGGGGTAGCTGGAGCACAGAAATATTGAGAGTTGGCGTGGTTGAACTTGACAGCCAAATCCTGAATCTTTATATGTCACAGAGTTATCCCTTGGTATCCACGGGGGATTGGTTTCTGGACCTCATTTTATATGAGGTACTTGAACATCCATACCAAAATCCATGGATGTTGGTATTAGTCGGTTTTCATGCTACTGATAAAGACAAACCCAAGACTGGATAGAAAAAGAGGTTTAATTGAACTTACAGTTCAACATGGCTAGGGAGGCCTCAGAATCATGGTGGGAGGCGAAAGGCACTTCTTACATGGTGGCAGCAAGAGAAAAATGAGGAAGATGCAAAAACCATGATAAAATCATCAGCTCTCGTGAGACTTATTCACTACCATGAGAACAGTATGGAATGAGGAAGATGCAAAAACCATGATAAAACCATTAGATTTCATAAGACTTATTCACTACCATGAGAACAGTATGGGGGAAACCGTCCCCATGATTCAAATTATCTCCCACCAGGTCCCTCCCACAACACATGGGAATTATGGGAATACAATTCAAGATGAGATTTTGGTGGGGATGCAGAGCCAAACCGTATCAGTGTTCAAGTCCTTCCTATAAAATGGTATAGTAGGCCAGGCACGGTGGCTCATGCCTGTAATCCTAGCACTTTGAGAGGATGAGGCAGGTGGATCAGCTGAGGTCAGGAGTTCCAGACCAGCCTGACCAATACAATGAAACCCCCGTCTCTACTAAAAATACAAAAATTAGCCGGGCGTGGTGTCATTCACCTGTAATCTCAGCTACTCAGGAGGCTGAGACAGGAGAATTGTTTGAACGCAGGAGGTGGAGGCTGCAGTGAGCTGAGATCGCACCATTGCACTCCAGCCTGGGCAACAAGAGCAAAACTCTGTCTCAAAATAAAATAAAATAAAATAAAATAAAATGGTATAGTATTTGCATATCCTCCTGTATACTTTAAATCATCTCGTGGTTACTTATAGTACCCAGTGCAATGTAAATAGTATGTAAATAGTTGTTACACTACATTGTCTGGGAAATAGCAGCAAGAAAAAAGTCTATACATGCTCAGTACAGACACAACCATTTTTTTCCTCTTTTTTCTTTTTTGAAAAAATATTTTTGTCTCATGGTTGGTTGAATCCACAGATCTGGAATCCATAGAAACAGAAGACCAACTGTACTAAGCCCCGTTAGGACAGAGAAAATTTAAGTGATTCCTTTATCTTTAATGGATTTAGTAGAGTACTTGGAACATAGCAGCAGATTATTAAATATTTGTAACAAGAAAAAAATGAATGTGTGAAATTTCGTTTACTTATACTTAGTTGAGTCAGGTGGCCTAACAAACTGTAAGGAGTCCCAGCAGATGGAGGAGGCAGGAAGTCAAGCTAGAAAATTTACATGTGAGTTATTATTTATTGCTTGATGAGCTCATCAGATGAGTCAGAAATCGTTTTCCCAATATTCCTGTAATAGACTCAGATGACAAATACAAAACTTAATTTGCTTCCAACAACTTCTTTAAAGGAAAAAAATTATGGCCAGGCACCGTAGTTCACGCCTATAGTTCCAGCACTTTGGGAAGCCAAGGCAGGCAGATCATGAGGTCGGGAGTTTGAGACCAGCCTGGCCAACATGGTGAAACCCCATCTTTACTAAAAATACAAAAATTAGCCAGACATGGTGGCGCTTGCCTGTAATCCCAGCTACTCAAGAGGCTTAGGCAGGAGAATCGCCTGAACCCGGTAGGCAGAGGTTGCAGTGGGAGCCCAGATTGCACCACTGCTCTCCAGCCTGGGCAACAGAGTGAGACTCTGTCTCCAAAAAAAAAAAAAAAAATTGTAAAAATAAATCATGTTTATTTCAGAAAACTTGGGACATATCCTACAAATTATAATAAAGTAATAAAGACTGTTTAAATCCCTGTAATCTCATCAAGTAATAATGTAACAGTATAACAACATTTTCTCATGTCATTAAACATTCTTTGAAAGTGTGATTTAAATGTGATTTTCCGCAAATGCATGCATCAATCTGTTTTCTATTTATTTAACCATTCCTCTATTAGTAGACATCTAGACAATTTCCAAATATTCATTACACCTTTGTAAATGTATCTTTATTATTATTATTACTATTTTTTTTCTGAGACAGAGTCTTGCTCTGTCACCCAGCCTGGAATGCTGCAACCTCTGCCTCCCAGGTTCAAGTGATTCTCCTGCCTCAGCCTCCTGAGTAGCTGGACTATAGGCACCTGCCACCACACCTGGCTAATTTTTTGTGCTTTTACTAGAGACGGGGTTTCACCGTGTTAGGCAGGATGGTCTTGATCTCCTGACCTCGCAATCCACCCGCCTCGCCCTCCCAAAGTGCTGGGATTACAGGTGTGAGCCACCGTGCTCAGTCATAAATGTGTCTTTAAATATAACTCTAATAATTTTCACAGTGAAGAGCCTTAAAAATACCCTTAAAACCCTATTAAAGACAAAAGGCTGTGCACGGTGGCTCATGCCTGTAATCCCAGCACTTTGGAAGGCCGAGGCAGGCGAATCACTTGAGGCCAGGAGTTTGAGACCAGCCTGTCCAACATGAAACCCCGTCTCTACTAAAAATACAAAAAGTAGCTGGGTGTGGTGGCACGTGCCTGTAATCCCAGTTACATGGGAGAGGCAGGAGAATCACTTGAACCCGGGAGGCAGAGGTTGAGTGAGCCAAGATAGCGCCACTGCACTCCAGCCTGGACGGCAGAGTGAGACCCTGTCTCAAAAATAAAAATTAAAATTAAAAAAAAAATCTCTTAAAGACAAAAGAAGTTGAAAAAGATGGCTATACTATTTGTATAAAATAGTTTAACAGGCTGGGCACAGTGGCTCACACCTGTAATTCCAGCACTTTGGGAGGCTGAGATGGGAGGATTGCTTGAGGCCAGGAGTTCGAGACCAGCCTGGTCAACATAGCAAGACCCCCCCATTTCTGTTTTAACATAATAATTTAAAAAGAAAAGAAAGGAGAAATAAAATAGCTCAACAGTAGAAATCTGTAGGCTCTTCTAAAAATAACAATGTATGACACATTTTCAATCAAAATTCCACCTGAACTTTTTTTTTTTTTTTGAGACAGTGTCTTGCTCTGTTGCCAGGCTGGAGTGCAGTGGCATGATCTCGGCTCACTATAACCTCTGCCGCCTTGGTTCAAGCAATTCCCCTGCCTCAGCCTCCTGAGTAGCTGGGATCACAGGTGTGCACTACCACACCCGGCTAATTTTTTTTTTTTTGTATTTTAGTAAAGATGGTGTTTCACCATGTTGGCCAGGGTGGTCTCGATCTCCTGACCTTGTGATTGGCCTCCCAAAGGGCTGGGATTACAGGTGCGAGCCACCATGCCCGGCCTGAATTTCTTATAAGTGATAAATATTCTTTATTTGGTGTTACACATAAATTACACTAAAATGCCTTTCAATAATTGAAAAGTAGAATTTTAGGTAGGGCACAGTGGCTCACTCCTGTAATTTCAGCCCTTTGGGAGGCCAAGGTAATAGGATTGCTTGAGCCTAGGAGTTTCATACCAGCCTGGGCAACAAAGTGAGACCCAGTCTCTACATAAAATTTTTTAAAAACCAACCTGGCATGATGGTGCTTGCCTCTAGTCTCAGCAACTCGGGGGCTGAGGTGGGAGGATGGCTTGAGCCTGGGAGGTTGAGCCTGCAGTGAGCTGTTTATCATACCACTGCACTCCAGTCTGGGCGACAAAGCGAGACCCTGTCTCAAAAAAATAAAAAAGAAAAACAAAGAAAGAAAATAAAAATAGCATTTTGGATACCAGGAATTCTAATTAGATTGACATAATTAAGACCAAAAATATAAAGCAGACATTGCTACCTTATCTTCAGCCCTTGCCCTTAACAGGCTAATGATCACAAGTTAAAACACAGGTAATTCTTGCTTGGTTCTGAGATAGTGAAGGGATTTCCCCAGTATTTAAATATATTCATATATTCATTTATATAACTATATAAATCAAAACATAAAATCAATTTCCAATAGGCTTTGTGATGGCATTCTCCATCTTTGTGAAAAGTTGAACATTACTAATCAAGTCCAAATTTATCTTTAGAAGAGGAAACAGTGAGAGCATTTACTGAATTGGAATTACTATCAAAATTCAAGAAACTAATTGTATTCATTTAACCATAAGCCAGACTTAGTTAAATCAGGACTGTCTAACAAAAATATTCTGTCAGTCATTAATGATCTGAATTCTGGTGTATGAGATCAATTAAATTATGACACACATTTAAAAAGTCATGAGGCTGGTCACAGTGGCTCATACCTATAATCTCAGCACTTTGGGAGGCCAAAGTGAGAGGACTGCTTGAGGCCCGGAGTTCGAGACCAGCCTGCACAACACTGCAAACTCTCGTCTCTACAAAAAATTAAAAATTAAAGATCAGCCAAGTGTGTTGGCATACGCCTGTAGTCCCAGCTACTCAGGAGGCTTGAGGTGTGAAGATTGCTTGAGCCCAGGAATTTGAGGCTGCAGTGAGCCATGGTTGTGCCACTGCACTCCAGCCTAGACAACAGAGCAAGACCCTATCTCTTAAATGAAAGAAAAAAGTTATGAGACATTTCTGCTTTGTAATAAGGCAGTAGCCAATTATTACTTATTAGGGCTTTTTGAGATAAGCTATCAGGTCTGTCCTTTCTGTCTCCTTCTTAATGCCTGTGAAGATCATTTTTGTTTAAGGTGTATTTCTTGAGAATCTCCAAATAGTTCATCAGTGTCTCCTCTCCCCAGATGATGCCTTTGTTCTTACTAATGTCTGTGAGAGAGAATCCAGTGAACTCATCTGTTTTCCAAAGAGACCATGAAGATTGGGTCCATGTGGCACTGAGCACACTCTGAACAAAAGTCTTCTGCCTTTCTCAACATCACCCATATTTAATCTCTCATCAACGACACTATGAACGTTCCCACTCGGAAGCGGGACAGCCCACTCTCCAGGACTCCAGCTGGATTTTGAGGGGAATGTGACAAATTGATTCTGAAATGAACAAAGAATAGCTAAGACACAAATAACTAAACTAATTTTGAAAAAGAAGAGCAAAGATAGAGGACTTTTTCTACCAAATATTAAGATAAATCACATTCACAGAAATAAAACAATTTAATACTGCCACAAGAACAGATAGGCCAGGCGCCGTGGTTCATGCCTGTAATCCCAGCACTATCAGACGGAGGCCGAGGCAGGTGGATCACCTGAGGTCAGGAGTTCAACACCAGCCTGGCCAACATGGTGAAACCCCATCTCTACTAAAAATACAAAAATTAGCCACGTTTGGTGACTCCAGCCTGGGCAACTCCAGCCTGCACTCCAGCCTGGATGACAAGAGCAAAACTCCATCTGAAGAAAAAAAAAAAAAAAAAAAGAACAAATAGATCAGTAGAACAAAATAAGGAGCCCCGAAACAAACCCATGTGCATATTGAAACTTCATATATCGTAGAAATGGCATCTTTAATCAATGAAGAAAGAAGGATAGATTTTTTTTTTTTTTTTTTTAGTGAATGACGTTGGGAGAGCTAGTACATGGAGAAAAACCCAGTTGTATTCCTGCCTCATACCATATACAAATGTTAACTGTAATGGATTACTTCCATCTGAAATGGAAATCAATGAAGATAAGGAAAGTAGAGAAGAATATCTTTGTGACTTTGAAATGGAGGTGTTAGTAAGAAAGGCCTGAAAATCTTACCATAAAGGGGGAAATTTGTGGATTTAAATACAAAAACAAAAACACGCACAAAAAAACACCAGGGTTTCTTTTCAAAGAAGACTATCATAAATAAAGTTAGGGGACAAGTGATAGCCTAGAAGAGTATATTTGCCACCTATGCAACTCAGGAATTGTTATGTAGAATATACACAGAAATTCTGTAGATCAAGAAGCAAAAGACGTGAAGTCCAATAGAAAACTACATGATATAGTTTGGATGTGCATCCATGCCCATGAAATGTAATCCCCAGTGCTGGATGTGGGGCCTGGCAGGAAGTGCCCCTGGATCATGGGGGCAGATTTCTCACCAATGGTTTAGCACCATCCTCTTGGTGCCATCCTCATGATAGTGACTGAGTTCTCACAAGATCTACTCATTTAAAAGTGTGTGTCCCTCTCCCTCTCCCTCTCCCTCTCCCTCTCCCTCTCCCCTCTTTCCACGGTCTCCCTCTGATGCCGATCCGAAGCTGGACGGTACTGCTGCCATCTCAGCTCACTGCAACCTCCCTGCCTGATTCTCCTGCCTCAGCCTGCCGAGTGCCTGCGATTGCAGGCGTGCGCCGCCACGCCTGACTGGTTTTCGTATTTTTTTGGTGGAGACGGGGTTTTGATGTGTCGGCCGGGCTGGTCTCCAGCTCCTAACCGCGAGTGATCTGCCAGCCTCGGCCTCCCGAGGTGCCGGGATTGCAGACGGAGTCTCGTTAACTCAGTGCTCAATGGCGCCCAGGCTGGAGTGCAGTGGCGTGAACTCGGCTGGCTACAACCACCTCCCAGCCGCCTGCCTTGGCCTCCCTAAGTGCCGAGATTGCAGCCTCTGCCTGGCAGCCACCCCGTCTGGGAAGTGAGGAGCGTCTCCGCCTGACCGCCCATCGTCTGGGATGTGAGGAGCCCCTCTGCCTGGCTGCCCAGTCTGGAAAGTGAGGAGCGTCTCTGCCCGGCCGCCATCCCATCTAGGAAGTGAGGAGCGCCTCTTCCCGGCCGCCATCACATCTGGGAAGTGAGGAGCGTCTCTGCCCGGCCGCCCATCGTCTGAGATGTGGGGAGCACCTCTGCCCTGCCGCCCCGTCCGGGATGTGAGGAGCATCTCTGCCTAGCCGCCCCGTCTGAGAAGTGAGGAGACCCTCTGCCTGGCAACTGCCCCGTCTGAGAAGTGAGGAGCCCCTCCGCCCGGCAGCCACCCCGTCTGAGAAGTGAGGAGCGTCCTCCCTCCTCGTCGGGGAGGGAGGTGGGGGAGTCAGCCCCCCGCCCGGCCAGCCACCCTGTCCGGGAGGTGAGGGGCGCCTCTGCCCGGCCGCCCCTACTGGGAAGTGAGGAGCCCCTCTGCTCGGCCAGCCGCCCCGTCCGGGAGGTGAGGGGCGCCTCTGCCCGGACGCCCCTACCGGGAAGTGAGGGGCCCCTCTGCCCGGCCAGCCGCCCCGTCCGGGAGGGAGGTGGGGGGGTCAGCCCCCCGCCTGGCCAGCCGCCCCATCCGGGAGGTGAGGGGTGCCTCTGCCCGGCCGCCCCTACTGGGAAGTGAGGAGCCCCTCTGCCCGGCCAGCCGCCCCGTCCGGGAGGGAGGTGGGGGGGTCAGCTCCCCGCCCGGCCAGCCGCCCCATCTGGGAGGGAGGTGGGGGGATCAGCCCCCCGCCTGGCCAGCCGCCCCGTCCGGGAGGGAGGTGGGGGGATTAGCCCCCCGCCCGGCCAGCCGCCCTGTCCGGGAGGTGGGGGGCGCCTCTGCCCAGCCGCCCCTACTGGGAAGTGAGGAGCCCCTCTGCCCGGCCAGCCGCTCTGTCTGGGAGGGAGGTGGGGGGGTCAGCCCCCCGCCCGGCCAGCCGCCCCGTCCGGGAGGGAGGTGGGGGGGTTAGCCCCCCCACCTGGCCAGCCACCCCGTCCGGGAGGTGAGGGGCGCCTCTGCCCGGCCGCCCCTACTGGGAAGTGGGGAGCCCCTCTGCCCGGCCAGCCGCCCCATCCGGGAGGGAGGTGGGGGGGTCAGCCAGCCGCCCCGCCCGGGAGGGAGGTGAGGGGGTCAGCCCCCCGCCCAGCCAGCCGCCCCGTCCGGGAGGGAGGTGGGGGGGTCAGCCCCCGCCCAGCCAGCCGCCCCGTCCGAGAGGGAGGTGGGGGGGTCAGCCCCCCGCCCGGCCAGCCGCCCCATCCGGGAGGGAGGTGGGGGGGTCAGCCCCCCGCCTGGCCAGCTGCCCCGTCTGGGAGGGAGGTGGGGGGGTCAGCCCCCCGCCGGGCCAGCCGCCCCGTCGGGGAAGTGAGGGGCGCCTCTGCCCGGCCGCCCCTACTGGGAAGTGAGGAGCCCCTCTGCCCGGCCAGCCACCCTGTCCGGGAGGGAGGTGGGGGGTCAGCCCTCCGCCCGGCCAGCCGCCCCGTCCGGGAGGGAGGTGGGGGGGGTCAGCCCCCCACCCGGCCAGCCGCCCCGTCCGGGAGGTGAGGGGCGCTTCTGCCCGGCCGCCCCTACTGGGAAGTGAGGAGCTCCTCTGCCCGGCCACCACCCCATCTGGGAGGTGTACTCAACAGCTCATTGAGAACGGGCCATGAAGACAGTGGCGGTTTTGTGGAATAGAAAGGGGGGAAAGGTGGGGAAAAGATTGAGAAATCGAATGGTTGCCATGTCTGTGTAGAAAGAGGTAGACATGGGAGACTTTTCATTTTGTTCTGTACTAAGAAAAATTATTCTGCCTTGGGATCCTGTTGATCTGTGACCTTACCCCCAACCCTGTGCTCTCTGAAACATGTGCTGTATCCACTCAGGGTTGAATGGATTAAGGGCGGTGCAAGATGTGCTTTGTTAAACAGATGCTTGAAGGCAGCATGTTCGTTAAGAGTCATCACCACTCCCTAATCTCAAGTACCCAGGGACACAAACACTGCGGAAGGCCACAGGGTCCTCTGCCTAGGAAAACCAGAGAACTTTGTTCACTTGTTTATCTGCTGACCTTCCCTCCACTATTGTCCTGTGACCCTGCCAAATCCCCCTCTGTGAGAAACACCCAAGAATGATCAATAAAAAATAAAAAATAAAAATAAAATAAAATTAAAAAAAAGTGTGTGGCACCTCCCTCTCTCTCTTGCCCCTGATCCCACCATGTGAGATGCCTGCTCCCTTTTCACCTTCCACCATGACCAAAAGCTTCCTGAGGCCTCCCCAGAAACAGATGCCTTTGTTATGCTTCCTGTAGAGCCTGCAGAACCATTAGCCAGTTAAACTTTTCTTTATAAATTACCCAGTCTCAGGTATTTCTTTATAGCAATGCAAGAACAGCTAATACACTAGATGAAGGATAAAATAGGCAAATCACAGAAGAAGGACTCTGAATGCCTAGTGAATCTATAAAAAGACTCTCAAACTCTCTAGTGAGAAAAAATTTCAAGTTAAAATAACAATAAGATACCACTTCACAGAAATTTAAAGGCTTAGTAATATCAAGAATTCGTAAGAATTGGGAGGATGGGGTAATCTTGGACTGCAAACTGAGGAAGCCACACTGGAAAGTGACTTGCCAGTATTTATGCAACTTAATATGTTCCAGAAATCTCACTCCAAGGAAACTTGCACACAGGTATTCATGGGAACAGATATGAGAATGTGCATCTCAGCATTGTTTGTAGTGGCAGAAGCCTGGAAAAACATGGGACATGATGGGCAGGGACAGAACTCCATCATATGTGATATATGTATTCAATTGAAAACTGGGCAGTGGTCAGAATTAATGGACCAGACATACATTCAGCTATCTAGCTACCTCTTGAAGACATAGTGTCAAGTGGGAAAATATAGAAAACAAAACAAAATCTGTATCAAAGTACCAGTGTAAATTTAAAACACTCTAAGCAATACATAATTTCCAAGCATACTGGTGATGCCTGTGAGAGAGACAGAAAAAATCAGAATGGGCATTAGGAATAAAGAGAAAAAAGAAGGCCTTATATAGACCTGTGATACCAGAGCATAATCAATGCTATTCTTTCAGTTGCTTATGGGAACTAAAATTAAACAGAACAAATTTGAAACAATCCTTGATTTCTTTGTTTCTCTCCCACCCATCATCCAATCCCTCATCTTCCAAATATATGCCAAATTAAATCATTTCTCATCTTTTCCATCAATACCCCTCTGGGCATAGTCACCATCACCTATAGCCTAATTACTGCAATAGCCTCCTAACCAGTCTCTTTGCTTTTGCATCCACCTGCCTTTGGTCTATTTTCTTTTCTTTTCTTTCTTTCTGTTTTGTTGTTGTTGTTGTTGTTGTTTGTTTTCTGTTTTTTGTTTTTTTAGACAGAGTTTCGCTCTTGTCACCCAGGCTGGAGTACAATGGCGTGATCTCGGCTTACTGCAACCTCTGCCTCCTCGATTCAAGACATTCTCCTGCCTCAGCCTCCAGAGTAGCTGGAATTATAGGCTCATGCCACCACACCTGCCTAATTTTTGTATTTTAGTAGAGACGGAGTTTCACCATGTTGGCCAGGCTGGTCTCGAACTCCTAACCTCAAGTGATCCACTCGCCTCGGCATCCCAAAGTGCTGGGATTACAGGTGTGAGCCACCATGCCTGGCCTGGCCCATTTTTAATGAAGCAACAGGAATATACTATTAAACACAAGTCTGATCACCTCAATTTCTGCTTAAGATCCTCTGGTCTCCTACTTCACTCAAGATAAAAGCAAAGGCCTAATGATCCACAAGGCCACATAAGCTTGAGCCCACTGTCTCTGGCCTTATCTCCTAATACTTTCCTTCTGGCCAATCCCTCATGCTACACTGGCCACCTATTACCCTAGAATATACCAAGCACACTCCGGACTCAGGTCCTTTGCAGGTGTTTTCCCTCTGCCTGGAATGTTTTTTCCCTAGAGTTCTAAACAACTTGTTCCCTCACTTCTTTCAGATCTTTATTCAAAAGTCTCTATGAGACCTTCCCTGGCCACACTATTTAAAATTGCAACCTTCTAGCAGATAAAAGATCTGAACAATGTGAACAAAGCATGTGAACAGATATCTCACCAAAGAAGAAATACAGATGGTAAATCAGCACATGAAAAGACGCTCCACATCATATGTTATGAAGGAATTGCAAAGTAAAACAATAATGAAATGCAGTGTCACACCTATTGGAATAGCTAAAATCCAAAAACCTGACAATCCCAAATGCTAGTAAGAATGTGGAACAACAAGAATTTTCAACCATTGACAGTAGGAATGCAAAATGGCACAGCTACTTCAGTAGGAAGTTTGGCAATTTCTCACAAAGTTAAACACAAACTTACCATATGATCAGTAATTGCACTCCGCGGTATTTACCCAAATGAATTGAAAACTTACATTCACACTTAAACCTGTACATAAATGTATATAGTAGCTTTATTCATAATTGCCCCCCCCCAAAAAAATGGAAGCAACCAAGATATCCTTCAACATGTGTATGGATAAAGAAACTAAGGTACATCCATACAATGGAATAGTATTCAGTGATAAAAAGAAAGGAGCTATCATGCCACAAAAAGAGGAAAATGCATATTTCTAAATGAAAGAAATCAGTCTGAAAGGCCACAGATGTGTGATCCCAAATATATGACATTCTGGAAAAGGCGAAACTGTAGAAGTAGTGAAAAGATTAGTGGCTGTCAGGGGTTAAAGTATAAGAAGAGATTTATAGGTGACAAACAAGGGATTTTGAAAGCAGTGAAATTATTCTGTACAATACTGTAACAGTGGTAAATAATAATATGCATTTGACAAAACCCATAAAACTATACAACACAAGAATGAAATATAATGCAAACCATGGAGTTTAAAACATTATTATTATTAATAATAATAATGTGTCAATATTGGTTCATCAATGCAGCTAATGTATTATACTAATACAAGATGTTTAATAATATAGGAAACTGTGTTAAGGAGAGGTGTATGTGGAGACTGTACTTTCTGCTCAGTGGGTTTTTTCTGTAAACACAAAACTTTTCTAAAAAATAAAGTTTTTAAATTAAACAAAAAAAAACATTGCAACTCTCCCCACATCCCACCCCACCCACCCACATAAACACAAAGGTAAGTTCCACCAAGACAGGAAATTGCTTAACATTTTATTTTAATACAATTCAAACTTAACAGAAAATTTGCAAGACTAGGTCAAGGAATTCTAATATACTTGTTTTTTTCTTTTTCTTTTCTTTTTTTTTTTTCTTTTTTGAGACAAGGTCTGGCTCTGTTGCCCATGCTGGTGTGCAGTGGCATGATCTCGACTCACTGCAACCTCCACCTCCTGAGCTCAAGCCATCCTCCCACCTCAGCCTCCTAAGTAGCTGAGACTACAGGCACGTGCCACCACACCAAGCTAATTTTTGTATTTTTGGTAGAGACGGAGTTTCACCATGTTGCCCAGGCTGGTCTAAAACTCCTGAGCTCAAGCTATCTGCCCGCCTCAGCCTCTCAAAGTACTCGTATTATAGGTATGAGCCACCGCGCCTGTCCAAGAAATTCTAATATACTTTTTATCTAAATTCATCAGTTGTTTATTTTCTATCCCTTTGGCCCACTTGCTTTAACATTTCCCTCCTGTCTCGTATATATATACTTTATACTTTATGTATTCTTTGTATATATTACATATGATATGTGTAATGATAATTATCCAAATCTGAAGATGAAACATCTAAACAATGCTATTATCTAATTCACAGTCCATATTCAGATATCATCAATTGTCCCAGTGCTTATTTTATAGCTATTTTTTCTAATCCAGGACTCAATCCAGGATTATGCATTGCATGAAGTAGTCTTTGGTCTCCTTTAATCTGGTACATGTCCTCAACTTTATTTTTGTTTTTCTTCACGTTGACATTTTTTTAAGAGCTCGGACCAACTGGGTGCAGTGGCTCATGCCTGTAATCCCAGCACTTTGGGAGCCTGAGATTGGCGGATCACTTGAGTCCAGGAGTTTGAGACCAGCCTGGGTAACATGGCAAAACGCTGTCTCTACAAAAAATATGGGCATCATGTTTGTGTGTGTCTGTAGTCCCAGCTGCTCAGGAGGCTCAAGTGGAATGATCGCTTGAGCCCTGGAAGTCAAGGCTGCAGTGAGCCATGGTCGTGCCACTGAGACCTTGTCTCACCAAAAAAAAAAAAAAAAAAAAAGAAGAGTTCAAGCCAGTTGCTCTGTAGATGTCCATCAATTTGAATTTGAGTTCGTCTGATATTTCCTTGTGATCAGACTCAGGTTATGCATTCTGGGCAGGAATACTGCAGACAGTGCATCATATCAAGAGGCACATGATTTGGATTTGTCGCATTGTTTGTGAAGTTATCTTGGTGCTCGCTCTCTCTCCCTCCCTCTCTCTCTTTTAATTTTATTTCCCAGGAATCATACTTCCAAACTAAGTTTGGGAGGTGCCCTCAGATATCTTTATTAAGGTGGCAGCCCTCAGATTTCTTAAAAAAGGAAATTTTGTATGTTTTGTTCACTGCTATATTTCCAAAGCTTAAGAGAGTTCCTGGCACTCAAAAAGAATTTGTTGAGTGAGTGACTAAATGACTTCAACTCTGTAGAGTTGGGAAGACACAGGAGAGGAAGAGAAAGAAGAAATAAGAGGATGAAAAGGTGGAGCAAGGGAACAGTAGTTAAGGTTATAAAGTAAGTCATCAGTCAGTCTGCACACTTTAGCCTCATAAATATTATCCAAAACATTTGTATTAATTGATATAATCAACACTGTGAAACTTTCAGGATCATGATACTCTTGCTTATCCAAAACATTTGTATTAATTGATATAATCAGCACTGTGAAACTTTCAGGATCATGATACTCTTGCTTATCCAAAACATTTGTATTAATTGATATAATCAGCACTGTGAAACTTTCAGGATCATGATACTCTTGCTAGTATACTAAACATTTCTTCCTTTTTTTTTCTTTTCAAGGTTTATTTTAAGTTCAGGGGTACATGTGCCAGATGTGCGGGTTTGTTACATAAGTAAACGTGTGCCATGGTGGTTTGCTTCACAGATCATCCCATCACCTAGGTATTAAGCCCAGTGTCCATTAGCTATTCTTCCTGATGCTTTCTCTCCCCACCTTTCCCACCTCTGACAGGACCCAGTGTGTGTTGTTCCCCACAATGTGATGCGTCCATGTGTTCTCATTGTTCAGATCCCACTTATAAGTGAGAATACGTGGTGTTTGGTTTTCTGTTACTGCATTAGTTTTTATTTATTTTATTTATTTAAATATATATATTTGTTGTTGTCATATATGTGTGTGTGAGATATATATATATATATATATATATATATATATATATTTGTTTGTTGTTGTTGTTCCTGCATTAGTTTGCTGAGGATAATGGCTTCTAGCTCCATCCATGTCCCTGCAAAGGACATGATCTCATTCCTTTTTATGGATGCGTAGTATTCCAGGGTGTATATGTACCACATTTTCTTTATCCAGTATATCATTGATGGGCATTTAGGTTGAGTCCATGCCTTGTGACCAGTGCTGCAATGAACATATGCATGCATGTATCCTTATAACAATTTATATTCCTACAGGTATATAGCCAGTAATGGGATTCCTGGGTCAAATAGTATTTCTGCCTCTAGGTCTTTGAGGAATCACCACACTGTCTTCCACAATGGTTGAACTAATTTACACTCCCACCAACAGTGTAAAAGCATTCCTTTTTCTCTGCAACCTTGCCAGCATCTGTTTTTTGACTTTTTAATAATAGCCATTCTGACTGGCATGAAATGGTGTCTCATCGTGGTTTTGATTTGCATTGCATTTGCATTTCTCTAATGATTAGTGATGTTGAACATTTTTTCATATGTTTGTTGGTCACATGTATGTCTTATTTTGAGAAGTGTTTGTTCATGTCCTTTGACCACTTTTTAATGGGTTGTTTCTTTTTTTCTTGTAAATTTCTTAAGTTCTTTGTAGACTCTGGATATTAGACCTTTGTCAGATGGATAGATTGCAAAAATTTTCTCACATTCTGTAGGTTGTCTGTTTACTCTGATGATAGTTTATTTTGCTGTGCTGAAGCTCTTTAATTAGATTCCATTTGTCAATTTTTGCTGTTGTTGCAATTGCTTTTAGCATTTTTATCATGAAATCTTTGCCAACACCTATGTCCTGAATGGTATTGCCTAGATTTTCTTCTAGGGCTTTTATAGTTTTAGATTTTCCATTTAAGTCTTTAGTCCATCTTGAGTTAATTTTTGTATATAGTGTAAGGAAGGGGTCCAGTTTCAATTTTCTGCATATGGCTAGCTAGTTATCCCAGCACCATTTATTAAACAGGAAATCGCTTCCCTATTGCTTGTTTTTGTCAGGTTTGCCAAAGATCAGATGGTTGTAGGTGTCCAGGCTTATTTATGAGTTCACTATTCTGTCCCATTGGTCTATGTGTCTGTTCTTGTACCAGTATCATGCTGTTTTGGTTACTGTAGCCTTGTAGCAGAGTTTGAAGTTGTGTAGCATAATACCTCCAGCTTTGTTCTTTTGAAGCTAATGAGAACAAAGAGACAACGTACCAGAATCTCTGATATGCAGCTAAAGCCATGTTAAGAGGGAAATTTATAGCACTAAATGACCACATCGAAAAGCTAGAAAGTTCTCAAGTTAACAACCTAATATCTCAACTCCAAGAACTAGAGAACCAAGAGCAAACAAACCCCAAAGCTAGCAGAAGACAAGAAATAACCAAGATCAGACCTGAACTGAAGGAAATAGAGACACAGACAAAAAAAAAAAAAAAAAACTTCAAAAAAATCAACAAATCCAGGAGCTATTTTTTGAAAAAAATTAATAAAGTAGATAGATGGTTAGCTAGACTAATAAAGAAGAAAAGAGAGAAGAATCAAATAGACACAATCAGAAATGATAATGGGGGCCTGGGCATGGTGGCTCATGCCTGTAATCCCAGCCAGCACTTTGGGAGACTGAGGCAGGTGGATCATTTAAGGTCAGGAGTTCGAGACCGGCCTGGCCAACATGGTGAAACCCTGTCTCTACTAAAAATACAAAAATTAGCCAGGTGTGGTGGCAGGTGCCTGCAATCTCAGCTACTCGGGAGACTGAGGCAGGAGAATCACTTGAATCCAGGAGGCGGAGGTTGCAGTGAGCCGAGATCCCGCCACTGCACTCCAGCCTGGGCGCAGAGAAAGACTCCATCTCACCAAAAAGAAAAGAAATGATAACGGTGATATCACCACTGACTCCACAGAAATACAAAAAAAATTAGAGAATACTATAAACACCTATATGCACATAAACTAGAAAATCTAGAAAAAATAGATAAATAGATAAATTCCTGGACACATACACCCTCCCAAGACTGAACCCGGAAGAAATTGAATCCCTGAATAGACCAATAACGAGTTCTGGAATTGAGGCGGTAATAAATAGCCTAACAACCAAAAAAAGCCCAAGACCAGACGGATTCACAGCTAAATTCCACCAGAGGTACAAAGAAGAACTGATACCATTTCTACTGAAACTATTCCCAAAAATGTAAAAGAAGGGACTCCTTCCTAATTCATTCTATAAGGCCAGCATCATCCTGATACCAAAATCTGGCAGAATTGAGAACTGAGAATTTTTGTACAGTATTTCCCATATTCCTTTGGGATTTTTGTTTTGTTTTGTTTTGTTTTTTTCAAACAGGGTCTTGCTTTGACCCCAGGCTAAAGTGCAGTGACGTGATCACGATTTGCTGTAACCTCAAACTCCTGGGCTCAAGTGATCTTCCTGCCTTAGCCTCCTGAAGTAACTAGGACTACAGGCAGGCACCACCATGCACAGCTGCTTCTTTATTTTTTGTAGAGACGAGGTATCACTGTGTTGCCCAGGCTGGTCTCGAGCTCCTTGGTTCAAAGGATCCTCCCACCATAGCCTCCCAAAGTGCTGGGATTACAGGCATGAGCCACAGTGCCTGGTCCCTTTGGGATTTTTATTATATAAACAGATAGCAACACACTCACTAGACAACAGTTAACCAAATGGTGGGTGTATTTTTCTTATTTATAAGTTTTTATCGAAGAGAATATGCAATTCTTTTTGTCTGACATAATTTCAAGTCTTCAAGATAACAATGAAGTCTACTTGGTAATTGTTCTAAATGTGAATCTAGGTTCCTTATTTTCTTTTTTTTTTCTTTTTTTTTTTTTCTGGAGACATAGTCTCATGCTGTTGCCCAGACTGGAGTGCAGTGGCGAGATCTCGGCTCACTGCAACCTCCACCTCCCAGGTTGAAGCAATTCTCCTCCCTCAGCCTCCCCAGTAGCTGGGATTACAGGCATGTGCCACCACGCCCACCTAATTTTTTATATTTTTAGTAGACACAGGGTTTCGGCATGTTGCCTAGGCTGGTCTCAAACTCCTGACCTCAAGTAATCTACCCGCCTTGGCCTCCCAAAGTGCTGGAATTACAGGCGTGAGCCACTGTGCCCAGCCCAGGTTCCTATTTTCCAAATATTTCTTTCCTTATGTCTTCCACCTCAGCTTCCTGAGTAGCTGGGACTGTAGGCACGGGCCACCACACCCAGGTGTCCTGCCTGTTCAAATAAATTAATTATTATTATTTTGAAACAAGGTTTCACTCTGTTACCCAGACTGGAGTGCAGTGGCATGATCACGCTCACTGCAGCCTTGACCTCCTGGGCTCGAGTGATCCTCCTGCCTCAGCTTCCTGAGTAACGGTACTATAGACCAGCACCACCATGTTCAACTAATTTTTTTTTAGAGATGGGGTTTCACTATGTTGCTCAGGCTAGTCTAGAACTCCTGGCCTCATGCAATCCTCCCACCTCAGCCTCCCAAAGCACTGTGATTACAGGCGTAAACCACCATGCCTAGCCTAAATTAATCTTTTTTGAGACAGTCTCACTTTATTACCCAGGCTGGAGTGCAATGGCACAACCTCAACTTACTGCAACCTCCACCTCTCAGGCTTGAGTGATCCTCCCACCTCAGCCTCCCAAGTAGCTGGGACTGTGGGTGTGCACCACCATGCCCAGTTAATTTTTGTAATTTTTTTTTTTTGAAGAGACAGGGTTTTGCCATGTTGCTCAGGCTGATCTAGAACTTCTGAGCTCAAATGATCTGCCCACCTCGGCCTCCCAAAGTGCTGGGATTATAGGTGCCCGCCACTGCACCTGGTCCTAAATTAATATTAGATAGACAAAATTATTTGCCCCCAGTATGATTAGAAAAAGAAGTGACCTTGTAAGATACACACACACACACAGCCAAAAATGCACCATTTTGACGTGGTCAAAAGAGGAATTCCATTTTATTGTACTCCACCAAATACTCTTTTATTGACACCAGTTTAATTTCCTATGTTTCTCTTCTGTCGGGTTGAGTCCCTTTCTAACATTTTAGGCAGCATTCTCATTTGGTGATCAATTCTCTCAATTGGTCACTTTTTCTTTTTTTTTTCTTTTTTTCTGAGACAGAGTCTCGCTCTGTCGCCCAGGCTGGAGTGCAGTGGCATGATCTTGGCTCACTGCAAGCTCCACCTCCTGGGTTCATGCCATTCCCCTGCCTCGGCCTTCTGAGTAGTTGGGACTACAGGCGCCCACCACCAGGCCGGCTAATTTTTTGTATTTTTAGTAGAGGCGGAGTTTCACCATGTTAGCCAGGATGGTCTTGATCTCCTGACCTTGGGATTTGCCTGTCTCGGCCTCCCAAAGGGCTGGGATTACAGGCATGAGCCACCGCGCCTGGCCAGTCACTTTTTCAATGTAAATATTTTGGGAAAGTTGTACCTTATTTTTGCAGAACTGTCCAGCGAAAGTTAAACACATTCAAATCCTTAGCCTGCTCAAATAGAGCCAGGGTGATCAATGTTTCATTCCTCAAAGGGTATGTCAGATCCAAGAACAGCATCATGGTTTTCCACTCAACAGTATACATAATGAAGGACCTCTAACATCTGGGAATCTTTCTTTCCACACTTTCCTGAACAAAAAAGTCAACCACTGCTTTCCCCAGTTAGATACAAGCACCATTCTAACAATTCCACCATGCCATTTTTATATACAAACAGCCCACAGGGAGCAGCACATAATAACATTATCCTCCTCTCACCTCCCACTCTCTTCTAACAGATGAAACACTAAAGCAAGTGAACAAGTGGATAAGCCAATTTAAGAAATTGTGGGAGATGTTTAAAACCTGTTTGGGCATACAAAAGTTTCCAAACTGTCAGGCCCTAAAACCATGAAAAATCTTGGTTCTTATCTGGAAAGTCATGGTACTTAGAATCCATACTAGCCAGTTTGCATTTAACCATATCATTAAGTCACATTGTTAACTCTCTTCCCATGTAAGCATTCACGGTTTCTCAGTGTTTTTTGTTTTTTTTTTTCTCAGTCTTTTTTTTTGAGAGGAGTTTCACTCTTGTTGCCCAGGCTGGAGTGCAATGAGTGTGATCTCGGCTCACTGCAACCTCTGCCTCCTGGGTTCAAGTGATTCTCCTTCCTCAGCCTCCTGAGTAGCTGGGATTACAGGCACCCTCCACTATGCTCAGCTAATTTTTTGTATTTTTAGTAGAGACGGGTTTCACTATGTTGGCCAGGCTGGTCTCGAACTCCTGACCTCAGGTGATCCACCTGCCTCAGCCTCCCAAAGTGCTGGGATTACAGGCATGAGCCACTGCGCCCGGCTTTTTTCTCAGTCTTTAAAAAAAGATGTATACCTTTCTTTGCAAAGTAATTGAGTGTCAGGAAGATTTGTTTTAAAATTATGTATTTTTAGATAAAATTGTAATTGAAATAAAATATTGGCCTTAGCAATCTGAAGGAATCTTGCAATAAATTTAATTAGTTACTAATAAGTATTTAGTTAGGTCTACTTGATGCTTTGTACTCTGCTGTTTGAAAATATATTTATATTTGTTCACTTTTTTATTATCTGCTTCCCCCACAGAATGAAAGCGCAATAATTTCAGGGACTTTTTTTGCAAAATCTTTTTCTCTGATTTATCCATTGTATCTATTATATGACAGGAGTTAAATAAATATTTGCTTAATGAATAAAAATATTCCAGCAACTAGCCAAATGTTTCCTTTTTCTCCCTCTAGAAAGCCACCTGAGTGTATCTTTGTCTGCCACAAAATCCCAAACTGCTTTTCTCTAACTCACTGTAGCATTGCTTTATGGAGATTAAACAGAAGTTCACTAACAAATTGCCTCAAAATATTCCCATGGCTACAGTTGGCTTGTGTCATGAAAGTTATTCCTTGGGTATCTTACATTATTCCTTTGATAAAAATCTAAGACATGCACAAGAGGTGAGTTTAGACTAGCTGACTACTCTTGGACAACTTTACAGATTGTTAAATTGTTATGTTAAAACCAAGAATCAATAGTTACTTTGACATAGATTGGGTTATCCCACAGTTCAAAATATGAGCATCAGCAGATGCACAGAAGTGCTGAGCTAAGCTTTTCATTCTTGAAAGCAGAGCCAAATGGGGATTTTCCTAAGATACAGTCAACCCAGAAAGGGAATTAGGCAATTTTAGCCCATCTATTTCATCCTCTCTCTCTGCTTGCATAGTGATTTACAGAAGCAGGAGCAGCTCTGACAGATGGTGCTTAGTAGAACAATTGGTTTGTATGTATTTAACCTGCTCAAAGCGCCAAACCTCCCTCTTGCTATCATCAGTGCCTCTCCTGCCCAAAATCTTACCCAGATTTCTTGGTGCTTCTTTTCTTGCCAGAGACTCTCTCTGATGTTATTTTACCTGATTTCATTCAGGTAGAAATGGTAGGAAGTGCTTTCCAAACTTACCTAATCTTGAGAATCATCTAAAATATTTATTTTGAAATGCAGCTTCCAAAAGAACTACTAAAATAATTATAGCTGAATCGCATCCTGAACCTCCTGAAAAGCATTCAAAGCAACATGAAAAACAACAATAAAACACAAAAACAGATATACAATTTCTACACCAATGTTTATAGCAGTATTATCCACAATAGCCACAAGATGAAAGCAACCCACAAGATGAATGCTTACATGGAAAGAAAGCTAACAATATGACTTCAGATATTCAGCAACAGATGAATAAAACAAAATGTAGTATATGCATACAATGGAATATTATTCAACCTTAAAGAGGAATGAAATTCTGATACATTTTACAAGATGGATAAACTAGAAAGACATTGTGCTAAGTAAAATAAAAATAGGCCAGACACAAAAGGAAAAATATTGTATGATTCTACTTATATGAGGTACCTAGGGTAGTCAAATTCATAGAGACAGAAGGTGGAATGGTGGTTACCATGCACTGGAGGAGGAGGGAACAGGAATTGGTGTTTAATGGGTAGAGTTTCAGTATGGGATGATGAAAAAGTTCTGGAGTTAGATGGTGGTAGTGGCTGTACAACGATATGAATATATTGCCAGCACAATAGCTCATGCTTGTATTCCCAGCACTGTGAAAGTCCGAGGTGGGAGGATCGATTGAGCCCAGGCGTTCAAGACCAGCCAGGGCAACATAGCGAGAACTTGTCTCTACAAAAAATAAAGTTCCAGCTCCTCAGGAGGCTGAAGTAGCAGGATTACTAGAGCCTGGGAGGTTGAGGCTGCAGTGAGCTGTGATTGTGCCATTGTACTCCAGCCTCGGTGACAAAGCAAGATCCTAGATCAAAAAAACCCAAACTATGTAAATATACTTAATGCCATTGAACTGCACACTTTAAAATGGTTAAGGCCAGACACAGTGGCTCACATCTGTAACCCCAGCACTTTTGGCTGGCTGAGGTGAGAGAATCACTTGGGGCTAGGATTTTGACACCAGCCTGGGCAACATAGCAAGACTCATGTTTATTTACTTATTTAGAGACAAGGTCTGACTCTATCGCCGAGGCTGGATTGCAATGGCCTGATCTAAGCACACTGCAACCTCTGCCTCCCAGGTTTAAGCCATCCTCCCACCTCAGCCTCCTGAGTAGCTGGGACTATAGGTGCACACCACCATGCCCAGCTAATTTTTGTATTTTTTGTGGAGACCAGGTTTTGCCATGTTGCCCAAGCGGTTCTCAAACTCATGAGCTCAAACAATCCACCTGTCTTGGCCTCCCAAAGTGCTGGGATTACAGATATGAGCCACCACACCCAGCCTAAGACCCATCTTAAAAAAAAGTGGTTAAAATAGTAGATTTTGGCTGGGCATGGTGGCTAACACCTGTAATCCCAGCTCTTTTTGAGAGGCTGAGGCAGGTGGATCGCTTGAGCCCAGAAGTTCGAAACCAGCCTTGACAACATAGTGAAATCCCTTCTCTACAAAAAATTTTTTAAAAAAATTACCTGGGCACAGTGGTGCACACCTGTAATCCCAGCTCCCAGCTTCTGGGGAGGTTAAGGTGGGAGGATGGCTTGAGCCCAGGAAGAGGGGGGTTGCATTGAGTGAGACTGTCTTCACTGTCTCCCAGAAAAAAAAAAAGGGTAGATTTTATGTTATATATATTTTATCACAATTACAAAAACAAATACATAAGACACTCCATTTTCTTTTTTTTTTTCTTTTTTTTTGAGACAGAGTCTCACTCTGGTGCCCAGGCTGGAGTAAAGTGGTGTAATCTTGGCTCACTACAAACTCCGCCCCACCAGGTTGAAGCAATTCTCCCACCTCAGCCTCCCCAGTAGCTGGGATTACAGGCATGCACCACCATGGCCAGTTTATTTTTGTATTTTTAGTAGAGACGGGGTTTTACCATGTTGGCCAGGCTGGTCTCGAACTGCTGACGTCAAGTGATCTGCCCGCCTCGGCCTCCCGAAGTGCTGGGATTACAGGTGTGAGCCACTGCACCTGGCCAAAACACTCCATAGTTCAGTGAGACTAGGATAAAATAGATAAAATCTGCAGACTCCAAAACACCTATTAGGGCAGCTAAAAACAGTGGAGAATAGGCAAAAGTCATATGATAGAAAGTGGAGAGAAGAAATTTGAAGGATGATGAGAGGTTATTTTTATTAGAGCTCAGGAAATACCAGGGTGGGGGTCACTTTCTGAAAGCGAGGGGCCCAGTCTGCAGTTCAAAGGCAATATCACTTGTTTGCACAAAGGGTTATGGGAAGTGGGGTAAGCAAGGCTCTTAGCAGAAGCCCTCCTGGACATTGTGTGATCCAGAGAAGTAGGCATGTAAGGACTACCTAAAGAATTACACAGATAATTCAAACAGATAGGACTGGTATATTTCTGCTGCAAAGGAGAGAGCCTTTGGGTTGTAAAATCTCAAAGGTTACCCTGACTCACCTCTTTTGCTATGCATTAATCTCCTACAAATAGTTAAGTTAATAGAAATCTAACTCGGGCAGGCATGGTGGCTCATGCCTATAATCCTAGCACTTTGGGAGTCTGAGGTGGGAGAACTGCATGAGCTCAGGAGTTTGAGACCAGCCTGGGCAACAAGGTGTGACCGTGTCTCTACAACAAAATTTAAAAATTAGCCGGGCATGGTGGCATGCACCTGTGGTCCCAGCTATACCAGAGACTGAGGCAAGAGGATTACTCAGGCCCAGGAGGTTGAAGCTGTAATGAACTGTGTTCGTGCCACTGCCCTCCAGCCTGGGTAACTGAGTGAGACTCTGTCTAAAAAAAAGAAAAAAGAAAAAAGACAATCTAACTCATTTATTGTTAGGCAATAAAAAACAAAAAATTGGCTGGGCGCGGTGACTTATGCCTATAACCCCAGCACTTTGGAAGGCGGAGACAGGCGGATCATGAGGTCAGGAGATCGAGACCATCCTGGCTAACACGGTGAAACGCCGTCTCTACTAAAAATATAAAAAATTAGCCTGGCGTGGTGGCCGACGCCTGTAGTCCCAGCTACTTGGGAGGCTGAGGCAGGAGAGTGGCGTGAACCTGGGAGGCGGAGCTTGTAGTGAGCCGAGATCGTGCCACTGCACTACAGCCTGGGCGACAGAGCGAGACTCCATCTCAAAAAAAAAAAAAGAAAAATCTGGCACTGGCAGCA
Organism: Pan troglodytes; assembly: GCF_028858775.2. NCBI lineage: Eukaryota > Metazoa > Chordata > Mammalia > Primates > Hominidae > Pan > Pan troglodytes. The sequence continues at coordinate 77,644,695 of NC_072398.2, read as the reverse complement.
TTGATACAAACATACCAAAAGAAAAATTGTGGGCCAGGCATTGTGGCTTACTCCTGTAATCCTAGCACTTTGGGAGGCTGAGATGAGCAGATCACCTGAGGTCAGGAGTTTGAGACCAGCCTGGCCAACATGGTGAAGCCCCATCTCTACTAAAAATACAAAAACTTAGCCGGGTGTGGTGGTGGGCACCTTTAGTCCCAGCTACTCAGGAGGTTGAGGCATGAGAATTGCTCGAAACTGGGAGGTGGAGGTTGCAGTGAGCCGAGATGGGGCCACTGTGCTCCAGCCTGGGTGACAGAGTGAAGACCGTGTCTCAAAAAAAGAAAGAAAAACTGAAAACAATTACAAAGTTACCAATGAACAAATCATACTAACCAAGAGAATAATAGCCATCAAAAAACAGATGAGCCTGGCCACAGTGGCTCACACCTGTAATCTCAGGGCTTTGGGAGGCCGAGGTGGGTAAGTTGCTTGAGCCCAGGAGTTTGAGACCAGCCTGGGCAACATGGTGAAACCCTATTGTCTCTACAAAAAAAATACAAAAATTAGCCAGGTGTGATGTCACGTGCCTATAGTCCAGCTACTCGAGAGGCTGAAGTGGGAGGATCACTTGAGTCCAGGGAGTTCAAGGCTGCAGTGAACCATGATCCCACCACTGCCCTCCAGCCTAGACTATAGAGAAGAAAGAAAAAGGAAAGGAAGGGAGGGGAGGGGAGGGGAGGAAATAGGGAGGGAAGAAAGAAAAGAAAGGAAGGAAGGAAGGGACGAAGGAAGGAAGGAAGTGAAGACTCAGGCCAGGAAGGAAGAAAATAAAGGGAAGGAAGAAAATAAAGGAAAGAAAGGAAAGAACGAGGGAAGGAAGGAAGGAAGGAAAAAGAAAGACAAGACAAGAGAGAAAAGAACTAGGCTGGGCGCAGTGGCTCACACCTGTAATCCCAGCACTTTGGGAGGCCAAGGCGGGCAGACCACCTGAGGTCAGGAGTTCGAGACCAGCCTGGCCAACATGGTGAAACCCTGTCTCTACTAAAAATACAAAAATTAACTGGGCACAATGGTGGGTGCCTGTAGTCCCAGCTACTTGGCAGGCTGAGGCAGGAGAATCGCTTGAACCCAGAATGCAGAGGTTGCAGTGAGCCGAGATCCCACCACTGCACTCCAGCCTGGGGGACAGAGTAAGACCCTGTCTCAAAAAAAGAAAAAAAAGAAAAGAAAAAGAAAAAGAACAGAACTCTGGGAAGAAATGATGAGAAATAGTAGGAGGTAACATGTGAACTGAACATACAGGAAAAAAAAAATAAATCCAATAAGAGTAAGGATGAAATTAGAAGGAGCACAGGAAAAGTGAAATACAGAGTTTAAAAGAACTGGAGAAAGATTATAGAGAAAACAAATTAAGGAGTGCCAACATTTGCATAATTGAAGCCCTTGCAGTTGTAGAAGTGTTGAGATTGAGGTGTCGGCAGACATGTTTTGTTTGGATCTCACGTTATTTATAACTATGTGTGTAATTAAATGCCATCACTTAACGACTGGAAGATTTCACCCCCAAAAAATTCTATTTGGCTTCTTTCAAAAAGATCAGAACCACTATCACACCAAAACTGCATTTCTGCCTAGCCTCAGTTGCATAGAGCCAATCAATAGCTCCTGCCACTTTAGTGTAGCACAAATTCACCCAGATATCCACAGTCTGCACTGGACTCTCACCTCCTGCAGACATTTGGGTTTGGGATCCTGGTATACGCAATGTGATAAGGTAGTTTTTAAAAAGCACCTCTTATGAGAGCTGGTCATTTAAAAAAAAAAAAAAAAAAGCATGGATGGGCCAGCCACGGTGGCACACGCCTCTAATCCCAGTGTTTTGGGAGGCCTAGTTGGGCAGATCACTTGAGCTCAAGAATTTGAGACCAGACTGGGCAACATGTTGAAACCCCATCTCCACAAAAAATACAAAAATTAGCCAGGCGTGATGGCACATGCCTGTAGTCCCAGCTACTTGGGAGGCTGAAGTGGGAGGATCACTTGAGCCCTGGAGGTTCACTTGAGCCCTGGAGGTTGAGGCTGCAGTGAGCTGTGATCATGCCACTGCACTCTAGCCTGGGCAACAGAGCAAGACCCTGTCTTAAAAAAATAAAAGTAATAAAAGAAAAATAATAAACCTCCATCTCCTCACCTGCAAAATGGCCAGACTACCTGTCTTATAAGGGTTTCCTAGGAGAGTTTAATGAAAAAATGCACATAAAGCTCAATAGTAATTGTTAACAAATGATAGAAAAAAATGACCAATTAAAAATTAGAGGCTGGGCATGGTGGCTCACGCCTGTAATCCCAGCAATTTGGGAGGCCAAGGCAGATAGATCACCTGAGTTCAGGAGTTCGAGACCAGCCTGGCCAACATGGTGAAATCCTGTCTCTACTAAAAATACAAAAATTAGCTGGGCATGGTAGCACACATCTGTAATCCCAGCTACCCAGGAGGCTGAGGCAGAAGAATCACTTGAACCGGGGAGGCAGCAGTTGCAGTGAGCCAAGATCGTGCCACTGCACTCCAGCCTGGGTGACAGAGCAAGACTCCATCTCAAACAAACAAACAAACAAAGAATTGAAAACACAATTCTAGAACTGCAGATAGAATCAGAGCTATGGTCCATGGATTGGAAAGTGCTGTATAGGTCTGTCCTAGATTTAGGACTTTATGACTGATGTGTCAGAACTTCTCCTCTAGCTCCCCATCTCCATGTCTCAATCCCTAAGAGTTAACAGATAGAAAGAGCCCAATAAATATGGAAGGAAGGAAGAAAAGGAGAAGGGAAGAATGAGTGAAGGAGCTGAAAAAAAGAACAAACCCAAGATGTTTTCTTTTATTTATAAAGTAGAAGAAAAAGGAAGTTTCCAATTTATCTCAGTTTGTTTCGGCCCACCCATCACCATCCCTCTGCCAATAAAAAATGTTAACTGAGGCATACAGTTACATTCTATACCCCCAGTTCCAAAGAAAAGATTTTGAAAAGACACACACTTAGTTTGACTGCAAAATAAATCTCTAAGCCTCCCTGAGTAAGATACTATTTGGATAGTGTTTAATAGAGGTATTTGTTATACCTAAATCATAATACTAACAAAAACCAACAACAACAAAAAAGTGATTACAACTACGATTTAGTGTAAAAAGCTTCAAATAAAAGATGGTTCTGTGTAAGGGAGGGCCAATTTACCCTTTTCTGTTGTAAAAAACATATATAATTTTAACTTTTGAATTCTCCACACAAGCAGTATTCAACCCTGTAAACACCTTTTGTTCATGCTTCTGCTAAACACATTTTCTAGTAGCCACATTTATTTTAATTTAATTTCTTCCAAACACACTATTTTGTTTTTTTGTTTGTTTGTTTTTTGTGATGAGGTCTTGTTCTATCGACTAGGCTGGAGTGCAGTGGTAAGATCTCAGCTCACTGCAGCCTTCACCTCCTGAGCTCGAGCAATCCTCTCTCCTCAGCCTCCTGAGTAGCTGGGACTACAGGTGCACATCACCATGCCCAGATAATTTTTTCTATTTTTTTGTAGAAACAGGGTCTCACTATGTTGCCCAGGCTGGTCTTGAACTTCTGGCCTCAATTGATCCTCCTGCCTCTGCCTCTCAAAGTGCTGAAATTACAGGCATGAGACACTATGCCCAGCCATATTTTCCTTTTTTAAAACAGTATGTCAAAATTGAAGTTTTAAGTCTTCCCAATGTTCTAATACCTGAATACCAAACTATGTTTGGCTTATTCTGTTAGCATGTTCCTGATTTCACTTCTTTGTAGCTGAGGAAAATAGTCATATTAAGTCTGAAACTGAATTAACTCTCATTTTTTAAAAAAGCTGGGTGAGTTAAATTACCAACAGTTTTGATTAATAAGATATTTTATAATGTCATAAATACTGGAAGCAAGAGCATAAATTGTCTGGAAACAACTAGGTCATCTTTTGCTACAAATAAATATTATTGCCAGCGGATTTCAAAGATTCACTTAAGTACTGCAAAAACCGTAAGATAGGTTCTTGAATGCGACTATTTGGCTGAAAACTCTAGATTATTCTTGGAAAGAAACTAGCACCAGGAGAGACAATGTTAGCACTAAGGAACACATCCAAGTCATGCAGCACCAAAGTATGTGAGCAGTGGCGAATCTATATGAGTCTGAAGCAACCTCAATTCTTGCCTTGTCGGAGGAAAGAATTCCTTAAGGTAGAGGGAGAGACCAAGGCAAGTTTTAGAGCAGGAGTGAAAGTTTGTTAAAAAGCTTTAAAGTGGAACCAAAGGAAGTAAAGTACCCTCGGAAGAGGGCCAAGCAGACAACTTGTGAGATTCATGTGCATGGTGTGACCTTTGACTTGGGGTCTTATATGTTGGCATGCTTTTGGGGTCTTCTGTTACTTCTCCCTGATCCCTTGAGGTGAGCTGTCTGCATGCACAGTGGCCTGCTAGCCCATAGGAGGGGCCACATGCACAGTATGTTTACTGAAATTGTACACATGTTCACCTGAGGCATTCTTCCCTTAACAGCTAAGTGTTCCTAGAAGGAGGTCATATACCAGTTAAACTCTGCCATTTTGCCTCTTAGTGAACATGCTTGAGCCCACTTGCCTAACTCCTGAAATCTTACAGGGAAGTTGCTGATCACCAGCTTCAGGTGTTTATTTATTGGGAGACTGCCTGTCCCTGGCATCAGCTGAGACCAATTATTATTTTACAGAGACAGTTTAAAAACTACCTGACCATCACCTGATGGTCACTTGACATTACTGGTAGGGACAGCCCTCTCCTGCCCTAGCCATGTCTGACTATCTACTGTAACAAAAATAACAGGCTCTTGGCAGGAGAAGGAGTGCTATGAAGAGTATTCTATTATCATATGAAGGAATGGGTATGGGGTTCAAAGTCAGTTGCTATTAAGTGCATACGTTTTTAAAGTCTAATTGTTCTAAACTATCTCAACCAAAGGATAATTGTAGTCTTTATTTCCATGAAGCTATGCTCAAGGACACATAGAACTGGAAGATTATTGAGCTCATCCAGTCTAGTTTGCTCATTTTACCATAGGAAACTGAAGATCAGAAATGTGGCCTGCTCATGGTGACCAGATCACAAGGTCCTTTTGAATCCCCTTGCCTCAGCAGCAATTGCACCAAGCACACATTATTTGATAAAAAGGTGATGAATTTATATTCATGAACAAAGAATGAATAGTGTCATCATCATTTACATTCTAGACGTGCTTCGGGGAAAAGGTGTTATGCACTGAATGTTTATGTCTTCCCAAAATTCGTATGTTGAAGAGTTAACTCCTGATGTGATGGTGTTAGGAGGTGAGACCTTTGGGAAGTAATTAGGTTTAGATGATGCCATGAGAGTAGAGTCCCCATGATACAATTAGTGCTCTTATAAAAAGAGATACCAAATCAAGCTCTCTCTCTCTCTCTCTTTCTGTCCCGCATGTGAGGATACAGCAAGAAGACGGCCATTGCAAGCCAGGAAGAGAGCCCTCACCAGAAACCAAACTGGCCAGCACCTTGATCTTGGACTTCCCAGCCTCCAAAACTGTGAGAAATAAATGTCTGTTTAACCACACAGTCTATGGTATTTTGTTATAGCAACCCAAGCTGACTAAGACAGAAGGTTTCCCAAAAGAAAGATTTCTAAAAGAGGGTGAAGTAAAAATATGATGTAGAATATATCACGGAGAAAATCCTTTTAAAGAATATTTTATTGTGGAAATTTTTTTAATTCATAAAATGAGAGAATATAATGAATCCCTATCACCACTTTAAACAGTTATCAATATTCTGCCATTCTTATTACAAATGTATTCCCCTACATTCTTTTTCATTTCGCTTTGTTTTGTTTAGTGGAACATTTTTCTTTTTTCATATTAATTTTTTTATTTTTATTAACTTACCACCATACTAATCGAGATGGTATTTTTTTTAATTTTTAATTTTTTTTTTGTAAATTCAGATTTAGGCCTACAGAGAAGATGGTGGAATACATATATTGTTTGTTTGTTTGTTTGTTTGTTTGAGACAGAGTCTCACTCTGTCACCCAGGCTGGAGAGCAGTTGTGTGATCTTGGCTCACTGCAGCCTCTGCCTCCCAGGTTCAAACAATTCTCATGCCTCAGCCTCCCGAGTAACTGGAATTACAGGCATGTACCCCCAGCTAGTGGTGGAATATTTTTAAAGCAAAACCAAGATTTTGCATGCTTTTTTTTGTTTAAGACACAGTCTCGCTCTGTCACCCAGGTTGGAGTGCAGGTACGCGATCTCAGCTCACTGCAAACTCCACCTCCCAGGTTCTAGTGATTCTCATGCCTCAGCCTCCCAAGGAGCTGGGATTACAGGCGTGCATCACCATATGCAGCTGATTTTTATAATTTTTTTTGTAGATACAGTGTTTTACCATGTTGGCCAGGCTGGTCTTGAACTCCTGGCCTCAAGTGATCTTGAGATCTGCCTGTCTCAGCCTCCCAAAGTTCTGGGATTATAGGTGTGAGCCACCATGCCCAGCCCTTTTTTTTTTTTTTTTTTTTTTTGAGACAGGCTCTCACTGTGTTGCCCAGGCTGGAGAGCAGTCATGTGATCATGGCTCACTGCAGCCTCAACCTCCTAGGCTCAGGTGATCCTTCCACCTCAGCCACAGATAGCTGGGGCTATAGGCACACACCACCACACCTGGATAACTTTTTGTATTTTTTGTAGAGACAAGGTTTGTCATGTTGCCTGGGCTGGTCTTGAACTCCTGGGATCAGGCAATCTGCCTGCCTTGGCCTTCCAAAGTGCTAGAATTACAGGTATGAGCCACCACACCTGGCCTTTTACATCATTTTTAACTATAAATATTTCTGCAAGTATCTCTAAGAGATGAGAATTTTTTAAACAACGTAATCACAATAACTTTTTCATATCCCGTAATATTAACAAGAAATCCTTAACTAGGCTAAGATCTAGTCCAGGAGAAATTTAATTTTATCAGAGCATTCATAAATGGATCAAGTTTTCGAGTGATAGCTTTTCAATGAGACTAAGAATTTTAAAAAGAGGAAAACTTTCAAAATTAAAATTGCAATCTCATTTTTTCTCATATTGCTCTGCAAATATAAATCTGGGCACTCAAACTCCAGAAGAGGATAAAAATAGCCCTATGAATCGAAACCATTAATCATATCCTGTTATTTTTAGTTATCTGTTTCTTCCTGATGTTTTAACTCAACATCAGTTTAATATATTTAATCATGTTTTTTTAAAAGAAAAATATTTTAGATCCATCATGAAAAATTTTAAACAAAAGATAAATTGAAAGCTAAAGCAGGATGGTTGTCTAAGCCTGTGTCCATAACTTTGCACGAGACACTTAGTCATTTGGAAAGTCCTGTGTTAATAGCCTGTTCTATGACTCAATTATCTCCCACATAGAGACAGTAAAAACACCCTTAAGAAAACTCACACCTAGGCCGGGCACAGTGGCTCACATCTGTAATCCCAGCACTTTGGGAGGCTGAGGTGGGTGGATCACCTGAGACCAGGAGTTCGAGACCAGCCTGGGCAACGTGGTGAAACCATGTCTCTACTAAAAATACAAAAAATTAGCCAGGCCATGGTGGCGGGCACCTGTAATCCCAGCTACTCAGGAGCCTGAGGGAGGAGAATTGCTTGAAGCTGGGGGGCAGAGGCATCAGTGAGCCGAGATTGCGCCATTGCATTCCAGCCTGGGCAACAAGAGCGAAACCCCATCTCAAAAAATAATAATAATAATAATAAGGCAAAAAAAACCTCACACCTAAAAAAAATGTAAAAATCATACAACATAAATGACCACTGGGTCACAGATGAAATTACCCTCCATACTAAAAGCAGACCCTAATAATGGCAATTTTGAGATAGCCTATAAAATGTGTGGCTCAGGGCCAGGGTGCAGTGGCTCAGGGCCAGGGTGCAGTGGCTCAGGGCCAGGGTGCAGTGGCTCACGCCTGTAATCCCAGCACTTTGGGAGGTCGAGGTGGGTGGATCACCTGAGGTTGGGAGATCGAGACCAGCCTGACCAACATGGTGAAACCCCGTCTCTACTAAATATACAAAATTAGCCAGGCGTGGTGGCATATGCCTGTAATCCCAGCTACTCAGGAGGCTGAGGCAGGAGAATCTCTTGAACTGGGAGGCGGAGGTTGCAGTGAGCTGAGATCACAACACTGCACTCCAGCCTGGGTGACAGAGCTAGACTCCGTCTCAAAAAAAAAAAAAAAAAAATGTGGCTCTGAGTAAACTCTAAGTACCAGTGTTTTATTTTCACTAAAATGTTTAGAAAGATTCTTTCATACATAAAAGATGCTCAACAGTATTTGTTGATTCAATTTAATATTGAAACTAAAATTTTCCAATATAGCAAGTATTGAATTTCAGAGTAGGTAAAACATAATGGATATGCATTATCCTGCATCCTGGAACTCAGTAGGGAAAGATGGGGCTTTTTCTTTTCTTTTCTTTTCTTTCTTTCTTATTTATTTATTTATTTATATATTTATTTGAGACAGTGTCTTGCTTTGTTGCCCAGGCTGGAATGCAGTGGTGTGGTCATAGCTCACTGCAGCCTTGACCTCTGGGCTCAAGCTATCCTCCCACCTCAGCCTCCTGTGCAGCCAGGACCACAGGCACACACCAACACATCTAGCTAGTTTTTAATTTTTTTTTTTTTCTTTTTTTGAGACAGAGTCTCGCTCTGTCACCCAGGCTGGAGTGCAGTGGCGCGATCTCGGCTCACTGCAAGCTCCACCTCCCGGGTTCACGCCATTCTCCTGCCTCAGCCTCCCAAGTAGCTGGGACTACAGGCGCCCGCCACCATACCCGGCTAATATTTTGTACTTTTAGTAAAGATGGGGTTTCACCGCGTTAGCCAGTATGGTCTCTATCTCCTGACCTTGTGATCCGCCTGCTTCAGCCTCTCAAAGTGCTGGGATTACAGGCATGAGCCACTGCGATCGGCCTAATTTTTAATTTTTTTGTACAGACAAAGTCTCCTTATGTTGCCCAGACTGAAAAGCTTTTTCTTATACACTTTTTAATCTACATTCAGTACATTACCTGCTGTCCCAAATATGTATATTTATATATTTATATTCAGTGTTCATGCTGAATTTATGCTGGTAGGATGGAGACATACAGCATCCCTACATTACCCCCATTCATAACTTCCAGGACTGTCCACAGGATGAGTGATGATGGGGACATTTTCTGGATATTGATAGAAAGGCACTTATCAATACTTCCTGTTTACGTATCAGTGAAGTGCTGATTTTTTTTTTTTTTGGAAGAACACCCTAGTTGGTAAGGATGTCGTACCTCTCCAGAAAATTCTACTGTTGCCCTAGACCTAAATACATAGAAAAAAAAAGAAAAAATAGAATTCTATTGCACCCTTTTCTAGCCTGAAATTTATCAGGGCTATGTAGAATTTACTTATCACGTGTGTTCTAATTACATACCAGCATATATATAAACACAAAATATCAGCCCACATGTTTTTCTACCAGCACACTTTCACTCCCAACAGTCACATGAATAAAGTAACAACACATGACCCTCTCCCAAAGTTTTAGGCTATGTTTTGCAGGAAGGATAATATGGGCAAATAAATTCATGTTAACCAGAGCAAAAAACAAACCAACAAACAAAAAAAACTAACGTACCTTGATGCAGTTTTCCTTATAAGTTATGTTTATTCTTCTCCCATTCATCTTTGTGAATAGGAACAATGCCTTCATTATGTTTGCTCCCTCAGAAGAGTGCATCGGAATCACATGAAGAGTTTTTTTTAAAAAAACACCAGTTCCCAGGATTACCCTTTATCAGGAACTTCAGAGAGTAGGGCTCAAGAATCTGTTACCTTAACAGTTCCTCAGATGCTTTTTCTGTTGACCAATACCAACAGCATGTGAGAATTACTGCCCAGGGTACCTAGAGCAGCTCACTACATATAGTATTTGTATATAAATGTTCAATGAATGAGTAAATAAACAAATGAATCAAAACTGGAAATGCACTGGGCTGGGTGGCTCACACCTGTAATCCCAGCACTTTGGGAGGCCGAGACGGGTGGATCACTTGAGGTCAGGAGTTTGAGACCAGCCTGGCCAACATGGTGAAACCCTGTCCCTACTAAAAACACAAAAATTAGCCGGGCGTGGTGGTGGGTGCCTGCAGTCTCAGCTACTAGGGAGGCTGAGGCATGAGAATCACGTAAATCCTTGAGGGAGGTGGAGGTTGCAGTGAGACAAGATCATGCCACTGCACTCCAGCCTGGGGGACAGAGCGAGACTCTGTCTCAAAAACAAAAATAAATAAATTAATTAATTAAAATGTATTTTAAAAACTGTGGAAATGAGCAACTCTGTGAGCTCTGACCACACCCGAGGCCTATTGGTCTATGAGTCTTCTAAGTGTCTTGCATCTTACATCATTTGGCCAGATAGATGCTGGCTCAACTCTGATCTGTGTTGCCTCATTGCATTTCACTCCTGAGCAGCCAGCAGGACCCCACCTCAAAAAACAAGCTGCCTGGCATGTGGCTCATGCCTGTAATCCCAGCACTTTGGGAGGCCGAGGTGGGCAGATCACCTGAGGTTGGGAGTTTAAGACCAGCCTGACCAACATGGAGAAACCCCATCTCTACTAAAAATACAAAATTAGCCAGGTGTGGTGGTGCATGCCTGTAATCCCAGCTACTCAGGAGACTGAGGCAGAAGAATTACTTGAACCCGGGAGGCAGAAGTTGCTGTGAGCCGAGATTGTGCCGTTGCACTCCAGCCTGAGCAACAAGAGCGAAACTCTCAAAAACAAACAAACAAGCAAACAAACTAAAAAACAAAAAAAAAGGAAAGCTTTGCCTTATTTATCTCCTGGCTTGTAAAGTAAGGAGACTGAAATCCTAAATCCCAGTCCACAGAAATACCTACTGGCATTCAATATATTGCTAAAATAATTAATTGGGAAGCCATTAGGCTGAGAAGGCTGCAGTGCCTTGGGTTCCTACATAAGCAAACCAAAAGCCCACTCAGTGTAAACAGTAAAACAAAACATAAGCTTAACCAGTCAGAAACCATAAACTGGCTGGGTGTGGTGGCTCGCTCATGCCTGTAATCTCAGTACCTTGGGAGGCCAAGGTGGGCGCATTTCCTTGAGGTCAGGAGTTTGAGACCAGCCTGGGCAACACGGTGAAACCCCATCTCACCAGGCAACGTGAGCGTGCGCCTATAGTCCCAGCTATTCAGGAGGCTAAGGTGGGAGAATCTCTTGAGCTTGGGAGGTTGAGCAGAGCACTGAGCTGTGATTGTGCCACTGCCCTTCAGCCGCGGCAACAGAGTGAGACCCTGTTTCAAAAAGAAAAGAAAAGAAACCACAAGCTAACCTTTAACTGGAGACATTAACAATCATACACTGCCAACTCTAACCTCTAACTAGGGACTTTTCTCTTTAACCAAATATTTTATTTGTCTTGCTTGTGTGAGCACCTTATAAAAATTTCCCCCTCATGTTTCCTCAGTGGAGTCCTGAACCACTTGTGATCCAGTGCTGCTTAATTCATGAATCACTGAATGTTTAAATAAACTCATTAAAATTTTAAGGTGCTGAGGGCCAGGCACCCTAGCTTGTGCCTGTAATCCCAGCTACTTGAGAGGCTGAGGCAGGAGGATCATTTGAGCCCAGGCGTTGGGGCTGTAGTGAGCTACGATTGTACCACTACACTCCAGACTGGGTGACAGAGCAAGATCCTGTGTCTGAAGAAATAAATAAATAAAAATTTTATCTTGCTATGTACTATTTACTTTGTATATGCCAGGCATAGTAGAGGATACAAAATAATTATAAAGTTTGATACCTGCATGTATTAGTCCGTTTTCACACTGTTAATAAAGACATATCTGAGACTGGGTAATTTATAAAGAAAAAGAGGTTTAATGGACTCACAGTTCCACATGGCTGGAGAGGCCTCACAATCATGGCGGAAGGCAAGGAGGAGCAATGCCATGTCTTACATGGCAGCAGACAAGAGAGAGTGTGCAGGGGAACTGCGCTTTATAAAACCACCAGATTTCCTGAACTTATGCACTCACGAGAACAGCACGGGAAAAACCCACTCCCATGAATCAATTACCCCCCACCAGATCTCTCTCACAACACATGGGGATTATGGGAATTACAATTCAAGATGAGATTTGGGTGGGGACACAGCCAAACTATATCAGTGCCCTTGGATACTTTTTACATTTAATGTTGGAAAGAGGAAAAAATGTGTCATATCCTATGCTAAGAACTTTATTGACATCATTTAATTCATTCCTTGGAGCAATTATGTAAGAGGTGTGGTGCGGGATGTATTATTATCTCTATCTCACAGGTTAAAAAAAAAGAAAAAAAAATCCTACAAAGGCTCAAGAGGTAAAATACCAGCTAAAGGTTATATATTGGCACAGTTTGAATTTGAACTTCCCTGACTCAGAACCCAAGCTATTGTCACTAACCTATTATACATGCAAGTGCAATGGAAGTTACTATCCATTCAATATCTACCCAAGAAATATAAAATATGCCTTTACTGTGCACTAGGCCCTGATGTAAATACAGATCACACATGGCAGACATTTAATAGTCACAGCAATGAGTATTATGAAGGAAAACTGTAGGATGTTACACAGTAGCCTGTAACCAGTAACTTATCTTGGTCTGTTAAAGAAAAAATTATTCTAACACTCGTTAAAGACGGTAAAGCTGACTTTATTGGAGGAGGGCCATGGCAATGGGTATAGAAACAACTGTAATGAGGTTTTGCAGTGGGGGAAGGAGATTAGACTCAACTCCGACTCCAACAAAAACAAGGGAAATTTGTAACCAAGTAGCGAGATGGGAGTCGAGTCAGTGGTTGGAAAATTACTTAGAGGGAACATCAAGGATAAGGAGATTTCTGGCTAAACCAACTTCATAGTATTATTGTTAAGGTTAGCCTAGAGTGGTAAGATATGGGGGTAATGAGATAACAAGGGTGGGGAATTTTTCACTTAGTGGGATCGACTTAGTGGGATTGACTTAGTGGGATTTTTGTTCAAACTGGATTCTATGAGGACAGAGAGGGAAGCCCAGAGAGGTTTATTCAAGCAGAGTACTCAGAGGAGGCTGATTAGAGTTTTGGTGAAAGGAGAGAGTCTTTGGCAGGTCTAAGGATTCAGCAAGTAGCTGAATCCTAAGTCCAGCAACTCTACTTTCTAGTTTCATGATTTGGGGGAAGGAACAGTTTATTATCTGCAAAATAAGGGATATAATGCAAATCGTAAGTTTTGTGAGGCTTACCAGATAAAATGTTAAAAGCACAGAATCTAACAAAAAGTAAGCGCTCGATAAACATTACTTAGCAATTACTTTAAACATACATATTAAATAAATATTACATTTAAATATTCGTATCTTTTTATGATCAGGCCTGGAGAAAATTTAAGATGATGCAAACGCAGGGATAAAAGCAGATGAAAATGAGCAGTAGAAACAGAGGAAGGAGCACAGTCAAAGGCCCTGAGGCACGAGAAGCAAGGCATCACAGAACTCGGTTTTAAGGTCCAGTCCTGCCTGGCTGAAAAAAAGAGAACCCTGCCAGGGGAAGCTGGAAAGATGGGTAAGGGACACACCAAAATGTCAAAATTTATCAACTTACATACTTTAATTTTTAATTTATTATTATTTTTTAAATTGAACTGACACTTTTGCTATGTTGCCAAGGCTGGTCTCAAACATCTGGGCTCAAATGATCCTCCCACCTTGGCCTCCTGAGTAGCTGGAAC